>NC_082598.1:32201352-32817186 GCF_030936135.1 Gavia stellata
TTTGAGTGTCTGTATGTACTTCCAGTTTACAGTAACTTTGCTTAGCCCCTACTACTCTTTGCTAGGAACTTGAGGCTGTCCAATTGCTCAGTCTTTAAAGGTGATTCCATCTAGGCCTATATTTTCTTTTCAAACAGTCTGAATGCCCTCTAAAGCAAATAGTACTTCTAAATGCTGTGATGTGTTACATTACTGGGTTGGGATATTTTTGGAAGTCAGAAATGGAATAAAGAAAAAAGGAATTCTAACATTTCTATTTAAACCTCCAGGAGCTCTGAATGTATGCTTTGCTTTTTCAGCTTTCAGAAATTATCAGTGACTGGTCCGTTGGTCAGGATAACCGGTACCTGCATGAGTACCAATGTCTACTACTGTCCTTCAGATGAACCCTTGCCATGTCTCCAGAATACCAGTGCATATTTGGGGAAAGGCCTCATATACCATAGCTGTTTGTAGCCATGAGGCTCTGCGATGCCTGGGGTTTCTAATTCTTCTTGTGGTTTTCCCTGATGGATAAAGAGCTTCTCCCAAACACAACTATCTGATTCAGAAACAGACCTCCCAATGACCTAGCCAAAACTCCAAAAGGAAGAGTGGCATTAATCCAGCCCATCCTCCAGGTGGACAGGGTATCACTAATAGCTGGTTAAAGATTTTGTTTGTTAGGGTTTTTTTTGTTGTGCTTTGTTTGCTTTTTAATAGGAAAACATGAAAGAGACTGTCTCACATGACTTAAAAGCCTGAATTCTAATGCCAGTGAAGACAGGTAATGAATATCTCTATCGGAGTAATGATTCTGTAGCCAACCATCTCTTCTGTAAGCAACATTTCACCCATTCTCAAAATCTGTCTGTGCACACAATTTCATGAATATTTCATATTTGCCTTTTTGATAACATATTAAAATGCATCTGAGCAGTGTATAGAAATTTCACGTGAGTAAAAATCATTATATTGGGGTTAGCAGAGATCCCAGTTGTACATGGTTAATAACTTGGCTATATCTTGTCAGACAAACTTCATTGCAATGTTATTTAATTGTTGATGTATCCTATAATTGAGTTTCAGTGATAGCCTGACATATTTTACAATATTTATGTCTCAAAAAAACTTGGAAAAATTTTCAGAACTTGAGTCATAACCAACAAAGCAAATTAACTTTCTTTTAAGAAAATAATTTGTAGCTGTACTTTTTTTTTATATACTTTGAAGTTTAAAAGATATCAAGAAAACAACAACATCAGAATATATATTACACACAAAAGATCTTTTTCAATTTTAAACATATGTTACTAGGATGAGCAAAATGTAGCAGTGACTGTGAACATACACAATGCATGAAATTTCTTGTATACACAGTTTACAAGTCAATCTGTGCTATAAGTCCCCTGATGGCAGGAAATGGAGATAAAGAGTTCTAATTCAAGAAATCAAAATATTTTACTCTCACTTTACTGTGACTTGACAATACTAACACACCCATCACCCAGCCTTTGTACTAACATGGAATTCAGAAATAATTTCATTTTTTTCATAAAAATTTCATAATTTATCTCATTTTGATGTTCGCTCACTTACAGCTTGTGCTGTGTATCAATAAACACTAACACAGCTGAAGCTAAGTTTGTCTTGGAAAGGTAGATGAAAAAATACAGCATTTGTGTTTTGAATTTTCACAGTAGTAACATGGAAATTGGCTAACACCAAAATCTACTTCAAAATTAGAAGCTTTATGGAGAAGTTCTATATAATTGCCTGGATGTTTTTGGTTTTAATCTCCTTAAATAAACCTTTTATATTTTCTCCTGAAGATGATGCAATATTTTAGACTTTCAAAGATTACTTTTTAATCTCTCTTCAACAAAAATAGTCTTTGTACTGGTATACTCAACGCCTCAGTCTTTGTTCTGACTAAATAACTATTGGACTGTGCAAAGTAATTTGCCAGGTAAAACAGGCAACCAAGTGAAACAAGCTACAGAAGAAACAACTTAGCTGATCTCTGCGAGTAAACCTAGGTCTCTCTTGGGGAAGGAGGCAGGGGCAGAGAGCAAGGTATGATGAAATGAATACCTCAAAACTGAGAATAATGGAATGTGAAGCACTACTGATACCATCACATTAAGAAGTCATTAAAGCAGCCAGTAGCCTAAATTGACTCACAGCTCAGTGTAGTGGAGCTGATTTAGCTGCTTGAAAATTCCTTATTACTGTGATGCTAGAGTAACAGCACTATCTTTTCACCAACTTATACGAAATTCTAAACATGAGAAGAGAAAACCAGACACAATCAGTAGCATTGTTTCCTATTCTTTTGCCAAAACACAAAAGCTGCCCATTTAGAACAGCAGAGTGTACAGATCTGTGAAAGACAAAGCACCTTGCAGGAGTTGCTGAGTACGTTCAGCCAACACTGGAAGATGCTCAGTACCTTTTAGACAAGGATAGCAAATGGTAACCCTATGTAAAGTGTAGGAAGGATGCTGTACTTCCACTACCTTCCTCCCCTGTCCCATCCTCTCTTAAAAATGACTGCCTATGTATTTAATAACAAAGTCAAAAAATAGGCAACACTTTCAATGTTCATGAGGAACAGGAAAAAAACTTGTGCCACTTGGATAAGTAAAATAGAAGTACCCAATGTACTTCAAAACTCACTGAGAATAAGTAAAAGAGATGGTACAATGCTACACAACAGCATTGTTCTGTTCACCACAGATTTTAAAATGCGTTACAAGGATGGTAATATGGCAGATCACATACAGAGCAGCATATAGTATTTGATATTTCAATGAAAATCTTAAAACAAACATGAATAGCAATCTGTAGAACACATACAGCAGTGATTTCCCTTTGCAAAAATGGCAGAAATCTACCACATATTTAACATTATATGCTATGGGTTAGCATTTATTTGATAATCTTAGCTGTCTATTGTGATCTGTACAGTTCAGCAGTGTCTATCAGGGACAGAATCAAGTTCAAGTAATTGAAATTTTCTTGTAAGTTTGAAAAAAAAAATAAAGAGAAAACAGTAGAAAAAAGTCACCATTAGATAAAATGTTTGCTAAGGACTGTATTATCTGTCAAGCTACTAAAAGACTTAACACACAGATTTACTGGCTGTCAAAAAACCAAAAACCAAAACCCCACAACAACAAAATCCCCAACCGCCCCCAAAACCCAAACTAAACCCACATTCTTACTGACAATGAAAGCAAGGAACATTCTTGTAATCAAAAGAGCAGCAATTAAGGATTTCAGTCAGGTAGCTTCAGAATTATGGGAATTAACTCTACATCACTGTCTGAACTAGTCATGCCAATCACAAAGAAATGAAACATTGTAAGAAACTTAATGACAAGGTCTAGGTAAATCCCAGGATCTGGAATAACATTGTAAATTTCTAGTGTCTATGGATTATTGTGATGGGACCCACTTAGGCACCTAAAAGAAAACATTTTTTTCTGTCTCTAGTAATGTCATATTATGTGCACTTGTAATTACTTCACTTTCTTTCACAAAGATTTAAATACAAAGATGGTATTTAACAATGACAATAATTTCTTTAATTTTCAAAAGAAACAAGTTTTGCAACATCTGCTGCAATATTTGAGACAAAAAAAAAATATTTGAAAAGAATATTTCTCATGTTTTAGAGCTATTTCTCAGATCCCTGTAGAGCAACATTCCTCAGTCTGAAGGTCACAACTACAAATAAATCAAGACTGTCAACAGCTAGAGCATCATGCTGATAAAAGAAATAAAACAATTTACGGAGTTATACTTCTCACAAAAAACCTTTGTCAGGCTGTCATCTATCTAACTTCAAACACTTCTGTAAAACATCATTTTACTTTGCTTCTATTGTGACATTACCTTTAAATGTCCATTATGAACTTTCCAGTTATTGAAAAAAATAAATCAAATTTGGGGCATCTTTGATCAAGATAGTCTTTTATGTTGGTTATCCATGTATTTTACTGCCAGTTCAACACTAAAGTGCCAGGCAAAAAAAACCCCAAAAAACCTACTGCTTTAGTAACTGATATAGTTATACATAGCTGCTAGATGCTGTAAAATGTTTATAACTGAAATTTTGTTTCCAGTGATCCTCAGACAGAGGCTGACAGAAAAAAAATCTGGCTATGAACAATGCCAATAAATCAAGATTTCTTACTATTTTTCCAACTTATGCATTAGCATAACACAGATGTTCTTGGTTTCTGAGCTTCTAATACTTGTCTTCCTCCTATCTGTCTTTACTTCAAAGTATGAATTTAGGTTTTTCTATAAAATGAGATTTTATTACTAAAATTTCCTATTTGTTATGAAAACGTCCATTCTATTTCCACAAATAAAAAGTGACAGTAATGAGTGAGTTCTGCTTAACAAGATAATTATACACTGGCTTCTCTAATGCAGCTTTCCTGGTGTTCATTATAAAAATTGTATTTTTAGTAGTGTTTCCCTTCCTGAAGACAGAATTTATTCTAAAGTTTTTCACTGAGTGTGATGTAGGTTTTTACGACAAATCACACTACATATTGTGGTATGTTATCATTAAAGCAATTATTCACGGCAATTCACAAAGTCAGAATGAATTGATGCTCTCAGGATTTAGATTTAAATGAAATCTAAAACTTCATTCTCTGAAAATCAGACGAAACCTTTTCAATTTTCAACACTTTCCTCAGTCCCTTGTGGTTAATTTGAGCAGTAACAAAGTCAAGCTTCAGTGTAGGTGATCTACATTTAATGTTCTAGGTATAAGTTCGGTCCTGCTGTAAGTAGATACAACTCTGTTAAAGTTAGTGAATTTCTACTTCTGTTGAGATCTAATTCCTTTCGTTAGAGTACAATTTTGCTACATTTTAAGAGGTGACATTACTACGTATTTCAGACAGGATAATTGGAAATCCATTAGAAAGCCCCTCACGTTATGCTTCCAGTAATGTTTTTGTTTGCTTTTTAATTTTATAGCAGTGAGCACTTATGGTATGAAATGTTTTGCAAAATTTTAGATTAATTGGACTTCTAAGTCTATACTATTGACACGCAGTCTTTGTAATTAACTTCTAAAGAACACAGGTGAAATAAACATTTTTGAATCTAACATTATTGGATTTAATTGTTTAAAAGAAAAGCAATTTTTTATTAATGTCTTAGATGTCTATGCAAAAAAGGAAACTATTTTATATTCCACAATTCTTTTCTTTTTGTAAGTAAAAAAAATATTTTATTTAAAAAAACCCAAACCAAACTTGCCTAATATTTCACTCAAACTTACGTCAGTCTCAGGCTTCATTTTGGAAGGCTGTAATTGAATACTAATGTGCATTTTGGCTTATTCCTTAAGGACACAGAAAGAGGATACATGAGGGAAGATTATTATCGATCTGCAATTCTGACTATGACAGTTGGAGTTGCTCAAGAGTGGGAATACAGTGCGGTCTGGGGGACAAATCTGGGACATCCACATAGAACTGGGGGGAAAAGAAAAATATCTGTTACCGTAAGCATCTTACCAGAATCACACTGCTCACTGGGTGCTGAAGACCAGCAAGGGTACAGAAACACCATAAGAAAAATGGAGAGCAAGTGTCTATTGGCCTACCTCTATATTACCTGTCAAAAAGCGTGTGTGATTTTTAACATCAGTCTTCACTGGATAAAGAGATAAATGTTTTAATTCCATTTAGATGATCATATCAAACATATTTGTCGAAGTAAGGCATGATATAAAAGATGAGACTCTGAATTTCACTTCACACTGATATAAATATGCTACTCACCAAGGCAGAAGTAAGGGACAGAAGTAGCTGTTTTGCTTGAATGGAGGTGTGTTTCTAGGCTAGTCAAATATCAGGCAGGTTTTGTCTGCTATCAGATGTTAGGGCCTGATAAAACCTGCAGCTCTGAAAGACAGCAGTTTTTGACAGGAGAATTGTCAGAGGCATTTGCTAAGTACGGTGTTGATAAGCTGGAACAATGTGAAAAAAATTCAATTTAAATGGAATCCCTGCAGGACTCCAGGAAATGGATTTGCTACAAATGCTAGCGTGTTTTAGCAGGAGTGCAGTCTACCTCATGACTACAACCTGAGATGAGGCACATTCAGATAGCAGAAGCTCTGATGCAGTGAACGATCCAAATGTCCACAGCAAGTCAGATGAATATAGGGCAAGACATCTTTTGGATCTGATCTTGGGAAAAAGTAGGTAAGCACAGTTTTCTTTCTTTTTTAGCTTCTTTGAAGATTTGTAACTGGGCTGGCTCACTCTACTATTGCAAAAATTGAAGATAATACATATTCTTAACCTGACTTGACCTAAGCACGATTTCACACTGACTAGCAGTGACACTTCCCTTACCCAAAGGTAAGGCAGATTTATGAAACTTGAAGTGCCCAGGAGTTCCAGCAGCCTCTGCAGAAGCTGTGCATTCCTAGTTTGTGAGCTTGCATCACAAGGATTTGCAGAGAGAAAAATTTTCTTTTGGTTACTTGGGATAGCTAGGAAAACTCTGACATGCATAGGGCGATCAGAAGCATGTGTGAACTTTGACAGTCTTGAGGGACTTTGACACATAAGACCAAGAAATACTGCAAAGAAGTAAGAGACAACTAGATCTTGTAATATTTTGTTGACTCAAAAGTTCTTTTTCCTCACCAAATATTATTTAATTAATGCACGACAGCAAGACACAGTTCCCATTGTAGAACAGCTGGGGAATATCGCTAGGAATTAAAGAAGGGCAAATTCAGACTGAATGATCCTGACCCCTTTAGATTGGAAGCTGCACCATGTCTGCCTGTTTTGTTGGCTTCACAAACACTTGTTTCAACATCTGTTAAGATGGGTCCTTCACTTTTTAATTTTTGTGTGAATGTACTTATCAAACACACCTGACCGGAATTTTTTTCTCTGGAAGAATTTCAGCTTATGAACTGAATAAGTTGCAGAGAATGTGCTTTTGAAAATAAATTGATAGGAGTATTTTTCTTTAGGTAGGTAAACAGTCGTATTACCAATTGCTGAGTAAGCTTTATGTTTTGGGCAGCCCTGGTGAGTCATGCTGAACTCTTGTCTGGTGCCCTGCTGAGACAAAAGGAGACTCATTATCACTTGCCATCTTTACCTTTATTGAAAACAGATTTTGAGAGTGAGGGAAAAATAATTCAACATGTTGGTTTACTTCTGTGCATCTTGTTGTTGGAACTGATATTTTCCAGCTTCCAATTAAGTGCAGTATGGGAATAGGTGTTCTGCAGTAACTTTTAGATGTCAAACAATCAAGAGAGATAACATTTCACAGTAGAATTTATCATTATTTTAAAATCATTTACACTTTACATTAAAAATCTCAGTTTCTGGACACTTCTTTTGAACATCTTTTATCAGAAATATTGGCAATGATGGTAAGGAATTAGGTTGTAGCCTCTAGCATGATTTTGCTGAATATGCTATAGGCTATAAGGCTTTATAAGGCTATATTTCACTTTAGAGTATTCTTTCAGATATAGTTAATGATTAACCAGACCATTAAAAACAGAGACAGAATATCATTGAAAGAGAGGGTAAAAAAAAGGAAGCACTAATTTACTAAGAAGTATTAATTGTAAATTACCTTACCATGTATTCCTCTCATTTTTAAATTATTATAGCTTGATCACATTTCTAAGTAAAAAAATAGTATAGTAAGATGTGGTATACGTTTGTATATTTTGCTTTGTCTTTTAATGTTTCTTTTTCTGATAGAAACCAGTTAAGTTCACGGAACACATAACATTAAAAGAGAATTATACACTCTATAGCCTGGTCAATCAGATATTAGTACGTTCTGCAAAAGCTATAAAAAACATCCTATAAAGCATGACCAAGTCCTACAATTTAAATTGAATTGCATTACTCTGAAAATTACTGGTACTCACAACATAGATTTTAATGCATATTTTAGAAACAGCAATCATTTTAGCAATTTTAAAGATATGATCTTGTTACTTTTTTTATTTGATGAAACAACTACTGAGTTTTTGACCTCATACTACAGAGCTTATGTAGCTTTATCAGGAATGAAAGTCATTATGATACTCTAGATAAAGATTTATTGTACTAATCTGAATTAAATAAGTAAAGCATTTTATGAGCAATTCATGGAACTTCTGTTTAGCTGAGATGTTTAACGGTAAGTGATTCAGAAATTGAACTCATTTTGACATGGGGATACTCCAAGCTTAAGACGACATTAACAGTTACTGAAATTCACAGCATAAGAGGGTTTGTATGAGTTACTATATTTGTCCTTCTTTCCCCATTAATCTTTTGTGCATCTGAGTGGGAGAGTGCATTGCTTATAAAGTATTTCTGCGAATCCACTACTAGCATACCCACAATCTTCTCTAATGTGGTCATTTAAAATATGAACAGGATGATCCTACGACATGACCTCACATAAAATGTTAATTTATAATGACTTATGCAAATCTTCACATCTTTGATGAATCATGCACTTGAATTATAGATAAACATAAAGGACTTTTGGTGCCTCTCTGTTGTCACATACTATAACAAATATATTTATTTGAGACACATTTTAAGAAGAGATGCGAGACTATTTCCAGTTAAGGTACACAATTTCTATGCATCTGTCTTTTCTGCTTCCTTTCTCCAGAAATCAGGCTTTTCCTGACAAGTTTGTTCCAGTAGATAGTGAGTTTTGGCTGGTGAAAAAATACAATAATTTTCAAGTTTGCAGAATGCTTTTACCCCAATGCAAGATGATAATGACACCTAAGGAAAACTCACTGACACAGAAATGTCTGTCTGGATGTTATAAACCTTCCTGGTTTACATTTTATTAAAACAGGTGGATTAATGTGAAATAGTTGGCATTTAGACAAAAAAACCTCATTAAGTGGAAACAAGATTTGCAGTAATTTGTGTTTCCCCAGTGCTAACTAGAGTAGGTATTACAGGGAGTTTTTTCATAGAAAACCAATGGATCCACAAGATACAGGTTGGCTTTGAAGATATGCAATAGTTTACTTTTCAGATAAGTCTTTAAGGAAAAAGTAACCCTAATAATACAGAAACTAATTGGTTTAGCAAGAAAATAGGAAATCAGAAGTGATGCAGTTTGACTTTAAAAAGCAATAGTTTCTTGTAAATTTTAGCAGAGAACAAAGCCAATTTCTATTTTTTGGTAATTCCCCCTGAGATGGTACCAGTTTAAAAGAAAGGTTTTTGCTGCTTCTCATAGCAAGTATATCTCTCTTCATACAATTCCTCTTCAGGGAAGAGCCAATGAAGTTTGGTGACAAATTGAAAGCTACAAGGTCTCTTGCTTTTCTTCAGCTGCTACATGACAATTTTTAATACTGTTCTGTTCATTTACTGTAACTATTAAAATCGGAGTGGGTAAGGATAATAATTTTACTTTATGGAATTTAAAATTTCTGGAGGATGTTAATATCTTTACTTTTTCTACTGATACCTTTTAAAAAGATTTTCTACATTTAAATAACATATTTGCATTCCAATAGAGAAGCTTGAACATCTCAATAAAGAAATCAGCTTCTTTTCATATCTAAGTAGACAGTGTCTTACTTCCTTTGTCACTAATGGCTGTACAATTAAACAATCAAGCTGCAAACAAACCTGCAATATTCTGATATTAAGAAAAATTCTGTGATATTTAACATAACAAGCAGAATATTTGTATTCCCAATATTTGTATCTATGGATCAATGTGATGTTAACAAAACCCCCAAAAAATAAATAAATTCTATCAGTTGTGGGCTACGGATCCCAGCGTGAAATTAGGGGTCTAGACTGCTAGTGTTGAGCTCTCCTGTACTTAGATCACTTATCCTCATCCAGTAGACCCAACTAACACATTTGAAAGCAATATTTTTTTAATATTTTTCTATAAATCTATGACTCTATCTGCCAGAACCTGGAAGTAAGAGAAACACTCAGAGATCAGTTATAGCCAAAACAGCACAATGGCTAGCTTTCACCAGAGTGAAAGCCAGTAGTAAACTAGTGATATGGAATATTTTGAGCTCCCAAGAAAATCAGCAGTTTCACAGTTTCTTAGTGCTATTCTGTGTCAGACACAGATTGAAATTATTTGATCTCATATTTGCCCACGTTTAGATGAATGTGCATGACTCTTCCTGCCAGGCCTTTGTTATCTGGCTTCACACTTGTAATTTTGTCCACAAAATCCAGCTTGCAGGCTGGCCTGGTATCAGCAAAACATAATTAAGAGAAAGTTCCAAAAGCTAGTCTCTGCTAACGTATTTTAAATTTCAAAGCACACTTCAAATATTCCTCACAGTCTCTGAGTAATACATAATCTTACCAAGTACACAATCAATTGCTTATAGTTTTATCAAATGTATACCAGCACTTACCATATTACCACAACTAATTTACTAATGCAACATTAACTTCATATGTGAGTTACTAATCAGAGAGACTAATTTAACAGACGTACTGTATCTTTGCTTTCCAGCCTAGTCAACAAAATAGATTACTAGAGCTTTCCTGGAGAGTAAGCCTTTCAATTCACTGATTCTAAGCAAGTGATATAGATGTTAATTGAAAATTCATGTAGACTAGTGGATACAGCTTTAAATTGGAATTCAAAGTACCTAGGTAAAATTCAGTTTGCTTTTATCAAACCATTTAATCTTTCCTCACAATCTTTCAAGTTTTTGTTCAAACTGGCCTTGCAAACCATACCTGATTTCAGTGGCATGCTTTAAACCATATCATATGTGCAAAGGTGTTTGTTTGCTGCATGACCTTTGTAAAGTTCCATTTTTGTAAAAACTTCCTTCACAGGAAAAAGAAAATTAACCTTTATGTTTCACTTACCTGTTTCAGGACAGAAGTGGATAGCTGCAGTGAGGTTGTAACTCAGCAAAATTAAGGATGAGCACCACAAGAAAGGGCTAGTATCTCCTACATACGAGAAAACCTGTGCTTAATTTTTCACCTCCCTTTTCACCAGCTTTTGCTGGTAAGGACCCTCACATCTGATAGAGGAAAAGGAGAAACAGTTGGTCCCTTTGCCAGCTTTGTTTACAAAAAGGGACTAAATGTGTCAGCTATTTCCTGAAAATTGGAGGCTATTGGGCCCCAAGCTAGGCCAGCTGTAGCTAATTTAAGGAGTCATGAGTGCACAAAAGCAGGAACTGCTGCTGTAAATGGTGGGCAGATAGGATTCAAGTCTCAGGCACTGGAGTTGCAGGGCTACAGGATTTTGCTGCATAAGCAGGTGCACCTTCACTGATTTTAGAATTATTGTTGCTTTCTCCAGTAATGAATTTGTCCCAGACTGGCTCGGTGAATCTGAGCTTTGGGAAACCATAAACCATATTTGTTTTTTTGCATAGGTTGATAAATTGCTGTTTACTTCTCCCACCTCCTTATGTCCTGACTCATCATTTTGCATGCCTACCTCAGTTGGTCGGTGACACATTATAAGCAAGAAAATTTCCCAACAGCCTCATTGCGTAATAACAGATCAGCTTTCACACTCAGTTGCAACTTTGTTATATGAGCAATTCAAATTTGTGCTGTGCTTCAATATCAAGCTTTAGCAGAATATAACATACTGACAGGCTTTTTTTTCCTCCTGTGTTTGCAAGCCAATTATCAAAGTTTGTCTTTGAAAACATGAGACTACTATTTTCTTTTTCACCTTGTGTTGATCATGCTGACCTCACCCCAAATTCCTCAGTTTCTGTATTTTCTAAATAACCCGTAACTTATAAAAAGGGCTTTCTTATGAATATTCTCGTTCCTTTGTAAAGTTTGTTCAGGCTCATTATAAATCCCATCTAAGCTGTGTCAACCCTTTCTTTCCTTACAACCCTCAGCATAAAATGGATTTTTAAATTTTTTTTTTACTTTCTAAGAAGCTTTCAGTCTGAATGACACCTTATTCTAGTCTCTGACCTGCAGCAAGAAAGCCTTTCTTGTAGCTCTCAGAAGTCTGACATTTAATCCTTTCATTGCCTGGTTTCCACTGACAAGCTGCTAAATGCACACAACTGTGCCCTGGCCAAATAAAGCTAGCGTGCCTGTAATGACACTAAGTCACAGAGCAGAAGGTCAGATACCATTCTGAATTTTAGTCATGAAATGACAGTGATGTATTATTAGCTATTCAAAAATGCATATCACTGGGATCCACAAATGTAACCCTGACTTCAAGTGACATTATTATCAGTGTTCTGGTTTTGGAAGCTTGCCTGGAAAACATGATCCAATAAAAAAAATCCTTCATGTAATTACTAGAGTACACTGATGAGTGAGCATATGCTAATTTACATTTAAAACTTTGATTCATACATTTCCTAAGTCACATACCTGGAGAAAACATATTCAACAATTTTCAGAAAAAAATCTTGAGCAGTCATGTAAAAGAAAACTATGCATTTTTGTTGTCTTACTTATAGCTTATTTATAATATTACCCATATTTGATTTTATTTCTATAACAGACAGAATGCAAGCCATTGAATAATACACTGCAGCTAATTCAGTTAATACCTGCTTGATGTTACAGGGCTGAAATAGTTGTTGTTATTGTTTATATGTGCTCTGAATCTGCATAATGCAACCTGCAAAATCTCATACTGTCAGTAGTCAGAAACTTGGTTTGAAGAATCCAGACTTCTGGTAGTCTCCAGATGCATGTGAAGGTGGTTCTAAATAGCTTGATATATGTACAAGATGCAGTGCGATGACATGCAGAGGTACTACCAGCATACTTGTTAAAGCGCTGGTAAGGAGATGTACCCTGACTTGCAGGGACTGCCTGCAGTACCACATTGGTGAAGCTGTCTTACTTTAGGGTCCAACAGCTGGCAAACAGCTAGCTGTCTTGTATAGCTTTCAGACACATTGTTCTGGACAGGGACTAGCATCAGATTCCTATGAAACAATTTTTCCGCCTTGATCACTGCCTACCCTAAGTCATAAATTGGGTAATACCTGGGTGAGGATTGAAATTAATTAAAAAATAAGGAAAATTGTTATAAAAAATGAAAAACAGCCCAACAGAAGACAGCATCTTCTGTTAATCAGATGCACAGGACTAAGCAAGTATTTTTTCCCAAGGGCAACTACTGCTTTCTCAGACAATTTCTGACCACGATTTAGGAATTAGCATGGACCAGAGTGATCCTTCTCAACAATCAGTTGTGGAAGGTGAGACAGTTGGGCAGGATGGATGTGACAAAATAGTGCCAGCTTTTCCTGGCATACACTAGCTCATATAGACACAGTTACTGTGTCCAGTGCAACAGCCATTTTCTTGTCAACCTTTTCCATTTACATTAATGGAAATATATAGCACAAATGCTCTGGAGCATATGGCTCTTCTAGCCGGTTTCTACACGCACATTAAGGTATTGGCTATAAATATAACCTGTGCATAGCTGGTACCATGAGGTGTTCAGAGACTGCATCTATTCATACGAGTTACAAAAGCTACCTGAGATCAGCTGAGATCTTGTCTGTGGTCTCAGGATTAACATATGCAATAACCATGTGATTTCATTCAGCCCTGTTCCTTAGCTCTGTAGCATATGAAAAGTATAGAGTTTTCATATGTCAAAGTGGGACTAGAGGCTGCTTTTTGTTCACCAGTTAGAATTGTTCAATGGATTTGATAGTTATTTTAAGAAAATGAAAGTTCTTCCATAGGAAACAGCATTCATAACTGTACGATCTAAACTCACCTGCTGCCAGCTTCATCCCAATAAACTCATGTGACTCGGCGTTCTGCTGAGAGATGCGCTAACACTTTAACAGAAGTTTTCCAAGGATGTCTGCCATTTAAATACCAAAAATGGTTGACTATTATTTCACTCCTGTGTGCTGATGAACTCACAGGTCATGGTAATATAGTTATAGCAATTTAAGGTCTTATAAATCTAAAGGATTTCAATGTGCACATAATCTGCATTCTAGGACCAAACATTGCCAACAGGAGACACTTACTCTGAGACAATGTGATATTATCTTTCATGTTCTTTTGTAGGTAAATCTCAACAGAAAGGACCTATGCTTATCTAATCTCCTAATCAATATCAGGGAGGTTATACAGGATCAGTTTAGTAAGAAAAAACAGGAGTAAGTACAAAGTTGATTTTATTTTTAGAATGGAAAAAAAAGAATTCTACAAAATAGTCTGCTGTAATCAGTTGGAAGTGGTAATATCCAAATCCTGTAGGAGAGCTTCTGTAGATACCTTTTTATGCAATGTTTAGGTAATCAAATATATATATTGTAGGTTTTAATTGTGACAAAAGAGCTATTTTAATTCTATTTTGTAACTAAACCACAAACCTCTAATTCTGTCAACCCTATAAAATATCTTTAAAGAAGCTTAAGTTTGGGAATGTGATAATCAGATGAAGCAGAGATACAGAACACCATTTAAATTGACGCAAATATGGGATTTACCAAAAAATGGTTTGTTCACTGTGATTGTCTCAGTTTGGCAAGGATATTCAGTGCATCCAAACCAAAAATGGAGACAGGCATCCACAAACAACAGTGATATAGTTCAGTAAGCTGAGATCCTACATTATTACTTTCCAGGGTCTGAGAGATGCTGTAATTACTTGGTTTGTTCATGGTTTATTATATATTGCTGAAAGTCATGTTCTGTTTAAAAAGGATGTTTCTGAGCAGTGGAGGAGAAAGTTTCCTGCTTGCAGGCTTGACTGCAACAAGGCAGGAAAAGAGGGAGAGTCCATGCCTGAAGGTTGGAGAAAGCCTCTTTTTAAAAGCTGGTCAGAGGTGGAAGGATGAGTGCAAGGCAGAAGGTGACCGTGAGCAAGAAGGCAGCTTGCCTATGGCAGAGAACGGATCCCTAACCCAGAAACAGCAGTGAGGAAATTTTCCTGAGGGCCCAGAGGGAATGAAACAGGAGTTCAGATTCAGGGACACAGTGAAACCTCCAGAGGACACTGGGCAGAGGGAAAACGTGTTTATAAACCATCTAGAATTGCATTGTCTTTCAGCAGATCTGGATTTTATTCTCTGCTTTCAGAGCTACTTTATTTTGGTTGTTTTCCAGTAAAGCCTAGCTTGAAAAACTGCAAAGTCTTTGATGTGCTCACTTTTAAAGAAGATGGTGCAGTCTCTTCAAAGCTCTGACCAACATAAAGGTTTGTCAGACAGGCAACAAAGATTAAAAATCAAACCAGTGTCTGAAACTGAGTTAGATGCTCTTAGTGACCTCTAGAAAGAATGTTAATTAAAATTTTAATTTGAACAGCATCAGTTGGTGCAATCTGTTTTTTTTTTTTTGTCTGCTGCAAATGACTTTGAGATTATATGTTTCTCCTGTTTGATGGATATCAGGAAGCCACTAACCTTGTAATCACTTCAGAGAGAAAGAGATGTCCTGAATCTCTGTTCAGTTACTGTAGCTTAAGTTGAGATTAATTCTCAACTTTTAAAAACTGGACAATTACAGGAAAACTAGTGCTATTGGTACTGCTATAGTTGCCATGCCTGCCCTGGCTTTACAGTATATGTTTGCTTTATAATGCTACCAAGTCTAGCTATCTTAACGAGTAACAGATTAATTCTAAAAACTACCAGAAAAAGATAAAACTATAACACGAAAATGTCAAGGAACAAGTATTTTGGTTAGGGCACTAAATGGAAGTTTAATAAAAGTCAGTCTGCTATACAGATTGTAGCTGTTCTCTGGAATGGCTGCGCTGCACGTCCCGGCCCTGCGAGAGCCCTGTCCACAGCAGTTTGAGATGCTGAGCAGAGATGACTATGTTTTCCAAACCTGGCACTAAATAAATGACTCTGTCCATCACAGCTATCTTGTCTGAACCTGATTAAAATCTAGTCTATGAGAATCAAAGGCCTTCTAATATCCTTTAAGAAAACCAAAATCACCAGAGTTTTTTATCACTTAGACTAGATAAAATCTTTAGAGTTAACTGTTTCTGAAATATATGGAACCATATTTTTATTTATCTAAGCAGGATTTTTGAACATTGTCTGCAGGCACTAAAAGAAAGGCTCATAATTTGTTTTACCGGGCTCTGTTGAATATGCCATGTGCATAACCTTTCATGGTACGTAAAATCAGCACAACATTTTGATTCACTGGAGAATGCATTTGGAGGCAATGTCAGTTACCTGGTAAGGGGGAATTAAAAAAAACCTAAGCAACCAAGCAAAACAAAGATAAAAAGCCTGAAAACGTAAAAACCCTTGCATGCTTGTTTAGAGACCATTTCCCTATGGAAAAAAGCATTCAGTACATTTTGTTTCCTTATCTACCGATTTTAATTAGAGATCAGTAAAGTTTGCATGGCTCTGCTTGCCTTCTCCAGACGTCCAGCCACAGGGCAGACTAAACCTGGGCTCCTCATCTCTCTCTGGTTACTCATGGTGAAAGAGAAGTCTCTTGTTCTAGTCAGCGATGGGAAGATCTTTCAGACCTAGTAGTGTTGTTGCTGGGATTGCTCCTGGTGTTTTCTCTCCTTGCTGCCAAGCCCTGCTACCTCAAGGGGGAGGAGACACTCTGAGCATTGCTCTGGGAAAGAAAAAAAATTCAAAGAAACTGATGACGTTTTCTCCATCTTTCCTTCTCAGATCAATTCTTTGGGTTTTTTTTAAGCACTGCTAATCTCACAGGTTGAAGAGGGAAGGATACTTTTTATCATTTCTGTTACAGACAGCTAGCCTAATCAGGCAGGTTATAGCAGAGATGACTATAATTGAACTCATATAAATTAGTAAGGTGAATCTGTACTTTTGTGTCAACCACTGAAGCTTAAATTCATAGCAATACCAAGGAAGTCATAGAGAAGCAGCGCACCTCCGAAAAACAGCAGCTCTAAGGACAGTAGTCATGGCCACTCTTTGTTGTTATGTTTATGTGCTGCGTTTCTTCAGAGAGAATCTCAAATATCTTCAGACCAAACACAATAATCTTTCTACCCATCTTTGTGATATAGTGATGAGTGGCACAGAAAAGAAAATTATGTGCTAAAACAGGGCCACATAGCAGCAGAAAGAATGAAAAATACGTAACTGAAGCTCACCAGAGAAATTTTAAGTTAAAATATGACCAAGGCAGATGGGCTCACACTTCTACTCCAGCAAAAAAAGTATACATTTATGTCCCATCTTAAAAACAATCACAGTAAAACCTGTATCTTGCCACATACAAGTTAGTGTAGCGGAGCTCTCCTGACAGGCTGAACTGTATCTACCGAATCAGCAATGTGACTCCTTTAGGCAATATGGATTCTTTCTTGCAGGGCTGGTGTCTGACCCTGTTAGCTGCGTGAGATGTAACCATAGCACACCTGAGGTAGATGAGGCAACAGCTACTTGGTTATCTGTTGGAAAGAGAAATCAGCTGCAGTGGAACAAACCAAAATATCAACACTTATTTTACTGTGGAGCAGAGAATGATACGTGAATGCCAGGAGTACAAAAAAGATCTGGTTTCTAAATGTGGACAGCATACATACACTTAAATAATTTTTTTGTGTAAATATCAGCACATGATATTTTGCTGTGTGTTGTGGAGGAAAAAGAAAAAACAACTTCAAAAAGGAGAAAATCACTGCAATACAAAAGTAATATACAGAATCCATATGGGATTCCAAAAATATTTTATGGAAATGTATAGTCAAAATTCTTTTACTCTGCAGCAAACAGCTCTGTGGTCATGCTGCTGTTTGTAGTGCAGTACCTCTGAATACTGCAAACCTTACAGCCTTGAAATTAATATTTCGTTCTCCCGACTGATTTTGATCATCACACGTTTCTTGAACATTTCTAAGAAGGCTAGGTTCTTCCTCGTTATTTCTTACTCAGATTGTTTTTTTCAGATCCTTTTCCTGAAAGGCGGTATCATTAGCATAGGCAAGAAATTGTGAAGCCATAAGCTGCGTTCCAGCCTGCGTTCAGGGTGAGTACCACTCGTGTCTTTAAAGGCTAAACATACTATTTGCAACTAGTTGTCCCAGAACAGAAAACTGCATCACTACTGACTCACTAAAATAAATGATTACAGAATTTCAGTGCTGCTGGGGTGCCTACCAACTTTCTTCATGATTTACATCAGACGCAATGCACATTATAATTGATCCAGACCCAGAATACTGTGCTTTTAGCCCTTGCTGGTGCACCTTACACAATATAGTCCTTGGTTTGGTCACAGTTGCATCATCTTCTACCATTTGTCAAATACATTCTAATTTCATTGACTAGTCACGTTAAAAATAATTTCAAAAACATTACCACAGTTTTCAACAACTTCTGCAACCCATCTTCCATTTTTCTCAGAGAAGAAGAAGAGCTGGGAAGCAAAGTGCAAAAGCTTTCTCTGAGGAAGATGCTGCCTCCCGGCACAGCTTTTTAGAATCACTCTGCTCTGTAAAACAGACAGTTTTTAAAATCTCTATTTGAAGCACATCTTCTTTCCCCACTCCCCTCAGGTCTTAGAAATGCGTGCTTTAATTCACTCATCATAAAATGTCTATAAATTTATATAATTTATCCCATAGAGTATGCAGTCTTGCATTGGAGAAGTTACTGTACAAAATGCAGTTCCATAGTATAAGTAATATTACTTCTGGATGAAAATCTCATTGTTACAGGTAGAACTAGTGACAACCTTGAATTTCTGCAGTTGTGTGTGGTCTAAGATTTCTGTTTTATTCAGAATCTCGAAGACTTGCCTTTTTTCCTGTATCATGTCTATGCAACTGCAACATCTCCTGCAGAATCTTAAAGCTTTTATCCAGCTTTCATATTTGTACTCATTTTTAACCTGACACCTTGAACCGTTAGCTGTCTTTCGAGATCTAGTGGGTTCCCACAGGACCATTCACTGATGAGTGAAAAGCCGAACTTGGATATGACCTCTAGGCCTCTTCTTCATTTTCCTGCGTATTAGCAGACTGTTTGTGTGCATTTTGATACCAGACAGAAGGTATTGCTGTAGATCTATTTTGTGCTTTGTTTTCTCCCCCTGTGGTACTATTTATGTATTATTTATTTTCTTTTTGAAGAAAAAGAAATTCAGCTCTAACAATATGTAGGACATGAAGAAATTGCCTGAAAATCTGTGTGTGATTACACATTTTATGGAAACGCTTGCAGAAGTAATATTGCCATATCATACCTGAGAGAGAAAAAGAGAGAGGGCAAGATTTCCTGAACAGGTAAACTAGCGTTATTTGGATTTTGATATTGGTTGTATGTATAAATGTTTTTCTATTCCTAGAAAAATATTGGGACTTTTTCTTTTTAATAAATATACATTAGCAGAGAGAAGCCTGAGATTTTTTTGGGTCTAGGTTTAGATAAAAATGCAAATGAAGCCAAAATGGATTTTGCCTTTGAGAGAAAAGGTAATGTAGTTACGTATTGCAGTTATTCCCAGGTGGTACATATACAGTTGAGTAGCAGAGTTTTTTCCCTTCCTGTCTTAAATTGAAATGTTCCAAGAATCAGCAGCTAAAAACCCCAGCTCCTTATATGACTATACCGTGCAGGTAACTTTGCCCTGAAGAGATCTGTGGGATGGTCATAGCTCAGGTACTACATATTGTTCCTTTTTCTTCCGTCCCCCTCCGAGGCAAAAGTCAGGGGAGGAAGCAGTGGGACTGGGACAAGAGTCATTCATGCTCTAAAGTACAAGAGCTGTGGGTTGAAGTCCCACTGTAAACCTTTCTATTTTATTAAGCTTTGCAATTTCTTCGGCCTCATAGGCTACGAAGAAATAATTTGTGGAATCAAGTTTACAAATTTCAAATCTAAAGGCCTGAAAAATACCCACCTCTTGAAATCTGCCCAAAAAGTAGAGCTTGTTTCATCACAGAAACACTATCCTAACCTGACTCCAGCTGCAGACAGAATCAGATATTGAGTGATGCATAAGAATAAGGAGATTTTATGAATTATTTCAAACTTGAGGTTT
Source organism: Gavia stellata (assembly GCF_030936135.1). Classification (NCBI taxonomy): domain Eukaryota; kingdom Metazoa; phylum Chordata; class Aves; order Gaviiformes; family Gaviidae; genus Gavia; species Gavia stellata. The sequence goes on from NC_082598.1 coordinate 32,221,353, forward strand.
CTTTTGAACTTGGTTCAGCAGGTAGAGAATGCTTCAGGAAATGCTTGTGAATTTTCATTTTATATACAGATCTGGTCTTCTATGTACCCAGTTATCTCCAAAACCTGAAAGCTTCCTGTTAGTTAAATATCTCCACACAGAAGTCACTGTTATATATAAAGAATTGTCATCTCATTGGTGGCTTAGAAGGATGAAAATCTGGCAAAATAGTTAGGTAGGTAGATAGGCAGGAAAAAAAGACCCAACAGACACACACAGCATTTTTTTAATGCTAAAATTTTTTTCAGATTAATCTCCTTTATCACTGATCCATTCCAAGTGAATTGCAGCCATCAGTTTTCAAGAGTTTTTAACATTTTTATTTAAAGCATTTTTTTTCAAAACAAGTATAAAATATCCATAGACAAAGCCATATAAACAAATGCAGGCAAATGTTAAGGGTTTTTTTAAACTTTGTATCTTTAAAAAATTTGAAGATACCATACATTTGTGGAATTTGTAGCATTTGAATTTGCATTCTGCCTTTTTTACACTATTGGAAATAAATATTTCTTAATAGGAGCTAATTTCTTTAACTGTCATATCTAGGCATTTAAAGTCTGACAAAATACACTGGGAAAACAATTCAGTAACCTATCATCAAGAGATATCGTTCACAACTTTCAAGCCAGTAAACATTTTATTTTTTACTGGGAAATGCAGTTAAATCAGTGGATCAAATTTGGCTCTGGACCTTTGCCAGGTCCCATGTGTACTCATATATGTCCTCTAACTGGCAAGCAAAAGTAGCTACAATCCCTCCCTCGGCAAACTCCTCACAAGAGGTTCAGTGCCATAGCAAAAGGTTAACCTATTTGGCCAGGAAGGAAGAGAACCTGAGGAGCAGGAAAAGGAATCAAATATTTAATGAATTCCCTGAGCAGCGTCCCATAAAGATCAAGCTCCCATAAAGCACAGATCATTATTCACAGCAACTCCATTGCTGCAAAATCCTCTAGGGAGAATGGAAACTATCCAAACTCCCTCAGGGTGTCTTGCTCCTGCAATTTCACTTCTATACACTAGCTGGAGTCTTAATGTGATCCTTTTGCCCTCTTATACATCTCTGGAGATCGCTGTTTTTTTGGTTTAGTTTTTTTGTTTCTTTAGTTTTTCAAATGTACCAGGTGATTCTATGAAGACTGCATTAGTCCCTTAAATAAAAAGAGATCCCAGAGGCTTACCCAGAGTCACTGTGCTTTCCTGCCTTGAAAGCTTCCAGGATCCTGTCTATAATGTTTGTTTTCTTTCCAAATTTCCATAAAGAGGTCATTTCAGACTACATTTCAGATTGCAGGTGCAAAGATGTAGGGAACACTGGCAGCATCAGCTTTAAGCATTTTAAACACATTCATTAGTAGTCCTTGTTTACTCCATAGTTACTGAAGAAAAACTAGCTTTGAAGTCAGTTTTTCATAATCACTTTTTATATGGTAGTGAATAAAACTCAGAAAAAGTCATTAAAACTACTCACAATCCAAAATAGTGGGAAAAAATCTCAAGGAAAAAATGAAGGACTGAAGCAACACAGTCAGTGTACTGCAAGGAAAGCTAAAAAGTATTTACTTTTTTCTTTCAGGGAATTTATGGACTATATAACTGAGATTAGTCAGAATTTTAGTTTAGAACTATGACAAGAGTGAACATTGCAAGCCAAAACCAAACTAGTTTAAAATAAAAAAAAATATTTTTTTAAAAGTAAGTTAATCCGTCAAAGAAAGGTACCTAAGCCTACAGTCACTTTCTATCATTAGAACTCTTTCTATCAAGATTAAAGGTAATTTTAAAATGGAAATTATTAGCAGAAATCACAAAGGTAATCATAATGGTCACTTTTACTCTCAAGTTCTATTCAGAGATGCAAGATTCACTCTGAAAACAATCAAAACACCTGTTTTGGCTGAATTATTTTTTGTCTACATTTAAATTGAAAATGAAAATTAATAGTAATAGAGTGAGATATTATAAACTGAAACAAAAGATTTATATTCAATCACATTCAAACCAACCCACTAAGTTTCACACTGCTTTAATAGTCTTAAAGCAAGTTTTTTTTGTTTTTTTTCTTTGCACATTTCTTTTCAGCTAGGCCGCCTTATGTAGTGGCACAAATCTCAGAGGAGATCATTCACCTGCCTTTCCTGTCAAATTACATTGCAGAGTAAACAGTAGCCAATGAAGTGTGATATTTCATGCTAGACTTTTAGTTCCTGATAAATCTGGTCAGTGGAGTATCTCCCGTAATTCAAAATGTTTTAGACAATTAAATATTTAAATACTACAAAAAGAGATTAAAACTGTGAACTTAATGTGATCATGGTGTCAGTCAGATTTTTTAATCAATAAGCAAGAATATATTTCAAGACTACATTTTAAGAATAACTTAGTGGAAAGAAGCTGAGAATTCACAAGTAAATCTGGCAGACTTTCATCAGAAAAATACAGGTGCTGTTCTCAACCCCATGACTCCTGAAATCAGTGGGGAAGTTCCCCTTGTTGATCCACTATTACTCCAATAAAATCGTTCATGCTACCATATGCAAACTAACCTTGACCGCCCCAGACTAGATGCAGCACTTTATTTTAGGTTTCTAACTGGTGCATGGGCAAGTTTGATGATCAGGGACAGAAGACCTTATCTATCCTGTCCCCAAATACTGTTCCTCTCCAGAATTACTCTGTCCCAAGCCTTGTGTAACTTCCTGCCTAGTATATATAGTTCCTTCATCCATCTGTTGAGTATGAAATAAAGCAAGACTACATATATAAAACCAATCCTTGATCAGTGCAATTGTCTTATGCACTAGCTCTTTCCCCCCCCCCCTCAGACATTGGTCAGAACGACATGGAATTTTGTACATATAGTAACATCAGTCAAGTTATTGCCTTTTCAACTTACTATAAAATATGATCAAGGGACTAAATAATTAGTCAAAACTGGCACTGTAGTTCTACATCAGGTGCATTTGTTTAGACTTAACTCTAAGTCTCACCACTTGTAAGAACACATATTTCTATGCAAAGAAATTAGTCTCCCAAATTTGAACCATGAAACCCCTGACATTAATGGAAACTCCTTCTGGACTTTAGTCAGGATAGGGTTGGGTTTTTGCATGCATATGCTGTGAATCAACACACACTTGCATCCTGAACCTGGGCATGTTAACTGGTCAGCCACATAAGAGAAATAACCAACCAAACAAAAGTTTTTTTTTTAAAGAACAAAAGCATATAAAAACCTGTAAATTTGTGCAACCTACATCCTCAATTTTATACTTGAAGACGCTTCAATGGATCTTCCTAAAAATGTGATACTGTATTTATATTTATTTCCTTACATTGGAAAAATGAATGGATTGCACATTATTTGAAAAAAATAAATACGTCTTCATTTTTTTCAGATTAGTGGGACTATAATTTTTCTAAAGTAACATGGCAGTATTCCCCAGTATTTCAAGATTTTGCTTTTTGAGTAAAAAGAATGGACATGTTTAAAGTTTCTCTAGAAAGTTGGTACCTTTCATTAAGATTTTGCTTTGGAGGAAAAATTCAGTTAGCCCTATAAATAAATAATTAATTACCAGACGATACAGAATTAATTTCAACATGTATAGCAGAAACAATGATCTTGGAAAAGAAGTAGTAGGAATTAGAATAGATCTGTCTACAAGCCCACAAAGGCCAAGAAATTGGAAATTCCTAGGGAACATCACCATTCCTTCAGATGATACCTACATACATTAGCCTAAATAGCAACCAAAAAACATTGTGAGATCAACTTTAAACAGATCTATTAATGCACATATTCAGGTACACTAATAGCTTCACTATTTAGAATACTATCGTATAACATGTCTGATGAGGGTCAGAACCAGAGTCTGTGGGTATGGTAATTTGATCTAATATAGAACTAGAAGCTCAGGCTCTCCATATTCAATGAACGCTAATGATATTTATAAAATACATTGCATCTATTTTTAAAAAATTATTACTATTGACAATTTGCTGTCTAATGTTGCACATCTATTTTAAGCAATAAGTAAAGTAGTTTGTGGTATTTGTACAGCTACAAGTAGGCTAATTTTCAAATACTTAATAATTATATTATTTAATTCTGTAGATAAGCTTTATTTTTTTTAGTGATCATGTTATAATTTGTGAACTGATAGCTGAGTATAAGGAGGCTGATCAGTCATCTTAATGGAAGTGTGCAGCAGCACAAAATTAGAGGAAAATAATTTGATAGGTAGGGTATTTGAAAGAGTCTAGCCTTAAGCTAGTCCAATCAAACACACTGCAGCACAAATAAATTCAAGGTTGAATTCACTTACCCATGCTAACTTCAGAGGGTCCTGCGGGTTTCACAAGTAACAGGTTTGACAGGTTCAGCCACTTCATTTTTTAGGACTTAAATTTGAGATTCCAGAGTAGACTTCCCATACTACGTGCATGTACCCTAACTTGTCTACTGATCTCTTCATTTTAACTTGGATTTTGAAGTGAGGAGATAGCCTGCAATCAATAAAAGTTGGGCACACTACTGCATAAGAATATAGACAACACATCAAGGTAATTAGCTACATTTTGCATTAAATCTTGTATTTAGAATAAACGTACCTGTTTTCTAATATCTCTTGTTTCAAGATCTCAAATTCTTGAAGAAAGAGTTGTTTCTTCTGTTCTTTTTGCAAAGTTCCTGGTTTGTGGAGAAGCATGCTAGACACAAGTAAGCAAACAGATGAGTGATACATTATCACTCTATAATTACCTGAAAGGGGGTTGCAGAGAGGTGGGTGTTGGTCTCTTCTCCCAAGTGACTAGCAACAGGACAAGAGGAAATGGCCTCAAGTTGCTCCAGGGGAAGTTTAGGCTGGATATTAGGAAAAATTTCTTTACTAAGAGAGTGGTGAAGCACTGGAACAGGCTGCCCAGGAAGGTGGTGGAGTCACCATCACTGGAGGTGTTCAAGGAATGTGTGGACTTGATGACCTTACAGGTCTTTTCCAACCTTAGTGATTCTGTGTGATTCTGTGTGATCATTTAAAAATGAAGGGCAAACTTTATTAACCTGAAAATCTAAAAGATCAAAATATTCTGGGAATTCTTCCAACTTTTTTGCCAATAACAGTGAGAGGAAAGAAACAGAGGGTGGAAGTCTGGGACAGGAAAACACAATTAACTCTTATTATCTGGGAAATCAGTTGGGGTTTCGTCTGCCTGTGATTGGTCAATAGAGGATAGAGTGGATTCAAACTAGCAGAATGCTCACTTTTCAAAAGAGCTTCAGCAAGGGCCTCCAGCTTTTTATAGTTTAACTATATAACAATTAGTAAATAGCTGTTTGTCAGCTGATTTTTCAACCTTTTTTTCCTATGTGGTACAGCATAGTTTAAACTGCAACTCTCTGTGAGTACAGTTTGCAATATACAACATGGATTAAGATTAAATAATAAAGAACACAAGTGATTTGTAATACATACCACACCGCACACGTATCTGTATGTACCTGTATGTTTGAAAAATGCTTTTTACTTACTTATTAACAAATGATGAAGAACCTTGCACAGTTTTTATCAAAATACCTGCTAACAGCAAGAGATACATTACGGTAGTATTACAGACATAGTAACTGCGGTAGGATTTGATGCAAAATCTATAGTGATTGTCAGATTGGGAGCTCTACAGTGTAATAACTCTAATTCAGTGAGAAAATGTGTTAAATGTTGTAATTTATAAAGATAAAAAATGAACCTTGACAAAATAAAAAGTAGACAGGAAAAAGGTTACATTTCAGATAAAAGGTTTTCTAGGTATTAGAGCAGAGAAGTCAGAGGTATGCGGTCCTAGTTAACGGCAGACTTTTACTAACCAGAAAGAAAATGAAAGATTATGCTATTGTGAGGTGCTAGGTGAGGACAGAATGCAAAATAACTTTTTAATTATGATAAAGATGTTCCAGGGTAGAAAGCTGATATTAAAAGCGAACAGAAACTCTTAGCAGCTTAGCTAATTTGAAAAGAAATAAAGTAATAAGAATAAATCATAGAGTGGTTTGTGTTGGAAGGGACCTTTAAAGATCATCTAGCCCAACCCCAAATAAGGAAGCTGCATTTCTAAAATGTTGAAACATATATAGATGAATAGAAGAGAGGGTTCACAGCAAAAGCTCTGAGTCATGTTCAGAGGAAAAAAAAAGTATTTCCCTGCCAACAAGAAGGGATGATTACTTATACACAAAGGAAGTAAAATATTTAAAATATTTTTTTCCTGTTGTAATCTATATACAGAACATGAACAGAAGGTTCATAATCATTTGATGTTATTTTATAAAGCAGGCATTTCAAAATAATTCATATCATCAATCTGGAAATATTCAAGTTGTATTATTGACCTTGCAACATTAAAAAAAAAAAAAATAGCTTCTGCATGGCATGTCTTTGGGTTGCTCAAAGGCAAGAATAAAAACAACGTGGAAAGTGGAAGTGTTTTATGTGAGGCTTTCTCTGTACAGCTGTGTAACATGTGTTAGTTTATTCCTATCTATCTCAGCTGACTCATCCAGACCCTTGGTAACAATGCTACTCTTGAGCTACACTTACAGGACAGTGCTGATCCAAACCTGTGCCAATGCAGATTACACCAAACAGTTGCCATAGGTATACTGCACATGTAGATCCAAGACAAGGGGAGCTGCCGGCAGAGCAAGCTGGAGGAGCTGAAAAGAAAGGCAGCATGCAGTCACGTGCAATTGGAAGTGACAAGTGAACAGAGAGAAGTGAATAGAGGGAGTTGTCATCTCCTGCCAGCTCCATCCAAAGAGTTGTGGGCAATCCCCAACAGGAAAGAGTCCCTAACCCTTGAATGGCAGGAAGATTAATGGGCACCCCTAGAGGATGTTAAGAAAACATAGACTCAAATTTAGTGGCAAGAGAGATTAGAAGAGAAACCTATCTGACAAAATTTGAAATAACAAGTACATTGACCAGGTGGTCAAAAGCAAATGATGTACTTGACCTTCTCAGACAGCATGGGAAAATACTGATACCACCACATAATGCAGATTATATTCCCTGTTAGTAAAAGACAAGTGGGGATAGGTGATTTATAATAAGTTCATCTGGACAGGAAACCTATACAAACCTGAGGTTTTGAAATTTTAGTGTTAATTTTTTGGGGAAAAAAGTCAGAAGCTCAAAAATTTAAATGACCTAAACTGACAGTGTTTTTAGGCTCAATACAATGAAAAACTTTTTATATAAAGGATATCAAAGTTTCATATTCAAAAGCTTTGTTCATGAAGGCTACATACCCTGAAATTATAAGGAAAATAGTTTTGAACACATTTATTTTAGCCTAGAAAATGCTGACATGTCTTACTTAAGCACGTTTGAAATGTGAAAAACAATTAAGGCAGAGAAATATGCCAAAACTTACACTTTTCTGGGAAACTGCCTATTATGATAATGTGGTGCTATTTTCATGTTTGAATGAAAACTATCAACTCAATTCTGATGTCAAACAACAGACCTAATGGGACACAATTAATCTGATTCTGAAATATTTTTTGCATTATAGAGGGAGAAATTCAATGGGGCAAATTAAATTCCACTACTTCCTAAAGAAATAATGGGACAAAGAAACAAACATGGTTTCCAGGTAGTTTGGGTGTTTCTGCTGTACTGGAACTGGTGAAATTAATCACATTCAAAATTAGAAAAGGAAATTTTTTAGCAAAGGCTACCTGTAGTGAATTGACTATCAAAGAGAGCTGTAGAGCTGGATTAGGTATGTGTAAAACCTGGCATGTCTGGCAGGTTTATAGGACATCAGAGGCAAATCAGAGAAAAAAAAAAAAAAGAAAAAAGGCTATGATTAAGGAGATATACCATGTTTCAGAGCTGAACACATTGTGGAATTCTGGAGGCAAAAGAGATAATTTTGTTATGTGCTTTGGGAAAATAACTTGAATGGGCAAACTATGGTTGCCACAGCAACCATTGGTTTGTGAAGGATCCCATGGAAAACATTTACTGGAAAAGTCTAATGAATTTGGACTTGATTACAAGGGATGGTGCAGGCTTACTTCTCCAGGGGAAGAATTAAATTTGAGGTTTGTTATTGGTGCAAAATAATTGGGACTAAGATAAAGGTATCTTTTATGCCCATTTAACATTTTGCCATCTTACTTTTTGTCAGGCTTTGGCAAGTGCATAGCAACAGGGACTTTCACAGAGTTTTCTACATAAAAAAAAATGTGTGAAAAAAGAAATGTCTAGCTGGTGAAGGATAACAGGGCAAGGAGAAGATCTTTTAAAAAAATGGAAGCACTGAAGATCGACAGAAAGCTCCTGTAGTTAAAATTAACTGGATTTTAATACCTACAAATGAACAGTTCCTGGCTGTAGATTACCATACCCTGAAGACTCTAAAAGCTCTGCCAGCAGTCAGACCAGTCAAAGAAGCAGGTTGTATGGCCTGGAAAATTCCCATTTCCTTTTGAGCAGACTTTAAATTATCTTGTTTCTATATTTTAAGGCAGAAAATCTGACACCTACCGTATGATGATGAGCATGTTATCTTTTCTCTAGTAAGGCAACATGCAGTGAGGTCTCCTTCCCTAGGCCCAGAAAAATTAATCCCTACTATGTGTAATAGCTAACTGGAAGGATCCTAGTGCCAGAAATGACAGCCTGTGAGGAGCAATCATGCAGTAGAGTCTCCCAGTACACAGGGTACTCTAGGTTTTAACTGATAAAACAGAGAATGTGAGGAAAAATGGTACCATTATGAACGGCCATAAGAGAACAATATATATTTGTTGATTATGGGTTGGAATTTAACTCCTGAAAAAAAAAGTTACCATCACATGAGCTGGGAAGCATGGCTGTGTCTGAGGATCAGAGGGACAAGACTTAGCTCCGCTTGCTAGATCATGCAAACATTAGGTATCAGAGAGATGGTTGAAAAGGAGGGAATAAATGGGTCCTTTCCTAAAGGGATGTCATCAGCTCATGGACTAGAACAGCACCAGGGTGCTCTTCTGTGTCACCTGCATAAGTATTCTTGTTCAAGCTATTATCTACTCATATGCTCAGTCAGCTTTAGATGCTTTGACAAGCATGGTTAGTTTAGCGATGCTCAGACACCCTCTAGCTCATACGTCTGTGCTGTAATCTAAGGGACTATGGCATTTCTCTCTCCTGCCTAGGTTTCACTACTTGCTCTAACACATTCATTTTTTAAACAAATTGATCCTTACATAGCAATTGCTTACATAGCAATTACAAGATCGGGATGTTTAAATGTTTCATATATTAAGTATCACATGCAGATGATCTACTCCAGAAATAGCAGTACTGCAACTCACTGTCAAATGATTTCAGATATTTAAAGGGCATGTTGGAGTAAGGATGGGTGTTCATTTTCCTGACATTACTGCTGAGGCCTAGATAAAAGAAGTAAAATCAGGAATTTCAGTGCTAGCAAGAAGTTGCAAACTCTTGGCAGCTTTCAGATGAAGCACAGTAGAGATAAGTGTGTCATCCCTGGGAGGTAATTGCCTTGGTGATGTGCCTGGTAGCGCTCCGCCTGCTCAGCTTGCCTACCGGCAGCATGCTGCCCTCCAGACAGTGGGGAAGGGGAGCAGGTTCACAAGAACTTCCCCAGAGAAAGCTTTGAGGATTACACTGAAGGGAAGCTTGCCCAAGGTACTGGTTATGTAGTGGGAGGCTGTAAACCAACATGGAGCCTTCTTCACTCTTGCATGTGAGAAGCATTAAGTAAACAGAGCCCTTTTAATCACCATGAAACCAATGAAGTTGCATCCTTCCAGCTCAGTCCTCCCTCATGTCTATCATTCGTTGCATGCCCTACTTAATGCATAATGGTTTCTTTTAAAATAAGCAGTTCTACAAAAAGAGGCTTCTGATTGTTCTAAATAGCATTGGCACTGACATCAAAACAGCATGGTATGTGTTGCCACTTGTAATTTATATGAGTAGCACCTGAGTATTAAATATTAAGGCAGAAACAATCAGCTATTTCATGCAAATCAGGTGCACTTTGTATGCTCCTCATGAGATAGATGCTAGCTTAACTCCTTCATTAAGTAAGAATTATTCACTTTGCTCACCATATAATCATGTTAAAAGTCAACCACAAATAAAGCTTACCAGCTAGAAAAAAAAAAGTCCTTTGAAACAAATGGCAAAGGAAGTTCTGAGAAGCAATGTGCAGCTAGAAAGCTCAAACAGATCTATTATTTTCAAGAACAAAACCTGCTACAAGAATAATTAAACGCAAATCCCCAAGGTAGGATCCTGTGAAACTATGCTGTGAGTGTGTGCCCCTTTTGCTGAAATAGAAAAGGGGTTAAGAAGGAAACAAAGCTGAGCAAATAGACATTATCAGAATGCTACTACTAATGTCAATAACATAAGCAACATTTTTTCTGCAGGTTTCCCAAATGAGGGGATTTCTTGTTTTTTCTCAATATTCAGGCAACTCAAACTTTCTTTAGCTGCTGTAGTATAACATTATAAGACAGGATAGTCCAAATACTTCTGAGATTTCTGGCTTAACTGGAATTTTTGCATTTTAGTATCATAATCCATAGAGCTATTAAAACTGGCTCAGAAGAAAATGTAACAGAATTTAGAAAACTACTGTCAGATTTGCTGCTTTAAATAACTTATATTTAAAATTTCTAACCTATGAACAGTGCCTTGTTCTCTATAAATAATAATTTTAGGTAACATATTTTCAAATTTGTAAGTTATTACATTTATATGTATTTTTAATATATATAATTTTAATCATAAAAATGCTGGTCTGATGATTGATCCTCACATAAACAGCAGCAAATCAAAGTGCACACTGAGCATTTTTACATACAGCACATCATCTGAAAAAGGAGAAACATCTTCTGAAAACAAACCGAGGGAAATCTTACATCCGTACAGATTCAAGTGGGGATCTGCAGAAGGAAACAAGACGAGGACAAAAGTGACATGGATGCCTTCAGCAATGTACACTGAAGTGAAATAAAAAGTTCTTCACCCGTTGTCACGGCAAAATCATCTTGACTTGGAATGTATTTACTTAATTTATTGCCAATTAAAAAGAAAAAAAAATCCAAACCCAAAAACATTTAATCACTGATTCAGGTATTGGCAAAACATAAATAATTAAACAACCATAAGTAAGCCTTCTTCCTCTCCCTTCCCCAGGCTCAAGTCAATCACATTTCCAGTGTCATCATCAACGTGCAGGTTACCCAAGGGATCAGGCCAAGCCAGCACGGGTTCCTGAAAGGCAGGTCCTGCTTGACCAACCTGATCTCCTTCTATGACCAGGTGACCCGCCTAGTGCATGAGGGGAAGGCTGTTGATGTTGTCTACCTGGACTTCAGCAAAGCCTTTGACACTGTTCCCCACAGTATTCTCCTAGAGAAGCTGGCGGCCTGTGGTTTAGACAGGTACACTCTTCGCTGGGTAAAAAACTGGCTGGATGGCCGAGCCCAGAGGGTTGTGGTGAATGGGGTGAAATCCAGCTGGCGGCCGGTCACAAGCGGAGTCCCCCAGGGCTCGGTTTTGGGACCGGTCTTGTTTAATATCTTCATTGATGATCTGGATGAGGGGATAGAGTGCTCCCTCAGCAAGTTTGCAGACGACACCAAGTTGGGAGGGAGTGTTGATCTGCTTGAGGGTAGGAAGGCTCTGCAGAGGGATCTGGACAGGCTGGATCGATGGGCTGAGGCCAACCGGATGAAGTTCAATAAGGCCAAGTGCCGGGTTCTACACTTCGGCCACAACAACCCCAGGCAACGCTACAGGCTTGGGGATGAGTGGCTGGAAAGTTCCCCTGCAGAAAAGGACCTGGGGGTGTTGATCGACACCCAGCTGAATATGAGCCAGCAGTGTGCCCAGGTGGCCAAGAAGGCCAACGGCATCCTGGCTTGCATCAGAAATGGTGTGGCCAGCAGGAGCAGGGAGGTGATCATGCCTCTGTACTCGGCTCTGGTGAGGCCGCACCTCGAATACTGTGTTCAGTTTTGGGCCCCTCACTACAAGAAGGACATTGAGGTGCTGGAGCGTGTCCAGAGAAGGGCGACGAAGCTGGTGAGGGGTCTGGAACACAAGTCTTATGAGGAGCGGCTGAGCGAGCTGGGGTTGTTTAGCCTGGAGAAGAGGAGGCTGAGGGGAGACCTTATCGCTCTCTACAACTACCTGAAAGGGGGTTGCAGAGAGGTGGGTGTTGGTCTCTTCTCCCAAGTGACTAGTGACAGGACTAGAGGAAATGGCCTCAAGTTGCGACAGGGGAGGTTCAGGCTAGACATTAGGAAAAAGTTCTTCACTGAGAGAGTGGTGAAACACTGGAATAGGCTGCCCAGGGAGGTGGTAGAGTCACCCTCCCTGGAGGTATTCAAGGAGCGTGTGGATGTGGCATTGTGGGATGTAGCTTGATGGACATGGTGCTGTGTGGTGTTGGGTGGGTTGTGGCTTGTTATTGTTGTTGTGTGGCGTGGGTTTTGTGGTGTGTTTTTTTTTTGTTGTTTTTTTTTTTTGTTGTTGTTTTTTTGTTTTTTTGTTTTTTTTTTTTTTTCCCCCCCAGGTTGGACTCGATGATCTTACAGGTCTTTTCCAACCGTACTGATTCTGTGATTCTGTGATCTCCCCCTTTCCTAGTCTCAGCTTGCCCTGTTTTGCCTGGGTAACACTCAGCCTGTCCCAACCCCTCTGGCAAGGTGAGTGGTGCTGCAGGAGGTTGGGGTCGTGTGTGCGTTGGTTTCTTTCTGCTGCTCCACTGTGCTTCTTGCTGCTTTTCCTCCACCACTCCATGATTCTCAGTGTCCCTGCCCTGGCTGGGGTCACCTGCAGTCCCCAAGGGTGTCCCTGCCCTGGCACATCATCCGAAGGCTCCATTTCAGAGCTGTCTGTGACCAGCACCAGGCAAGCCACAGCCTCTTCTCACACCGGGCACTCTGCAGCACTGCTGCCCAGGACCTGCCAGGTGCTTCTGGTAAGTGCTTTCGAAAGCAATTTCCGGGGAAGGAACGAAGGATAAATATTTTGAGAGTGTTGTCTCTCAGCCCTTTCCCTCATGAATAAGTACTGACTACCATAAAAAGTTATTGCACCTCAGTACAAACAAAAAAATAACCCACTCAAAATACACAACGAACCACAAAGCAAACAGGAAGACTTCCTTGTGAAGGAGGAAAAGCTGAGCCCTTCCCACAAAGACCAAATGAAAAAGAGGCTGGATCAACACTCCCACAAATAGTTTGGTTAATCAATACACATAGAGGCCCCCTCCCCTTTCAGATCCTAAAAATGTTCCTTTAATTTAAGGGAAGACTGAAGTTACTGGAGTCGAACTTGACCAAAGCAGTAACCTAGACTTTGAGGGGACTGAAAAAAAAATCAAAAAATGCAGATAGCTGAATTTTGCAGTCCCACCCTTATGACAACGTACCAAAACAGAATAAAAATATATATATGTGTATATATATATAGAGAGAGAGAGAGCGCTTAACCTGAGAATGAGGCTGCAATTTTAGACTTTATAAGAATGCTCTTCAATCTCCTCTGGTCTTGAACACTGGACTTATTCACAGGCAGGAGACACAAACCAAAATGTTTCTCCTTTTGAACAGGTTCTCTTTCTAATATAAGACAATGTGATCTCTTAATAGAAGGAGATTTTAATATCCTCTTCAAGCAATGTTTTTACAGAATGCAAACTACTAGTTATTCCCTATTCAAATTTCTGAATCTTCACAATACCTCTTAATTAAAGACATGATGGTGTCTGCCTCCAGGAGGCTTTTAACAAGTATGCAGCCCAAATTAATATTGAATCAAGCCGAAACACAAAGAAGATTTCTCACACAAGCACGTCTGTACTGCACAGCTCAGTGCTCAGTAGGATTTGTAAAAACCTCTCCCTTACAGTCCACAGAAGTTTCCTCTGACATAGGAAGCAGAGGAAGCGGCTCCCACCAGGAACAGGGTAGAACAAGGATGTTGAGACAAAGGGAATGATAAAACTCTGTTATCCTATAATGTACACAGCATATTTTGTGATTCACACAACTTGTTAATCCAATCAATCTTGAATAGTGTGGATCCGAGGAAGCCAGGATATATATTTGGGTCCTCAAAGCAGATTTCACAAAGCCTAATATCAATACTTACTGAGAGAAAATTTACTTTCTGTTCACAACCATATCAGATGTATGGCAGACGGGCTAATTTTCCAGTCTCCAACAGCCAGTTCAACATAACTACTGAATTGACTGAGTCAGTAACAGATCACGTATGGATTGGCTTTAAAAGAAAATGTTAGAAAATGTAAAAGTTACCTCTCTACATAATTACAAAGATGAGGAGTCCACTGGATCATTAGGTAACGCGTGCTAATAAAATCTGAACAAAGAAAGCTATATTTTTCATTTTATACTGAATAAAACTGAAGGAGTCAGAATTATTTGTGGGAAAAAAAAAAGGAGACGTTACTCATAAGTAATATAGCTAAGCTTTTTAATTGTTTGTACCTGCAGATTAATGTAAAAAAGATGCACATGCCAGTATGTTTGACACTAGAACTATGATGCAGTATGTTATTTCTAAAATTCTGTTTTCTGAAAAATAAATCAGGCAAAACTTAAATAAAACTCAATGATTAAGGTTTGTCTAAAAATGTAGTCAACTCCTTCCACTGTTTGTTCATAAATTATTCATAATCTCTATGAAATTGAAAAATCTCCATGGTCCCCTCTGTGAAGTCTCAGTAATTCTTCTTGAAAAAACAGAAAAGAGATTGTCTACACATTTTTGAGCATCATACAGAATCACTTATTCCCTTAGATCGTAAAAATCTTTGCTACATGCCAATAAAATAAGATTTTGTATACCAAAAGCAAGGAGACTTTAAAGAACCAATACAGACCATTTCCTACTGCTACACCGAGGTGGATTCATGGTGTAATGGCAGTTTGGGGTGGAGTGCAAAGGGAGAGAAGAATGATTTATAGGCTAATTCTTAAAAGGTTGTATGTCAGTTTATTTAACAGCGTGAAGGGCTAATTTTTTGGACACAGCTACTTCCTGTAGGGAATTTCCTGTCTGTCTCCTTATAAAGTTGTCAGTAGATAAGGACCAGTTGGACTGATGGTTGGGAGAGAGTATCATACGTTCTTAAAGAAAGGGCTCTGTAAAAATTGTTCATTACTGGTTTTGTGCGTGGTTTGTTCCAGTGAAATTTTCCAGCTAACTCTTCCAGCTATATTTAAATTACAAACTATTCATAAATAGCACAATGGTGGGTGACTGTACAGTGCAACTTGTTCTCTACCTGCAACATTCAAGTTCTTATATCATTTGACCTGCTGCTGTGGCTAACATGCTCTGTAAATAGACAAAAGAAATAAAATTTCAGGAGCTTTGCCATTTTTTTTTTTTTTTTAAAGTTCAACATTATGTAGAGTAAGAAAGGTGGAAAAGTTGGATATTGCCAATTGATATTGTCCTTGTGCTCTCTATGTTGTGAAATAACAGAAAAGAACTAGACAAAATTTTTTCAGACAGCTTTAACGTGTTATACTGTCAAAGGCTAAGCCCTTTGTGCACTACACAAAACTGATTTTCAGTCTGCTTTACTGGCTGTGGTATAGTTTCTTTTCCACTTACATAGCAGTAAAATACATACCTTGTTTGAACATTGTGTAGCACACTGGAAGGTCAGAGCATCTGTTTTATTTGTATTGCAATACTTCAGCATTAACAGCAGGCAAACTCAGACTGACAACAATAGAAAGGGTCAAACACTCAAAGAAAATTGGTTGCAGTCCGCTCCACAGAGCAAATTTATCCTCCCCACCCTGTGTCTTTTAAAGGAAATCTGTCACATATAAACAATTACATGCATCTAGATTACTCTGTCTTCTACTTTGTTTGCCCAACTTCTTTTTAAGCAGTTCCAGTAACTAGGTTGACAATATACCCAACTCAATCTATTTTCAGACTTAGCAACCTTTCTAGCTGGATTTTCATAATGTCTAACCTATCCTTGCTGAATTTTTCCACAAAGGGCACAGAGAATATTTCCCCTTTTTATTTTAGATGTTTTTCACGGAGACCATGATCTGCTCTCCCCTCATTCTTAGACAAAGACTTCTAAACTGAACAACCTTGTTTCTTTAGGTCTTATGAGTTATGTTTTTGAGAAAGCTAATCACCATCATCCTATCTGAATTGCACTCCCTATTGTTGAATTATGCTCATATATTTATTCTTTGTTTGTTTCAGTGTTGTTGCAGTAATATATTATTAAGTGGGACTTCAGATGATGCCAGAGGTTATGAAATATTTAGAAATATTAATAGGGCTTTAGAAAACATGGAAAAGATGATATGGGATAACTGACACCCTTGTCTACAATTTAACATGCTAAAAATATATTATTTATTACAAACCCTGATTTATTCTGTGGAGAGGCACTTAATTATATGTCAAACAAGGACTTGGCAATTTATGAGAGCAGGGAGTTACTCAGTTAGGACTCTAGTGTCTGGCTCCTTTTGCCACCCTCCTTCTCTTCCCACCACTGCCTGTTCAACTTTTATGAAATTTCTCCCCCTCCTTTTTTTTTTTTTAATAATTAGAACTCCTGAAACCTGTCCCAACAGATACATCAGGTTCATCTTTTTAAAAAAAAAAAAAAAAAGTATTTGATTCCTGACTAGAGATTTCCCTCAGTGAGATTTGCTGCTTTCCCCACACAAGCTGTTCTGTCAGACAATTTCCTGGTATAAAAGGCTTCATCTGTGACCTGCTGCTTTGTTGTGGAATATACTACAATTCTTTCAACGAACACAAAGTCTTCCAGAAATCTTCCTAACATGAAGAAGAGCATGTCTTTTCACTTACAGTTGTGGTGAGGACTGCAAATTGGTGTTTGTGGTTTGGGTGTGATTTTCCTGATGTAGGTGGACCAAAAGTTACTTACTTAAATTGTTGCAGTTACACTTACTAAAGCTGCTCAAGTATATCATCAAAATGCACTAGAAAAGGGTGAATGGCTCCCATGTGCAGGTGCTTCTGATCCAGGGGTAGAAACCATCAGTGGGAGGAACGAGGAAGTTCAGAGCCACTGGGGTCTGCCAGCCACAGCACTGACTCTCCAGGGAGGGGGAAGTAAAATCTGGAACTAAAACAGAAGCACCTATTTGAGAATTAGAACAATATTAGAATGATTACAATCCCACACAAAATCTGCTGAGGTTTTTTTTTTGGTTTTGTTTTGGGTTTTTTTTTTTTTTTTTTGTTTAGAGACAATCTAGTATAATGAACTTATCCAGTCAAGGCAGATCTTCAATTTAACACCCTGTACCTTTACCTTTTTCAGTGTTTCTGTTCTTTTATATGCACCTTCTATAGTCTTAGCAATAGAGCAACCAGGAAATTTAAGGAACTTCTATCTAACCTCTGCTGTACACCAGAGCTTTGAGTTGAGAAATCCTCTAAATGCTAATCCTTCAGTAGTGCTAATTTATATAGGTACAGTATCTGCAAAAATTAAGATATCTACAAATCAGGATGGAAATGTTCAAAAGTAAAACTCAGTGATGGAACATTTGCTACTAGCTAACAAAAATAGGCTGTGCTGAGTGAAGTTTGAAATTCAAGAGGTGGGGGAAAGAAGAAAGGGAAAAGTAGAAGAGAAGTGTGTTTACAAAGACACTTTTTCTGACCACATCTCTCTTTCCAAATTGCCTTGGCTGCTTCTTCCTGTGTTGTTATAAAAAAACCCATCTTAACACAGAAGGCACTAAGCTTTTCCCCTCCTCTAATCTCCTACAAAGTATGGTGCTATGGCAGAGGTTCTCTCTTTTGGTTTTTTTTTTATTTATTATTATAGAGGCTTGCAACACATATTTCAAATCTGATTGCATGCAAGTCTCAAAAAATATACAGCTTTGGAAATTCATAAAGTAAAATTAACAAATTAACATCTCCCTGTGACTAATCAGCTATCCTCAAATCCCTATATTCAGGCAGAATAAAAGCTGGTTGGTAGTAGCTATAGCAGTTACTAAGAAAATAACTCATTTTTTCCCCCTCTTTTTTTTTTTATTTTATTTTTCCTCTTTTGGCAATGTTATGTCATCTTGCTTCAGATTTTGGGGTTAGAGAGCCTTTTACTTGACTTGCTTAACCAATGCATAGTGGCCCCAGTGGCCATAAGCATTTTCAGCATATATATAAGAGCATGAATATTTATATATATGTATATAAAAGCGCATATGTAAATAACACCAGTGAGTTCAGGTGGAAACTAGTCCTAAGAAGATAAACTTGCTGATGACAAACCAAAAATCAAATGAACAATTTGTAAGGACAAGCAGATCAATTTTGAGATAGAATAGCAGATGCTTACTGATACATTTGAGACTTTTTTTAGAAACCAACAAATTGAAGGTGTATTGTTTAATGTTGTACAGATACAAATGCTCATAGCATGGTAGAAAAAAATAGGGCTGCCAACTGCAATTGACTTTTTTGAACAAGTAGTTTGAGAGTTCTGAGAAAAGTAATGGATGCAAGCTCCAATTTCAGGTAATAAGATAAGTGCAATCACATTGGTATGTGTCAAGATTTTAAGCAGTACATTTACCATTTGTTTGTATAACACGTATATAAGACATATATTTGTCTCAGTGAGACACCCAACAGTTCTGTTTGCTATGATGGTTGCAAATCTAAAATATTTATACTGATGTTGTCTACTTTACAATGTAAAGAAGCATTGTTTCTTTAGCATACCTTTCTCCTCCAGTCTTGAGGATGACTAAGGTTTTTACTTGACTCAGTCTGTACTGCATTCCCTAATGATATTGCAAAAGACAGCCAAAATTTTCTCATAATAACTTTTGCTAGGTATCATCTCTGAAACACAGTAATAAAGATATTCAAAACTGAGGTTGGGCTAATGACTAAGCTTTGAGATCAAGAAGTCAGTTTTCTCACCCTTGTACATCCATCTAGAGGAATGAAGAAAAATGTATAGAACAATTACCCCGTGTCCTTTAAAAGGTCACAATATCCAGCTCTCCTTTTCACAAGGAAGAAATCAGTACTCAATTACTTTTTTTTAAGAAATAAAGTGGGGTTTTTTCAGGTTAATATACTTTATGACTGTCTGGATTACTTCTTTATTTTCAGTGCAGCGGACCAGTGAAATTTGAGGAACATGGTGTCATCTTGTAATGCAGATGACTATATGCTTTCATCAGTATTCAATAGGGCAATAGCTATAATTCTGAATCATTGCAGTTTGGTCATATGGAAATCGATACCACCACCATGTCTACTGGGACAAATAATATGTGACCAATTTTCCGTTATTCATAAAGTCGTTATTGTTGTCATTCTTAAACAGCTGTTTAGCTATTTAGTTTGTTGGCAGAGGGATGAGTTAGTTATGAACATCTTTAATTACTTTTTCTGTCACTCGACAAAACTGATTGTTATTAAGGGAAATGAGACTTTCAAAAGCAATCAAAGAAAGAAGGAATCAGCTATGTCAGAGGTCTCCCATACAAGAAAAATAAGTGAAAGGACTTATCAGTTGGTTTCTAATTGAGTCTGATGGGAATGAACCGTACAATACCTTTTAATAAAAGACGTGCATGCTTTAAGCATACCTCCTGTTGTTTTTTTCCATTACATTTTTGAGGCATTCGTTTTATCCCATTGCCCCCTAACTATGTGACATAGGAATACCATTTCACTGAAATCATCTCTATTTTGGTTCTGAAGTGAGCAGAATACCACCGTGAAAGAACAACATCTTAAATTCAGTTTCAAAAATATTAGCTAGGTCCAAAGCGATTAGTTTTCATGCTCAGAATTCATGAAAAATATGTTCATTAAAGTAAAATCACTATTGTTTCTTAGCAACAGCTTCATGACCAGCAGAGAAGGAATGCATACTCTGTTTAGCAAACTGTTTCCTCCCTGTTCATAGCCAAAAAAGTAATTTGTCCATCAATAATGAAGTAACTTTGCCAGGATCCTAAAATATATACAGCTAACAGTTGAATTAACTCATTACAAATCAACAAGGAACAAAATATTAGAGAAGACTGAAACTAGTATGTGGTCAGTTAACTGGGCCACACTTGTCTGCATCAAAATCTGTTTCAAGCCAGAATTAATTCAACCTTTTATTTTCTTTTTTTTTTTTTTTTTAGTTTTGTTTTTGTTTGTCTCTTTCTGTTTGGTGTGGGCAGCACTGTTTGTTGCACCATTTTAAGGGGAGGGAGGGAGTGGGTGGGAGGAAAAAGAGTGCTGAAGTCCAGAAACAGAATATTGGATTGCTGGAAAATATAAAAATCTTTTCTGAACACATGCCCCTTTATCATATACCAGTTTTTATCAGCAGTCAGTTCTCAGGCCCAGGATAGAATTTATGCATTTTCTAGAAGTTCACACTAGTACTTGCTATGGGAAAACAGATTATCTAACAAAGCTTTTCAAAAGCACACTTCCTGATACAGAGGTGGTGGATAACAATAACATGTTCCATGCCTTAATAATGTGGCAGTATGTAATGTGCTGGTACTCCATTTAGAAAGAAAGGAGAGTTCTCAAAACATTATAATGATAGCTCTAAACATTTATGGACAGGACTGTAATACTAGCTTCCTCTTAACAGTTTTAAGTCAAAGGCCTGTAATAAAATGATTCTATTCCTGCTGAGAGAATACTACAACAAAGTGAGCATATTTTTAAACAAATTAAAAAGGCCAACAAATTAATGACTAAAAAAGGCACATAGCTTTGAACAATATTAGACTGGTAAAACAGCATATACTGGATTATAAAGCATATAAAAGCATTACATGCAGTATGAAAGAAGAAACTCAATGCAGTGACCCTTGATTGAGAGACGATATGTAAGTGGTGATATATAAAGCAGGTCTGCTGAAACTAAATCAGAACTGACAAAAATTTAGAAAAATAAGACTATATAGCAAAGTGATATGAAACTGTAGGAATGGAGCAACACAGCCAGTATTTTGTCATGCCAAATAATGCTTGTCAAAATTGCCAAATTCAAATGAATTAGACTAATTACACAGCAAAGGTGAATAGTTCTGGGTTGACTAAAAAGAAAGACTTTCATTCTTCTATTACAGAAATTATAAAGTATAAATTTCTTCTAATAATATTAAAGCTCTCTAACATTGATTGTGTTAGAATGATATGGCCAAAATTGGTATTGCTTCTTTATATTTATTATGACATAAACCAAAACTCTGTCACTATTCTTGCCCTCAGATTCACATTTGTTCTTCTGAGGTTTATGATAGCCTTATATATAAAAAGATTTCTTTTTGAGTTTATTACCATTTATTGTTTAAAATGGCATGGAAGTAGGTCATGAATGAGACAGCTGGAGGAAAGACCTGAAAAAGGACATCAAATTTTCTGTACTAGAACACCAAAATATATCATAGCATAAATAAAGGGGGAAAAAAAAAAGGGAAAAAAAAAAGTTCAATCAATTTTCTCATCTAGTACTTTGAAACATTATTTTCCTTTAAAAAGCATTGATCCAAGGATTGTGTAAAAAATTTTAATAGCTACTATGATGAATACTCACCTCTTGTATTTATACCACATATGTATGGTGTATATATATACACACTATATACCTTATATATTCATCATCATTGCTTTGAGTACTTATATTTTCCCTCTGGAAACCAGGTAATTTATATAAACCAGATCCTGTTAAAAATAAGCAAGAAAAAATAAATAGTGTGTATTACAAGCAGGCCTTGACAAAGCCTAAATTAGTCATAAATTAGTAACTGGGGTCGCTGGTACCAGAGACCGATATTACCTAATAGCTGCATCTATATCAAATTCAGTTCAATGTAGAAATAAATATCCTAAACATTTTGAGCTAAGTTTGCCATTCCTTCAAAGAAAAATCTGTCAATAATTGTTGGAAAAAGCTACACAGTATTTAGTCTTAAAGAAACAGGTGTTCTTTCTTTCCTTAATTTTCAAGAAATAGTTCAGTTTACTCTTGTTTCATAAACTGAATCCCATAGTCCCAGGATGCAGGTGAAAAACAGAGCAGGAATTTGTCTAACAGCAGAGTTTTGTTTCCTTGTGGGATTTCTCAAAGGAACTCGGCAAGAAGCCCCAGACTCCCAGTTAGTACTCTTCTCTTCCTGACTTTGCTTTTAGCTTCCTGCAAGCATTACAATTTGAGTTAGCTTCGGCTAAATACAGAAAATACAACCCCACAAACCTGATTTTGCTTTTGACACAGTTTGCAGATTACGATGTTATCTTTGAAGTTGGTTTTGCTCTGAGTGGGGTTGGACCTGCAAAGGTCCTTTCCAACCTAAATGATCTCAGAGCAAACCTATGAAGCAGTGGTTTAAAATAAACAAAATCCCGTGTTCCCCCCCCAACAATGCAATTCACTCATGGAAGTGCTGGACCTGGACAGTTATTTGCAAGATGTATTCTTTGAATCCACCATGCTCCATGTCTCACAATGTCATTGTGGATAAGTTCTGATATCATTACATGCTTTACTGCTATTAAGCCTATTTGAAAGAGTCATTAGGATTTCATGCATAACAGGGGAAGAGTCTTCCAGATTTCTCACCCAGTCTTATGCAGCTGCTTGGATGGGATCTTTCTTTGGGAAACTTATTCCATGGCAGAGGCAACAGCTCAAGAAAGTGCTGGCATCCCTGCTGTGTTTCTCAGTCTTTTTTTATCAAAAACATTGCTCTCCACATCCTCCTTCCACAATCTTATTCCTTAACCACTGTTCTGGGATCAAAGTCTACTGGAGAAAGATTTAGTTTGAGATTAGAGTATACACATTTGAGCATACCTAAACTCCTGTAATAGTCAAGGAAGCTGTAGTCAACACAGGCAATGGCAATGTAGACAGCGCAATCAATAGAGTCCAGAATTCAACACTGATCAATTTTCCTCAGCAGCAACTGGGCAAGTGCTTTAGGGAAACCTTGGTCACAAGCGCTCCAAACTCCATTGGCTGTAGATTGCTATTGACAGTAGTAGGAGCCACCTAGATCCTGATTTGTAGACACACCAGTTCAACTGCTTTAATTAGGAGCTGAATCCCACCCTTACTGACTTAATATATGAGG
Organism: Gavia stellata; assembly: GCF_030936135.1. Classification (NCBI taxonomy): domain Eukaryota; kingdom Metazoa; phylum Chordata; class Aves; order Gaviiformes; family Gaviidae; genus Gavia; species Gavia stellata. Next base: position 32,244,604 of record NC_082598.1, read on the forward strand.
CAGCTTATTCTACACTTTGTGAACTAAGGGGAGGAAGGCAATGTGTAGGCAGAGAGAAAGGGGTGCTCAGCCCATCTTCACTCCTGAGCTGAGAAGCCATGCAAGTAACACCATCCCAACTCTACAAAAGTGAGTATAATAGAGGGCAGGGGATGAGAGGAGGACATAGGCAGGGAAGGAACAAAGGCACATGAGCCTTGGCAGCACAGGAGAGCAACACAAAACCAAACATAAAGCCCCTGGTGACAATATCAGCCTGTGCTTACAAGTACTACATTATCATGGTATCATTTCCTGCCCTTTGTTGATGGGAACACAGTAGGATTTATATTGGTCTAATATATTTTTGTCACATTTTGCTTTTGGCATCTCGTTTGGTTTTCTTAATGTGATATAGAATAATATTTACTGTTCAGCTATGTCATCTTATTGGCACTCTTTACACTGACAGAGTAGATAGAGGTCTGCTTTTATCTGCGGTGTTCTCAACTGATGCCTGTAAACTTAACTAGGATGTTCCTAATCTCAGCTTGAGTATTCTCCAGATGGTAACATCCACAGGCAGTGCTACAACCATATCGTTAAATTCTTACTTCACAACACCAAAATTATATTTAAAATCTAATTTTAACAACAAAATCTTTCTAACTTGATTCCATATAAAAACACCAAGCCCTTTTTTCATAAGAGATCATTTTGATATGCAAATGACATTGTTTGCTTTTTTTAATATGGTAGACCTCCCTCCCTATCCACTTCTGTAAAAAAAATAACTAGGATGAAGATATAATTTCTCACGGAGGTATTTATTGGGAGTAGGTAACTTGTCATATAATTTAAATTCTTTATTGATGAAAGTACAATCAGCAGTAGATGTAGATACATAGCAATACATTTTAATAATGTATTTCCCTGCCTGAAATTACTGCTGCTTGGCCCTTTTAAGGCTACTTATAGAGCAAGTCTTGCTTTTGCTATGGTAATTGTATTTTTAAGACTGTGTAACTGCATATTCAACTACACAGCAACTTAATTTAAAAAAATGGGTATGTTCAGTCTGACTAAGATAATACAGGGAGTGAAAAACTGGCTAAATATAAAAAAACCAAGTCATTGAGAGGAAAAATTCCAAACAATGTGGTTTGGGTAAGTGTTCCAGGCAACATAGTGGAGTGCTGACTAAAAAGGAACGAAAATTTGGAGGAAGGGGAAAAAAAAAAAAATCCATTTAATGCTCCTACATGCTGAACTTGGTTGAAAGATTTTGACTTGGTTTTACTTTAGAACTCTTAAATCTTCTTTTTCTAGTCTCTGAGACGATGTTGGTAAGACCTCAAGAGCACTGAAACAATGACGGCAAACAAGGATTTTTAGTTTAAAGTCAGTTTCTTCTGGACCATTTGGAGGGAATAGTTTTAGCCAAGTTTATTTTCAAATCTGGGGTTTACATTCTGTTTCTTCAGTAGTAACAGAGGAGTTCTATGCAAATAAGGCAGCAATTACCTGCCTTGTGGCTGCTGATGTGACATAAAGCAAATTAAGGAAAGACTTAGATAGGCATCAGCCATCCCTTCCCCTTCCTATTGCATACTCAATGATAAAGTATAATATAATCTCTTAAACTAGTCTAGGAAAAGATCCCACCAGAAATGGTAACAATTGTGTGCTGTCTGGGAGATAGACTGGGTAAATTGGCCTTCCATGACATTGTGCTCATATATAAAGATAAATTAATGTTGGCACTGCTCTTGGCTGTCTGCATTCACACTCAGGAACATAGAATTCATTTAATTGGATGAATTTCAAGTAATATTGGAAACTTCTGCTAATGACCAAATTGAATCTTCCCAGAATTAGAAAGACAGACCATTCCTGCAGAGAAGTGTTGAAATGTTTGACAGCCAATTGCTGACCTGTGCTAGAATGAATATACGTTTCGGATTGAAAGGCAGAGCTGCTCAATAGCTCAATTATATAAGATCTGTGTTTCCTGTTTTTAGTACTTGTGCCTAATTAAAGAAGTGTTTCCCTTATGATTTATACTAGCATGACTAGTACCCTAGCAATGTTTGTCTCCCAAAAGAATGCTAAATTTAACCATGACAATGGTTAAGAGTTACCTACTTTGTAGCATTTTAGTTTGTCAGTCATACTTCTTCAGAATAATCTTTTCAGTAGCAAAAAGTGATGCTCTGGAGTGATATATATGCACTGGCTTTTTTACTATTTTCCACTATACTGTATTGAGACAACTTTTTATAAAATGTAAGTAATGAATTAGAGTATTTTTTTAAAATTGCTTGATAATCAAATTAATGTCGTCTGAGTCAGATGAATTTGTCACATATACTATTAATAATAACACTAGATGTAGGGATATAACCTTCTATGTCTTAGTTTCTCAGCTGTCAACACATTAGTCCAATATTCTTATTGATTATCCTTGACACTTTCTTTCTCTTTTTAGTTCCCTTTTTTGTGTGTCAGACTGTTTGTTCATTCACATTGTTGAGTGTCAAGGGAGATAAAATAAGATGAAATGCAAGCAGCCAGAACAACTTAGTAAATATACTGTTTCAAACACCTCACCTGGCAGATTCCGTTTGCTCTTGTCTATACGCAGAAAGGCAATGCATTATTTACAGCAATTTCCACACCATGATCATTCTTATGTAAATAAAACAAAGAAAAACAATATAAAAAAAGCAGTACAGAAAGAACACGTTCAGCAGGTCTTTACACCTCTATTTTCATGAAATATAACTGAGTTCTTTTATATATATTTTTTTTCCTTAATAAGAACAGATCAAACTTCTGTAGATTAGGTCAAACCATGGAAACTGTTTATGGTGCATATTGTTGACATATTAATAAAGATGAGAAGAGATTGCTGTAATGCTTCAAGGTCATGTCACATAACACTTGTTTACAGCACAATGTTACAAAGAATGATTAACTATTCTTTTATCCCTCTGCCTTCTTTACGACATATCCCCAAATTATTCTGAATTTTATTTGATTTGCTTATGTCTGTCAGTTCCAACATCAGTCAGAGCTCTACTTCACTCTAATTACAGAAAAGGAAAATTTAAAAGGACAGTTCCTGTCCCTAAGCATTTTCACAATGGTTTAGATACACAATACCTGAACAGTACTGAATATATACATATGAAAAAATAGAGTGTATTTAGCCATATTTGGCACAGCATTACATGACATGCAATCTCTTCGAAATCAACAATATTGAATAGGGAATAAACCTGAGCAGGTTGGCATGCTGTGTGTATTTCATAGGCAGCATCAAGTTAAGATAATCTCAAGCTATCTACTCTGTATCAACAGCAACAGACTTTGTTATTTCCCATTTGCACACATTTTTGTTGTGGTTGTTTATCTTCCAGTGGAGTCCCATCTTCCTACCATCTATTATCACTTTCACTTTAACTCTTAATGTGGCTCTTATTTTTTGTAGCTATTTCCTGTGAAATGAGAGTGTGCAAAACAGCCAGATTAGCATGCCCTATTTTTTCCCCCCTATAAACACCAGTACTTACATAACAGTCTTTCTTATCTTATTACAGGAATATCTGTCCTATGAACTTCTCAGGTTCAGAATAATTTTACAGTTCAGGCCATGTAGGCTGGACAATTTAGGTCACTTGATGATCTTATTCATAAGAACAGATGCATGAGTTTCTGTAAAGGTTTTTCTGTCTTGTCTTTCTAGGCTAACATTTGCCTTCAAAAGTTCAGACACTGAAGGGAAGTGGAAATGCAGTATCTATTATCACATACAGAAAGCTCTGGTGTATACTAGCTATGTATATATGCACGTGTATTTTAAAACTGCATAGGTATGACCAAACTTTAGGAAGTCTCATTAAGTGTTATGTGTGCAGAAGAAGGCATCTGAGAAAAGCTCTAAACGTAGGAATGACCATATTTTCTGGTACAGTGCCATAGAGGAATAAAATTTCTTCTTTTGCAAAACAAAAAAACGCTCTGCTCAGCAAGAAGTTAAAGATAGCTAGTTAATTAAAAAACACTTAAAGAACTGCATAATTTTTCGTTCAAATGGTGATCATTAATAAAAAGCAAGGACTTGAGTTCTGTAAAGTGTGCAAAATTATAGCTGTGCTCTGCTGATCCAGCACATGACATACAATGGTACGAAAAAAATCTTCCAGTGTTCACACTGAGAACAATGATCTAGCTTTGTAAAATAATTCATAATTTGCAAAATCAAAGTCAGATCAACAGCCCATTGTGGAATTCATGTTCGCTCTTGTAGAGGTGGACCAAGACTGCTCAGGAAGGGACTACACTGTGGGCAGTGGGAAGAGGCACAGGATGCTCCCTCTTTTCACTTGTTGAACAAAGCAAAGAGAGATGACGAAGGAGTTTTCATTAACCAGCAAAATAAGAGGAAGCATATGGGCTAGGGGAATCCTGAAGAAAATATTTCCAGGGAGCTTGTTTAATTTGTAATCACAATAATTCCTGTCAGGCAAAAGCTAATATTACTATATATAGAGGTGATTTAGCAGCAACTCTCTAACAAGCCATATTGACTCCACGCAAAAAGTTATTTTTCAGAAGCATATAACTTGAATACCTGTAGATATAAGGAAAACATACGTGAACAACACCAGGGCCACCTTAAACCAGTTTTGACTTTCCATTGCAATCCCATGAGATGCTGCAGTGTCAGAGAAGGGCTAGTTCTCAGGCAGAGAACGGATGCTTGGATAGGAATTGAAATGGAGGAGACTAGAAAGTGTTAATACACTTCTGATATTTTCTAGTAGAAGTCTCTACAATCATAATGCAGAACTCGTGATTTCTGCTTTGAGAAGTTCACTAGGGAAAGATTATAATTAATATTCCTTTGCTCACAGATTCTATATTCTCCCTACTGTTCAGTGATATTTTCCCTTCAGTATAATTCTACAGGAAAGTGGGAAATGACTAGTGATGCCTTCTGTTCCTGTCTCTCTCTTTACTGTCACAAAGGAAAGAGGTTTGGCTTTCTTCCTTCTTTGGCAAAAGAACTTACTAAAGTTTGCTTACCTTTCACCTTCCCTTAAGTTAGATTAAAGGAGCGCAGCTTTGCCTGAGTAAAATAACTGGAGCCAAGAATTTCTTTTCACTATATGTTTTTAAGTACCTTATTCACTCTCATGGATTACAGCCTTCAGAATAAGGTTGCTCAACTACTTCATTTGGTAAGTTTTTTTGAAGCCAGGCAATTTTGACCAAAATTTAGTAACCAGGCAGAAGTATTCAGCTTCAGTGGTCCTGGGCCTACCAGATGTTACATACTCTCTTCATTCCTATGAGTTGTGGCAGACATACAAAAATATAAAAATCACTAAAGGAAAGCATGTGATATCACATTTGGTTCAAATAAAATTTACCATCTGACAACAGTCTACTGTAAAAGTACCCCTGCTCTAAATAGTGCCAAAACCATATAAGAATACTCCTTACTCACATAGCAGAGACAAAAAGCTGTCACATACTGGGAACTTGCATGTTTGTATAGAAACACCTCAAAAAATAGGGCACACATAGAGAGTTTACTGCTGTCCAAAATTGTAAGCCTTAGTCCAGACCTAGTTACTTCTGTGGAGCTAACTGGAAATGGACAGTATAACTGGGAACCTGATGCTTTTGGCAGACAATATTCAATTGTTTCAAAGGCCAAGGACTTCTGCTTACTTGTTTCTTGTTTGTATTCGTGATCAATCTGAGCAGTGGTTTATCAGGCAGCACTACCCACCCGCGGTTTGACAGCTGAGCAGCTGAGGAGGAGGAAAAGCTGGAGAAAGGCCAGGGGGACAGGGGACTGTGCAGTGACAGAGCATAGCTGGCTCTACACAGGTAGATTAATGAGTCTACAGAGATAGGTATAGACAATCCCTATTAAGATACCACCTCAGGTTGAAGGTGAGGGCAAGGAAACCTCAGTCAGCATTTTACAGGTATTGCCTGCTGAATCCTTATCCAGGAAAAAACCTCACTGCAGCTCTGACCATTAAAAAAAGTTGCAACATAATATTCTGTTGTTACCTGGCCAATACTGAATAATTGAGGATATAACTTTTTTCCTTTACTTCTGCTAAGGTGATTAATACCACGAGCTTCATAATCTTACTAGAAGATGGACGCTAAGATTGTCTTTGCCACATGGAAAATAATGTAGACGGTAGAACAGTGTGGGGAAAGTTGTGTTCTCTCCCAGCTACTCATTTGTCCCTCCTGAGCAACTGAGATATCACAGCACATGAAATACAACATGTTTTCAATCACACATGGTCAACACAGTTGACATGTCAAATACCACCTATGCTAGACACCCATATACGGCCTAGCTTTTGTAGTCAAATAAATAAATCTGGAAAATGTCTCAAAGGAATCTATAAAACTGTCTACACCATTAAGTAGTGTTAGAATTGGGTTAGCGCTCAAATTAATAACAAGTTGTGATGAGGACATTCCTTTTCCCCAAAAATACTGTATTTATATAAACTACTTTAATGGCGTATACATACATGTATATGACACAGAAAATGATTGCCATGTTCTGAACACCCAGAAAATTTATTCCCGGGGATCCTGTTCCTTCTGATGAGAATAGAAAATACATTGAATTAACTTTGAAGTACTTCCAGAATACATCCTCATTTTATATGAAAAATTTCTGACTATATTCCTTCTGGATGGTGGAAAAGATCCCACAGAGATACGAATAAGATTCTATTACCAACTGTAGTAGAATTTAAAATACGCAGTAAATAAGAGCAATGCTGTTGTTAAGGAGTCTTTTAACTGACTATTTGTGTAAGTATGGATAAACACATGACATTTCGCTTGACAATGATAAAGACAGAGCAATATTAAGCTTTGTACAAAAGTTCAAATTCTTTTAAGTCCCTCTTGACTTTCTTCCAGGAGTTTATAAACTGACTGCATTCATCAATTACAGGTGCAGTGATGAAAGGCAAAACCTGAAGAAGATAACATATACTGTTTTAATTCTGTTTTATCTGTGAGAACATTAAAAAAAAAGAATGGAAGAGAAATATTGAAGAATCTCTGGCTAAAACTCACATTTTGCTGCTTCAGGTTATAATCTCTGGAGATTTGCTGAATTGAAGGGCATTTTAGGACTTTACAGGACATACGGTCTTCCTTCTCAGGTGACTTTTTTCCCCCCTTATCCCTTAAGTAAAAGGTTTATAAATAAAATTCTATTTAAATAAATTTAACCATAAGTGTAATTTGTGAAAGTATAATGTAAGTCAAATGAAATAAATGTTAATTTTGGTTGGATTTCATCCCAATCTATTAAAATTAACCCTTAGGGTTAAGATCAATACCTCTTCTTGCCAAAGATTTTCCACAATGTTTGTTGTCTAAAATATGCATTCCTATATTGGCTCTTTTTGCAGAGAAGGCCTGTATCAGCAACATTTTACATTTGCAAAGAAGTATAGCGCCTGGAGGTACACTCAGGGGTAGTAGCCACATTTATGCTTTACTTACTATATAGTAACTGTAAAACTAAGTAGTAATGCACATTTAAAACAAGTAACATCACACTATTTTTCTTTTGTCTTTGCACTAGTAACAGACAGAAACAACCATGTAAAAGCACCCCAGGTCTTGTAAGCAACCAGTAACAGACTGCTCCAGTTGCTTTTAGAACCATCAGGGATTTTTTTTTTTTTTTTACCTCCACAGTATAGCCACCTTTTTATGGTTGTCCAACAAATGCCCAAAAGATACCTGCAAGTGACTCAATGACAAAATTTGTTTAAATTAGATATGAAGGACTTGAGTATCCATTTTAATCCATGTAGCAAAACAGATCTAATGAAGATGTGATTACTATTATATTCTTAGTAAAAAATTATTTCAAAATTTAGCAGGGAAGTTCAAGATAGGTGAACTTATTCAATATAAGAAACTAATGAAGATTTACCTGTTTCATGCATAGTCTTTTGGATCCTGAAGAAATGTAGGAAAACAAGTATCTAAGAACAGCTGAAGCTATTTCTGTCTCACCTTTAATTTTTAAGCAGTTGATGAAACAGCGAATTAATTGGAACTGCTGAACCAACCTTAACATATTTTTTTTTTTCAAAGTTTTAACAACTTCAGTTTGTGAAAGAACAGTGCAAATAAAAAGAGGCATCTTATTCTGAATATTTTTTTCATTAATCCAGAGGGACCAGAAGTATTATGGTAGGCTTCCAAAGGGCTAATGTAGCTGAAAAGATGAACTGTCATATATTACTGTTCTAGGTTCACTGCACAGAGCTAAGCTATCTGTCTAATTTGAAAAAGCCAGTAAAGCAAGGCTCGCACACAAAAAAGCTACTTCCCTGAGGATAGCTAACATTCCCTGAATGCTTTACAGTTTTGCAGTGTTATTTTGTACAATTTCCCCCTCACTTTTGGTTTCTCTAGGCTCCATACAGAATTCTGTTAACAACGCCTCTTTATTATTTGTCAGGAATAAATAACTGCTCAACTGTACTAGGATTAGCCCTCAAGATTCTCCTTGAAGGTATTACAACCTAGAAGACCTATAGAAAAAGGACTGGGTACAGCATGAGGAACAGAGTGCGTTTATGTATGTATTAACAAAACAATCAAAGACACTGATCTGAACATGCCCATAAAGTAAAGGTTGTAGGGATTTTTGTTAGAGACTTGATGATCTTAAAGGTCTTTTCCAATCGTAATGATTCTGTGATCCCCAATCATTCTGCAAGATACATGCCGAAGCTGGCCCCCATATATTTTGCATGCATGTACTTCCATGTTATATTCTTTGCTTAGAAACTTCGGAGCCATTATGCTTGCACATACCAGCAAGGCCAAGATCAAGGCTCTACATCTCACAGCCTGGGGAGTCCAGGTAGTGAGCCAAAAGCCTTTACTCTCTTCCATTGTACTTTAACTGCCATTTCAAGTCCTCGGCTGTGGCTGAGGAGAATGAGATGACTCGGAGGGTGTGTGTAAATGTTACCTTTCTTTTCCTTCATCCTCAGCATCTCAATGCTCGATCTCCTGACAGCTCCACACTGAGCATGTGAAGTGCCACATCTTACATCCTGTCTAACACTTTGTATTACACTCCTTAGGCTAGCAGCAGGAAAGTAAGCCCTTCACAGGGGCTGCTCAGATGGCTTTGTGCCTGTGAGCCTCCCCCATTCCTGCCTCAAAACTGTAACATTCTTCCAAATGCTGATTAGATAGTGTAGTGCCATTTTCCTCCAGGAATCAAATCACCAGCATGGTAATAACTCTCTAAACAAACACTCACAAATTGGATGCCTAATGGCAAAGTATGCTGAACTGTTCTGACTGGATAAAGGAAAATGCACATGTAAGAGCTTGTCAAAAAGTAGTTCCAAAGAATCACTTGTGTCTCTGAGGAATCTTTCAATAATACTATTTATAGGAATTAAATATCTACTTTATTGCATATTTTTACTGGTAACTATGAAAGCAATGACATTTTAGTTTTCTAACACTTTGTACAGGATCACTGAGCTGAAGGAGAACAAAAGTAGTTATGTAGTCTAATCACTGGTCATTAAGTTGTTTTGAAACACAACCAGCTATGGAGACTCCATAACCTGCTTAGGTCACACATTTAAAAAGTTTCCATAATTTCCTCGTAAGTGCTATATTGTAGATGTCCACTCATTTTTATTATATGTTGACTTATTCCAAATGGATACTATTTTTTCTTTAAATGCAGCACCCAAAACTGAATACAGAATTACAACCAACATTTTGTCAGTGCTAAGCATATGTATGAAAATGGCCCAAGCAACAAACAATGGATAAGGAAAATATAAAAAAAATAATGTTTGAGCATTTGCAATTTAGTTTAAAATGTTTAATAAATCACTTAGTTTGATTCACATGTGACCTGAACAATTACCATTTACAAACACTCAATACAGTTAATTGATTCTGAGGGTAAATGAAGCAACTACCATGTGGGTAGATTTAATACATAATTAAAGTCTTTGATAATCATGGAGTATTGTCAAATTCTGTATTATGGTAGTATTTTGATAGTTTAACTGGTTTGTTTCTCCTTTTGCAGACAAATAATTTAAGTACTAGACATTACAGGCTGCATACTAAACTCAGATCTGTCCAAAAAAAATTTGAAATGATTCTGCTGAAATTGAATTATCCCAGATAAAGGTTGGTATGAATGAAATTAAGACCTGGTATCTTATTGTGTGCTTTTATAAAGACAAATATATTTAAACTGAAACATTTAACCAGAACTTCACTGAATGTTTATAATACTTGTAATTGTATGGAAACACTAAAATGATTGGGTTTATTAACTGGTTTACTTTCAGGAAAGAAAATCTCCTTCATAACTTCAAGAAAATCTCCCATAAATATGCAAAATGCAAGAGATTAAAAAATAATTTGCAAGTTTACATATGTTGTATAGATTTATTATGGGAAGTGAATGATATGGTGGGTAAAGGCATTTGTTTGAAATTCAGATTACCTTAAACATGTTTTTACCTTTAAGTTTCAAGCGTTTTGATGCATTTCTCTTATTCAAGGCAGGAAAGTTATTTGGCAAATGTGGAAAGCAGAAAATTAGGTCCTTTGAAAAAATATTGCTATTATTAATTAGTTACGGGTTTGCTGTATCTTTTTCATTAATTTCTATCTCAGTCATAGATGCTGAAGAAATATCACACATCCCTATCAATTGGACATAAGCAAGTCTCAGAGCCCATGATTTAGGAGCTCTGCAGATGTTGACCCAAATCTCTCATAAAAGTTCCCTATTTTGAGAATAAAAGAGGTTCCAGTCTCAGTCAGGATTCTTAGCTAACTGTGCAAGTAACAAAAAGTGAAAAATAAGTCATCTTGTGATGTATTGTTTATTTAAGAAGGAATGGAGGATCATGAGAATCCATAAAAAAAAATCTTTTAGTCCTAACTATAGGCAGTCATTGAGCAGCCTCCCACCCTCTTAAATGTATTGTAAAAGGGGGAAAAGGAAGACAAACAGTTAAAACAAAACTGCTGGTACTGAAGCACGAAAACACTCCTGCATCAGTGCTCCACAAATCCGCTGCACAAATCCGCTTTTTAGGGCTTTTGTGCCTCCACGTTCCTGCTGCCTAACTCCGAACGGAGGTGACTAAAAAATATTGATGCGACACGCCATCAGCCTTTTTTTTTACCCATCTAGAACATACTACAACTGTGATCCTTTAACATGCATCAGCATGTTTTCTACTCACAACCAGAATGTTGTAAATATTCTCAAATGTCTTAATTTTACATACAGTTAGAAAAGGGAAAAAATACAAGCAATTAAAAGCTAATAATTAGAAAGAAAATGGCATCATCTACTATTTATTGCACCTACAGTCATACCATAAGAATATTTGGTAGCCATGTGTTGATAGTTTTCTCCTCTAAATTTAAGCTATTAAAAGTATTGTAGATTATAACATCGGGTGAGAAAATAATGAAGAAAATATCAAAAAACAGACAAGAAAAACATGACTTTCTGCTCTACTTAGTTGATACAGACATTTGTGTATACTAGACAGCTCTTCAGTTTAAAACATCTTATGCTATATGATTTGTAACAGCTGAAAACCTGATTATTTGTGTATCTTTACATTTGTATACCTCTATACTATCTATATACAGATATTTAGGAACTCAGAGTTACAGCAACATCTTAATCTTAACTTTATCTCTAATGTTATATTCAGAAACAAAATTATGTTACGGCTGAAACTAAATAAAAAGAAAGTATATTTTCTTCAAATACTTTCAGATTTATCACTAATATCTACCAAGTGTGCACATTTTTATAACCGCTTTTTTTACTTGATCATAAACACAGAAAAATAATAAATTATATCACTAAAAAACCCGCATTACAAAAAAGCAAAACAAGTAAAATAAGCCTTTGTATCATTTTTGCTACTAGAAAAAAATCCTCCTTTTATCTGGAACAGTCTGATCAGCTCACATAGTCTTGCCGTAAGCACAATACGAAAAGACCTTTTTCCACCTGTACTGTGGTTCTTTCCTCCATTTGCAACCAGCATTGAAGGTCAAAGCTAAAATTCAGCTTTCAGCATCACTTCCAATGTTATTTGTACAACTATTGAAAAACAAAACTTAATGAGGTACCTCGGCAAAACAATTACCATTTTATCAGATCGTCAGAGAGCAGAAGTCATTTGAATCTTATGATATGCAAGAGAATAAGCCCAGAAAAGCATCCTTGAAACCGGAATGTGGCATGCCCAGAGAACTCATCCACTAAGCATATATTGTGTTAGTTATTTAAACTCCAGATCTTCAGCCAGGTCCTTGGCAAACAGCAGTTTGGGCATTAAGCCCACCAGCTGGGTGGCCACCACCTGGGCTGCCTGGCTTCCTGGGTAGCCTCAGGGAAGTTGCCACTGACAGAGCCAGCAAACACAGCGCGTCACCGACCACCTGGCAGGCAGGTCTGGGCACCCAGCAGCTGGGAAAACACCCCAACCTCCTTCTCACAACTGAGGGAGCCCGCCAGTGGCAGAGCCGGCTGCTTGAGGCAATGGCCAACACCAGAGAGCTGAGAAGAAAGCAGCCCAAACTGCAGCCCATCAGGTGGGCTGCACAGGGACCGGGTTATTTCAGTGATCCAAAGAGCTGATTACTCAACCATCCTACCAGCTGAGAAGCCAGGCACCCCAGAAACACTCGTCCAGGCTGATGATATCACCAGTGTCCGCTTTGGAAGGGAGATGGGTAGGAACTCCCCCACATCAGCGGTCAAGAGAGGAAAACCGATCTTTCTGCAAATTGTTTGGCAAGATCAAAAAAGGACGCCCCGACCTACAAATATTATTGGAATTCTACACATCTAAAAACATCCACAAAGTGTGGATAGACCAAGGCAAGGGATATGAGTCTGTCTGGAAGGCACAAGATTAAAACCTTACATAAACAACAAAGCTCTACGGAGAAATACCCTGCCAGCAAACTGCCCTGAAAGAGCTGTCCCAAGCAGTCTGCATCCACATTGATCTGCCTGTGCCTAAACAGCACTCCTAACAATTTCAATGCTATGTGAGGTACTGTGGCCTCAGGCTCAGTGAAGGCCCTGTGATCCATCTGCACCAGTCAGCACAGAGTGGTGGTCTCTCCATATGTGTGACATTTCTTCTTTGACAGCAGAGATGGGGTGTCATACTCTTTTTCCTCAACCTCAGTCTCTTGTGGGTTTTTTTTGGTGTCCTGAATTCCGTTTCAAAACCATGGACTCTGAAAAAAATGGCTTCAGCGCTCCTCAGCATGCTTAGACAAAATACTTTGCATTTGAGGGCTCACTCTAACAGCAAGAATCCTTGGGGATAGCAAGGAGCAGGATGACAATGTGCGAAGATCAACAGTCCTGTAAATGATTTCCAAAAAACTCATCACAGTGAACCAGCAGCTTAATGCCTTGCTATGTGCACAGATCTGTGATTTCAATCTGCGACATGCAGCCATCATTTCAGAACCTTAAGAAAAGCATTTTCCTGAAGGTGCATGACAAACTCCCTTCAGCTCCTCAGAAGGTATTCCCCGGGATGTAAGCTGGTCCAACAGCAGAGAATTGGTTGGTTGAACACTGTGTAGTGAATGCTCATGATCTCAGCAGGGGAAATATTTTTGTGGATGCTACTACGTGCAATGGATTGCACAATGAAAGCTCTGCTGAAAAGGATATGCTGTTGCCTGGATAAGATGGACGGGGTGTTTTTTAATATCCTGCATAAAACTAGTGCAGGCAGCATACCACTAATGAAAGTTTTAAAAGTCACTGTTATGCAGCAAGCCAACTCCAATTAATAACTTCAGTGAAGAGGTACTGCTGCTCTGGGGATCTGCACTGCTCTTTTGCCATATGATGAATACACTTGTCTTTAAGTGCAGATTGCTGAGCATAATTAAGTATAGTAAAGAAATTCTTTGATGCAAATATATAAGTGCATGGTACATCCTATTTAAAATTGAATTCAGTATTTCCAGGCAGAAGAAGCGTTCTTTCTGTGGTGTTTCAATCCTTACTTTCTTGGTCTATTATTTCAGATAGCCAAAACACACTCTGGTTGAGTTTTTCTGACTGCCAACAAAACGCTTAGTCATTTATTCTGTTCTAAGATCTGAAATCATATGCACAAGCTTTCACATCAATTAATCTTGGATTCTGCATAAGTCTAACATTTTTTCTTTATACGACTTAAATAGGCTTCTATAAATGCATAAACATGTTACCAGTGTCTGTCTTTTTCTCCTCTACTCTGCAATAGCAGAGCGCACAAACTGTACTTTTTGTGCATGTGACAGAGGATGGTTCAAAGGAATTACATTAAATGCTCTTCCACCTTTTATGCCATCCATTTAATTGCAGCATTCCCATGTCCACCGATACATTGACTGTGTAGGTCTGTCCAGCCTTGGCTTTTTAATGGTTCACTAATATCAGTATCTTTATTCTCAGTGATGACCAGTCCTTGTTTTTAAAAAATGTCCTCTGTTGATTTCCAGATGGTGATGGGAACCTAACTCATCATGGCTTAGAGTTAACCCTGGTGAGAGACTTGGGAGTTAGAGTTTGCTCTATTTCCTCTTCTGGTAAGCCTGCTGCAACCCTTTCTTTCTGCTTCACACAAGTCCTAGTCTTACCAACCTCAGATCTTTCCTGATCTTTGCAAGTATGTGATGCACCTCTTCAGAGACTTCTCTGTTCTCCACACATAGGAGGCTATTTCAGGGAAAACTAGAACTTTCTCCCTGAATAATACCACAGCTTGAGGTCTATCTTTAGCTTAAGCCTTGCTTGTACAGGTGAAAACAGAATTTTAAACCAGATCGATTTCCAATTCTAGCGATCCCTGAGTTCCCACATACAGAAACTTGACCAAAGTATTCACAAAGCACTGCAGGGGTGGTTGCATGTGGGGTTGGTATTGAAGGTAGAGGTATTTTCACATGCACACAAGAACCTCAACAGACTATGTTGTTCAAAAAACTAAAGTGCAGAAGTGTAGAATAAAAATATCCACAAGCACTGCTTGCTGTGAAGTTTTGTTATGTTTGTAAAATGCTGAGAATCTCAAAGACTTCCATTTAGAAAAATGCCTGCATCAAATGCCAAAGGTTGTATTACATTACTGTGCCTTCCCTTAAAAAAAATATCCAAACTATTCAAATGACCTACTTGGCGCATTATGTCAGTGGACATTGTAGCTCTCTGACTTCAGCATTCCCAGAAGAGCTGAATGCAGCCCTCTTCATATTTCGATCAATCCATCCTTATCAAAAATCCTTCTCTGAACTCTCTCATTTATTTTGGTTTCCTCCAAAAGTTTATTCAGTGTATACACTCTTCAAAATTGTTACTAGAGCCAGAAGTTTTCCACCTTTGCTGATACTTAACAAGCAGTTCTATCAATTGCTCTGTCCACTAGGCTGCTCTCTCTCATTGTCACTGTGCTGTGAAAGGCAAACATGGGGTAATAGAGACTGATTATTTTCTTCTGAGTGTCTGAACTCACTGAAAACGGACCTTTTGAATGCTCCAGTAAATTCTCCTAATAATTTTTAAGAGACATTTTGCTGGTTTTCCTCTCCATGTTAGAGGGGATTGGCAGTTTAGCCAAAAAACTTCCATAATATGAAGCTTGCATGCTGCCATAGGAAAGCCTTTAATTTGGTCTATATTTGCCCTTACAGCTTGGTATATCTCAAGCAAAGAGGAAAACTTTACCCTGTGAATAAATAATTTCAGATAAGTCTTACACCCCTTTATTATTTATACAATATTAAAGGCATTCATGAGGCTTTAAACATAAATTAAAAGATAATCTCTTGTCTTTGAAAACATACATTCAAATCGGACATTAATTTTTATAAATATAGTAATCCAACTATAAAGGCCAGACATGAAGACTGGAGGCTAGCATAAGAAATGGACTAAGAGTAAAAAGTAACTTAATAATGATGGTTCTTCACAAGCATGCCTGTAGCCTGACCCGCTTATCTCAAAAGGATCTCATGCTGGTGAGTGCATCTCCCTCAGACAAAAGGTTTATTTATCATGCTGTGACAGATCTGAGCTGCTTTGAATTGAGTTATGAATACTGCATATTGGCAAATACTTTGTGTGAATACATTAAGATACCTCAGGTAAGACGTCTGTGAAACATGTGGGATGCAAAAGAAAAATAAGTTAAGATCTATTAAAGAACAAAGCCAGAACTGTTGGCTGAGAGAAGTATGGCTCAGCATCTTCATTATACATACCCAGAACAAGCATAAACCAGAAGCCTGAACAATCACAACTCTACAAAACAGGCTTGAAAGAATTCTGGTTCCTATCTCAAAATAAATTTGTGTGAGAAACAAAGCATGAGCATGGACTGTGGTGTGCAGAGGCAATGAAAATAAAAGGCAATCAGATAAGTATTTTCATAGGGTATCGATGATTTTTTTTTCTTTGCCATAATACAGCTTTAAATCTTTCCTTCTACTGCAAAGTAAATAAAGCAAAGGTATTTACAGTACAAAATAAGACCCATAAAGGAAGGAGGTGGAATAATTTGTCTTCAACAGATTTTCTGTGCAAGTGATTCTAAACTTCTCCCTTGTGGGGACGTACCTAAAAGCAGAAGAACAACAAATTTGTCTCTGAACATATGATGGCACGGCTATGCCATCTGAAGCTTTCTCTCAGACCTCAGGAGTCAATTACACTGCCATCAGAATCATTTGGTAACTTGGAGCCAGGCAAAACCTACATATGTTTTATAAAGAAAACACAAAGTTAAACCTTTAAGGCCAAAAAGGGGGAAAGGAGTGATAAGTCTGAACAGGATATGGAGATTAGGATTTATAATCCTGAACAGCGAATATCCTCAGCTGTAAAAATCAGAGAAGTGCCAAACGCAGCCAAAACACTGATGTGTCAAGAATCCAGGTACATGTCCATCTCTCAGGGTCAAACCTAAAGCCATCCTAGACCTTCTAGAAAGGTCTCACCTGTCCTGAGTAAAAACCTGAAATCTTACATCACCTTTTTAGCTGGTGGTAGAACACTAACTTTCCAAAATTAAAAGTATGATAGAGGAATTTTTAGAGAAGAAAGACAGGAATAAATACAGGACTGATGGGGAAAATTGAAAAGTCTCAACAAACTTGCATTGTTTGGACAAAAAGAGAAGGTGGAACGGTGACTAACCACAATGTGACAATATATTTATGCAAAATGAAAGTTGATAAAAAGAATGCTTTTTACTAGAAGTCAAGATTCAAACAAAATTTGTGAAATTAAAATTCAGACTAGAAATAAGGTACATTTTGAGTAGAAACATTCATTAAACACTGGTAAAATTTCTAGGCACTGTGATGGCAGTTGAGATTTGAAATCAGGATGGTTTTTTCCCCCAAAAGATACATCTTACTGGAACAGGAATAAAACTTGGGCAAAACTGAGTCAGACGCCCTTGTGTAAGTAAAAGAAATACCCATTGTCTATGTAAGTGACAAATGTCAAATTTATCTTTGTCAACTAAAAAAATCTAAAGGTCGCATTATGTCTATATAGCATTGGGTAATAAGCATTTGACACTAAATATCAGGGAACGTAAAAGTCCAAAATATGTCCTAAAAGACTTGGAAATACTGAGACATTGCATGAAGAATAACAATTGCAAAAATATATACACATATTTATGTTCTTCTTGTTAATGTACTTATAAAGCATTTAACTTTTTCCTTGAAAATTTAATTTCAGATTTAGGAAAGTAGCATTCTATGATAAAAAAAGTGAGTATTGAAGAGAAATTTGAGACTAAAATTAAGCAGCATATAGTTCTTACACAGGATTTCAGAACTGCACCTGAAATGTCCTTGGGAAAAGTAGTAACAGAAGTTAGTTACTAATCTCTGGTGACTGTGTTTATCGCCTTTGGGAAATGGGGAGAAAACCCCCATAAGTTATTGGGAACGAGGAGAAACAAGAGACCAGTGCAGGGTGACCAAAAAAGGTTCATATATCAGTGTCTGTAGACCATGAAAAAGACAGGGATGCAAAGGAAAAAGGGACATTGAAATCAAAGTGGATTAAGACCTTCAAAGGTGAAGAGCTTTAAAAAGGATTTGCAGAAATTAGGGAGTGCTAATAAGGCAATCAGAAAGGTTCTTGAGGAAGACATTCATAGGAAAATAGAGCATTTTAGACAGATTTGAGGAGATATGAATTAAGAGAATTTTTTTTTCCTTTTGAAACATAGAATGTTTAGCAGGAACCTAAATACTGGAAAAAAAATAGAGCGCTGTGCTTTTTTTCTATAATGTACAAGTCTTGAATGTCCTCACAGGTAGGCTGAAAAATGATAATGCTAAATAATGGCAGAAAAAGACATGACAAATATTAAGGTGAACACTCACAATAAGAAGTTCTATTTCCCTGAATTTGAGTTACCAACTATACATTAGCGAAGAGATGAATAGATAAATGTTTTAACTCTACAAAGAAGGAAAAGGCCTAAGGCAAAGCTGGAGTTTGAGGAGGCGCTAGTACAGACGTTATAATCAAAGCTTTTACAGAAGATAATGTAAACAGTAGGGAAAAACCACTGACCCATGAAAACAAATACAGAGAGAGTTTCAGTGCTAGCTTTATATCATCAAAGTGTGCATACTGATGCAGAGCTTAAACCCCACACATTTGAATGCAGAGCTAATTCTTATTTGCACAGAGTATTTACACTGTATTGACTGTGGAGGAAAATCAAATACGTAGTCATAAAGGGCGAGATGAAATACTGCTCAGACTCTTTACTATCCACTGTGTGTCTCTACAGTTTTAGATGCACCAGTGCAAATGACGTATAAGGCAGACAAACTTTGACCATGACTGGCATTGTATCTAGCATATTTTGACAGTAGTTGAGTCTGACATTAACAAACAAATATTCTATTAAACACATGATCCTGTTCAGAGTTATCAGTTCAGGCCTACATTTCAAAGTTAAGGGTAGGCATTTTTACAAGGAGACATGTTGCCTGATGTACAGAGGACAAAAATGAGCTTTTTTTTAATCTCTCCATAATATTAAAATCTTAGTATGATGGTATTTCTACCACATTTCTGCCACAACAGGACATTAAGGTTATTACAAGGGCATAGAGTTTTGTGAGTATACAGTTCCTAGATATGGGAATTGAAGATACCCAGTCATGTCAGGTATCAGACTCTGTACACAGCTGATAGCTGTCTTTATTCAGTTCTGTTAAGATAAAACTGAAGTTTTGAGATTTTCAATCACATAATAATTAGTATGTAGAATCTGAATATTTCACATGTCATTGTTAAGATAAAACACAATGAGAGCAAACTGAGTGACTGAGAACAAAGTAGTCCCAACTGAAGACTTTCTGTGCGCTTAGGAAGCTTATATTAAGCATAAAGAACAATCTGCAAAATTTCACCCAAGTTAGAAACAATGGTAAGAGCCGGTTTAAGACAAGGAATTGACAATTCACCTTTTTGACTACTTGGAATCTGGTATCCCACTGACAGATTCTTTGCATTATATATATACACACACACACATATTCCATGTGTTGGTGCAGTAACTATGCATACTAATGTAAGCATGTGTGTTTAGCACTCCTTTTTCCGCAGTATTGATTCAATATTTTGATGCTTATTATAATAAGGGAAAATTTTAAAAAGTGAACATAATTTAATTCATCCTTACAGAGAAAATTTTGGTTTGCATTGTTCCACCTAAAATGTGGAATTCCCCTTAAATTATCAGCCAGAGTAATTCCAGGATGAGAAACTCATCTTTTACACCTAAACCTGTCTTCCATTGAGAATCTAAGCAAAACTCCTACAGAATATGGGCTTTCTCAATGACCCCTCCAAGGCCTTCCTCCTAGCCTTGTTTAAAATTGACATTCCTTGTAGAAAAATGCATTTTGGGGCATTTTGAAAGTTTTTCATACCTCCACAAGGCTGGACTACTGAAGTCTGAAGTACTGTACATACTAAGATTACACCACTAGCATCAACAAATGCAAAAGGTGTCCTTCTTAACGATATCTTGCTTTGACTAACCAGACTTATTTGTGTAGAAGGTAGCTTTCCCTAACTAATTCTAACAAATCACCATGATCTAACATACTGTTGTGTGCTCCAGATGCCCACATAATCTTGACATCTTACTAGTAATCTGTTCTACAGAGGACTCCCTGCCCTTTATGATGAACAAGATGTGACTTATTAAGACTTCAACTTTATTAACTTAGATCATCTGAGAATTCACACAGTGCAGGCCATCATCCTATAAATAATCACTCTCTCCATTTGGAAAACCTTTATCAGTTTTCAGTAGCTTACTTCCAAAAACCCACTGCTTTGTTACCTCTTTAGTAGCTGACAATAAAAGTCCCATCTCTGTCCTATATTTTTTATTTATTTTAAGGGAATGCCTTAATCTGTCTCTGGGAATCAGGAAACCAAACTCTGCATAGCATGAGATCTATCCTGGACACCTATCAGAAGCAGCTGCAAACAGTTACCTTACTCTTATCTACCATGGGTTCCAAAATCAATTTTCCCCAAATTACTCTGGTATCAAATATGTTAATTTAATTATTTTTTAATTCAGACTGTTTTGACCTCATCAACTCAAAGTGATTTGATTTTTTTCCTTCCAAAACTTCCGCTACAGTATTTTACAGACAAAAAAAATTGTCCTGGATCTATTTTATTTTTTTGTTCCACTCATTAAGCCAATAGAACTCAATAAACCCATACAGTCTACCCCTGGTGAAGAATAACAATCTCTGACAGCACCTTCCTGGATGCTGAAAACTGTGTTGGGTAGTGTGAGAGTGGTTCACCTAACTTCCCAGTCCACTACTGGGATTTGTTCTGTAGCAGTTTCCATGAATGGAACTCCTTCCTTATTAGGTTACTAGGGGTTAATATTACAGATCTGCTCTTTTAGATTGCTTTTAAAGATGGAGTTCTGGCATGAAAACAAGAAATCAAGAAAACCCAGTTTGAGTGCACTATTTACAGTAGTTAATAAAAGTGAAACTTTGAAACTTTTTCAACTACTTTGAAAGAAAAATAGACAAAGAGGAAGCAGGAAGAGAAGTCAGACCAACGTTAGGTAGGTCATTATATGTTTTCTAATCATTCCTCCAGGAAGTGATGGGTGATTAACTTTTCGGGAAAAATCAAGAATATGGACCAAGCGATATGACAAAAAGATACGAACTTTACAGGGCTGTTGGCAATTTTTATTTTTTTTTTTCCTGCTGTTCCCAAGCCTCATTCAGACTCATCCCCTGGAAAACTTTGGATTCTAGTGCTCTTTATTCATTAAATCA
This sequence comes from Gavia stellata, assembly GCF_030936135.1. NCBI lineage: Eukaryota > Metazoa > Chordata > Aves > Gaviiformes > Gaviidae > Gavia > Gavia stellata. Next base: position 32,266,078 of record NC_082598.1, read on the forward strand.
GCCAATGCTTCGTGTACCTTCTTAGGGTCTTTGTTTCCTTGTTCACAAGATGATATACTTTTAAAGAAGTAATGAAGTTAGACTTGATACTAAAAATATAGTTTTCTTTTTTTTTTTTTTTCTTCTTCCCTCTCTCTGAATACTGCCATATAAAGACCTGGGAAATGAGTGCCTGTTAAACATGGTCATGCTACGAAGAACTTTGCAGGAATGAGACCTTTATATACAAACTCGCACAGGCAGCAGCAGCGCAGTTTCCTAGAATGATCATCTAATTATGTGCCAGCCCAATACTAGAGGAATTATCCATAAAGATTAGAAAAGACTCTATTCTCTGTGTAAAGACTTCTTGCCAAGGCTGTTGTTTCCACCCACTGTAGTGCATTTTTGACATGTGGACACTAGTTCATTAAGGTCAATGATTCATTTTACATAGTCCAGTAAACGGCTATCTTAATGAAAATTTTTGGCTGCTAGTCCATTATAGCTGGCATAATAAACAGCTGACTAAAGTATTCCAATGTTCAGTGAACAATGATGAAAGTGTCTATCAAGGGTACGCAGCTATGCCAAACAGTTGTATATAATCAGCTGCACCAGAAAAGCCTGTCGACACATTGGAGAATATCGTCAGTCAGATGATGCATCTGCTACAGGTGGCAGCTGTTGTGCTCTGGAGTGTAGACAATTAGACACAAATATACCCCTTGGGCTATTTGCAGCACTCAAGCATGGTATTAGCTGTAATCCCTATATTTTTGATACCTACCCATCATAATTATTGAAAATACAATTTAAGATATCTAAAGACATGAGATCTCATATATAACAGTGAACATAACAGCAATACCATATGTATTTCTGAACTTTATTTTAAGAGAAGCTCTTTAAATAGTTCACAGTCAGGCTAAATAAAATTATAAGCCTCTTACCAAACAAATAAACGCCAAGTACCAAATGTATTTACATGTAATGTACTATGTGTGCGCTACAGTGTAAATTTTTATATCTAATTACTGAAGCAGGAATCAGTAATATTGCAAATAAGGGCACATACATTTTGTGGAGAAGAAATATCAACTATGTGAACAGGTGAATCAGAGAAAAAACCCAGCGTGTAAGGTTGTGAAGAAATTGAGCATAAACCTTGCCTTTGGCATAAATATTTATGCATGCAGTGATCTTATTATTGGATTTTGTTTTATTTGACTCTCTCTGGGTTTTGCTTCATATCACTAGATTTAGTGATAATTTTGATTGGATTATCACACCCCCGCCCTGATTTTCTCTGAGCAACAAATTTTTCTTGTAGTGAGGAAATAATCCAGAGGTTTATCAAATTATTTTATAGATATATATATAAGAAAAATGGACTCCTGCAGATGTCCTTTAAAAACACCAATAACAAGAAGTTATTAAAAAAAGTCTTCTCTAATAAAGTTTTCCTCAACCTAGAAAAATAACATGCCAAACAAGTCAGGATAAATTATAAAAGCATATCTGAATGCTAGGGGTGAAACATTGGAATAGGCTGCCCAGGGAGGTGGTAGAGTCACCCTCCCTGGAGGTATTCAAGGAGCGTGTGGATGTGGCATTGTGGGATGTAGCTTGATGGACATGGTGCTGTGTGGTGTTGGGTGGGTTGTGGCTTGTTGTTGTTGTTGTGTGGCGTGGGTTTTGTGTTTTTTTTTTTTTTTTTTTTTTTTTTGTGGGTTTTTTGGTGTTGTGGTTTTTTTTGTTGGGTTTTTTTTTTTTTTTTTTTTCAGGTTGGACTCGATGATCTTACAGGTCTTTTCCAACCGTACTGATTCTGTGATTCTGTGGGTCTTGCATATCATACTCAAATTCTTAACCTCTTGAATTTTATCCGTCATTGGTTGAAAACAAACAATGCCAATTATTCTCAGCTAAAAATGATAAGGCAGACATGGAAAAAGCACATACACTTAAAAGATACATACTTGACTCTTAAAAATCATGACAAAATTTTCTAACCAGTTTTTTCCCCCTCCTCTTTCTGATAATTATTCTTGCCAAGCATGAAAGAGAAAGAACCTTTGCATAAAATCTAGTCACATAGGATATTAAAAAAATGGCTCCCAAGGTACTATAAACAAGTAATGCCTTAATTCAATAACTGTAGGAGCTGTTAATTTGCTAACTGAAAATTTATTATTCCTTGGTTTTCTATTTTTAAAGCACAATGGGAAGTATCAGGTTGACACCACTAGAAAAACAATGTTGTTCCCTTTAAAGCTTTTGATGCTTCAATCTTCTAAAGATTTTTTTAGTTTCATCTAATTTTCTTGAGTTTTTTAAAAGATAATTCAGAATAGCTCTTAAAAGCACATCTAAAGCATTAAAAAGAAAGCTGGTCTTAACCACTGCATGTTGGTTTAGTTCTCTGAATTAGGGTAAAGCTCCTAGTGTAGGCAGTACAAACTCATTTACTCATGGTTATACTGGTCACTTAGCTGTTAACCCTGTGAGTAGTCTCATAAAATTTACTGAAGATTGTTGCCTACCAGCAGTTAGTGTCTCACACATTTGTTCATAAGAGTGGAAGCTTAGTAAAATGCTAAGAGAGGGCAAAGTACTTATGATGGTCCCAAATAATGGAAAAACAAACATTTCAAAATGTCTTAGCTTTTTCTGTGCAGAAAACACTAAGCAATTTATTGCAATGATTTATTATGATTAGACTTTCAGCAGAAATTCAACTTTAAAAATACCACAAACCCAAACAGTTTTTGATGGAAAATGGGCAGAAGTTTTTTCTCAGACTCTGGACTCTAACACTCTAGACTGCTGCACACAGGTTTTGTTTACCTCTCTGGAGAGCTCTCACCCTCAGAAGGCAGCTACCACAGGGCACCTGCTGGTAGCCAATTCCCTTCACTCCAACGGTACTTACCACACTGCTCCATCCATAACACTGATGGCATGAAACAGGCCTTGATGCAGAGCATGACAACTGCCTGAGAAGTCAGCTTCAGGAACTACACAGTAAAAGCGAGCGCAAGAGTCAGGACTGGAGAGTTGATAAGGAACTAGAGCCAAATCTAGTTGGGAAGGCAGACGCCTAGCAGGAGGAAGGAACCACCAGCTGTAACAACTCCAAACACTGATTAGCAAACAAGCACCTAGCAGCACCTCCTGGAGTCTTATATAGCCTTTTAAGCACCTTTTTGACCTTTATAGGATTGGTTGGGCAAGAAAATAGCCTGCATTGATAAGAGTTGGAAACCTTTGTTGAGAGACACTGGGTTAGTCAGGGAGAGAAACCTTCCATGAGTTTGATGGGGCTGGAAACCACACCAGATCAACCAGGATAGGAGTGCTTAGTCAGGTACTTGGAAAGTGAAAAATTCAGTAAGTGGCCCAAAATACAAAATTTCCTGTAATATTAGCTCAGTCTCTCTCAGTATTCTCCAAATGTAACTTTTTTTTTAAAAACTCCCTTTTCCCCTACAGTAAAAAAATCTTCTGTGTTTTAACTTGCTGAATGTTCAGAAAGCAACATAATTTATATGCCAGCTGAATATGCATGACACGTTTTATGACTGCAATTTTAATTGCAATAAACATTTTAGGAATATGAGAATAAGCAAACTAAAATTAGGAAAATAATTACTAGGAAAGGAGGAACTTTGATTAGAAGTTATTAAAACCAGATTTTGCTGAACTATAGAATGGTCAAACAAAACTAATAATGCTGTTTCAGTAGTGTGTTTTTAATACAGTTTTGAAAAAGGAGAGCAAAAGGTCCAAACAATGGTCTAAGACCATATTTTTCTTGCTTTCTAGCAAAACTTGATTCATGTGCTTTGGGAAGGGTGGTTACATGCATCTGTAGTACTTCTGGGACCTTGGAGTGTGCATGACCCTTGCTGTCAGGAGAGATGAACTATGCTGGAGGAGCACGTGTACCCTTTGCAGCAACACTTTGAGAGTAATAGATTTAAAAAACACTCAGTGGTCCTATTAAGACTGCACTTTAATCGAAATGAAGCTAGTCTGCTGGCATTGAAAATTAAAATGGTTGTAGAGGAGTATTTATGCTAGGAGATGGGTGAAAGCCAAAAGGCACATAAGAGCACCTGGTTCAGACTGATGTGACTCCTGAGAGGATGTGGTTAATGTTCAATGCGTGTCTGAAAGACCAAGAGGGAATAAACATCACAATCACAATAGAGTAGACAAACCAGACTGCTAGCCAGGCCAACTGACTGGCACGTGCAATGCCAAACGGTGGAGCAAGGGCAGAATTTACAAGCGCTTCTGTGCCAGGACTACAAGCCTAACACAGAGGATGGGGAAAGTAAACTCTTTACTGCTGATGGTACTGGGGAGATTCCAACAGTCAGTGCATTCTCTGTAGCAGATAGGTCAGAGCGGCTAGATCACTGGAGAATATATGTGGAAGAAGTACTAGACCAAATAAATTAGTGTCAGCAAGTGACCCAGACTGGAAGGGATTTGTCTGAGAGTTCTGGAGCATTATAAGAAGAAACTGAAGAGAAGACTGTGACTTTTCAGTTTGAAGAGCCTTTGGAAAAGGCTGAAGGGGATATGTTTAACATTCATGGTGGTGGACAAGGTGATTGCAGAGCTATTATTCATCAAATAGCTGCAGCAGGGGAGGTTCAGACTTGACATTAGGAAGGATTTCTTTATCGAGAGGGTGGTCAAACACTGGAACGGGCTTCCTAGAGAGGTGGTCAATGCCCCAAGCTTGTCAGTGTTTAAGACCCATTTGGACAATGCCCTTAATAACATGCTTTAACTTTTGTTTAGCCCTGAGTGGTCAGGCAGTTGGACTAGATGATCATTGTAGGGCCCTTCCAACTGCAATATTCTATTCTGTTCTATTCTAAATCCCACAATATCAGAACTAGGGGCACTTTGTGAAATTATCAGTTTAAAACAGATGAAAGAAAGCTCTTATTTGAGCAACAGGTAATGAACATTTGGAACTTGCTACCACAAAAAAGCAGCTGTGTCAGCAGCTTTGAAAAAGGATTACAGTAACTCATGGTCAACACATCCATAAACCAATACCAAAGATACAAGGTGGGGAATACAACTGTGGATACTAGGGGAGAGTGTGGGGAAGGGGCTGTGTAAATCGGCCAGACTCCCATGCTGCCCCTAAATACCATCCTGCTGCCACTGGCAGAGAGTGGTCTGACCTCGGCTTGGACATTGGTTGGCCCAAGTGCATTGGCTGGGTGTTTTCTCCAGAGCCCATAAAAGTCCAATGGGAATGCTAACAAGAAAACTATGCACTGTGATATCTAAGGTGTTTTATTCAGAGAGTGATTAGGATCATTTGATTTGGAATTATGACAAGATCTTTAAATTTGGCTTATAAAATGAAACATTGCTTCTGTGTGTCATTTTATTAAACTTGAAAAGGTGAGTCCATTAACCTGGAGAACTTTGACAATATTAGTATTTACTACAGCCTCTTACAGAAAGAGTCCTAAGGAGTTATGTCTAATGGGTAGAAAAAAAAGGCACGAGCAGAGTAATCACCATGATTGAAAACACACAATGAAAACTTTTTTTCAGAAAATTATTCTCCCCAGAGTACAGCTGACAGATAGAGTAGTCAATTCTTATACAGCTGATAGCTAGATCCTCCCATACAAAATCTTATACTACAGAGCTGACACTTTCATGGGGGCAAGACTGTGAAACCTGTTATTTACTTCCTCTTCTCTGTTCCACTATACCGTGATTACTGATTATTGCAGGTGTGAAGAAAACTCCATTCTCCATTTGTCTGAACTCTTCTGTATCCCATGATAATAAATAGGACAGTCATGCAGCTCAGTGGCTTGTTACAATTTACAAACCAATTTCTTGTTTGTTTTTTAAATTCCTCTCCAAGACTCCAGTGTGGTGGAACAGCTGGCAATATACAGTGGCCATCTGCACCACCTTCATCTTTTGAGAATTCAAATTTATTTTCTTCAGCCTAGCGTGTAGAGTTAAGGGGTGCTCATTGCCTGATGATGTGCATTCACACCATCCAGCTTATCTAGGACAAAAATTTTAGTATGAGACCATAGGATAAGCAAACTGTACTGCGGCAGATGAACTGTGGAATCAAGCTACTTTTGCCCCTTATGTGCAGGGTAAAGGTTTTATCCATGTTTCAAGGCTTCAAATATAGATCATTTCTAGAGCTGTGTATGTGAAAAATAGCCAAATGCCACCAATTCACTTTGCTGATTGATGGCACTTATCCTCAAAGACACAATAGGGTATGTTCATATAACGTCAGCAGGGCTTTTTAGGACTTGCACAAAACATTTTCAACATAATAAATGCTGATATATTTCAAATCAAGAGTTAAAATGGGTATGATGCAGACAGACAGTGGTGCATAGAAGTCACACACAGATCTGAAAAGGGAAATATTGATTAATGTATCTTCTCAAGAGTGGCTTTACTCAACTAAACTAAGCACAAGTGAAGCACTGTGGAATGGTCAAAAGAATCTTTCACCTTCATTACTTTGTAGTAATTTTTAGACCTACAGAGTATTGCCTGCCTTTGCTTGATTTATGAAGACTGATCCAGCAAAATGTTTTAACATTCTCCTAACTTCAAACTTCAGAATTTCCATTAAGTTTACTGGAGTGACTCACATACTTATAGTTAAATACATATCCAGAGCTTTGAGGGTGCTTAACCTAAATGTTAAGTGTAGTGAAAAAACTGCATCTAGGATAAATAAATCCAAAGGATAAGCTGAAGTTCATTAAATAATAGACAAAAAATATATGAACTCTGCACAAAAAAAATGTTACAAACATCGAAAAGTATATCCCACTCATACAAAGGATATATGAGACAATGGAAAACAACATACACTATGAAGAGGATTAGCATGTAGCTTAACTTATTTTCCAGACTAATTATGTTAATAGAAAAGTTCAATAAATTGAAGGTGCACAGTTCACAGGAGTTTATACTAAAGAATTTTATTTACATTTATTTAAAAATTTATATAACTTAACTTGTCATACTTCACAACATGATAACACATTATATACTTCTAAAAGGGAATAATACACCATTTAGAAATTTTTCTTTGGAATATAAATACTTTGTCATCACAATAGTCTAACTTAAGTGATATTTGTTAGGCAAACTGTACAGTGTCAAATGTAATTAAATTTTTGCTTGTTAGGTTTCCTAAAAATAGATAGGAGAATTGCCTAAATCAACTGAAATTATTCTGTTCTGTAACCTGTGAGACAATGTGATTTAAATGTATTTTTCCCTTTCAGTTTTCAGAAACATATGGCCATTAATAAACTTTTGTGGTTTAGATATATAATTTAAATTGCTTAAAAAGTACGTAATGCACTACAGTTAAACAAAAAGATAAACCCCATATTATATTAAAGCCATGCAAGATTTTGGAAACTGGAGGTAAATAAACAAATCATTTTAGGAAGCAGCTCCAAGAATCTGGTTAATCGTGTGGTGACTTGCTTACAAATATATGATATAATGCATGGGAAGAGATGTTTATTATCACAGCACTGTAGAAAGGACTGGTACAGTGTCCTAGACTTTCCCAAAGAAAAATGGAAGTACCAATAGTTTAATATCAGAATTTTAGTAGGTCTACTGTAGTCCAGCAGTTTATGCTAGGGAACTTGAAGACGAGGTGCCAATAGTCATCACAGAGAATAAATACCCTTATGTAAAATTCTTACTGCATATGATCTAATTCATAAGTAGAGATAGAAACTATTTATTTACAAGCTGATATAAGAAGAGGACTCATCTGGGCTCTAAAACTGTGAAATGTGATGTGGTTAGACATAAATGTGTTATGTGTTTAAAAAAACTCAACACAAACAAAAGCTTTCAACAGTCCAGTTCTTTAGCTGATGAATCTACCTTTCATAACACAAGAAAACTGCTGTTGTTTCTGAAATGCTTGTAAGTAGGCCTGCTTTCTTATACATTTTTATACACATATATACATTTCTTGAGTGCTATGAAACAAATCACAGTAGAAGTCAATGCTTGCTCCCAGATGGTCTTTGGGGGAAAAAAAAAAAAAAAAGAGAAATAAGAAAATACCTTTCAGTCCAGAATCTTACTTCAACAAACCACCTCAAAGCAAAAAACCTACCAACCTATAGACTAGTCTGCATTTCCTAACACTTGCTCCAGCTATTTTCTGTTTACACTGCTGTAGGCTAATGTAAGCCTCAGTGACTTCCTTCTTCTTCCAGGACTTGCACATAAAACATTCTGTCTTCCACATAGCTTCCAGAGCTTATAGGTTCCACTGCTGTGCCTCTCATTACAGCCAGAGTAGCAAAAAAGGTTTTCTGGTATTGTCTGTACCATCTCTTTCTTATGAATAGTACATTTCTGGTCTTGGAAATGATTTCTGAATCAATGGTATCCTGAAGCTTTTCCTCCGCTTCTTGTGCTTTGGGCATGATATATGTGACGAGGCCAGAGAGGTAGAGAAATTTTAACACAAAATTATTGTCTTCCCCTTTAAACTGTAAACCTCTTCTAATACCATTCTCTGCTTCTTTTTGCTATGCCTTTATTCTCTTTCCATGCTCTTTCTCTGTTTAATGTTTTGGTTGTATGCTCCCTTTCTCTCCCTGCATTTTGCTCCACCGTAGCAATAACGATTATCTCGAGCAATAACCCACTCCCTGCAGCAATGAATAATGTCAGCTTTACTAGCTGCCATCAGATTTTTCTTTCCCCTTTACACTTAAAAATAGGGATTACGGAAAGTCTAAAGATAGACCATGCAATGGAAAACAAGGTCAAACCCCAATGATAAGGATTCATGTCTGTAATGTAACTCCCCTGTGGCGGAGGGAAGGGAACCAGCGTGCTCTGCAGAGTTTCTTTAGCAGTGACTGGGAAGATCAGGAATATCAAATCTATTGCTTCCAGAAACAGAGCAACTCTTCCACCACCAGGAAATACTGGGCTGAAATATGAGAAGGCAGTGGCAGTAGATTTTTTTGCCATTTCGTTTTATGACTCATCTCGGACATGTCATGATTTGTTACTTTGGTTTTGACAAATGAGTGAAGACTGCACAATCATTTAAAGCTCTCCAAGTGAGGGAATGAAAGTGGTACCTGTACTTAGAAGTGGGAACACTTTTCAGAGGGAAAATTATACTAATGTTAATGATGCATTTTAGAAATACATTGTAAAAAGCCGCAGACCGTATTTTTTTTGCACAAACTTTTAATGAATATTTAAAGCCTAGTCCAAGTATACGGCATTTGTCAGCATTTCCTATTGTCTTTACCTGTGTCTGAATCCACCCTAGTGCACTGGCCTATTGTCAGCTCTTTCTGTCATAAACACATATACATGTGCAAACAGAGACTTCACTGTCACCTTCCGGTCGAGAAGTTCAAAATTTATACCTGTACTGCTTTTCTCCTTTCCAATGGTGTTTTTAAAAAGAATCAGGAAAAGAAAGGAAAAAGAAAGTTCCATGGATATAAAGACGTAAAAATGATTCATCTCCACCCAACTTTCCGTCCGTTTCTCTGCATTACTAGTAGGCCTAGGGAGAAGTCTAGTGACTGTTTTTTCACTTGGAAAAAAAATAATCCAGCTTTCAACTATATTTCTACTGCGTACTGTTGCAACATGGCTGATTTGGATTTACTGCCTATGCACCGCTGTCCTACTCATTCCTATGCAGATTAAAAAACCCTCTGCCTTTCTGTCTGTCTGTCCATGGTTATTGTAATGCCGTGTCTTGTTCACCCTGGGGAGCAGAGAGCTGGAAAGCATCCTGACTCTTGTCTGCACACCACCAAACTGCTGTAGGATACCCTCTCTCCTCACATGAGTATGCGCCCCCACATCTTGGTTCCACTGCAGCGTGGAAGATACTATCACAGCTGCCTCTTCTCCTACTACATAGGTACTGTGTTTCCTTTATCAGCAGGGGCTCCCAATCTCCCAAAGATTGCACGAAACAACAGAAAGACATGCCATTGTAAAACAAATTGGATTCTTAATTTACCTGGGATAAATGAGAATGTCACCCATGAGCTATAGGAACAATATTCTGTTATTAGTAGGGTTTTTTAGTAGTTAGATTTATACTATTTAACACTTCAGTTTTTTTTTTCTTTTCAAATTTGTAAAAGTAAATAAATACATTAGTAGAGAGGGACAAATAATGAGCCCAGTGATTACTTTTCTATTTTCAAAAAATGAAAAATGTAACAGAATAAGATAGTTTACATATTTATTTTATGGTATTTGAAATACACTCATTGAATGATAATACTTATGAGAAATTAATAGTTATTAAGAAGTTTATGGTCCAAAAACTTTCACTGTTCATTCTAGTAAGTCAGACTACATTTGATATTTACCTGTGCTTGTTTTTCTTCTTATATAACTTCTGTTTTCACAAAGTAAATAATCTTCCTCTTTGGTAGAAACTTCCCCTTTCATACAGTTCCAGTAAGTTACACAGGAAGGAGCCTGATAAAGAGATTTAACTAAATCCTTTCTGTTGTCTATTCTTTTGTTATTTGGGAAGAAAGGAGGAGGCTAAGGGGGACAACTGAAGCTCAGCTTAAGAGGTAAGAGTGGGTTGGAGTTAGGGGGGAGGATTTTACTTTCACTAACTGCTGTAGTGTTTGGGACAAGAAAACTGTGTAAACATCATCTAGAAAGAAAAGGATGCATTTTTTTCAGAATAGTTCTGAAACATATACTTAGAAATAGGTTATTGTGCTAGAAAGCAGATCTCTCAGTGATGAAGAATGACTGTATGCAAGCTCCCAAAATACCATAAAGCCCAGAAAACAAAATATCTTGCCTTCAGGATTGATTCTCTAATGCCTAAGTCCTATTCTTCACTGTGCTCTAGATGATGCTGGAAGCTGAAGTTCTCCCTCACAGGTCTCACAAACAAGGAGGTATACATGTAATTCAAAGGCACCTTTGCTTCTCGGATCAAGTCATGCATTAAATGAACTTGATTAAGCCAAAGGCCAATTTTTTAATATAAATTACTCTCAGTGGTTAAACACATCAGAATATGAGGCACTGGAAGAGCTGTATGCTCCTTTAAAGGGCCAACTGCCCTTATAGATTTAACTTTTCCCCAAACTGAGATAAATTTTCTAATTTCAATGTTGTTTTTTTTTTTCCTCAGGTAGGTAGGCTAGGCTTATATGTGGTATATGTAATTTTGACTCTAATTAGACCAGATATACAATATCTGCTTTTACCTTGGCTCTTCTGAAACTTGTCCTGGTCCTAGCCTGTATAAGAAATGTATTGGTTAAAGATCAAATAATACTTTCAAATTCAAACAACATAATCTGAAGGGCAGTTCAAAGTTTCAGAGGAGACCCTATTTCACACAGAGAGCTTGTATTAAATTCTAGTCTCAGTGTGGACTGTATTGAATCAACACAATGTTTACGCTGGATTTCTTTTCACTATACCTTCTATTTATCTTTTAGTGTCATTGGGTTTCCCCAGATTGGACTAGTCCAAGCCTGAATAAAATGGCTAAGAGTAATTTTTCTTGCCGTATCAGCTATTGTGTTTTAGTCACTTGAGGCTTAGCAGGACCTACATTACTGATAGTTCTATACAACTGTTGTTCTTCTACGGAAATAACGATTTTTTTAGGTATTATGCAGCTAGCTACTGTCTGGCTACTGAGGATACTGCTGAAATCGTAGCATGGCATTAAGGAGCTCGGTGCAAACAAACAACCCAAACACTCAGCCTGCTTTTTGCCAGAGCTCTGTGCAAGGCCATGCTGTTAGTAGAATTGACGCAACCCAGTTTAAACGTAGATGGGATTTGTTTGCATTGATGACATCACAAGAGCTTTTACATGACTGTGTAATTGTCAAGTGGCTTGTGAATTGCTGCAGTTTAAACACAAACATACAGTTTATGCTTATTCTGGCAAGGTACAAAGGAGCTTGAGTAGTGTAATATGCTTTTACTGTAGATGAGATGCAGCACTGTAATTTTAATTTTACTAATCCTGATCTAGAAATAGAACTTATACTTCTTTAAAATTGGATTTTCTTAACATAAGCACTGCATTTAAATGCAGCGCCTGTTGTTTTCAAAAACGTTTTTGAACTAAAACTCTAGTATACTTTGTGTGAAGACAAAAAATTGAAACACAAATTAAAGCTATTACCATACAGCTAATGTAGACAGAAGTAAGGAAATGCATACTAACAAAAAAATCTATCAAATAAAAATACACAGAAAACCTAAAAACTTCTCATGAGTTATCCTACATCTTCCTCTCATCCTTAGAAAGTCTCCCACCTGATTATTCTTGAAATGAGTTCTGATATGTTTCTTATTTTATGTATCACATTTATTTATGGTTATATAGTAGCACCAGATGAAAATTCTAGGACCAAATGAAAGAAGTACAGGAGAGATTTCAAACTGACTGTGTTAATTACATGCTGTAAAAGTTCTAGCTTTCCAAGAGAAAGCAATTTCCAACTTCCAAAACCTTGCTATTATTTTCATAAAACAAAAAATCCAAGGAAAATAAAATAAAAAATCTTAAATTTTCAGTGTAGTGCTTTTGAATAATGTTAGCTACAATTATAAGACAGACAGTCCATTAAATAGAAAAAATATTTGTTTTACATAAAGCAAGAAAGTACAAAAGCACAGCTTCTGTAATTTTGGTAATATTGCAGTTTTACAAACATATTGCATAGTATGCGTAAGAAAATAGTTCCCATCTTTTTCTATACATTTATATACACAAGAAAATCATTATCATGAAGGTTACAAAACAAAAATGATTAACAGACCTTTACTGAGTACTGATTGAAACAATATGACACTCAAACTTTGATCCAGCTTACATATGCATTACAGTAAATCAGCTGATAACAATTCCATAGTCTAGGGTTTGGTTTTTTTTATTTTTTTATTTAGACAATGATTTAGAATCTAAAAAAAAACCCATAAAAAATAATACATGGTGTTAGCAACTGAGTACCTTAAACATCCTTCATTAAATCATTCTAGACATTTACGGCTCTATCTTCAACGGCTCTATCTTAACAGCCCTCTGCATCTAAAAAGGTTTAAAGTGAATTCCATTATCCAGTCAAGCCACTGTTTTGCAAGCAAAACAGTATAACTCCAGTTGAAACAAGCAATGTCTTGGCATGTTTTGGAATACATAGTCTTTCGTTTTCTTAGGAACACCAAAAGATCCTTGTATGTATGAACAGTAATAGAATCGCACCACACTGACAAAAAATTTAAACCCTGGAAAAAAGTGAACAATCTACAGCTCAAAATGCTGCACAAATCTAAACTATGTTACAATTTTATGTTGTAATTACAACTTGTCATCTCTTCATTCCAACAGAATTAGTAGAAGCAGCAGTGTCATAGTGTTAGATATAATAGAAGTGTCAGTCTTTGGTCTTATCACTTTACCAATGAATGAACTGCAATACAAAACCGTACAGCTAACAGTGCTCAGATAGGTTGTCTGATGCTTTTATTTTTCTTTTTTTAAACAAGAAAGAGACAGTATCCTATAATATCATGACAGAGATATTTTTACAGAAGATAAATCTATCATATATATTAAATACATGTAGCTAATAAGGTCTTTTCATATATTTCGTTGTTGTCATAAGGATAGCCCTGAAGAAGTCAAACAGCTGCAATACCACCTTAGTGGTTCCCACACAAACATTCTAACACAAAAAGAAGCTTTATTTGATACATGTATTCATATATTGCAAAAAACTCAGAGGAATATTTTAGCCACTGATTTTTTTTTTTTAAATTGCCCTAATATTAATGCTTAAAAATATCCTATGATCTTTAATCTTTCCCTAGAAGTGTCGCAACAGAGTGATTTGTAAATGACAAACTCTTGCCTTAACCAGAATAAGAAGTGACATCTCTTTTCTAAAATACACAATCAAAATATTCAGTCAGATAAGCACTCTACCTGGAGAAACATTAGCTGGGACTTAATCATAACCTGAATGTTGGATATTATAAATGGCCAACAAAGACTGAAATAACTTAGAGACAGGTCCAGGAATCTATGAGGAGGGTGACAAAAAGAATCTGAAAATTTTCTACGGCTTTGCACACAATGACCTCAGCATTATAAAACCAGCACTGAAATAGCACAGCTATGGCTCCATGTTTTAACACGGTATTTGCGCTGAGTTCTTCTAGTTTCCTTCCATCTGAAATGACATTGTGGGATTATGCCATTTTTCTGATATTTTTGGGATGCACTATAAGCAGAAGAACTCTCATATTGAGGTTTTCACTATTGCCAGCTCGAAACATTAAAAAACACTGTGTCTGTTTCTCCTTCCACTCAGGAATGATGACGCTGCTTACAGACTGTTGGTGTTCTGATTTTTTTAGGTCTCTACATACGTTGAAATCACTTTTCCAATACTCTCTGAAATCATGTGGGCTAGAAATATTCTTTAAAATGAAAACTGAGATTTTTCCCCTTCTTATAGTTTTCGACGGATTTAAGGTAAAACTTCAGTATTATGAAACTCACCAGGATATTAAGACATTATGAGAACTCATTCTGCTATATCATAGGTTGCTGAAGCTCTCAAATACTCTCTACTTCAGACTGAAGGGACTCCAAGCAAGAAAATCCTGACAATGCAGAGCTGCGTGGACTTACTGGCTTGGTTTTGTTGACTGCAATGTGCCATCTGCACCTCTGCCCTGAGTTTTCTTCACACGAAGTGGTAAAGTATTCCAGCCTTGCTGTTAAAATGAATCAAGTAACAAAAGCTTTCTTTTTTTTTCTACCTGCCCACTCCCACCCAAATTTATGTAAAATTTATAAAGGTTGGATCTTTCCATCCAGTGGGCAGAAACCTTTTTCGTATGTATTAGAGGTAAGTAATCACAAACAAATAAGAAATTCTCAACGGAAAATTCATGACAAAGTATCTACAAGGAATCCCGTGGGTTTATTTTGAGAGAAAAAAAAAATTCTTACTCTACTTGTGTGCAATTTGTATGAAGCCAAAATTTAATTCACAAAATAAATTAGTCATTATAACCTGTTTGTTCATCTTTTAAGTAACCAGTGTATGTAGGTGTGCACAGATAATGAATACATATAGATGTTTCCTCATACAGATCTACATACTTTTCCTCCTGAAATACTATTTATCCACATGACTTTCACACTACCATTCTATTACTTGTGTGCATAAGAAAAAGACATCTATTTCCCTACAGTTTTAAGGGTGTATTGTATGGCTACACTTTCCAATGTTTTATTATCAACTTCTTTGTTAATTGTATCTCTTTCTGTCCCTCTTACTAAAAATGCTCAGACTTCTAATATATTTTCTTGCAATATTTTCTAATATATTTTCTTTCCAAGTAAAAGAATAAAATTCTCAAAGAAATAACAAATCAGCTGTTAACAGCCTTCTGTTGAAGAGATAATAAATTTAAAATCTTCCTTTAAATGGTAGAAACAGCAAATATAGCATTCTTGCTATGGAGTGAAATTCACACCTCTAAAGAGGGCCAATGGAAAGGCAAGCACCAGTCAAGCCGTGGACACGTCTTGTGCTGGTCTTCTGCATAGGAGTGAATTTCACCTGAATCGAAAAGAAAATCAACCTTATTAGGTGGTACTAAAACAGGAAGGTAATCATACTATTAGTTTGCTCATTTTCATTTTTTTTCTCTAAGAAAAAAAGTATTGTGTATAAATACCCCCATTGCACTGTCTGCCCTGATTTTAGAGTTACCTTTCAAAAGCTGTCATTGCATTGGTGATCTTACATTCAGAAGCCTCTAAATCTATGTTCTGGATCATGTAACTTAAAGGATAGAATTAAAAAGCACACTTACCTCACATAATCAAATCATCTTCCGCAATAGGAAACATTTTTATACTGTTTTACATTCCTGGGTTCTGCAAGTTTCAAGATACTCTTGTTAATCAATGTTGTGATAAATTTACTAGTAGCATACCAAAGCATTTTTTATAAGATTTCAATTACCAACCAAGACAAACAAGTATGAACGTTGATACAAGAAAGAAATCCCACATCAAACTTGTCAAAAAAAGGAAGTCAGTAGTGAGATCTGAGTGCAAATGGGGTTGCACAATTTAAACACAGACTTGATAAGGTCAATGTAATATCAATGTACTTTTTAATACCAAACATCATTTAATATGTGTTTTCATATATATATTGCTACTACTTTGAAAACCTTAGCAGCAGATGGTAAACGAAAGAGAATAATAAATGTGAATGTCATACTAGTTGTTAGTGCATTGCTTCTCAGCATTACACATTACATTAGTTCTAACATTTGTACTGTGTTCAAATGGCAGCAGTTAGACATAGCTAGAAAACGGACAAGATGTACCTTTGAAGATTTTCTCTCAGTTTTGCATTTGCCAATTATAAATACCTTGTGAAGAGCAATACACTGATCAACAAACATAACATCAGTATTTCCCTTTACCCTTCTTTATCCTTCTTTTCCAGAAGCTGTATGTTCTACTTAAAGCAATCGCTTCACATGCAGTAGCCATGAAAATACTATATAAGGCCATTCAGATCTGATGAACAAGAGCAGATGTCTTTTTGACTCTGCAGGTAATATTGCTGAGCACTTCCAAAATTTACCTGGTGTACAAAACCCTAGACGTAGTAGATAAAGAGTAACAACACACTTTTAAAGAAAACAAACTCAGGGAGGGATTCTGTCTCTTTTTGTGTTAAAAACCATTTACTGAATTTAATTGTTTAGTAAAGCAAGCATCACACAATGCTTCAAAATTTTAAAATTCAGGGATAAAAGTTTACATCCAAAAAGATGAATGGAAAATTGTGCTTTCAGACAGTAAAGTTATTTATCATACAGGGGGAACCAATTCATCTCACCATCAGATTCTGGGCAAATTTGTTTATATACTGTATATATATGTGCAGTTCATATCCAGGTCCTGCAAAAATCTAAAACTATGTGCTTCACTTCATGTAGCAAAGGCACCTGTGTTATTCTCCCTTTTGGACAAAAGGTCATATTATGTTCCAGGTTTCCTGATGAAGAATACATTGATTTCTGAATATCTCACTCCCATCTCTACGTTGAGTGGCCACACAAACCACAAGAGAAGGCAGCGCTGCATTCCTGCTTACACTGGAAGAAGTTGCTCTGCAGGCCGTTTGAAGCATCGAACTTGTCACAAGGGAAACCGAGCAGAACTGTGAAGCAGAGGGATAGTAACAAAAGGCTATTCTGGTGTGAGGATACATTGGAGTCATTCTAGCTCCACAAGCAGATGTTGCTACTGGATTGACATGTGGAGCCTGCTCCTGCTGGGGACAGGTAAAGTTTACCATTGGGACAGACGCAGAGCTCATAGATAGTCTGGCGAGGAGCTGAAGAGCTGGGTGAGGAGGAGGAGGAGGAGGAAAAGGAACCCACTGGTAGATTTCCCAGACGAATTGTATCCGCGTTTAAAAATATCTACAAGAGGGGGAAAAAAAAAAAGGAGTAAGCAAATTTCTTTCAGTGTCATGACGTATTTTAAAGAGGCACAGTTTTGAGGCACAGTCATGAGGTTTTTAGAAATACATAAAAAAATTAGGAATATTTTATTAGAAGCATTAGAAAGATTATTAGAAATATTATAATTAAATATTAGAAAGAATTATTTTTAGAAATAAATAATCTGTCAACATTTCTTGTTTTTCAACTCTGTGTAATTGTATACCCATTAGCACTCATTACTACAGTATATAGAAACACTTCACCCAACATGTTTATTCACATACAAGCAGTGTCACACAAAAACATTTTGAAAATATTCTTGAATAGGTTGAATTTTCACTTGTACATTTTATGATTAAAATTTATTCATTCATGGTAGTAGCATATCCTTGCTTTGGAAGAATTTGTATTTTAATAAGTGTGAAGCGATATTAAACCACATTCCCCAGTGTTTTCCTGTAAGCAGCTGGAAATATGTGCTGAACTGTGCTAAATTGTAGGGGCTTAACAACAGCTACATCCAGAGAATAAATAAATAAGTGTACAGAGTCATATGCACAAAATAAAGCGCTTATGTGACCTAAAATAAGAAGAGAAAAGATTTCAGGTTAAAGTCTTATTAAGAAGGTCATCAAGCTATTCTCATTTGTTTCTGAACATTGAATACAATTAAAAAATATTTTTTCTTTAATCTCCTTCTATTGGAAATAACATAAGTCAGTATGAGACTGTAAATACCAGTAATGTTCATAAATCTGTACCGAGATCTGCAATATTTACACTTACATTACATTTTCAGGGTGTTGAATAAACAATGTCATGAAATTAGGTAACTAAAGCAGGAAAAACCCATGTCTTCCACTGCCAGAAACACACGAGTTTCCAGCTGCTTAGAGTTTATTTTTTATTTATGGAAGGCGTAAATGAGAACCAAAGTAAGATCAGTCATTACCTCAGGTGCAGACTGTAGTAGACGATCGATGACCCGCCCCCCCCGCCCCCCGCGCCCATTGACGGTCCCCCTCCCCCTTTCCTCTTTTCACAGAAACACGGGAACATTGCAGATACAAACCGCAACTACTCTTAAGTACCCAGTACAGAAGGTGCCTGATAGAAAGGCAGAAAGGCAGTTGGCAGAAAAGGCAGACTGCCTGTGGCTTTTGTGGTTTGATTTCGGATCATCATAGCTGCAGATAGTTGCGCGTAGGTAAAGCAACCTAGCATACAAAAGCTGAGTTTTGGATAGAGTTAGCTGAGGATCTCACTAGCGTGGTGAGATCCTCCCAGCCAAGGATGTTTGACCATAAGACACTGCCAGTCACCGTCATTGTAATTGTAAGTTTGATTTGTATTGCTATAACTTTAGTTTTGATAAAGCATTTGTATATCTTTTTCAATGAGTATTTGCATAGAATTACATCTCACGTAATTTCTATTCGTGAATATATAGATGCTGAGTAAATCGTATATAATTTGGCAATCTCAATGTTTGATTGTTTTATTTCTTTTCCTCTGGGGGCCCAGTAGACACTTTTCTTTTATCTCTTATTCACAAACGTCGTTCTGTGGACATTGGTTTGATATTGCACATACACCTATTTTAGAGAGTTGGGAGGAAGTAAGGCAGCCGAGGAGGAATCTGGGTATGTGACCGTGGTTATAGTCAAATAACCAGATCTGCCTCAGCAGCAGCCTGAAGCTTAACCAATGCATAACCCCTCAGAATAGTCAGGTTATAAGACAGACTATGAACTTCAAGAAGACAGGTAACAAATCAAAATGGCTTTAAGCCCTGAAGATAGCAGTATGAAGCTTAGGAAAAGGTGAGTTCCTTAAATTCTTACTAGTGTTTTTTACAAGTTATTGAAAATCAACAAAGACAACTTGTCACCGTTATATCAAAACGTTGGCAGTACATGTAAAGAATCTGAGGAGGTAAGGCATGCATTGCTTTTTTCTACAGGAGACAAGTATTATTTTATTATAAAATCAGTGGTATATGGCAGAAAAACAGCGGAGAAGCACTACTAAGCCCCTGCTGGAGAGAAGTGAAGGAAAGCAGGCTGGGAAAAATTTGAGGAGAGAAGACTGGGTAAAATCCCATACAAAGACTGACGCACAGTCATGTTACCATTCACAGTAGAAGCATTGTAAATGACTGGGATCATGGAAGGAAATCAGGCTGAAAGCAGCACCAAACAATATAACCCCCCATCATTGCAAGTTCTCCAGCTCCCAGAGTAAGATACTGTCATCACTGGGAATTTACACTAAAAGGGACAGAAAGGGAGAATCTCGGAGGCACAGGTGACAACTGCATGGCACGATGCCTGTTTTAATTCACATCCTGACTGATAGAGGAATTAGTTACAAAACTAAAATGGAGCAAAATTATTATCTTTGTTCTGTAATTTATATGACAAAGGAATGATGTATTTACACACATACATGCATAGCTGCTTTAAAAGTCCAGTATCATAGACCTGACATAATTAGGAGTCAAAACCCCCGCAGAAATAATTTAGGTGGAAGAAATGCAGATGGTATTGGGAACAATTTAATAATGTTCTGCTAGTATTATAACTGGAAAAAAAAAATTACACATGTGAAAACATTCAGCGTAGCTAGGAGTAAATGTGAAAGTAACTATAGCAAGCGTAATAAGAAAACAAAATAACAGATGGGGTGAAAAAAGAATTTGATAGCAAACTAGAAGCTAGGAATTGGTAAAATGTAGGAAGGAAACAAAGGATGTAATCATCAGTCAGTGGAGTGATGGGTAATAAAAAGTACTCTCTCACTTCTCATATCAATAATAAAAGACATGTTAACAACTCCACTATTAATGTAGCAATGGTGGAGTTACCAATAGTATTGTGTAAAAATCCAGTAGCATTGAACAGTGTAAACTGTATGTAAGTGCAAATGTATCTTTTATACTGTATAGTCCTCAGCATGGAGCAGTAGTTGGAGAAAGATCAAGTATTGATGTCAGAACATGACTGTGATAAAATACTTTCAATTTCAACAGTAACTCAACAGGATATTAAACAGGAGCCAGTAATGTCATATACTTTTAACCAGCAGCTCTTGATAACTTTTAACAAATAGATGTCAAAAAAAATCTGAGCAGCCTTTTGGACTTTTAATACTGATTTTCAGTAAGCCCTGATATACTTGGAATATCAAAGAAGATAAGAAAAGGACTATTTCCATGCTTTTGTTTAAAAAAATGGAAGCAGGAGATATTAGAATAATATATATGTGATAATAAAAGGCATTTCAGTGTAGAAGACATACATGTAAGAAAATCCAACAACACAGAATCACAGAATCACAGAATCACTAAGGTTGGAAAAGACCTGTAAGATCATCAGGTCCAACCATCAATCCAACAGCACCATGCCCATTAAAGCATGTCCCACAATGCCACATCCACACGTTCTTTGAATACCTCCAGTGATGGTGGCTCCACAACTTCCCTGGGCAGCTTATTCCAGTGTTTCACCACTCTCTCAGTAAAGAAAGTTTCCCTAATATCCGGCCTGAACCTCCCCTGGCGCAACTTGTGGCCATTTCCTCTTGTCCTGTCACTAGTCACTTGGGAGAAGAGACCAACACCCACCTCTCTGCAACCCCCTTTCAGGTAATTGTAGAGAGCGATGAGGTCTCCCAAACCAAGATTAGCTATTTGTGCTTTTGACAGAGCATGTGACTGGCCATTTTAACAGTTCAGCTGCAGCAGTGATGGGGAAGCATCATGAGAAATCAGTAAATCAAAATTAAATGGGTTCTAAAAGACATGTCTTGATTCAAACAAGAATTAACTCAGAAAAAAGTCAGAGAGCATATGTGTCGGAGATCAGGCTAGATTAAAATCTCTTGAACTTTATTATCTTTTTTCCTAGGAGCTCAATATTTTTATGTTTGTTTACATCAGCAGAGCTATGCTTCTGCAACCTCTCATTGCCGATGTTCTATAGCGTACCGCTCTTAGACTTTAATTCAGTGGACCTTACTCCAGTGTGCATTACAATACAATGTAGCTCAGTTATTTTGCTCATTAAATTAAATGATCTTTTTAAGCATAGCTGTGCATGCTTTTCCACTGGTGCTTACAAATTTCACACTGTGATGTAGATCAATCCAGGTTTTTCTGGTGTCATAATCTTGAGCGGTAGCTATGAGGTCCTGTCCCAGCACGCATCCCAGAACATCTGGTGAGTAACGTCAATACCAGGGTACAGTGTCTGAGAAACACTGAAGTGGCTTCTTGTGAGGGTGCTACGGTGAGCCTAACAAACTCTATGCCTCTGCAGAAAGCTGGGAAGGTTGTGCAATTTAAACAGACTCCTATAGCTATTCCCTGGGGAAGCCTAAGATGAAGAGGATTAATAAAGACGGCTTAAAGCCAGCATTAAAATCTACTCTGTACGTATGCTGTCAAGGTTATACATAAAAGACTAAATTTACAGATGCAACATTGCTGTCTATTAGTTAAGCACGGGTCCAAATATATCATCATGGTCACCCAATACATAAGGAACTTCAGAGGAACATAGTCCGTGTTTGAGGATATACCCTCTCCCTTCCTATCATCTGCTAAAAACTGTAACTCATGTCTGAAAAGTCCTCCAACATCAGTAAAACATAAACTACTTACCATTTTATGCCTGATGTTATGAGGTGTTTAAAGAGAAGGGAAGAAGTGGCAAGACAAAAAAACTGAACAGTATTATGTTCCCAGGGAATGCTGTTGCTAGATGACAGTAGTTAATGGAAGTGCCTGTATACATGGTCTTTCTCTAATCTTTTGTGCTTTGAAAGGTACGAGATAAGCCATTTAATACTTCATATGCATCAAGGCCATGCAAGCCAGTCATGCTCTTTCTGAGAGTCTCACACCCCAGCAGATAAATAGGTATAGATAAAACCAAAACTTTTATCCATTCTTGAAACATTGTAGGAGACTGACTGAGAGATGGATTACAAAATGGAAAAGGCAGCAGGTACTCACAGAAATGCTATTTCACAGAGAGTAGAGCACTGAGCAGCACCATTCGCTCTAAATATTTCAGATTTAGAAATCCTACATCACTGCTTTGTTTTGTGCATCTTAGTGCCGAGAAAATTATATTAGCCCTATAATATTTAAAAGTAGACCTGATACCTGACTAATTAAAGTAGCAAACTAAATCAGCCTGTAGGGCATGTGATAGGAATGGAAAAATTGTACTCTTTTTACATACGTTTTTTGCTAAAGGAGATCTGCAAGTCATCTGCTCATCAGACTGTGTTGTTAATCTAACAGTGAGAGGGAAAGGGAGAGGAAGGCAAGCCAGAAAATATAGATTATCTACAAACTAAAGAACTACATTAAAGGAGAGAACTTTCAGTGAGAAACATATAGGCATGAGGTAAAAAATCAAATATTCCTACAAGCCATTTCATACAGAGTTATGAACCTGCCACGTATAAAAGTTCTCCACTGGGTCCTTGACTAAGTCCTCTCGAGAGAAGATGATAGGTTAAGTTGATAAAGCCAAATGAAAGAGTTAGGATTTATAAACATTGAAGAATTTTCTGTATTCATGTACAGTTTCACTAGACAGGTAATTCTACACAGCTGCAAAGGCATATTTCAGGGCTAATGTAAATAAGAAATGGCAGGAAATGTGGAAGAAGAGAAGGAAAGCTGAAAGGTTGATATTCATCAACCAGTATGGGGAGACAGCGTAATGACATCTCACTAAATAAACCTTTTGGATTCCCTTAGGCTCTTCAGAATTAATCTGAATTATAATGCAAGATTTTTTTCTAGTCTTTTTGCTCTTCTGCATATGCTATCAGCAGGATACACACAAAGAGGATTATATAGATCAGGTCACTAGACTAAACGATCTAATTTTCATATGCTGGTTTTAACATTCAAGGTGAAGATGAACTATAGGATAAATTGCAGTACTTTAGTTCATGTGGGCCATTTGTTCCAACACTTATCTGTATTTTTGACATTTATTTTAAAACCATTCACCTAAACTAGCTTTCATTAAATCTGAAAGATAGTTCTGAGAAAAAGAAAAAAAATCATAACGGAAAATTAAAATATTAACTCGATAACATATATACTGTAAAATCTAAACCTATGCTGGCACAATATCTGGAACTATATGTGTCATAATGATTAATAGTATTGAGGAACAGTTAAACAGTGAAATGAATGTGATGACTCGGATGAAACTGAATATACTAAATATTCAGAGAAGACCAAAAGATCTAGTACAACCTGTGTATTGAAAATATATTCACTACAGGAGTAGGATCAATTGACCACAAGACAAATGAGACCTTTAGGCCAAAGCATGGTCTAGTGTGGTGAACGTTCTCTTTCTAAAGACTGTACATGGTACACCTGGACAGAGACATCCTGGCAAGTTTCTTCTTTTGTTAACGTTGCTCCCATTCCCACCTCCATGTTATGCCTGGAACTACTGACAACTGAAAGTGATTTGAAAACTAACGTGTAACTATTTTAAGTATAACATTGTACATTAGTGAAGTGTGCAGTTCCTGCTTGAATGGAAGAATTTATGTTTTGACTCTTCAGTACTGAAGTATTTATGAAAGTCATGTTTCATTTTAAGTACACATTTTTGTAAATCTATGTTAAATAAACACAAGCATATATTGTAACTTCTGAGTTATAACCCCAGTGCAATTTATATGGGCGGCTACTGAAGCAAAAACTTTCTGGTGTATTTATTCTTCCTATTAAGGAAATAATTTTCAGGGATGATCAAATGAGGTTGCTGTAAATGTTGACCAGTAGAAGTTTACAAGCTCCAGAGCTTACGGAATGCCAATGGTAGTTTTCTACACAAGAATTCCCAGAATCAAATTCTACATGATATTAAAAGTCTTTGCAAATTCATTCAATCAGGGAACAGATGTGACTTCTTTGTGATTTATGTACCCAACCCAGAAAGGGAAATGTATTTGGAATATTTGTGCTTAGTCTACAGAGTACCAAAACTTATTGATTAATTACAATTCAAATCAGAACGAGATTAAAATGTGATATTAATAGAAAAATATTTTATTTATATAATAAATTTTTAATTGTCACTTCTTTTTTCTAATAAAATGGCTTATGGTGTTGGTCTTCAAAATTTGCCCATGAACAAACAGTTCAAAGATAGGTGATGTCAGTTAAAACACTTTACTTTTGTAGTTTGGGAACACTGTATTTTGATTTTAGACTTCTACATAAAAGCGTTTTTTACTATAAATTAACTTACACATTAATAACTGTTTTAAATTGAAATGAAAGGTTTTGTTTAAAAACAACATGGCATTTTTGTAATTTTAAAGATCTGTCAAAACATCTTAATAGAATTCTTGAAACCAATAATTAAAAAACACAGAAAAATTTCCCTTCATTTCCACTAATCTCTTTCCTCCCAGATAACAGTGACAAGTCAACTGGTTAATACCATGAAAAAGGGCTGTAAAAAAAAAATGCAGCACACAGTTGTTAGACAATTTTTGGTGAATAAACAGTGGATCTTTGAGCTCTAGAGCCTGCCATTGCTTATGTTTTATTGAACTCACTTCATTCATATCAAACATTTAAATTTTTTTTTCAAACATTTAATCTCAGACAAACATAACTCAGCTGAATTGAACTAATCTAGGAAATGTTGCTGCCTTCGATCAGCCATTTCTCCGTAGTCATGGCAAGCAGCTTGCAGAACAAGGTAATTCCATTTCTGTGTATTTAGATAATAAAAAAATCCTTTCTTTTTTTCTATTTCAGAACATAGAAACCATCCACAAAAACCCCACCAAACCCAAAGCTTTAAAATGGTATTATTGGTTGGGCTTACAAGTAACGATTACTCCAGTTTTATTAAGCATTAATCTCTGTGTTAAATACATCTCCTGGACTAAGAGAGAGAACTGGATAGGATTATAGATCAAATGTTAGTACTATATGCATTTGTTAGTCTCTACAAAATAATCTTGGGCATATGGTTCATAAACCGTGTTGTGCTGAAATGGTAAATACAAACTTGGTCTCTTGTCAGCTACACTGATTTTGAGTAAACTTTGTCTGTTAAAAGAGTAATGCTCATTTTCAACGTGACAGCTATAAGCCTCAGCAAGGGATGAGGCTCATTATGCCAGAAACAACCAAATATAGTCTACAAATGATGCTATGCAGGAGTGTAATTTGACAAGGAAATACAAGGGCATAAAGAAGTAAATAGGATAAAGGTCACAGACAGGGTGAGTAATATGAATATGTTTGTAAAAATGAGAAGCCTCTGTGCGTCTTTCTCCTTTTATTTACTTTGATAGTAATGGGATGCAATGAAAGTGCAGAGCCTAGTTTACATAGAAGCTGCTTGCAAAAATAAATAGCAGCTGCACAAGCCTCATAAGAACTGAGGCTAGTTAGCAGCCTTCTTCAAAGGGTGATGTATTGTCAAAACCATTAAAATTAGTTGTTAGACCAACGAGTGGACAACATCAAATAATCCTTTAAGCTTGTTATCATTATGTGATAATGTGTTTCAGGTTCAATTCTAGCATACTTTTATGCCTAGCAAAATTTAGTATCTACAGAATTCAGAATTGATCTGTGCTTTTGCATTGCGTTTATATGTGAAAGAAGCAGCAGTCAACTAGCAGTCATTGTGCTGAATTTCCAGACAAGAAATGTTCTTTTTCTTCTTATGTGAACCAATAGATTCAGCTAGAGCCTGGAGCTTCACATTTAATTTTGCTTGTAAATGATTGCTGCTTTAAGCCATTGGTTATGGTTTATTTATAAAATAATACATAGTTCACAATTAAATGCCAAGCTATAATTGAATCAAAGGATTCTGCTGATGCCTTGACTCACAAGGATGCAGCTCAAGAGCTTTATAAAGGGCAGCAGAATCTGAGTCTAAATTACAGTCCCCAGTATTCAGTCTGGGATCATGCATTATAATTCGTAATAGGGCTAAGAGGATTATTACAATGCTGAAGTAAATAAAAAGAAAATGTATCAAACAGCAAAATTCAGAATACTTGCAGAGGCTTTCAGTTTAGGATGTGGGAGGCTAAATATTAAACTGCATGAGGAATGAAGCTAGAGGAAAAGTCTTTCATAATCACATTTATGTTCTTAAAAAACTTTCTGAAGTTATTCTTAAATAGAAGGAAAATATATGTTGCATAGATTAATCCACAGTAAATTCATAATGTTATGCTGTATGACTATAACTGGTTGATTCCAGATGCCACAAAGCTATTTTCTGGCATAATATGACAATAATTATGCTTGAGAAGGAAAATATTAATTCATGTATCTTTGATTATTTTTTTGAATAAGCTTACAAACATTAAGAAGTTAAATTTAGTTAACCAGTGTGAGAATAATACAAAGACCTTGTATTTTTTTTAGCAAAAAAAAAGTCTTATCACAAAAATGGTTCACAGATCCGATTCACAAAGACAACATTCTTTTATTCGTGAAAGAAATCTGACTGATAAAGCATGCATTTTTAGGCTAAAATGAAGATTATTTTTGACATAGATACTTTGTTTTGTTTTAGAATGTATTTTCTTAAAAATGAGTAATGATAAACCCCTTACATTTCTTTCCATACTGTCTGCTAATCTGTGGTGTATTTGCTGGGTTGCAAGTGAGGACACCAATCAATATTTTGTTAGGCAGACATTTTATCCACCAGATGCTTACTCTGGTTCCTCACACGAGGCTGTAATTAGTAATGTGGCCACGGTAACTGCGCAACCGGTGATGCTGTGGAAGCTCATCATATGCCTTCCGAAGTGTTTCTGCATTTTCTTCTGACCCTCTCCAGTGTAAGAGATAAAATAGTGGACTGTAAACTCATTGGTCAGACCTCAGGATGGGATTTCTCTGCAGATTTAGGGTACAGTTCTTTACAGATCTTACTGGAACTGCAAGTATTCAAGAGATAATTAGACACTTTGAACTTTGTCGGATGTATATTTACAGAACAGCTCCTTAGGAAAGAGTGGGGAAAGGTTGGTAGATTGTTTTCTGATAACTATCAATCTAACATCTACATGGAAAATCACAGATGTGCGAAGTCTTACCATGTAGAGGAATATAATGATTTTTAATATGAAGTTCAGAAAAGTCTGCTTTACACTGGCATTTTTTTCCTACAAAACATTTAATACTGAATTGAATTCTAATTTTGAATAATACATAATATAGTCATTATAACTTTTCTTGGGTTTCCATTCTGAAAGTCCAACTGAGATCATAGGACATTACTTCCAAAACTACCTTTTCAATAAACTGTAGTAAATACTTAAGAAAAATTAGAAGTCATGTAATAAACTCACAGTGTTGATATAGGCAAAAATGACTGATGAATCCACAGATTAAATATTTGTACAAAGCACCACAGAGGTGCACGATACTAAACCAAGACATTATAGATACAACCATTGCTTCAGGGATCATGGGGGATTGAGGAAAGATAACAGCCTTTCTGTTGGTTTTTTCTGTTTGTTTTTTCATTTTCATTTGAGTATTACTTTTTTCCCTCTGGCAATATCAGGAAGGGAAAGAACAAAGAAATACATTCTAGGTGAAAAATTCATGTTAATAAATGTAGGAAACATACTAGATTGGGCCAGGTAGGGATTTATGGAAGGGAAGCAGGAAAGGTTACAGGAAGCTGTAGCCCCTGCAATAAAAACACCCACAAAAAGGACAAAGGTGAGGGAGGACAATACTTACTATTAAAAGAGGATTAGAGTGTCCTTACTTCTGTCTTGGCAACTTTAGTAAACAGTAACAGACTTCCTGTTTAGAGAGGATGCTAAGCAAAGATGAGATTGTGGGAAGAGCTGGCTTTAGGAGAAACTCAGAAGTAAGATGGGACACGTGGTATATAAATATTTGAGGGTCTGAATTAGGAAAATATTGTGCTTTAATTATGTAGGAAAGACACTTGCATGAATAGAAATATATTATCAAAGTAGGCCTTTGATGCAGTATATTGGCCAAAAATGTTCCTGTCTGCATTGTAATGCAGAGAGTATGCATTGCAGGGGATTATCTGTCACAGATGTGAATGCTGGTTTTGTTTGTTATTGCTTACTTGGATAGTTTGTAAAGTATCTGTGACCATTTGGTAGAAAACACAAAATACAAACACAAAAGGCAAAAAATTTCTGAAGAGCTCCATTCTCAACTAGATATTTACATTAAACAACTGGTTTTCCAAAAATGCTGTAACCTGGCAAGTCCCACTGAGAACAATTTGAAAATCTATCTATTTCTCCAAAGTGCCTAATAGGAATCCAAGAGCCTTTGATACCCTTGCACATTTTTTTTTTAATGTTATATCATTTTAAGGATTGAAGATGAAAAGACACTCATACCAGTAATCTTTCATGCGTTTCTGCAATACATGGATTGCCAACCAAACCAGTGACCCAATTTAAAATTGTTTTCATGAGTTTGCACAGGTTTACACATGAAGAATCTATACCAAAATCTTTTTACGACAAGCTGATCACTGAAACAAGACACTGATGAAACAGTACAGCGAAAATACCATTGAAGTACTCTCTCTCTCTTACAGAGATAGTAACAGTTCAAGGAAATAAACCACATGTAGAGCAAATTTGTTAAACTTCTTCATCATGGTTTAATGAAGTAGTAATCCAAATTAATCCAAACTTCTCTTAGTTTGTCAGATTCATCCGAAGTAATTTTTTACCACTATCACTTAGCCGTCTCTGTCCCACTGACATGCTGAAGGACTGGGTAGCTTTTTCCTTGACTCAGATTAAAAATAATTCTTATCTATATTAATTTAACTAACACTTTTTTTCAGTGTGAATGAAACTTAGTGATTCAAATATTTGCAAAAAGCAAATAAGTATTAATAATTGAGCAAGCTAAACCAAAATTACTTTAACGTAGGCAAATGCAGAACACTTCTTGTGATGTTTACCTTGCTGCTGAATAAACTATCCTCACATTGTTTACATTATGCTGGGCAAAGCTGTAGAACATTTCTCTACCAGCTGAACTTACCTCCCCTTCTGTGGACTGTAAATGCAGTTCTTTCCTACAAGTAGCCTTTAAGTCTCCTGCAGCTGCATTGACTTGCACTCCCCTGGGTGCTTCCATCACCAAAGATCTAGTAGGAGATTCAAGTCTGAAAGACAAAAACAACCACTGAGAAAAAATCCACTGAATCAAACCACCAAAATCCACCCAGCCCAAAACCAACAGTGCATGTAGATACAAATGTAGTTTGAAAGGTAAAGAAGTGAGAATTAGTTATATGTGTGATTCTCTCACTAGTCTCTATGGCCCAGAGAAAGAAAAAAATAAGTATGTGTTTATTTCTGTTTAAGACAGCATTTAAGCATATACTGGTGTAAGCTTGTCTACTTAGTGATGCTTTCCGACATTAGTGCCTAATTTACTTGACTGTACTAATACTGAAATATAGGTACGTGAGATTCCACTTGTCTCTGTGAGTGCTTCTGTAATGACAGGTTAATAACTAAATTCTGCCTAGTGACCAATGACAAATGCTCATCTAAATAAAAACAAAACACTTAAAAAGCTTTAAGTAATGATGTAAAACTGATTAGAATGACTTAGCCTTCATAGGCTCATTCATATTTCAGGTGGGTGTAGCGGCATTATGTATGAAGAAGAGAGGAAAAAATCTGTTATGTCTCTATTATTGTGGTTTTTTGCATGCTATTTTTCTGTCCTGCAAAATACTCATTATGCTCTTTAACCCTGCTATAACAGGGTTAAGACACATATCCTTGGGTCTTGGTACCTTTCCTCAAAGCAGCTATTGTTCTACTCCTGTCAGTCTTTCCATTTCTCTCTGCTCCATACTCAAGATTCTCCATCAACCTTAATGCAGAACTATGATATTTTCTTAGCTATGTTATCTCTCAATATTGTACAGGTTTCTCTTGAAAGGGAAGTACTAATGCAGGGATTTTGTAGCAGTCATGCTCACACACTGAATAGGAAAGACAATCAGATGAAAATTGTATTGAACTAGAAACAAAAATTTGGATTCCGGTTTTGTTCAGCTGTAGACTTATTGGATAGTCCCATTAAGAGCCAGACAAATCTTTTAATATATTTATATCTCTATAATATAATGACAGAACACAGTTCCACTTTACCTGAACAAAGGCTCTTTGTAAGATGAAATATATTAACGATAGAAATGTCTAGAATGAATAGCTTGAAGAAAACATTGTATTTCCCTCTCCAACAAATTGTATTTTGAGTGTTAGGTCACATCCATCCAAAACTATAATGAGATACTAGATGTATAAAGGAAAGAATAGTTTCACAAAGAATTTGCTACAGAAAAGCCAAATGAAAGATGTATCAAACAATGGAACAAGAGAATTTCAGTGTATTTCAACTATTGAATTTTTTAAGTGTACAGAATAGTGATGGATTTTTATTTTGAAACCAAAATGCCAGATTTGCATGCAAAGTAAGTCACTGAGATGGTGTCCATGAAATGTATCTGTTTGTTTCATGTCACTGATGCTCAATAGGGAAAGAAAAGAAAAAAAAAAAAAAGGAAAGCAATTATTTGACAACACAAAATGAAACTATTAAAAGCCGGTGTCCAGATAGAAGAAAACACTATTTGTAGCTACCTATATATAAAAAGCATACATGGGCTACATATAGGTAGGAGCAGTAGAAAAATCTATATTTCTGTTAGTGCTAAGCCATTTTCTTTCATTTTTTTGACACTCTGTAGGGAGAAGTTAATAGAAGGTTCTGCAGTTCTTTGTACCAGGGAAGAACCTAAATATTATGAATTATTTAATCATGTATACCAATCTTTTTCAAGTGGTGGTTTGTGAACTCCTGATGGTTATAAGACAGCAGAAAAAGAGCTTCCAAAACCTTTTAGAAACCACATAAACGACAAAGTTTAGAAATTAGGTTTTTGAAGTACTCTGTTGCCTTAATGAGGTTTTACCTTGAATTTAAAAGGAAACTGAATTATATAAATGTTAAATGATTGAATACTACCATTCCATATTTTTCAGCAGCATATTTTTGTGATTTATAACCTACTTTCCAGGAACATTAACATTTCTCAGTGGTTTCAGCTGCCATTTCATAATCATGAAGACAAAAGTGCTCTTAACTACATTTATTGCATTGAATTGATCAGTATTAGCAAAGTCACAAATATTTCTGGTTTCGTAACATCAAAACCACTCTTAGACCTGACTGAAATTTTTGAGCAGGTGGACAATAAAAATCTATTTAGGAATATCTTTCATGAAACTATGAATTTGTTTGAAGAATAAACTTTTTTTTTTTTTCCCCCAAACACAACAGTGTATAGTTCAGAGTTGTTTTGTCTAGTTTCATTACTGTTCTTCATGAACTACATTAACATAAACGACCTCGAGTTTGTCTAAAATGAAGACATTTGGGCAATTAATTTCTGAACTTGAGAAGAAGTTTTTAATATCAGCCTTCTACACACTGTGGAGAAGAAATTTCTTTTTCAGACAATAGATTTTTTTTTTTTTAGCAGTTTCCTGAAATCAAATAATGTGGTAGAAATGTCAATGAATGACTGATGATCAGCAGAGTAGTTTTTAAAACACCGCTTATCTATTAGTAAAATTGAATGCCTAAATTGGTTTTACAGTTACTAATGTACTTTTCTTATTAATATTCTTCAGATGATCTACATCTGAAATGTGACTTAGCTGTGCAATCTGAAGCATGTTACTGGAAATGCAAAAGTCTATACACATAGAGAGATTATTTCCTTAATGTTTTGAGATAAATTATGTTTGATATGCAGCTGCTTTATAATATTTTTCTTTGTCATATTTCTGAAAGCATTAATATCGACTGTAAACTTATTGTAACACTCCACATTGTAATACTCATCCCTCCAAGGAAAAATGCATTATTACAATAGCATATCAAGAATTTACTTTCCTTTCAGATTTACTGATGCCAGGTCACAGTGGCATTTACATCTATGAGTGAATCCTACTCATATAATTTAATTTTTCTTTCCCAAACAACAAACAGCTATGATGGAGAAAGTAACTAGTGCTATAATTCAACAGAAACTACAACACTGTAGAAAAGACAAAGAGGCTTTTAAAAGGAGGTTTTTAAATAATATAATCTGTCAATTCGCTATATGTGATGCAGACAGATGATCTATCCAAAGCAGAGAAGGGCTTTTTTCTTTTTAATTATCAATGGTTAATTTGTGAAAAAAGATAAATTTCAGATGATCAAAGCTATATGAATTTGAGTTGCATTCATTAAAGAATTATTGCTAAAAAGGAAACTTTTAAAGTATCTTGAATACGTTCCTTTGAAGGTATGAAAATATTTCTCATCAGAAATGCAGAAATATTTATTTTTCATTTGGTATTTTCTGTTTACAAGCTGACCTAGATTGTATTAGAGAAAAATAATTTAAAAAATGAACCAAAAGGTTTAATTTTGTGTTTTAAGAAATATTTTAGATATACATCTTGCATATCCCTCATACTCACATGGGATATAATTTATCTATGTTAATTTTGCTCTGTTGGCTAGCAGAAGGTATTTCTTAAAATAGAGGGAAATAGAAGATTCCCCTGTGCTAACGTGAATAATTTATTTGCTTCGTGTCTATTTAAGCAGTGGATCCAACCCATGCTACTTAGTAAAATGACTGATATGAACCTCTACCAATATGGAATTTGTATTCAAAACAGGGGATTAAAAAATATGCTGTCAATTAGAGATTGCACATGTAAAGCCCTTTACTGGCATCTTTACACCTGGGGGTCAAGAAATACTTCAATACTTCCAAGAATTTAACTTTGATATACGATGGTCTTGCCAACATATGTTGTTGTGTCTTTCTTTATTAGCGTAGGAATCCTGTTATTTAAAAAAAAGTTTTGCAAATATGAAGCCAATGGAAAATCTACCCCTTAACGTGGTAAATTTTTTGTAGATTTATATAGATTAAAATAATTGTGACATCAGTCTTGATGCCTGTAGGGAAAGAGTTGTGGCAGACTGAGGCTGCAGAGCGGTAAAGATATGCAAAGAAAATGGAAGGCAAATGGCTGTGCCAAGCCTCTCTCTATCCCCCTTCTTCTTCCCTGTAAACAAGCACTCCAAACCCTGAAACCCCATAGAACACAGGGCCTTCCTCTCCCACAAATGAAACTATTTTGTTCCAAATTAGAATTAAGAATTTTTTTAAAAAACAATTTTGAAAATGTTGTTTTCCATAAACGTCAAACAATTTAAAATATATATTCTTTCCATTTCTATTATTATGAAAAGAACAGCTGGCTGCCCTAACGCTCAAGGAAACTGATTTCAAGAGTCCTCCAGTGAGACCAAGAGTCCCTAAAGGAGTCCACTGAACAGTGCTGGTGTTAGATAAAATTAGGGTTTCCATTCAGTCCATTTCCTGGAAGTCAGGCTGCAAACTCCAGTAGTATCCATAAAGAATAACCAGGAACTTCTATGATCATGATGACAAAAAACCTGGAAGCCCTTTTTTAAGGTACTGAAACTATTCAAACAGAGGATTCTTGATTAGCTGCATTTGACATCACAGTGGGAATGCTATGAAAATAAAATTACTGTTCACTCATTTCACTCTCATTACTTATACTATTTATGACATTATGCATGGACTTTTTAGCATATCTATAAAAGTGACTAAAAATCTCTTTTTGATACATTCACATGTATCAAAATGTGCACCTCTGCAAGATGCATATGAATCATTGTTAGAATAGTTATTTTTCTGGAAGCTTGTTGTATTCTTTTTTTTTAACCAAATGCTTGTATTTTCAGGATTAAATAATTGTTTTTATTGAAATGGAAGGGAAAATGTACAGGTCTCATGAATGCTTAAGATTGTTCACTGATCATCAGCTATCCTTTATCAAGAAGCAAAATTCTCATATGTTAATATGAAGCTCTCTTTGATTTATGTGGGAACCTAACCTTCAAGGGCACAATTTGGCTCTCTATTTTGTGACTTCAGAACATGAGTCTTAAGTAATAGAAAGCTAAATAAATGTTTTATGCAATAAGTAATGGCCTAAATCAGTAAATATCAACATGACTTTTTTTTTCCCAATATCCAGTTTTGCAACTCATGGACAATAAACTTAAATAAAGCGGAAACTTTCTTGACTTAAATTAGAACAGTAGAATGGCATTCAGTATAGCATTTCTTGTTATGTCCATGCTCTGCATGTCACTGACTTTGGCATGTGTCAGCATGCCCTTTTTATAACTCCTGAAATTCTCATTAACCCAGGAATCATTTCACTGGGCTCAAATCTGAGTTCTAATTGCCTTGTACATGCCACTGGTTTCAGTTCAGTGGGTCTGCATTATCATAGCGACACTTGAAACAACTGAATATTTTAATGTTATTTGACATAGATGATAAATCAGAAAAACAATTTCCCCACATAGGGAAATAAAGGATCTCTTCTGAGAATATAAAAAATATTAGTTACTGAGGAGGAAAAGTAAGGAATAAAATGTCATTGAAGTGTTTTTCAGTGATGTTATTAAACGACTAGAAAAAGCAAAGAAGCATCAAGGAGTACTAGAAAGAGCAAATGTTCAAAGCAAGAGCTTGACAAAATAAGCAGGTGATGTGAGGAAGGTTAAAGAGAATGTAATGCATGGTTATTTCTTAAAGTGGGTGAGGACCTGGCCAGAATAGCTAAAGACAGGGAAACTATCAAAGTCAGAAATAATATTAAGAACATAAACGAAAAACCTAACTGGAATCTCAGGTAGTAAAAAATCATGCATTATAGAATGTAAAGTCCACTAAAACTCAAACTTTTGAAAATCAAGAATATTAGTAGGAATGTAAAGTTTATAATGTGAGCTTTCATTCCTCAGAGAAATACCACATCATGCCTGAAAATCTAAACTTTCAGGCTGTGAGACAAACATCTGCATATGAGACAATCCAAAATAGTCCTTTAAGGAAAGGTATGGGAAAAGGATTCCTCATAGCCCTGACATCTTAGAGCTACCCCTGCCCTATTCCAACCAAAAAATTCCCCTTCCCATAATCTTCCTTACTTCTGTTCTGACCTGAAACCCCTTCTACACATGCCCTGCCACTCCGCTAAACATCCTCATATGAAGTTTATTTTCTTTCCAGAAATAGCTCCATTACCTGAGTTGTCTTTCAGAATATATCATGTCAGAAAGACATTGAAGCAACGTGCCCACCGATAATGCTCAAGTGGCTGTCAAGATCTGAACATGAAGTGCCTGGGGGAGGCTGAAGAGCCAAACTGGGCTCTTTGAACAACTGGAAACACATGAAAACTAGTTGACATAAACTCTTCACAGTTTTGAAATCCATTAGCTTCCTGTGATTAGGAAGTGACCACCTGTAATCTTCTAATGATATTTTCAATATTGTTTCCCCAAAGGGCCTTAAGCTGATATAAACGGATGTATTTTAGCTGAGATAAACTGCAACATGGTTTTGATCCACATCTTGAGGAAACTGCGTCTCATGTGGAAAATTATTCTGTTGAAATTCCTTTGACAGGTCTGCTTCAACCTCTGCAGATTAAGCATAGTAGAGAGCTTGGAATATACTCTCCAGTGGCTCATACTTGGACTGTATCTAAACAGTCCAAGAAGAAAACAGCCTGTCCAAAACAAACAAAAAAAAATCAGAAAAGGTTTGGTGAGTTTACTTTCAGTCACTTTTTTTAGTGCAAGCACCATTTCAGAAAGAACTAGACAGAGACTTTTTTACCTTCTGCAATACAAAATAGAGTGGTAGACTATGAAGAAACCAAATAGCTTTTTTCTTTTTTTTTGGCAGTGAATTCTATCTTGAAATACAAGCGAGGATACAATGAAAATTGCAGGATAAGACATGTAAAATCATTCATTCTTCTCTACTGCTTAGGCTACCTCTGGAGTTCTCTGTATAATTATAGATATAAGCAATAGGAGCTGTTTGGTAGTTTTATAAACTCAGGTACTCCCAGTAACTATACACCACATAACATCCCATCCTCTGAACCTCCTTCTTCTTACACCCATCCTGTATGATCTTCAGATCCTTTGTCTGGCTTCAACATGGTGCTAGGACAGGAACCCAAACTATACCCTCTGAACCAACAACCACAATGCTGCTAGAAACTCCATGTCCTCCGTGTACTATAACCATGAAGCAAGATATGTCAGAAGTTGAGGGTAGTCTGAAGCTATGTGTATACAAATGGGTTAAATGACAGCAGTAAATACTAATAATACTAGCTGATTTTCTGTTAGCATCTCTAGTTAGGCACAGGTTTGCAGAAAACATAGAAACTTTAAGATCTTTTGCCTTTCTATCAAATATGGATAAAACTGCCTAGCTGCTTCACAAATTATCAGGGAGATGAGGGGAGAGAATAGATACACAGACAGCAAAATTAAGAAGCCTTATTTTCTTGGGAAGGCGGCTAAACAGTGGCATAGAAAATGGAGATACTCCTGGGAATGGGAAAAAGAAGAACTAGAGTGAAAAAATCTCTGGAGAGAAATTTAGTATAGGGAAAGAATAAGGAAATTAAATGTTGCTCAAATGAAAAAATATAAATAGCACTTTTTATTATTGCAGTAGTAAGCCTATTCACTGAAAATAATAAGAGAGGCAGGAAATTAAAATATTATGGATGTTACAGCAGCATTACTTGGCCTTAACGGTGTATAGTACATGTTTTATGGACTATAAGTAGTAAATCACATTTCATCAGAAAAACTACAGCAAAAAGGAGTATGCAGGTATGGTGGAACAAGACTGTATCTGGTTTAGAATCCAAAGCATTTCAGAAATGAGTTCTGGCACTAGCATCAGCCCCTAGGCATTGAGGACTGTTGTTCAATTTCCATTAAAGAACAGTTAAGCACTTCTAGCTGGAATATCTGTGAAAAAGAAATACTTGAACAAAGCATGTGCTTTCGTATCTAGTCCTAGGCTGGAACTATGTGGAACTAGAATTTCTTGACCACCAAGCAGCAGCTTGGGTCTGGAAGTGGTGTAACAGCCCTCGGGCAAACTCAGATGCAAGCCTTGCTGGAGCAGAAAGCACACAGCAGGGTGCTAATGAAACCCTGAGCATCTCCCCCAGGACTCTAAGCACCTCTGCTGGTCACAGCTGCTGTTAGACCTGAGCTGGCTTCACGTAAAGAAAGATCCTCAGCTGCCTTCACACTAATCTGAAGAGTGTAAAGTTGCCTTGTCTTTCATTAACTCAGCACTGTACAAACGTTTTCTACTGCTCCAAGCTTTATACAGGTTTTGAGATAGGATTCATAGGGTATTATATTTACACTCATAACCCTGTTAGCCTGAGACAGATACGCTTGGAGCCCATCTGTGTGTTCCTGAAACCATGGCATGGCATAATCATAAAGCAAACATCATAATCTAGTCACTGATAATAAAGAGTTTTAGTTGTCCCTGTTGTTCCTTTTGAAAGGCTATTCCAGAACCTCTTGCATCTGAGAGGCAGAATGCTAATTTCTATCTAATATTTCATCTAATATTCACCATCATACTGTTGAGTTTCACTATATTCTTATTCTAGTGCTCAAGATCTTCTGATTGCCAGTGCTTCCAAACCTGTGTACATCCTTCTAGCACAAAGAGAGTTACTAAAACTGGAAATAAGATCAGTCCTGAAGAAACTCTCCTTGCAATCACCCTCCAGGGCTGAAGGAGGGATTTCAACAACACATGCTTATTATATACCACTTAAAATTTCTTTAAATACACTCTTCTCTGTCTTGCCTTTATATTTCTCATTAGATATAGCACTATATCAAATACTTTACTTAAACTCCACATGGGAGATCTACCTATTTTCTGTTTTCTAGAAGATCATGTATCTTATCAAGGGAAAAATATTTCTTTGGATTGGCACAATCTACTCACCTTCTATTTCATCCCAGTTTTTACTTATCTTCAAGCCCTTAATAATTCTTTTCTTTAATGAATCTTTTAAAAATACCGTAAAGCATTGAATACTGGTGAGTTCAGACTAAAGGGTCTAACATATTAGATGACTCTTTTAACCCATTTTTTCCATCCATTTCACTAGAAGTTCTACCTTTCTCAAACCATCAGTCCCACAGAGTCTGTTTTCCAGTTTGAAAGCTTTATTATAAATTTTGTCTATTTGACCTTATTTTCACATTTATTACAGTCACAGATCAGTGATAGAGATTATTCAGCACCCTAAATTAACCACACGAAACTCAATGAATTTTGCTGTCATCTGTTGTGTTAACAATATTTTTTTCCTTCCTATCTCAGTTCATAATAGAGACTTTTCCTGTCTCCAATGTCAAATATAATCTTCATCACTGAATACTAAAGTAAATTATTCTTTCAATTTAAGAGCCATACCTAGTTACCTTTTGTTCCTACTGTGTCCTATCTACAAAGTAATTATAACCTTTTATTACTGGATTTCTTCTCTATTTATTTCAATGTTTGTTTTTTTTTTTTTTTTAAATATATGTATGTGTTCGGCGCTGGTGAGGCTGCACCTCAAATACTGTGTTCAGTTTTGGGCCCCTCATTACAAGAAGGACATTGAGGTGCTGGAGCGTGTCCAGAGAAGGGCGACAAAGCTGGTGAGGGGTCTGGAGCACAAGTCTGATGAGGAGCGGCTGAGGGAACTGGGGTTGTTCAGTCTGGACAAGAGGAGGCTGAGGGGAGACCTCATCACTCTCTGAAAGGGGGTTGCAGAGAGGTGGGTGTTGGTCTCTTCTCCCAAGTGACTAGTGACAGGACAAGAGGAAATGGCCTCAAGTTGTGCCAGGGGAGGTTGAGGCTGGAAATTAGGAAAAATTTCTTTACTGAGAGAGTGGTGAAGCATTGGAACAGGCTGCCCAAGGAGGTGGTGGAACCACCCTCACTGTAGGTGTTCAAGGAATGTGTGGATGTGGCATTGCGGAACATGGTTTAGTGGGCATGGTGGTGTTGGGTTGATGGTTGGACTTGATGATCTTACAGGTCTTTTCCAACCTTAATGATTCTGTGTGATTCTGTGATATATAGAAGCATATATGTAAGTAAAAAAAGAAGCTTGACCTTTGAAAGGTTTTCAATTTTTTGCTACACCCATTTCTATTTTTGTATGAACACTTATGTTTAAAAAAAAATTAATCATACTTTCAACAGCTAGGGATAAGACTAAGCAAACAAGTATCTGTCAATACACATGCCCAAACACTGAAATAACTATTTAAACACCAAAAACATATTCTGAACACATATATAGTAAATATTTACACTTTATTAAAAAAGAATACCTAGAAAGTAACTAGAACCTGACATCATTAAAATAGCATAGGAAGGAAGCTGGATTTTTTTACTCCACTGCATCTTCTCCCTTTTGTTAAGGTTTGGTTTATTATTTGATTTCTGGGTAAAATAGATGAACAGAATCCCGGTGCTTTTGTTACTGTCAGCCTGCTCAGACGACTAACAAGTCAATGTCAAAATTCCTTTCTGATGCCTTCTTTGGCTCCAGGCTTTTATAGAATAGATATTTTGTTCTGTTAGTAAACCACCCCTTATATGACACAAAAGATGGCTCTTACAAACCATCAGACAACTCTGAGTGAAACAGGCCCTTTGCACAAGAACTGTGTATTTTTAATTCTTATCAGAGGTAAAGTAGGATGCTACTAGCTTGGGTGGTTCCTTGCTGCTTGATCAATTTTCATCTCATTATGCCCAGCATTAGCTTGCAGGATTAGCTGATAGTCAATGGTATGTGAGGCTTGACATAATAGAGGAAAAGAACTATTAAATTTGATCTTGCAGTTATCCCCAGAGAACAACAAGAAATTAATTTACCCCCTTATTAAGAAGGTTATTGAGGGCAAAGCTATCTGCATTTAACTACTGTCCGCCTCTGTTATGCATGCATATTACCTATTAGTGCAGTATGTTTTAATGCACTATTAGCTGAAACCCAATATTTGGGGACCTATTATATTGGCAGTTTAGTTTTCCTAACTGTGTTCCTGTGAGAAAAAGCAGTGAGAGAAATATGAAGATTAAATTATTAAGATATAATTCATTTTCTTGATTCTAAGGCATGATTCTTTTATCCTGCTTATCCCAGCTAATGAAAGTCAGATTTAATTAGTTTTTGGGATTTTACACAAAAGGGCTTAGCAGCTTTCACAAAGGATTGTAGAAAAACATTTTCTGAAAGCAAAACCTTGCTAGCTACTATTTGAAAATGTAAGACAGAAGAAAGATGTGACCAAAGTGGTTAGGCACATAGGAAGGAATTATTTTAATTCTCAAGTGAATTTTATTTTTACATAACACATTTTTAATAGGAAATATTACAGATGTTTGTCTGCAGACCTCAAAATCTAGCTATAGAACAAAAAGTAGCTGAGGCAAAGTTTAGATATGTGGAGCTAATATTAATCTGACTTTTTCTTTTTGGGTCCCTGTCCAGAAGAAATTGAGCTAAAATCCCAGGACTTTTGGGGCACACACTATGAGCCTTGTGGTTAAGTCCAAATTTTATAGTTCAATTTCATTCCCAGTAATCAAAGTGGTCAGAATTCCACTTTTTATATTCACTAGTGAATTGTTTTGCATATCCAAGGTTATGAATAGTTTTCCAGTGTGTTTTTTTGGGGAAAAAAAAAAGGGTATTATTTAAACATACTCATATCTTGATGTCTGAGGTTTATTACTTGACCACAAATACATATTCCAACAGGAAAAATATGGGATCATTCATATTTTAATTAACTATCTAAACAATGTAAATTCTTTTGTCTTTCAGCCCTGTATACAAGTATTCTCATAGCCTAATACATTTGCATTTATGCATTGCAACTTGCTGTCAAACTGCCATCACCTGTGTCCATTTAAAAAATGAACTTTAATGTCAACTCAGCACAAAAACTCTCTACTCTCCCATGTTACCATTAATTTCAAAAGTCCCAAGGTGTAGGGGTGCGGCATTTGGAAAAATACTCCACATCATTTTAGGACTGCCAGTATGGTCTACTGGCCACTTTGGCTAAGTTTATACTAAAACATTAAAAAGTGCTAGGACTCAGGCTAAAGCACTGGAACTCGACCATCTATGCAGCTAAATAGTCGCCAGCATATTTGAGTGTCAATTGAGAGGCAGTTCTGACTCTCCCAAACAATTTGCAGGCACTATTTGGAGGGTAGCATGAGTCAAAGACCATTCCCGCTCAGCATTTAGGATGCAACTATTCTGTTTTAGAGGATAAAATGATTTTACAGTATCAGTGTAGTTGTATCAGTTGGGCCTGAGGCCAGAAAATGGGTTCTGGTAATGTTTTGTTTCTGCCACAGAGGTAGCTTCTGAGGCCATGGGGAAATGCCATATTATGGTTGGTGACCTATTTGTTTGGGTGTATTTTGCAATCATCTAAACAATAAATCACTGATTTCTGACAACATTTTTTGTATTAGCAAAAAAAAGCCGATTTATTTTTTGGGAAAATGAATGCAGGGCTTGAACTTAAAAAAACCCAACCAACAAGTTTGGTTTTTTAAAATAATTTGAAATAAGATTAAAAGGCATAAGGTAACTGGAATTTTCAAAGGGATATATATGATCTGAGTGTCTAACTGTATTTTGCTGTCAGAAAATATCACACAAACCCACAATTATTCATAGGTCTTTCAAGCTACAAGGTTAAAGAGGGTCTGCAGGTTACCTTCTAGAAAGATTCATGCCAAAAGCCAAGAAATCTCTGTCCTAATAGTAGTTGTCATCATTTTTAAAAGACTAAAATGACTTGAGAGTTTTAAAAAAGGAACATCACTGAATCCTAACTAATATATAGGAGCATATGTGTACAGAAACTTGCAGAACACAATATAGATTGAATATCTTAAGAATAAAATCACTTAGACATAAGCTAATGCAAGGGTTTCTGTTTCATCAATTTTTTTAATAAAAAGTTTGGGTTAGTTTCATTAGTAATGAGAGGGCAGAAAGTTGAATGGTAAATTCTCACTAATTTAAGTCCACCTTGGAAAAATGAGCTGAAGGAACAGTGGAGCTGGAAAACATTAAGCAACAATGGGCATCATGGCAATGAATAAAGCCAAAAGACAGGAGACGTGAATGCCCTATATGTAAGTTTCACAATCAACAAGAGTGATTGTAAGCCTAGTGAAATTAATCCTGAAGACACAAGGTTATCTGTTTTACCATACATTTGCACGCTGTTATTATTATTTAATTATTAAAAAGAAATAGACAAAGCAGCATCTCCACATTCTTTTGAGTGGGACAAGTTCCATCCTCTTACTCAAATTTTTGAGCCCCTGAAAAAATAAAAGCTTGTTATGTTTCCACTTTGATTTCTGCTGAACTCCCTTTGATTAGAGACCATACCACCTTGGTGGTCATCACTAATAAATGCCTTTATAACTACTCTCAACAAAGGATGGACAGGATTCTTGGCAGTGGAAAGAGATTTTTAAGATAAAAATCTAATGAGTAGGATCCTCTGGAAGACACCAAACCATTACAGTACCTTGAAATGTTTAGTATAAATAACCAAGCACAATCATTTACTTCTTACACCCCACATACAATGGTCAAACTTGTCCACATGGGCAGCTTCCTGCACATGATTTCTGCAACATCATTACTGGTCAATGATCCTAAGTGCCTTTGCAAATAAATATAGGGAAGGGCATTTAACAATGCTTTTCTGTAGCAATTCCTTGTAAACACTGCTGGGCAGGTAAAGGGATAGATATATAATGTTTAGGAATCATCGCAGAATTGAATCAAAGTCTATACTGCTTCTCACCAGATCTGCTCAGAGAAACACAAGGAAGGACCTTTGATTTTCTGCGATTGCCATATATTCTCATTAGTTAACCATATAAATTACAGATTAGTATTTAGCGGTGCACATACATGCACTTCAAGAGAAAGATTTCACTATAAACCTTTCTAAATTTTCTCTTTCTCAGTCTATAGATTTGTTAGTAAGTTTTAGACTTGATCTTTTACTATTTACTTACTTCTGCACTTTTGTGACTATGTACAGAAAACTTTAGATTTTTTACATTTGCAAACGTAGACTCACTTGGTAATGAATTTTTGAAGTGTGTGTATGTAATATTCAAAAAACCCAAAAACCCAGAAACACCACTTGAAGAAAAAATCTGGGACTGTTTACTTTAACTTGACTTATATATTCTGTAACAGCTCGTAAAAAAAATCAAAATATGGGTCTGATGCTACTAAACAGTACTGTACTCATTTGACCTTAAAAACACCTGACTATTCCAATCTCTGGGGAAAATATACTTCTCAAGGATTCTGCTACAGGAGGCAAGTAATTTATAAAAGGTAATGTATTTTACATTTTATGCAATAGAAATTTGTGGGGGTTTTTTGACTAGTTAGAACAAATTGGAGTCTACCAGTGTTTTGGATATGTATGAGTCATTAAGTAGGCAGTATATATTACTATACAGATATTCGCTTTTAATCAAGACTTAATT
The DNA here is from genome assembly GCF_030936135.1 of Gavia stellata. NCBI lineage: Eukaryota > Metazoa > Chordata > Aves > Gaviiformes > Gaviidae > Gavia > Gavia stellata. The sequence continues at coordinate 32,310,330 of NC_082598.1, forward strand.
ATTTTTGAGAATACTTGACTTTAAAACAACTTTTTGAACAACACCTACTTGAGGTCTTGGGAAGGTTCTGCTCTGATATGGGGTGTCTCCACAGAGTGCTCAAACACTGCCCCTTCCGTGCCTAAAATACATAAATAAAATACAGTACAATTACTTTGGAAAATAAAAACACATTAAAATGTATGACCACGAATTGACATTATTAGGACAAAATATCTGATTGAATGCTTTATTAATGATTATCAGTGTTTCCTCATATTTATGCTTGCATTACTATATCAAAATCTGGGCTGACATCATATGAAACTGTAGATTTCTGCTTATCAGTACATGAATTTCACATACAAATCTGAAAAGATTTATAGATCCAAACTTTCAGCACTGACTTGCCTGAATGCTCATCTCAACACTTTGGAGATGGATTGTTTTACAGGTAAGGAGAAGAATAGCATAGGTTTGTTTGACAAAAACACATTTTAGAAGTGTCTACAATTTTTTGCAAGATGCTCATTTTGATTACTGAAATTGAGATGCCAAGCTTTCAAAAGTTTTGAAATAACAGTCTACCATCTGAAGTTGCTAGCCTGAATCTCAGTATCTGACAGCTTTGGAGTTTCCTTCTATCAGACCTTTCTCATTGAAAACTTCTGTTGTCAAAGAAATTAGAGACTTATCTGGAATGTCCTTTGGTTATATTGTTGGTAGTGGATGCTCATCTCCGACTGGGCACTCAAAATCCAGGCAAAGGAAATGGGTAACTATTTCCTAAAACTGAATTGATTCTCTGTTGGATTTTGATTTCTATAACTAGGTTCAAGTTGCACATTATAATTCCACATTTTTAATTACATGACCAAGACATTTCATTGAAAAACTGCTCTTCAATGAAAAAATTAGGGTTAAAAAAAAGACAAATATTTACACAATCCATTTTTAAATGTAATTATTTTTTAAGGAGAATGAAAAAAGACCAAGAAATTATATAGATCTGATTACAGCAAGTTCTTTGTTAAAATAATAGAAAACTCAAGAAACTGACACGTAGTGAACAGCACTATTAAATCAGTATTTCTCATAACTCTCAGACACAAGGATTGAATGTATAACAGTCATTTATACTACTCAATTTACATTTAATAGATAGTAATAGTCTACCTATGTTGTTAGGTGTTCAAGAGTTTGTCTTTTTTTTCCCAGAACCATATCATCGTATCTATTTTTGTTTACTGATTTGTCCAATGCCATTATTTTTGTATTCCACTTACATAAACTTTGCCTTTTTTTTTTTTAAACAATATCCATGTGCCTGTAAGCTTTTACTTTCCTTCTCCGAAGGTGGCGTACTGTGCACCGTGTAATGAAAATAGGCTAGAACTGTTGTGTGAAAGTCTTTCCAACAGAGAACCACCAGTAAAGATGAAAGAACTGAATAATGCAGTTATGACCTGTGTAAAACGGGTAATGCATTTACCTTCTATCACTAGAAATAAGATCAAGGAAACTGTCTGGGATAATTATAGTTGATGACTATATATTCTGGGATTAATTGCCGTATTTCAACAGAAGTTTTCTTCTGTTCTGAGCCTTGAATTTTGAGTAAACTTAAAAATGTACCAACAATATCTCACAGTAGCTGTGTAAGAAGTGCTCAACAGAACAGAGGCACCACACTAATTGTTACAGTATTTTAAATACAATAAAGTATTTTCAATTATTTAAATATTTTACTTAAATATTTCACAAGTATTTTCAGAAAGTTTGGCTATTAATGGAGATAGATATTTAGATATTTTTGCAGTTAACCAATAACATTTAATAAACTGATCTTACCAGTATTTGAAAGCAGAATGAGGGTATAGAATGTTTAATTGATAATACCATTTTTCAGTGTTAAAGAGAAAATGTCCTGAGCAAGAAGCCAAAAGGAATCTAACAAAAAATTAAACTAAATTACTGTCAGAAAATCATCATTGTTAGTCATCTTCTAAACTCCACTTTTATTTAAAAAAAAAAAAACAAAACAACAAAAAAACCCCCCTCCTTCATTGTAAAATACTCTACTGGTATGGAGTATCCAAGAGAGAAAGACTGGATTTCAGGGAGTAATGAAGTAAAGTCCTAGGTTTTTATCTTCAGAAATCTATAAGCTTTGCAAATACCTTGGCAAAGCATACTGAAAAAATTTTATTACAACTGCTGCTTTGAAGATCTCACAAGAAACCAACCAAATCCACTTTCTATAACCAAACTTTGCTGAGTGTCATGGAGAACCAAAGGAGGGAAAAAACAGCACCTTTTTTTTTCCTAAAAATTTTCACTGAGGTGCTGTGCAGAATCTGCTTTTTAAACCTGACATTGCCTTGCAATTCTGCTACCTTAAAGACACAGGAATAGCATGTCTGTATAGCCAGGCTTTCTGTCTCTCAAAATAAATCTCAACCCCATCTACAATGGCATGCAAAAAATTCTATGGGAGCTGAATATCAGAAATCAAAGAGTGTGCTTCCAGATCCCGTTCACTTTTTTCATGAGCAAAATTAAATACTTTCAAGGCCAAGGGCTTTTTGTATTTTTGAAGGTGGCAATGGAATATGAAGATGTAAATAACTGAGCAGGATGCAGATTTGCCAGTCTTTACTTCTGAGAAGACCACAGCTGTAAAGTTTGGAAGAGCAGAATTAATGCAAAGATGTATAAAACATCACTGTAGTACATGTCAGATGCTAAATCAATCAGAAATACCAAAGATAATATTAGGCAAAGACTGATAAGAAAAGATAAATGACAGCTGGTTCTAAGTCACCATTAGTATTTCCTCACTTTCAGCAGCATTTGTTTAAAAGATGAGACTGTGTTTCTCCCCTAAAAAAACAAAAATTTGGAAAGAAAGACCAAGTTTGTCCAAGCAGACTGAAAATCCAGGCAGGTAGAATTAAGGATGAACTGATACAATTAAATAAAATTTAATTAAAATTCAAAACAAACCAAACATGCTCCTTTTGCTATTTGAAGTTATAATCCCACATACGCTTTTTCTTCTCATACGGCCTCAAAAGTGAAAGTCTAACAGTTCTTGTGGTAAATGCTTTATCCTCAAAAAATATGCTATCAACAAGTTCAAGAATATCTCCAATTCCTTTTATTTTATACTGGAAGAAAAGCAGGCACTTACAATTATTTTGTTTTAGTAAGAAAGGTGAAAAAGATCAGCCAGCCAGAATTTACTGACGTGTTTCCTGCAGTTAAACAGAAGGATCAAGAAAAATAGAAAGGGATCGTACAGCAAAAAAAAGACATAGATCAGCATTACTAAAAAATACAGAACAGAAGAAAAACTATAGGAAGGTATTCTTTAATTTTTTATTTACTGTATGTAAATCTGTAGTGCTTTGATGGGAAGTTAGATCATGTAGTTTAGTACTGCTTAGGAAATGGTGCTACAAACATACCATTCTATGAATAATAAATATAACAATATAAATCAGGGTTCAAAGTGAATAGTGTGGTTTTTTTAAATGAAATAAATATACTTTAGATATTTAATAATTTACAATGTCAAAACACTTATTTTTTACAGAAATAAGACAAGGACCTATTAACTGTATTTCCTGACTTACAGAATCAAACCCAAGACCTACTTTGAGATGAGTGAAATTCTAGAGAGATGAATAAATACAAAAAAAGAATAAAAAGAAAAGACTTGAACCTTCAAGGCCTTTCCAGTATAGCTCAAAAGGAAGTAGTTAGGGAAGTGAATTCAAAGTAACATGAGTTAGAATGTATGGCTATAAAAAGTGAACCTTTCAGAGGAAATAAAATAGCAAGGGAGCGGAGTATGTGCAAAGATGTAAAATCAAAACTGTAAGTCTAACTGAATAAAATTGCTCCCACCTCCAGCTTCCAGTGGAATAGAATGAGTTAAGTAAAGACTTTGCTAAGAAAGAAGCATCTGCGAAGGCAACCTGCTGGTCAAAGAATACTAGTTTGTATAGAGGTTGCTGGAGAACACTCTATAAATAGCATGAGTCAGGCAAAAAGGCCTGAAGTCCAATTCTGTATTCACAGAGAAACCTCTTTATGCAGCCTTTAAAACATACTTTTTTGACACAGAGCAAATCAAAGTGACCCTTTCGCTACAAGCAAAACTAGTCACACGTTCCTGCTGAAACAGAATATTCAGAATTCAGAGAGACCAGTGTAAACTACTCATTTTTGCTCAATTTACTGGTTCCTGAAATTCAGCCTTTGGCAAATGACAAGTTTCATAAAAACAATGGAAGTACAATGTTGGTATTTGCTGGATTATATTTGCTGGATTATATTTGCTTATGTATGTGCATGCTGAGGAAATTTTGTATTTATTTAACCAGCAAATAATCCTTTTGTGATTTATGAGTTAGCTCACACAACAACACAGGTACCTTTCAGTGACTTAATAACTGACTAGCATGAAAAGACTGGCACCTGAGCATATTGATTAGTAGAGCTAATTTTTTTGTGAAAAAAATGCTGGCTGAAGAGTTGATGAGCCGAGAATAAAAAAATAATAAATTATTTTGCTGTGAAAAATAAGCCATATATTAGCATTATCCCACTCCTTCACATCATCCGTGTAAGCAAATAACCTCAAATGTACTGACCATGGAATTGTGTAGTATTTTGATGTGTACAAATTATCTGGCATTGCAGCATCACAGGCACAGCTGAATCTTATTGCCTTGATCTTTCTCTAGGTTTTTCAGAAACATCAAGTAACAATATGATGAAGTACTAAGATTAAGCAAGTATTAGACTGTAATGCCAATTTGTCCTCTGAGTTAGCGAGTTTGAAGAAGAGTTTGTAAAATATTTATCATTTTTGAAGCTTGCAATTTTACTTATTGCAAACCCATTATTAAGTTAAAGCATCCCCAGGTTTCACAGAGAAATATGAGTAATTAATCAAGACTGCTTTACCATTGAAGAGACCTCGAAAACATAGACTTTATGTTCTAAAAGTTTAATTGCAATTAAAAAAACCAATTCTTAATTCTTTTATCATGTGTACATAGCTAAAATTTAAAAGTGCCTTTGTGAGATTAGATAGCTGTTGTTCAACACTAAGACCTTGGAAGAGCTGTTCACTACCAGACTGAAAAAAACAGAAATATTCAACTTGTTGCTTCTTTTTCAAAAGCCCAGTTATTATAATTTATCTTGGGCTGATTAGAAACACAAATGAGTCAGAATGCAGCTTCTGGACAACATGTTGATTGGGCAGTTCTTCAAGACTTTCAGTTTTAATAAATGGCTTGAAATGTAATTTAGCTGGGCACCTGTATTAAAAAAGTACGATGCAACTGGATTTTTGCTATGGAGGTGTACATAACTAAAACGAAAATCAATAGGTTATTTTATGAAAAGATGATTGGCATGATTGCTGGGATTTCAATCTTGCAGAGTCTCTTAGCAGCAAAACTGACTAATGTTAAATAGTGAAGGTTTCTGGTATGATACTGATGTGGCCATATTTGAGGTATATTATAGGTAGGAAGCTGTAGTATGGCCTGACTAGATGCAGCTGTTAGCTTGTGAACTAAAGCATGAGCATCAAAGTCTTCAGAGGTAAGTCATTATTAAAAATTAAACTCTAAAATGAATGATTTAGAGTCATTACTTGAGGCCCTTGAACACGGCTAATATTTGATGCATATTTTCTGTATGGCAACCTTACTGAAGCAAGATTTCTACTAATCCTTTCATTTAGATAAGAAGAATGAGTTCCCCAATAAATTAAAGTTTACCATCTTCAGTGTGGTAATCTTGATCAAAGCAAATCAAAACTCCAGGAAATACTTGCAAAATTGCAACAGTCAGAATTTATCTTCTTAAATATCATCTTAACTTCTGTTGAGTACAAACATTTGAAACATTCCTTCCTAATGGTGGGCAGCTCAGATACCTCTTGTCTTACAATGCTAATGAAACTGGATTATGCCTATGCGTTCAGTTGCTCATCCACATAATTGTTTGAAGGTTCACATCCAAATTCTGTGTTTGGCCACCACTTGGTTTACTCTGCTGAAAAAATGAATCTATTTGAATAACATTTTGAATGAGCATAGTAGTAACATAATTCAATAAATAATTGGAAATGGCTATTCTAAATGCTACTTCTGGGATGAAAAAAGGCAATATATTTAAATGAAACTGCTGAGAAGCCACATTAAAATTGAATATTTCTTCAAAACATGAATCGAAAAATGTAAAAGGGGTTTACCAAGAACAAGTTTTAAAAAATAATATTTTTTGTAACATCTTTTACTTTTTCCCCTATGATGTATGACAGATGGAGATACACATGACAATAAAAATGATTAACTACAACCATTTTCTGCTTGAATTGATACAGTCTCCTTGAAAAGTTACAAATGCTAGATATATGAATAGATTTAAAGCTTACATTTAGATTTCACAGTAAATAATGCATAAAACCAAAAAATCATCTTCTTTTCCTAGATATATATGATAGTCTGGATTTGCATTTTTCTTAAAATGATGTAAATGATTCTGAATTCACAATAGTGGAACACAGAGCAAAAATTGTCCTTGTCTACATTCAAAAAATTGAATTTTAATAGGATTATTTTTGTATTTTATAGATCAAAAATACTATTTTCACTTTATTGTAGAAGATAACCCTAGGATTTGCAACACTCAGGCTTATGCTCTAACGAATACTCAAGTTACAAAACAGGATTGCTGTTTCCTTGATGAGAAATGAATGAGACGACTATCAAACAGCAATCAATAGCTTCATAACCAGGGGCCTCACCTGGGATGTAAAAGAATGGAACATGAACTTGAATATCCTGAGTACAAAATGAATGCTTTAACTTCAAAGTTAGTTAAATTAACTGGTAATTTTGTCCTGATTTTTACTAAAAGCAAATTGTCATGTATTTGTATAGAATGCTACAGGAAACTGTTAGAATCTGAAGGGGAGAAAAGGTGACAATGAGAAAATTCTCTCTCACCTAGTTTCAAGAACAATCAGCGATAACTTCCCATTTTGAAGCTTTCTGAAAATTCTGTGATGTACTGCTGCCTACCTACAAAACCTAGCCAGGAATGTCTATCCAATTTGCTTCAAAGAGCTATAAAACAAAAGAATTAATGATTAGCTTTTGGTAAAAGAAAAGGGCATTTGCCCTTCAGTTAAGATATTCCATAAATAAATGGTTTGATTTTGAAAAGTCAAAAGCTCAGCGAATTTATCAGGAGGTTCTCCTTTAAGTCTAGACATCTCATTAGTTGCCTAAGTTAGGAGTACAGATTATTTATATTTTATCTATAGTGAAAAAAAGCACCTTGAAGTTTTTGCCTTCAACATCTGGTCAGCAGTTGACACATCTGAATTTTATTTAAATTGGGAAAGCTTGTTTCAAAATCTCACTTTAACTGTATCAGAAATCATCTAAGTTACCCTTAGCATTAAAATTGATTAATAGGGTGTCTTATATAGGTTTTAGTGGCCAGTTCTTTATGTCACATGTAAATGTGCATTTTTTTCTGTTCTCTACTTTGCTGTTACTGCAGCATACTGAGGAATTGTTATGATTATGTGATAATTATTGCTGCATTGTTACAATTTAGTAAATTGTTTTATTTATGCAAAAGGAAGCCACAATACAGCAGGACTATTATCTAGGACTATTATTTTTGAAATAGCTCTACTATAGCATTTTTACTGTATAAGAATTAGCATGCCATTGATAAATTATAAACAAATATTTAGGTAAGTGCATTTGTGCACCCTGTAGAGGGCACTGATATACATATAAAACGTCCATCATATGCAAGTATATAGCATATGTTTAAAAAGTGACTGTAAATATGACTTCAAATACTTTTCAATTCATGAAAAAAATGAAAATGTGAGAAGAATCCTCACGTGTATTTCTACAATGCTGAAATGGAGATATGTTGATAAAACACATTTTGGTGCCTATTAGACCAAAATGAAACAAAATTATTAGTATCTCCAATTATTGAAAGTAATCATTTTTTTTGCAGATATGAGAAATAAAACGAAGCTATAATATCAGTTCCTCACAAGGTTGTTACAAAGTTTCTATTTGATATTACCACTAGTTAGCTTGATTATCACGTATTATGACTGTCTTTTTATTCCTGCTCTTTATTAACGTTCTGGTTTTCTCTCTAGAAGTAAATTACACAGATGAATACAGCATGTTCAAACCTGGCATTACTGTAATGCAAAAGGGCAAATGACTTAACTTAGATAAGCCTTTACTGCAGTTTTAAATGGAAATTCTGCAGCTGTAAGAGAGGGTGAATGTGCAACAGTAATTTTGTCACTTAATATTCTCACCGTCAAGTCAGCATAGCAGTGAAGCAAGCCTTTTAATTTAGCAACAAAATGGAAGCAGGTGTATTTCAAATCAGTTAACTGCAATGACTGTAAACCACCAATGGTCATGTTAGCAAACCCGTGGCTGTGTGTGATCTGTATTAATCGCAGGAAAGGACAAGATACTAAAGCATACTGCAATATAATAAAGTTGGCTGAAATACGCATCTTTCACCAAAGACTCAGATGTTTTTGCAGGCAAGAACCACAAGAGAGTCACCACATACCTTGCAGAGGCTGTGGGAAGAGGGTTTATGGCAGCAATTTACTGCTAAATCTACAACTCCATTTTCAAGACGGGACCGAGCTGGTCACAGAGTAATTTATCAGTGCCAGTCTCAATACTCCCTTCTATGTCACCAAGGAGCAGTATCAGGACTCAGATTACAACGACAGTTCAGATTACCTGGCAAACCTTGTAATAGCCCAGTTCTGCTGTGAGTCTTGTGGCATAACCCTAGTCTAGTCTTTGCTCTTTTAGTGTTTGTGAGTCAGGAGAGAATCAAAAATCACACTCTTGTCACTGCTGCAATACACCTATCATAAATTCACCACAAGACTTTTAAGGTTTAAGCACTTTCCATTGCCTTGCTACATACCAAGGCATGTCTGGCTAAAATTAGCAAAGCAGGCTTTACTTCTGCGTGAAAATTCAGTGTGGTCAGCTGCCAGAGAAACCTGTTGTTCACGTCCTCTTAGACATTAAACTACATTATGTTCAGGCACTTTCAGAACAGAATACTGAACACCGGGCACCAGGATTGTCATGTCTAGGGAACAGAACATTTTACAATTTGACAGTCATAATGAAATCAATTATTTTGCTTTACCATTTTAAAGTTAAAATTACAGAAAGTATATATTTCCTATGTCCAGCTATCAACAAAAGACCTTACCAGGTCCAGAGATAGGTTAAGAGACAAAAAAGAAAACCTTTCTTATTTTGCATTTTCTTCAGATTAACTCTAAGAGGTATTTCTCTATATTACCCAGTTAACAAACTGTCATGATGCTTACCTTTCAGCTTTCACTGAAGAGAACCTTACTTGGAAAGATCTCCATTCTTATAGTCTTAAAACTTCCAAAGGAATTTATTTCTTTTAGATTCAATCTATCTTCCTTGTCCTTTAGTCTCCCTCTGGCCTCCAGACCACTGGAAGTGGTCTGTAAGTAATGATGTGTTCTGGTTTTTTTCAGTAGGATGCTCCCTCTGCTTTTTTCCTTGTTTTGTATTAAAAGTTCCTTTTAATGGCTATACTAATTTTTCACATTAAGGTTTTGCCAAAATGAAATTGATTTGAGTTACTGCTAGTTTTGCTGTCATGAAGAAAATAAAAAAAGATTATTTTCATTAAAACTTCCAGTTCAGAAACTCTAACTGGTCTTTTGCTCTCATCCTAAACCTAAATATAAACCAGGGAGGCAAGGCCAAGAGTGAGAAGAAAAAAAATTGCAACTATAAAAAGCCTTAAAACAGTCCTGACAACTAAAACATGAAACAAACTGGTTGATAAATACTCTTTCTGCACAGTATGCTTTGTCTATTGCATTTTCTCTGCTCCACACTGAGAGTGTAAAAACAGATTAAAAAAGCAGTCCATCATTCGGTAATGCTGCTAAGATAAAAATAGCAAAAATAATACAACTTGCTTGATGTGAAAATAAATGCTTTTAAAAAAGGTATTTCCCTCTGATGTTTGATAAGAAAGACTTTCAGGTGTAATTACCAATCGCACCTCATGCTTTTGACCATAAATCAGGAAAGGAATTTTTCAAGCGAAGCTAGCATTCAGCTACCACCAGTATTTTGCTTTGTGATCTTGGATACATCTTGTGTCTTAGCGTGATATCCAGGTACTTTGAAAGTTTTACATGCTGCTGTATCTAGACCTTTGACCACCATAACATACTTGCTTCGCAGAAAGTGATGAAGAAAAAGGACGTGAAAAAGCACTATTCCTAGTTACACTGTAAGTGGTGTAACTTACAGTACTTGCTGTCACTTCTATCACGCTTTATGCATCGGATTGGTTCAGAATGATGGTGACTTAAGGGCAACGTTTCCACTTGAGCTAAATGACATTTTGGCATTTGTAAGTTAATAAGGCTGCCTGGAAGAACGGAAAGGCATTTGTGTGTGCATGATTGTGCGTGTGTGTCTATGTGTGTGCTTAGATCTATGCTCTAGCAGTCTTTTTCTAGCATGCTTACAAAATATGTTTCAAATGTTTTACAAACCTGCTAATAGCTTCAATGAAAACCAAGATATATGCTAAAGAACAGTTACCATAAAACTGATTTCTAATGTTTTCTAAGTAGGAACAGCTAGATAAACATCCCACTATACACATTACTGATATGAGTGTTGATAGGATCAATACAAGTGTTCCTCATATATCAAAACAGGAAAATTTATGGTATGCATAGTCACTTCAGCTTATCTATGAATGTTAACATATACCATCAGGAAACATTGACATGTAGGTTTTAGTGTGGGCTACCAACTACGGTTTGATGATTTCTGAAAGGAAAGGTCTGTAGTTGTTTTACCTTGCTAAGCTCATTCATCCTATCTCTTCTTGTAGTGAAGTGTGCTTATTCATGCAGCTTTCTCATCTTCCCCTCACCATACAGAATCTTACTTGAAAGTGAAGTTGAAAATACGTACCAAAAGTAACTGACTTCTAAAACAGAAGTATGGGAAATACACTATGCAAAGAGGAACTGTACACAGAAAGAAATAAAGGACAAGAGAATGGTCCCTTTTTATGGCCAAACCCAAATTCTTTTAATTTTCTCTGCAGCAAACGAAAAGGTAGCTCTATAATGTTATTTTAGAATATCAGTGTCGTTACCCATGGATGCTCTAGTTTGCCAAGATATGATCAAAACCAGCCACATTTATTGTGTGTTCTTCCGTTCATACAGTTCTAATGCCATTTAGCGAATTAATCCTGTGAAACGACAGTGTTTTGTAATGTTGCTCTTTGTTTCAAAACAGTTTGGCACTAACTTTGCTCAGTATCATACCTAGGAATGCCCACCTCATCAAAGCATACAGTTTGGACAAGTATACACAATTGTGACAGCATTTATTCAAACAGGAACCAAAAAGTCTGCATTCCTAGATTAGCACTGATCTCCTAGGTTTGGAATGGAATATCCCCAAACTCTGTACTCAGTTCAAGTAAAACGAAAATAGTTAATAAGACCTGACAGGAGATCACTCAAAGAAAAATATATAATATTAATTGCACACTGTGTTATGCACAATTGTACAGTATTAAATAATAATGCAAAAAAAAAGAATAAGGTTTTAACACTTTTGGAAAAAATAATAAAAATTAGAAATTATAGTCAATGAAACTAATGAGAATGACTTTTAGAAATGTATCAAGCATAAAGTATATGCTAGTGAAAGTAGATTAATTGAAAAACAGAGAAGAAAAGTGAAAAGATAAATTATCCCCAAGGAATTTAAATACGAAATAGGATGAGGTCCTTGATAAATTATTTATAAATTAATAAATGGGGATGCTAATTAGTGCAGAAGGAAAATCAAGCAACTCAAAATCTCAGCCATGGTCCAAGATCCTAAGAACTATTTATTACTCCTGTCTTGCAAAGTTCCTCATTGTATGCTTTAGCTTCAGTGGTACAACTCTCAGGACCAAAATTCAAGCACACATTTAAATGCTTTGTAGGATCACTGCCAGAATGCTTAGCTATTGGCCTTCCAAATTCAAACCCAAAGGATGTGCAATGTAGCTCTGAAAAATGTAAAAGCGCTCAAACCAATGTGGCAAATAAAATGACAAACCATGGGTGAGAAAAATGTGTATTTTAAAAATCTATACAATTTGTAACTGCTTTTAAAAAATTTTAGTGAACTTAAGCATCTATTTAGTTTATTAATTCAGGGCTCATTCTTGCTCCTATACAATTAAAAGGCAACCCTTACACTGATTTCAAGCTCCAGGCTACTAGTTCCAGTTGATGGGGGCTGGCAAGGATGGAGAAGTAGCATCATCTGTTTTATATTTGCTTTCAGTAAATTTTCTATAGAATGAATTTATGACAAGTATGTTTGCTATCAAAATGTTTTGAAAATGAGTCTGGCAAAATAAATCTTGGCATTTTAATTACAAGTTTTGCACAGGCAACTCAATTTCCAAGGATTAAGCTTATCCAATAATGAAACAAACATACTTCTGATGTATGTCGAAAAAGCTTGGATTTCAAATCCTAAGAAGTCACAAGAAAGTAATCATGATCAAATCACCATCACAAATTATTTACTGAAATTCAAACAATTGCAATTTGTTCACAGATGTTTCACAACTGGAAAGTCACCCATTTCTACAGTGGAAGTGCTTAACACAACTTTTAAAAAAATGTATTAGTTCTGTTCTTAGAAACTTGTCTGAGCCTGGTAATATTCATACATTTAGAGAAGTTAGGCTGTCTGGGGCCCTTAGATCAGTCCTATGACTATAAAATTACTGTCCCTGTCATGTTCAATTTATCTGGACCTAAACAACCCAGTGACACTGAAATTTAGGAGTTAAAGTCTAAGAAAGAGTTAAGAGGAAGAAAGAGATTAATTCCTTAAAGAAAGAGACTATCTGAGGTCTGAAGAAATTGAGATGGATTCACCAAAAAGGATGCTCACTCTGACCTGGAAAGCCCATTTGAAAAACTTCATGGATTGCTTATAACAGAGGACAAAGTAGGAGAAGAAGGTCTATGGAGGATATGTTTCTAAGCCAGGAATATCTGACCAGACACAAACACACTATCACATAGCTGCTGAGAGTCAAGGCAAATTCAGTAAGACTAGGGTCTACACCAATGCAATTAGCAGTTTCAAGACCATTCATGCTAGATTGTGCCAGAAAATACCAAGTTGGGCAGGAGTGTTGATCTGCTCGAGGGTCGGAAGGCTCTGCAGAGGGATCTGGACAGGCTGGATCGATGGGCTGAGGCCAATTGTATGAGGTTCAACAAGGCCAAGGGCCGGGTCCTGCACTTGGGTCACAACAACCCCATGCAACGCTACAGGCTTGAGGAACAGTGGCTGGAAAGCTCCCCCGCGGAAAAGGACCTGGGGGTGTTGGTTGACAGCCGGCTGAAGATGAGCCAGCAGTGTGCCCAGGTGGCCAAGAAGGCCAACGGCATCCTGGCCTGTATCAGAAACAGTGTGGCCAGCAGGAGTAGGGAGGTGATCGTGCCCCTGTAGTCGGCTCTGGTGAGGCCACACCTCGAATACTGTGTTCAGTTTTGGGCCCCTCGCTACAAGAAGGACATTGAGGTGCTGGAGCGTGTCCACAGAAGGGCGACGAAGCTGGTGAGGGGTCTGGAGCACAAGTCTCATGAGGAGCGGCTGAGGGAACTGGGGTTGTTTAGCCTGGAGAAGAGGAGGCTGAGGGGAGACCTTATTGCTCTCTACAATTACCTGAAAGGGGGTTGCAGAGAGGTGGGTGTTGGTCTCTTCTCCCAAGTGACTAGCGACAGGGCAAGAGGAAAAGGCCTCAAGTTGCGCCAGGGGAGGTTCAGGCTGGAAATTAGGAAAAATTTCTTTACTGAGAGAGTGGTGAGACACTGGAATAAGCTGCCCAGGGAAGTGGTGGAGTCACCCTCACTGTAGGTGTTCAAGGAATGTGTGGACGTGGCATTGTGGGACATGGTTTAATGGGCATGGTGGTGTTAGTTGACGGTTGGACTTGATGATCTTACAGGTCTTTTCCAACCGTAGTGATTCTGTGATAGTTGGATTTCAAGTAAGGGGAAAACTTATTTGCATCCACATACAATATACTATTTAGACTTACCTTGAGATTCTTGTCTGATGATCAGATCTCAGAAAAAGGAGGCTTGCCCCTGGAGAAGTGCCTGCTGGGAAAAACTGATTTGGCTCATAGATGGAAGAATTTTGAATAGGAGTGGTAGGGTAGTACATAATGAAGTTCTACTCTATCGGAAAGCCTTGTGCTCATCTTAATGACAGCTCTCCCAAGAAACAGATGTATTCATGGGGTAAAGAAATAAAGCTGTTGACCAGTCACTGACAGAAATGGTCAACCTCTGACTGGTCAACAACCATATGGAAGGGATGAGAACTCTGAAGGACTTCTCTGGAACAAGCCAGAGCAAAGGTGTTAAGTGTATGTGAAGAAGTGCAGACAGTAGAGCTGGTAAATGGCTTGCCTGTCTCTGAATGCACATACTGAAAGGCAGCAAGGAAAGCCAAGAAAGTAGGTGTTGGTTCTATTGCTGTACAAACACTACTTGCTGGACCTTGGTTGGGGATGCATGCCCTTCCTTCTATAGCAGAGGGATATTCCACCTCTCTCGCAATGTCCCATTGTGCTATGACTTGCTCAGGATTTATGGAGAGACTTCAGTGTTCCTCTACTTAATGAGGAGGAAAATCTTAAGAAAAGAATAAAATTATTTGCTGTGGTTTTTCTTTTACTTTGTAAAAGAGAAAAAAAGAAGTTTACACTTAGCTTGAACAGAAACACTTTTATGCATAATTCAAAAAAAGTTTTGTAATTGATAGGTTTCATGAGTGGTTAGTTAGAGATACAAATAGAGAGCTAGGTGCAAATGCATATACTGTTCTCTTTTTTTTTGGTCATGCTATCCACCTGTTTTTTCATACTAAACACTGTATTATAGCTATAAAAAAACCCTTTAAGAAGATAAAGAAAACTACAGTGAAGAGGACTCTATCTAACACACATTAGTAGAAATTATTCGAGTGTAAATTTCTGCCAGAATTCTGACAGTTGTATCAGTGTTGCATGTAGAACAGCAACAGTATATTGTTATGCTGGCACCTCCTAGATGTTACTGAAACCTGATTGACCTTGTTAAATTGTCTGTAATCTCCATCTAGTCTTGCTAAGTGTTCTACATTAAAAACTCATATAGTCTGATAATTTCATATTTTCTATAAGGTCTTAGTAAATAATAGGCACATTACCTTTATCAACTTTAAATGATTGTTCCAAAAAAAACCCCTTGTTTTTTATGGAAAGAAACTTTTTATAATTTCTGGTATAAATTCAAGGGTGAGGTAGGGTTCCTTTAGTGACTGATTGTTCTGATAAATAAAAGCTCACAAAAAAGCCCCAAATATAGTTAGTCATAAAGTATTAAAATGCAGTAATAAATAATATGGAGCATTTAAAATTAGTAAAAATAATAAACAATTTTACATGAATAATACAGCTACATGTGACATTTAAAATAAAATTAATACAGAGAAGTCTTCTTTTAAACAAGCAGAAACTTATGAGAAGTGTGCCTGCCTATAATAGTGACAGCTGCAAAGAGTAGGACCTAAGGTTCTAATCTCCTAAGGTTGGAAAGAACAAATTTTACTGAATCTATATTGGTTGACTTGTGACTAGAGATAAAAAGAAAATATCTGATCTTCTCTAAGGCTCATTTCTTGCTGTGATCGTTAAGCTCAAAACCAAATCAGGATCAACCAGCTAATCTTCAACAGATGGCATAATTTGTTCTGTAGAAGAAAATGAAGGAAATTCTACATTCTGTACAGCCAAACTATTCCAGTGTTTCGCTATTCTTTCCATTAAAAAGTTTTGTTTTTCTTTTTTTTTTTTTTTAACCTGATAGAGAGCATCCCTTGTTTTTCTCAAGGCCTCAAGATTGATATCATATTCCCTTTGATACTTTTTTCTTCAATATAAACAGCACCATCTTTTTCTCTCTTCCCTCAGAGATCATGTTCTGGACAAGTAATCAATTTCATGGCTCTGGATTCTATCCAGATGTTTACTGAACAATGGTACACCAAACTGGACGAAGCACTTTGGAGAGAACCTTGCCAGTGTTGAATAGAGCAGATCTGCAGGGTCTACCTCTGTTTACACATTCTAGCTTCATATTTGACTTTCTTGCATCACATGATGCTCTTTAGCTTGTGATCCAAAATCCTTCCTAACTCTTTTTCTGAGGAGTCCCCTGTGGATCTTACTTATGAATTCTCTGAGATTTTAAAATTGACCTCTGGAAGTCGATTCAATTTTGTTTTTCTGTTGTCTTTCCCTGTAACTTTCAAACAGGGGATGTTCTAATTACATGTTGGTTGCCATCTCTCAGATTTCCTTCCACCTTCAAATTCTCAGTTCCTCCTCATTGATCTGCAACACTCCTTACCTCTTTACATTATTTTTTCAAAGCTGTGTCATGCTTATAATCTATAAATATTTTGTACAGTCTGTGTCTTGATCTTTTTTTTTTTCCTAACAGATATCTGTCTCTGTAGTTAAAAGAAACAAGAGGCCCCCAAACATTCCAAAATGCTGTCACCAAGCACTCTGCATTAGATGACTCTTTTTGTTTATAAAAAGCTTCATCTGTATAATCTTTTCGGTTTGGTGGTCAACATTACCACATAGGTTCTTTGCCCTTTCATCAATACACATGAAGCATAAATCCATTTGCATTTTGAATCTCAGGGCAGTTACACATTCTTAAGATACACCCACTTCTGCCTGGATATTGAGGATTTTTTCTTCATTCTCGTTTTATGAGATGATTCTTACTACATATAATTTCATTTCTTTTATAGAATATATGTTGATCCTTGCCACTCGTCTTTCTGGAATTTACATTACCCATTCTGAATTCTTATACATTTCTATCTATACTTCTTAAACTTCATACACACTTACACACTTCTGTACTTTCTGAACCTTGAGCAAAACCACATTGTATATACTTTTAATTCAAATACAAAGGCCTATATACATTGATGATATTTTTCTAGAGCCAAAATGATGGCTTATTATGTTTGTGTCTAGGTGTGCTGAATTTAATGCTGTCAGGCACCGTGAATTGTAAACTCATCATTAGCCACCACAAGGATAGGAATTTAAATTCACAACGTAGGCTGAAGGCTGCAGGCCATATATTTGTGGGTGATATAATTTTTTTTCTGGAGTTGCTTCCTGTGGGTAAAATTATTCCCAGCTTATAAGAGTCTGCTATGAATAAGCTTTGAGATGTATTGCAGAGCAGAAATTATTTGAATCTATGTTTTTCACAGCTTTGACTGCATACCTGCTTTATAAATAGATCTACAGATAACAATGAAGTCCAAGATGTTACTGGTGGAAATCTGCTAACTTTCCCTCTGAGTAAAGCTTTGTTTCAAACTGTGACTGCCATGGACTCAAACAGTACCTCCCTGTGAGGATTTCTGTATTTACTCCTTCTGCTACCTTCTACCTAAATTTAGAGTCAAAATCTTCCCGTTCATTCACATAAGTTTCAAAAGTATGGTGTATGTCATGACATATTGTTGTATCATATCACCATGCAGTTTAAAGCTACTAAATACATTAGCTTGTACTGAAAGTTGGGTAAAAAATTTGCCTTGAGATCAGGTAAAAATAAAAAAGCCACTTTGTAGTGGTTTCAGAAAAATGCACTTCTGACATACATTACATGGCTCACAGTAAGAGGTACATCCGTATATTGTTTGGGAAAAGTCAGATGCCTGCAATATTTCCTAAAAAAGCAACAGTATTCCTCCTATTCTGAAGGCTTTACAAATTGAAATCCAAATGATCTCATCTTCTAGCATCTAATGAGAATACTGTTCCAGGACAAAGCAAGATATTTTTGGCCTGTAGTATCATCATTGTAGGACCAAATACTCTTTTCATGGAACTTAAATCCTATAGTGCTTTGCAGCCTGACCCTTCTCTCCAACAATAGAATTTTGTTTCCAGGCAGAAATAAATCACAAGCAAGTACTTTAAGGCAAAAAAAGAAAATGGGAATGCTGGAGCTCCTTTATGATTCACCTTTCTCTGCTGTGAGTAGCTATATCTTAAAAATGAAGACGGCTTTGACTGCTGTAATTTAAATGTGCATTTTCAAAACTACCAGAGCCTGAGGGCATGCGAATGTCAGGCTTAGCTCAGGTTCTAAGAGTTAGAAATTTACTACAAAATCTGAACCCAATTCATATGCAGTTCCTGCATCAAAACCTTCTGAATGTTTAGCATGTGTTTTCCAAACAAGCTGTTTTGGTTTGATTTAAGAGTTATCTCAGCTTACTAATAATGAGGCAATTTCCCCTGGACTTTGATCCTTACATAGGCCATGTAGATTTGCCTGGTATCATGCAATTCAGACCCTTCAAAACTAGAACTACTTTAAGTTGCATCTCTGGACTCTGCAGAGTCCTTCAACAGGGAATGTGGAATGTGGTTAGGAACATGATGCAGATACTGGCAGTTTTTCCTAAAAATATTAATTCTTACATTGGTCACAAATTATCCAATAACTTAATCTTGGTGTCAAAGGTTTAACCTGAAAAACAGATTCAATCTGGAAGTTAGAATCAGTCTCTGGATCAGAACAGAGCAAATATTCTCTTCACTAACTTTGGGAAGCTGCTGGCTGTGTTCTGCAAAGGAACAGCTCAGACAAGTATAGAATCAGTTTAAAAACATAAGCCCTATTTAATAGAATTAAATAGATTACAGCCCAGAAGGAGAGGAAAGGATTAAAATCTGTCTTCTCTTATAACTGATGTTATCATGAAAAAAGGAAAAAAAAAAGTTGAATGCAGAAGGAGAGGCATTCAGAAAGCATGGATTATAGAAAGGTTGAATCTCTAGGTAGATGATGATTTTCTTCTGCCTAAACATCAAAAGTGTCATTTTGCTAGGGTTTTTTTCCTTCCTTTTCCCTTCTCCTGCCTGACTATATGCTGGCTCCTTCTATGTCTCTGTCTATAGGACAGCCTTGTTGAGTATTTTTCAGTGGAATGTCTGTAAGAAATGGAACATATTTTCCTGGGCTGGCAGAACTGCTTCCATGTTTATCTGCTTTTGAGTCTATTCCCTTTTCAGAAAAACTTTTTATCAAGGCTCTTTCTCTTTACATACATTCCTGAGACCAATCGTTCTGTTCCTTGGCATGTTTTTGTTCAAGTGCCAAAAATCAAAATCTTTCTTTTGCAAACAAATTGTTATTATCCTTAGGTCAATGTAGTCCTCCAACAATCTACATAGTCACCTGCAGACTGATGTAAGTACACACTGCTTGTAATCTGAGCTGGCTGGATGCATTCTACCCTTAACTAGAAGATATAAATCTATTTGTGCAATGTCCTGGATAAGAAATTTATTTAGTCTCACCCACTTTTAGCTTGCCTATAAAACTTCCAGTTCATAGACAGCTTGGAGCTCACATATATATCCTTGTAATTAGCTCTACAGTTGTACCTCAAGGGTAATGCTCTGACAGGTTGCTCTGTTGCCAAGTGGTTAGACTCCTGCAATAATGTTATCTTTCAATCAGAGCTCTCATACAGACAAGTCTGGATGTTAAGTGCTTCCTTGAGATCTAAATAAGCTTATCAGAAACCTTTTTCATCCAGTACATTTTGGGGTACATATTAATGTAGTCATTACTGAGGAAACACAGAAATTCTATACATGTAATTAATTTTTGTTACTGACAGATGATGATAAAAGAATTCTGGTTCATTCTCTGTTCAGGGTACAGAGAGTCTGGCATATCTACTTAAAGGTTTAACTTTTTACTACAACATGAAATACAGTAGTTTTACTGTGGTCACATAATTTGGCTGCGTAAGCCAGCTTAAAGTGATTAAGTGCTTCCCCTTCATCTTGTGCCACTTCACTCTCCAAACTCGATCTGTCCTGAATGACAATCCACCAATTCAACGTGGCAAATCCAAGATCTTCTTTCCCATTCATACTGAAACACCTATTCAGTCTCTGAAGGCACTAGATATACGCCTACTGCAATAACAACACACATCAAATAACCCTTTATTTCTCTACATTTCAGTACTTGTTATAAATATTTTAGTTCTACTTTTCCAATCTAATTTGCACTTCACATATATTTCCTCATATTTCTGTCATATTTCCTTTTTATAGCCATAAGCCACACTTCTGCTTTATGATTTCATTTTAACCACTCTGGAAGACCTTTGTATATTTCAATTACCTGCAGACTCAGAGTCCTCCAGCATAACCTTAAAATCAAAACTGAGGTACTGATGCATACCTCTGCATGTTAATTCTGGATTTTATTAGAATGTTATTAGAATATAAGTATGTAGGTATCTTCTGAAGTTTCCTTGATACATCAAGGCTCTCATCTTTCATCTAGTGAAGTAAATGGCTTTGATCAAAACCGTACTGAACCCACTGTAAGGATATACTTTAGTGTAACGAAAAAGATACTTGCAGCCCTTCACAGATTTTTCCCTGACACGGTTCCGACGTCAAAGTAGATTTGACCTAAACATGTCCTCCTATTAATCTGAGAAACTTTCCACTAAAACTGAAGTATGCTCTCTCCTGTCCTTCTCTGACTTGTCTTTCTACATAACTTTGCTATTTGATAAGGGAGAAGGCTCATAGGAGGTCATAATGGTCTGCAAATTTTTTATGCCTCTACTTTTTGTTTCTCCTACTACTGCTAGCAACACGTGCAAGCCTTATTACAATCCCAATTCCTACAGTGAGATCTATTATTATGTTTGAAATATGCAAACAAAGTGATCTTCAGCTAATTACATCAGCTCACACAATACAGACATGGAGCTCCATAGATCTGAAAAATTTTGTGTTTCAATAAATTATGGAAGCAGTTGAACTCTATAGAACTATTACTAACATCTTGGTAAAACATTAACAGACAAGTTTTTAATTATCCTCTTATTTATTTTTAGAGGAAAAATATTACTGTTAACATATTAGTTATCATTATAACAAAACTCAGTTTTATCCAGAAAGGACTTCAGGTCCTGTGCTAAAACAGATTATAACACTCAGACATACAGCAATATGGGATGAAAGAAAATAAACGAGCGGTTAAGAAAGTAATAACAAACAAAATAAATTAGTTCTCCATAAATGTGTGTAAAATTTTCCAAACAGTCTAGGCTGGGTTATTTAGAAAAAGCGATAAGGCTTATTTGCTACATCTAGAAAACATAATTGGATTTGACTGCAGAACAGCAATGGCTTCTGATGGAAAACCTATGTGGTTTAATTTGCAAATCCATTTTTGCCTTGCCTTTTTTTAAACATGATTAATAAAAAAGCCATATGTGCAAATACAACTAATTTAGGAGAATATATCTAAACCTGTAACAAATCAAGTTATGCTATTGTTTTTATGGGTCTTGGAAAAAGGGTCAGAGATAAAATCATGGTTAAATAAAGAACACTATAGCAAGTCTGAGTGAAGTATATAGATCAGAAGAACGTGTAGGAGACAATATGAGAATTAAATTGCAGTCTTTTGTCCTTCAAAAATCAGAGAGAGAAATACTCTTTTCAAAGAAGCAAAATGTTTGTATAATTTGGATAAAACATTGTAGGTTTAATGGAAAAAAAAGGTTTCTGATAATGTGCTTTTAGCTTTGAGGTAGTTTGCTCACTTAAAAGTCATAGGGGAAAAAAAGCTCAGTTACGTTGTCCAAAAAAGTAGGTGTTTTGCTTAGAATATAACTAGATGACCTCCACTGTGCTTAATACTTCTTATACAGCTGCTAACTACGATTTTGGTTTAAGAAAAAAGAGGAAGACAAACTGTACTAACAGAGACATACAGTGAAAGTTTTACAGAAAGAATTACAACCTTCTTTTGTAGCAGTGTCTCAGAAAAATGTATATTGAGCTAGAACTTCTTAATCTGTTTTCTCAAACGTACTCTGGCAGCATAAAACTGAGTCACAATATATGCTTGTACTCTCACCGACAAGTGTGAACAATACAGTGTTTTCAAGTTCTGCTGCAAGAGTATCTCAGAGAGATGGTATTGTAATTAAAAGAAATATGAAATAAAAGCATAGGGCAGAAAACTTCATATTAAGATTTAAATAATACAAGTAAACGTCAAAGAGCTACACTTGCTCTGTAACTGCAGATGGAGTGAAGAAGACTCCACGATGCTATAGATGCCGTCCACCATTCATGGAGACAGGGTGAATATAAGGGATGGAGAAAGGTTTAATCATGTGCAGAAAGGAACCTGTGACCCCACCAGAAACTCAGCTCCTCATTCCTGCTTGTTTCCAAGCTCTTTGGCAATATGTTTACTGCATCATGCCTTTCTCTTCCCTCCCTACAAAACTCTATGAAACTTGGTGGTAGGAGGCATCCCTGTGCAAAGGGCCAACAGTCAGCTGTAATTGTAACAGCTCTATCTAACAAATCAAAAGTTGAACCTTTTTTCTTCTTTCCTTGAATGATAAAGTAGAAAAGAGCTAACACAGTTAAAAGAAAAGGCAAAAGTAACGATAGAAGGAAGAATAAGAAGTCTAAATGAAATCCGCCAACTACCTGATTTTAAACTGAAAGACTCTTAATAGGGAAATATATAGCTGCAATATCTCAAACAAAAAGTACTACTTCTGACTCTGTATTTTTCTTATCTGGGAAATATATTGATATCTGGCCTGTTTCTACTGTACCCTTCTTGTGAACAGGCCACCTATATAAAAATTTACAAATAAAAATGCTACAAAAATAATCAATGAGAAACTGTAAACTTAATCTTTCAAGTTTTTATTAATCAAGAATTTCTTATCCTGCCTTATGATAGATTGCTTTTTAAAGCTGTGCATTACAAAAGCATTCTTCTGAATTGAGGAAAAAAGTCATATAAAGTAAGTCCTACACTGCCATAGTGGCTTATAAAAGCCATTGAAATGAGCATGCTTTAGAAAATTAATTACCAAAATGCATCATTCGTTGGACCCATTTACAGTGAAGTGTTTCCAAAGAGACATTATTCATAGCTAAGCAAGAAAATAAAATCAGGTTTTCATTGTAATACCACACTTAAGTAAATACATATGAGAGTTTAATCTCCAAATAAGCACAGCTTATTTTTGCTTTTTGATATTCTTTTTTTTTTCTCTGTTCTTTCATAACTCCTTTCCTATACTCGCCCCAAGGCATCATGATTCTCAAAACACAGACCCAAAACAACACATTAAAATAAAATTCTGGTTGATGTTTGACATTATGATACCTTGCCAGGTTTCATCAGTCATATCATGTCCTAGAGAGTAATGCAGTCTGATTGATGCAACTCACAGGGAATCCTCACCTTTCATGTGTTTGCTGAAGAATTTAAAGGTATCACATAATCTTTGGACAGAATTCAAAGAGCTATTATATGAAAGAAAGATTTTGTTATTTTATTTTTCCATTAACGTAGAATTATATTTTTTTTACCCTGTGGGAGATTTTTTAAAAAAAAAATGCTTTTCTTGAGATTGCATGGATCATACAACTTTTAGTCTCCATTGGGACATATATGTTAAATAATTTCAGCTTTAGGGTGAAATCAACAGTAAAGCATAGATGTCTCATTATAGCTTTATTATTTGGCTTGCAGATTAGTACTTACGCTGCAAAAAGCCTTTTAGGGATACAGAAATTGGGATATGAAGTTATTCTGTCTAAGCCTTTCAGAAATACTCATTCATTTAGAAATCTAATACTCCTCCCTTCATTCTGTGGAATAATATTTTTCTTCTCTAACAAGATGACGGAAGGGTTAACCTAAAGTGGGCCCTAGGGATTTAAAGCATAAAATTTTGAAACTAGCCTTTTATAGCCTCATTTTAAAATAGTTTACGAATAAACTCTGATTTCAAGACAAGGCGATTATCCAGATTAGAAAGAATGATCCCAACTTCATTAAATGACTTTTGAATAAACACGAAAGAAGACAATAATTTTCAAGTGATTTTTAGAAGTAAATTACTCTGTCAAATTACAATTACAAACACCTGAACATGTTTTTCTAAAAAACTGCCGGAAATGTTGGACATTGGGCTATTTAATAGAATATAATTTGTATTTAACTTCATGACCTAAATGACAACACTTAGAACGTGATAAATTCTCCAATATACATATTTTCTTTGTGATATTTAAATGCTGCCTCTTTCTTTTTGTGTGTGTGTGCAAGTAATTAAAGTCAATTTTATTATTGTTTTAACCCTAAAATATTTTTTCTAGTTCAATGAAAGAATTTCTTTGAAAATTCAATCCTAACTCTTGTTTATTTTTCATTTTAGCTACAGAAGGAAAATCAATTACTTGTACAAACAACTCTAGTAGTGAGATTCTCTGGTAGGACTCAACAGGTATACAGTAATCCCTGAAACTCAGATGACTATATCAAAGCAGTATTAACTTAGGTTTTCCTAGCCTTTACTTTTTTTTTTTTACTTTTTTTCATAAATTTGAGCTTAATATAAATACACATACAGTCATGTGTACTTCTAGAATTAAGGAGAAATTCCTGTTCTTTTCACAAGGAACAATCTTATATCCCATGCTAAGCATAATTGAATTAATTTTCATTAGTTGTTCTGCTTTCTATACCACCAATGTCAACAGGTGCTGTGGGAACTCAATACACTTTGAAGTTAAAGATAGTTGAGCTGTGTTTTACTTTTGAAGTTCAACTAAAAAAATTACCATGACATCTGTAACTTGTGATTACATTTCTTAATGGCAGGAAATCTAATCCTCAGTGCCATATGTAAGATGTTTTACTTTTTAACTTATGATAGATGCTTTGAAATCTCCTGTGTCAATTATATGTTTAAGATTAACTTTCTCAGCATTTAATATTCTGATCAAGCTTGAACCTTAGCAGGATTCAGCATGATTCTCTTTTTTCTTCTTACGTTACTGTCTTGGGTTTTACTATGGTAAAATTCTTGTACAACTACTACCTATGAATAATTGTTGCTGATACAACAAAACACTGATGTCTCCCTCTCCTAACCCCCAATTGGTAAACCGATACAATTTAGTGCATTATATTGGATACTGCAACATCACTAAACTACTTGCTTGTAAAAGGCTTTTCTTTTGATTTAGCAGTATTAAAACAGATTGCTTGGCTAGAGAAGATAGACAGAGGTCAGATAGGAATGAAAGGGGAAGAAAAGTTATCCCACATAGACTGGCAAGCAACAATCTTGAGGCTTATGAAGAAAGTTCAGTCATAGCTTGACTCTGGGCTTCCTGGATCTATTTTAATGCCATATCTGGCATTACACAGAAGTAGAACTAACTAATATTATTTTAAAAGGCTTGAAGTTGCTAGTAATGCATTTCTTAGTTTTACAGACCAGAACAGGACATCTTATCATAATCATCATAAACCAGAACCATCTATACTTTCTACACAACTGAACTTTCAAACTAGTAGGTTGATTTCAAACTCTGTAAAGCAGGCATCCCCAGATATAGACTGACCTAAAGCTAAACACCACTTACTAGTGAAGCAATTCAAGTTTTGTATCTTATTCTAGATTATGAGTGGATATCTCAAGTCAGATAGGATTTTATTAAGCAGTCAAAGTTAAAGCATTTATCTAAAACAAACTTAGGTAACCAATTTTTTTTTTATAAGCTAACACATTTCTACTATCAAGTGAGTTACTGATAAGTATATATGTAACAATGACAGTAAAAGACCAATGAGAATTTTTTTTCTTATTTTATTGAATAAATGTTCAAGTCAAGACAAGGTTTCTACTTACTAACTTCAGCTGAGCCTCCTGAAGTAATGCAGAGTACATACCCTTAATTCACATGGAAGTTAGACTTGATACTTTTTATACAGAAAAAACAAAGGTCATTATGAAGGGGCATTGCCTAAACAAATGGCATAGGTACCACAAAACACTGCTTAATGGTAACATATAAAAGCC
Source organism: Gavia stellata (assembly GCF_030936135.1). Lineage (NCBI taxonomy): Eukaryota > Metazoa > Chordata > Aves > Gaviiformes > Gaviidae > Gavia > Gavia stellata. The sequence goes on from NC_082598.1 coordinate 32,336,525, forward strand.
AAATCACTGTGGTAAGGGTGATTTGTACCACAGTTAGTCCTTCAGAGTTTAAATTAAAATCTGCCTTCAGAGGAATTGATTTTTAGATTATACAATACCTCTTGGTTGGTCAAGCAATCACTGATGATGAGAAGACTTTTTCCTCTCCAGTGGATGAAAATTTTGTAGAAGACTGATAGATTAATTATTACCAAGGGTATTAAAAAAAAAAAAAAAAAAAAAAAAAGAGAGAGTTTACATCCACTTAGAAACTTTATTATTACCATACCTGTTACTTTCAGTCTGTCAGCTCCAATGACAATCTCATCTTCATCTGCAGAAAACAATACTTTTCCACCTTCACTTGCCCTTACTTCAAATCTCTTACACTGGGCCTCCACAGCATCAGCTCCTGAAATCCAGGAAGTGAATATTTCATCTAAGATGTTTTGTAAGAATAAAAGTAATCATCAGCAAACATGGAATATCCAAAACATATCGAATATTGAATAGATGAGGCTTTTATAAAATACTTGGCTTTATTGTAAGCCTATTAGGTAATTTATATTATAAAATATTGTTAAATTAATTTACATCATAACTATTTAACTATTGCATATCAGGATAGAATTTAAAGTAACTATGAAAAACATCTATTTCAGTGTCATGTGTAGAAGTCAACACTAGAATTTAGAATGCATGTAAACTCTGAGTTCTTGAAATGCCAATTCAGACAGAGCTTTCTGGGGTTTGCTCATCTTTAATTGCAGTTTCTTGCCAATGGAAAAAAAGATAACGTATGAGCCTACTCCATAAAAACCAACAAACCAACACAGCAGAAAAGGGTGTTTTTCATTCAGTTCGACTGCAGACTTGAACAGCGGAATAACAAAAAAAAAAAAAAACCCGACAAAACAAACAAAAAAGGTGAACTGAGATATCACAATTTATCTCACATTCTGTGAAACAAAACTCCCAAATGTCTCAAAGCTCCAAAACCCTAAAATAATTCTGAAATCAAACAGACCTATGGAATTGCATCTAACAGTGCAATAAAAAAAGTTTGCAGATACCAAAACTCTGTTAAGTTTACTATGCATTTCAATGTCAGGTCTTATCCTTATGCTTCAGTGTTTTGTCTGCTAAATAGTTTCTGAAAATTTTTATTTTATTAATAAGCAAAAGCAAAACTTTAGTTCTGAAAATGGGGTTGAAAAGCAGTGAACTGCATGGAGCACAACTGATAATTTTCTCATTGATCCCTAATTACATTTCTAATGTACACCTGGAATGACCCATCAATCTCTGTGGGTAAAAATTACGGGGAAGGCATTATGGACAAAGAAATCCATTTCAGTTTATCAATCTGGCTTATAGGTTTGTACAAAACACCTGTTTCCATAATGTGGAAGTTTTCAGTTTAATATGCAAATGCATATTATCAAAATATATAATGAGAAATATAAAAGCTGTGATACACAATTTTGGATGAGGAATTGCCATAGCAGCCCTTAATTTGAAGAATCAGCTGTAAAATCAAAACAACAATTCCCCTTACTTTCAGATGAAGTTACATTTGTACTGTGAAAAATTTCTGGTTATTTTTAATTCATGAATGTAAAAAGAAAATGAAAAGGAATTATAAAAATAATTGTGGTGCCCCAATTTATTGAAGTTTTTGTACATGTTTATTCTGTTGTAAAAGTGTAAAATGGTACTTTCTCCCTTTCTCTGTACAATTGAACTTTTTTTTAAATGTGATAAACAGGTTGTTGGCTAATACTAAATTTTTGTAAAGACAGACAGGGACAGATTTCAGATAATCTAATGTTAGCTATGGGACAAACCCTACAGCTCACAAACATTCCAGGATACTCACTAGTAAAAGGTATAACAATAAATGTAATCACAATATATATTCACACATAGTGTCTTACTGAATTAATCCATTACTCTTAAATACTTTCCAAAGATCAGTGGTGGCGTCCCTGATAGTGTTGCCCCCAGGCACACCTGAATTATTTGTTTAAAATGCTAGCATTTAGCTAGTGAGGCATGCTAGCAATACAGTTTGGAAAGACACTCTGTTCTTTCGCACCGTCACAGGTAAAGATATTGTTTTAAAAAGCTGTTAAATACGTATTTATATTTATTTGTTATATAAATGCTTATTTTATGAAACCCAGTGAGATCTAGGCATTATCAGGCCTCTGGTGAGTTCAATAAACTCTTGTGAACCAGTCCAGTGGCAGAAACACAAGAGGAAAGTAGAAGGTCAATTTATCAATTTTTTAAATTTTACTTCTTAGTTTACAAATATGTTAAGCTTATATGTTGTTTTGCAAAACAATTCCATTGCAAAATAAATTATACTGTTTTTGACTATATCCAGTTACTCTATGAAATTGGGATGACCACATAATTCAGACTATTGTAAGAACTGTAGTAAACCAGATAATATTACTATTTAATTCATTTGGAAGAGGGAGAAAATATAATAAATTTTAGACTGGTTTAAAATACTTGCAGAAATTACAGATGGCCTTTTATAGATGACTTTTGAAGATTATATGATCCACTGATAATTTACACACAGCCATGATTCAGTGCTGAAAATGATATATGATAGTCATGAACAAACACTGTTCGCAATAGTAAAACCAAGATGTAATCTTCTTTAGATATTGCTGCACAAAAAATGTTTATTCTCATGGTTTGGAATGGGAAGACCTGTAGAGGCTAAAAAAATCAATGCTTTCCTGTTGAATATAAGTGCTTCCAGAAACCTTGTGGTTTGAAGGAAGATGCCTGAGATAACATCAAAGTCATTGCTAAAATTATTGATGACAAAATAAGTGGTAGCTTCATATTTGAAATAAGAATGCATGCTGCTATTTAGCCATTTCATTATAGTTGGAAGAACAATTGTGCCCTCTCTGTGTATCATTGATATTTTGCCACCGCGTTCTCTGGAAAGGAAAAAAAGACACCCGCTACTAAGTTGTTTAGGTTACTCTAATAAAATCGTACGCTCAAAGGTTCAAAATCAAATAGCCTTACTATGGTAAGCAGAGAAAACATTTACATTTTACATATGCCTTTTACAGTGTCTAGCTCTAATTAATCGATAGATATTTTCTTACTGCTTCTGTTGAAATTTTGTTCAGAATTGAAAAAATTTCTGATGCTATCAAAACATTCCACTTTGATATGCTTTTGGAACAGCATTTACTTTTAGTTTGGAAATGTTTGTTCCTCATTTTGAAATATTTAAAAGGCATACAATTAAAAGGCATTAATTTAATGCAAAATTTATGAAAGCCGTACAAAAATTGAGCTAAAATATATTCCTTTGAGGAAAAATTGAAAGCAATCATTTTTCCTGTTTTAGTCACAAGTTTCATTTCAAAATCTCAAAGCAATTCTGGAATTGTGTATTTATTTTTCTGCACAAATCTAGTTTTCAATCATTTTGTAAATTTCTGCAGCAAGGAGGTGGAGGGAGACCACTTGATTCTCATTTCAACAGTCAGAGACCATACTTCAGTTAAGTTTTGGGGGAACAATCTGAGGACAAAAAGCTGAAAATCCCTCCTACAACATCTAGATAAAGGTCAGTCAGGATATTTGTGCTATAACAGGTAATAAACACAGGTAGACTGAGTACATTCTGCTTTACGTGTAGTATTGTCTGGAGAGCTGTTTGTAAAAATACCATGGTCATTTATGGAGACATGTAATGAGAACATAACAAAGGGCAAACTTTTTAGTAGGGCCTGTAGCAATAGGACAAGGGGTAATGGTTTTAAACTAAAAGAGGGTAGATTCAGACTAGATGTAAGGAAGAAATTTTTTACGATGAGGGTGGTGAAACACTGGAACAGGTTGCCCAGAGATATTGTAGATGCCCCATCTCTGGAAACATTCAAGGTCAGCTTGGACCGGGATCTGAGCAACCTGATCTAGTTGAAGATGTCCCTGCTCATGGCAGTGGGGGTTGGACTACATGAGCTTTAAAGGTCCCTTTCAACCCAAACTGTTCTATGATTCTATGAAAAACAAAACACTCCACTCAACTGATTAGTAAAAAAATAATACAATACAACCAGTGTTTATTGTCATGGCCCAGGAGACTTGCTTTTTCACAGTGATAGGTTGCAAAGCAAGGAGTCCACCACAGTGTGCTGCCTGCCTGACAACAGCAGCAGCATCCTGCAGGGAAAGGAAAGGAAAGCTGAAAAAAAGGTGGAAGGTTGGATGTGTCCTTGTGCTGCAACCATAGTTACAGGTCAGGAAACCAAAGGATAATCACAAATAACTTAATACTAACTAGTTTCATCTTTATTTAAGAGCTGATGACTGCTTAGCTGTCTAAAAGAAAGTGGCATTATAAGTACTGTGATGCTGTTAATTTACACACATGAAAGTTGTTAGTTCTGTGAAGAAAAGGGATTAACAGAGAACGTGAGAGAAAACAAAGAGAAAAAAGACCTGGCACATTTTTACTCATTATATATCACTGCAAGTGACAGCCCATGTTTCAATAACTGCCTTTTAAAACTTTTGATGTATTTAGGATAATACAGCTTTTCATGAAGAATGACTTACAGAACAATGATCTGCAACTTCTACAAAGAAATGCATATATTTTAGGTGCTCAGCATTTGTGCTTCTTCAGCATCACATTGTATAAAAGTATACCTAGAATTCAGCTAGTCCAAAATATCATTACAGGATATAACTCTACGTTTTTATGCTAAAAGAAATGGGCTTTAACTTTATGTTGCACGCAGGACTTAACAATGCATCACTTTATAATACTGACTTATTGCTGAAACAGTGGTTAGTGTATTCAAGCCACTTGAGAGATTACTAACAAAACGTAATATATGTTAAGTTTGTCTCTTTGACGTAGAACCAGATGTGAATGTTATGAAAATGGTTTTGAAAAGTTAAACTGCCTACAGAGTAATCAATGCTATCAAAATGGAATTCTGTTTCATTACATTTTCATTTCCCAGTTGAAGTAAGAGCAAGCACTTGCATGTGCAATGTATTAGTGTATTATCTTCTTAGCTGTAAGGCAAATTGCTGTATTCCAAAAACACACTACAAACGTACACATCTCAAAATGTCTGAGTCTTTAATAGTACTACTAACAAAAATGATGAGAGAATCACCTCTTAGAATATTGTGTGTGAACAAAGCAAATATTTTGAAATTTTTACCTCAAACTTGTAGAGCAATCACACGATCCACTATGGTTATTTTCAGCAAATCATATCTGCTTGAATAACGCAAGAGAAACAGTCCAGAGAAACATGCAAGAAAATCTATCTTCCAAATTTTGTTTGGAAAGGTAATTTATTCCAAACATATGGCTACTTGAAAAGCTTTCTAGCTGTAATACTTTATACTGCACTACTAACCTACTTCATACTAGAGATGCAGTCAGCTTCTTAATAGCTTTAATCAGGATCAAGGGATGTCCATGGCAAACTCTCTTGTCACCTTGTGTCCAGGAAAATTATTTACTTGTAAATTCAGTTTTATAATACTGAATTAAATTATGAAGTTTCTGTGAAATTCCATTCATTTAAAGAATATAGATGAAAAAACATTCATATTTGTCCATACATTGTATATAATGATGGTTTGTAACACTTGCGTGTTGCACAGCGGTTGCATAATCAAAACTATTATTAAACCAGATACGTTAAAAATGGTACAAAGCATAAAATTATTCATTTTAGCTATAGTGAATGTGTGTTAAATGAAAATGTTGGGCAGTACATTCAATATGGATACAGAAAATTATAGTACTTTAACCCAGATTAACACTAATAGAGATGAAATTTCAAGACAAGAACTGTGTCTATTTTGAATTTGTACAGTGTCTAGCTTGACTTACTTATTAAGTAATACCATAATAACAACCATGAAGAATGCATGCTTTTAACATTTTGCTTGTCAAAGTCAATGATGCCTTGCACTACTTTATTATTATTCAGGAAAACAAATTATAACCACTAGTTGGAATTATAATAAATACTACCAAGAACTCACCAGTCTTTCAAGGTTTAGATATGACTATAAAGACACAATTTTAAAGATGGAAGGGTAAACACATTCCATTTACCAAATGAAATTTAATGCTCATCAGGTAAAAATCTTGATTTGTATAATACCGATAGAAGTGTAAACTGTTGGTGGTTGTTATTAAGAGATGACATCAAATTTTCTGTATGCGATAAGTGTGCATAGGTAGTTTGAATGGGGTTTTTTTGGCATCACGAAAAAGCTTATTGGAGCGATTGGAAATCGCTGCTCATCCTGGGTAGCATATAGTGGGTTTTTTCACTGTTTGGAGAGCATGTACAGTCATTACAGCTTGCTGGCCAGTTCGGATTTCCCCTACCAGCAGATTGAACCTCTTCTCAACTAATTCTGTGTTTATGCATGTTTTGCTTTATAATGAATGTACTGTACCATGGTTTTTACTGTGGGAAAGGATATTCAGGTTTGAAGTCCTTTTTTTCCTATTTTCCACAAAGTTCGTCTCCCTTCTGATTTTCCATAAGATGATACAATAGAAGTAATAATGCTTGTATGATACTCGTGAACATAAATGGTGATGTATAAAGTCATTACTATGGAAACAAGAGAGACAAACTAAAAGTTATAATTTCCCCAATTGCAACAGTTTCCACCTAAACATTACTTTAGTTTTTAGAATTTTAAGAATATCTAATACTGCTCATTACTCACTTAGCATACAAAATAAGTTTGGGACTTTAACCCTATATATCAAGATTGTATGTTCTTTCTTTCTCAGCAGTAAAGCACTCCACTCCCGCTCCTATCAACAACAATAAAAGTAACAGAAATGTTAAAAACAGACTGAAGCTAACATATGCTTTGCTTTGCCTTCTGGACAGTATCCAGCCATCTACAGTGCATTTCCATTCATTCTCAACTTACTGAAACATAAGTTGAAACTGAGATACATGAGAAATAGTAACTATCAACAATACCAAATACACAAGAAGTTACATTTTTTCTCTTCTGTTGATAAAGACATTTTGTGTGCTTATATCAGATATAGATGAACACTAGCAGTTGCGTCTGGTTTCTAAATCACCTTCCATGTCCACCTGGCAGACAACAAATTCAGACACAGAAACAGATAAGAAATCAACCAATTTAAATTAAATATAGGGCCTAGAATTCAAAGGGAATTACCATGAATTTATGATCTTTGTAAATGCAAAGATGCATAATGCATAATGAAATTCAATGTATTGTCTTCTGATTCTTCAATGAAAAATGGGTTATTTAAACATTTATTAAATGCAGGGTATTTTTGGATGACAAAGAAAGTTACTTTTATGAGAATGTGTTGATGCTTCTGAGGTCAGAGATAAAAAAGATAAAGCATTTTTAATAAAGATTCAACCCCCATCCGGGTCTAAAATCAATATTTGTGAAATATACATCTAGATAAAATTTTGTTAATATTCATAGGAATGTTAGATATTATATTATTTTGGCCACCAGAGGTCTCAGAAATTTTTCAGTGAATGCAAATCTAATAATGCAAATGAAGGACTCATGCCAGCTGAATAGAAGCATTGAGGAATTTGAATAAAGAGAGCTTTCAGCTGAAAGCAAGACATCTACACAAGAAAACATTCACGGCAATCAGAATATATTCTGTGTTCTCTTTGCTGAGGAAGGGAAGGGACCATCTTCGTTATGTCAGAAAAGGTTGAAAGTAGCAGTTAAAAAAAATCCTAGCTGGGTCTGTCATTAGTTGATGGCCATGCTATGGAGATGTGAGAAAGCTACTACTTTTAGGAGAGGCTGACCTTCGACGTTTCCTGGTCTGAATGATTACCTACTCAGACAAGGGAAACTGGAGCAAGTGCTAGGCCAGAAGAAGCAGTGCACATATATGTTACCTTTTCTAGCATCAGACTACACTGAATAATACCAGCTGTCAACATATATTATTAGCATAGGGATAAGCCATGCATTTATATAAGAGAAATATATATGAACAAAGAAAATTAAGCAGAACCATCCGAATCAGACAACAGGTATGGTGGTAGCATGGCTTTTCCTTCTTCATGATCTACAGACCCACTGGTATCCATAAAAGACTGGTGGTATTACAGGTTTAGGACTTGGTCAAATGGAAGATCACAGGAAAATTCTGCCCTCCCGGGCAGATTTTACTTCTAGGAACTTCATGAAAAGATACACCTAAAATGTTGCCTGTCACCTTCACGATGGATAGAATACATCCTTCTCTCAGTCTGCCTTCCTGGTGCATCTTGGTAATGGAACCCCGGTTATGAAAATATATATGAAAGTCGTATAAAAGTTGCAGCAGACAGCACCCTCCATGCTACTTCTATACGAGGCCACAATTGCACAAGAGCAAACCTGTGCTTTTCCTCCTACTATCCCTATCGCGTGGTATTTTCTATTGGAGACTTCCAGAAATTACATGGCTAAACAGACCTTTGGTCTGACCTGATACAGCTGTCCATAGGTTTCATCAGCTATGAGCAATACACATGGATGAATGAAAGTAAAATGTGCTTCTTGAAGGTTGCTTGAGCTTTAAGTTCACACATTTACTTTGCTTCTGTAATGGCTAAAAGCATATGCATTTTCTGCTCCTGTGGCTCAGCTGACAGGTTGTAACTTTAGCTATCGTATCTTAATCACTTATATGGGTCCTTACATAGGAAAGCTAAGGAAGCCAAAGGAAGATATGCCAGGCACCCAGTTATACGTGTAAGACTTCAGACTGTATGTTTTGCTCTATTTATAATCTCATTAAGTGTAGTTTATTCAAAACATCAGCTAGATAGTTGAATTGAGGCTTGTGGTGAGTATAATGAGTTTCTTATCTGACTGATTTTTCTCATAATACTATAAATGTATTATAAACATATCTAAGTGATATATAATATAAATATATTTAAAGTAAATAGTACATAGAAATGGCTAAATTTAAAATTAAATTATTAAATGAAAAAATATTTAAATACAAAGTAAATAATAAAGATATTAAATTATAAATAAATATCTATTATTTTTATTACCAGCCTTATTGCATTATCTTTCCTATGGATGTTTTCCTCTATTGTTCAGGAATCTTTCTTTGTGACATCAGTAAATAGCCACACTATGTTAAATTCTTATAGTTGCCTTTATCAACTTAGTTTTCACTGACAAGCTCAAATGTCCAGCTAATGCAAATGAATTAATTATAACTCTAATGTATTTTGGAGTAGTCCAAAGTGTGAATGGGAATACAAAGTTTATCAATTTTTCTTCCTCATGATGAATGCAACCTGAATAGTACTAAATCCTAACAGAATTTTCCAAGTTCTCAGCATTATCCTCAACCTTGGAATTTTCATCTTTCTGTGATGCGATTGTGTTTTACAACTAAAATAATTTACAAAACTGATCATATACCTTTTGGAAGCTGAGGCTTAGTGAAGCAGCCTGTGCATTACATTTCCATACAAAATCAGTGGGAAAGTTTCCATTGTCTTTGTTAGCTGAGTTAGGCTATAAGGTTACTGTTACGTTGTTTGGCCACTACATTTTTATGAAATTCCAGTTACCTACTAAGTAACTGAAGTATATTATTTACAGTGTATTTCACTGAAAATAAATGAGAGTTAAAAAAAGACAGAACAATATATAGTATGAGATACCTGACTACATGCTGTGCTTGATGAACAGCACATTCAAATCAAATAGCAAAAGCACGCACAAGACACTAAGGGGTGTATGAAATTTCTTCATTACATAGATGAAACTCAAACACAAAACAGGAACGTTGCATTTCTCCTTGGGAAATATAACATCTTGCAGATCATAAGGTCATTCATTCCTCTCTAAAACTGTTTCTATTTATCATTATATATTTCCTTTAGGTCAGAATTTTAGTCTGACTTTTCTATTCAATGTTCTAAATATTTCCCAGAAATTCTACTGAAAATCACTTACATGTAAATCTCTACAACCTTGCCTTTTTCTTTTCTTAAGAACAGATCTGATGTTTGATATGTTTGCATCCTTTGAGACCGTATCTCTCATCTGCTTACTCTCTAAAATAATTGCTAATAGTGCAAGTACCTTTGTGCTGCCTGGTTTATCATTCTGAGGTGAACTGGACTGGAAATGAAATTGAATGAAGTGAAATACATTCATGTCACCTAACGGTTCCTTACCCAGATTTTATTAAAAAGATACAAGTTGTTTTTCCATATGCTTTTGGCAGTTTTCCATGGACTTCAAATATAACTAGAAAATATTGTATAATATTATTCACAATGTACTGAATTAGACTGTTAAAATGTTTCTGAATGCAAATTAAACTTTTTGAGATAAATAATTGAATTAATCTTTTGAGAAAAGAAAACTGAAACAAAGGATATAGAGTACTTAGAAGCTTTCTTGGAAAAGGAATGTTAAAAAAAATATGGTTTACATTTTTATAAAATGAGTTAAACACTGATAGCTATAACATAGGGAGGACTAGAAAAATCTATTTTTTCCAAAGCGACTGTTTCACAGATTATCTGCTTTAGCTAGAGAGTACAAATATGCTGAATTTACCTATGCAAAATATTAAAAGATACACAGGATTCATCCACAAAAAGGCAACCACTGGGTAGTAAAACAAGAGTAAAAAATTATAGCCTGATGACCAGAAAATTATAATCTAATACCCTTCTGCTACTTGGTAGATCAGTGAACTGCATTTGCAGATTTCTGAACAACTAGCATCCTCTATGATGATAGCAGAAGATGATGATAGCTTAGCCCAGATCTCAGGATTTTTGTACTACCCATTTAGGAAATTACTTGTCTCCTTGCCCTTGATGGTGAAACAAGGGCCAGGAAAGCTGCAGAAGCAGGATAAAAGCAGATTTGGGCTCTTAGCTTCTGGAAGCGTCTCTTCTGATTAAGGTTCTCAATGGAGTTCATTGTTGACTTGTAACACAGAAGGTGTAATTCAATTCACAGATGAAGACATCTACCTCAGATTCCTAGCCACTTAAATTCTGTGTCTTTTTCTGTGATTTGAATCACTCCCAGACTATATACCTTTCAAATACATCACTTGGAAAGTCTATATTGATACCCTTGGGAGTAGGATCTTATGGTAAAGGAACAAGTTTAGTATCATGGGGAAATCTGAAGTGTCCTCAAAGGAATGTATGATTTTGTATCCAGAAAGAAATCTAACCTAGATGCAGATGGATGTATAAATTCAGAGGCAAGACCTGCAGCATAGGTGGAATTTTTGTCTGAACTTGCTGAAAGCTTTTGCTTTAGCAATATGGTAAGCCAACTAGAATCACTCCACCGCAGAGAAAAATAGATGTGGCAAATTAGCATCTGGCTTCATACGTAAGTTCCACAGAGAAAAGAAGTTAAAACCAAACAACAAAAAAACCCCAAACAAGCAAACGAAGACTCAGAAAAGACTAAACTAGAGACGACAGAAGATTAGCAAATTTCCCTTTCCTTCTTAAAAGAGTGAAAGAGTGTCAGAACCATCCCGTCATCCTCTTCCATAATAGAAAACCAGAAGCACAATGGGTAGGATGATTTCAGTGTCTAACAACTTTAAGGTGGTAAAGAGTCCAGGTGCCTTGGTAATGCACGTGAGAGAAGAGCAACAAAACAGCTTCTCCAAACAAAACATCTGTCCAAAACATCACAAAAGGGAACTCATGAAGATTTGGGTCTCTAATGTTGGAATAACTTATTTTAAAGCCAATATAGTCCTTAATTTTGATTTGGAAAAGAAATGCTCACTCTGTATTATTTTGATATATGTAACTGATGTTAGTGATTCAGTGAGTGATAACTATTCCCAGTGACTAACTAATTTCAGATTTATGGAATGCTTTTCTTCACAGGAAGAAATCTAGTTGAAATTTTAGAATATTCAGCTAATCATTAATTCAGTGCCATCTGTTCACAATTCACACGCAACTGCAATATTTATCACCTAAAGAGTAACCTAAGGAAAAAGAAGGTATTTTCAGAGATACATTTATGTATTATAGAAATTTTAAATATCCATATTAAATATACCTTTAAATGTCCTGTACATGCTTGAGACAAATTACATGAAGACAGCTCTGTTCATGTACAAATGGCACAATTAAGCATCTCTAATATTGGCATAATATGGAATTTGAAACTCCATACTGTTCTGAATGGAGGCAAAATAATTAAAAGGCAAATAAACATAATTATCTTGATAAAGAACAACAACAAACAGCTATGTTCTAGTTATGGATATTAACTGGTACTTTCCAGTGTGTTATTAAAATTTCAGTGTTATACATTGAAGTTGGTTTTGGAACTGCATATTTTTATAGGACACAGACAAAGCAGTGCAATAAATAGAAAGTAAACTTTGACATTAGTGTTTTTAAACACACACAATAATTGTAACATAACAGTGAGATGCAATTTCTGATAGTGTAAAGACATGTGAGAGGAAATTCTGAAAACTAGAAGGTTTTTTATTTATTAATACTAGTCATCTAATAGATATGAAATAGAGCTTGTGATCTAAGAGGTTCATGATTCTTGTATGGACAAATAATTTTCATGGACAGACAGTCAAATGTTTTGAAGCTTGACTATCCACTTGCAAAAATCTCTTTCACATATAGAAACAGGCTAATTTCCTATAGCTGGCTCAGTAGCATAACTGATAGGACTCAGACTTTTTAAAGATAACGTAAGTGAATAAAGACTCTAAGTCTACAATCAAATTACTTCTCACCCGTATTTTTGATAAATCTCTTTGCTGTCACTTCAACATCTTTAACAGCAGCAGCATGCTGTTGAGTTTTTTCTTCCAAGTGTTCTCTGTAGCTCTGAAGTTAAGGAGAACATCAGAAAGATCTCCCTGTTCTTCTCTTTCCTTTTTTAATTATGTTTTTGTATTTAACTACGTTTTAAAAGTCTTCTCATTTATTTGCCCTTATTTTGTCCTTCACCTAAGCCACTCCTATTAGAATAATACATTCTTACCAATATTAATGAGCTGTCTGAACATCAGGGGAAAAAAAAGGGGTAAAAATAAAATCTTAATGTCCTGTCAGGGACTTGCTAAAGGTCCAGATGCTCTAGGTAATTTAATAATGCTTAGCACCCAGCAGCAGCCTTGTGAATGTCACAATGCATGCATAGCACCTGTTTTTGCAGTTAAATGAAGTATTAGCAGTTGATAAAGCTAAAGACAAAGAATTAGAACCATCTTTTGAAGATGTATGCTGTAGCCCTCAAAACCTACTTAAATACCTCCAAATAACAAATTTCTTTGACTTTTGGGATCTCTCTCCTACAAAAGGAAATCACTTCTCCTTCTCTGCTCTGAACATTTTGGTGGTAGTTATGCTGTCTGTATTGGTCAACAGCATGTGGGTAACAACAGCAGGACAGATGGCAACGGATTAATGTTTCAACAGTAACACTTGTGTACCACCATGCAAACCACTAAAGACCTCTTCCCACTCACACTCTACTTCTACAGATAAATCCAACCACTGCTTGCAGTTTCATGTGCTCTGGTATGGTATGGTGAAAAAAAATTAATGTATTTTAATATTGAGGATAAAATATTTGAGAACTGAAACAGAATATTATTTTTCCTAGTTTTCAGTGCCAATTTTTCAGAAACAGTGGAAACATCCATACTTGCATTTAAAATACAATGAGGTAAAATAAAAAGCCTATAAAGCAGAAAAGTAAGTGGAGGACTGCTGTACTGCTGGCAAAATAGCTGTTGATAATTGAAACATACTTCAGTGTATGTCCAGTCTCACTACAGATGCTGTGGAGTCAAAGTTAGCGTTGAGATGAAATACTAAGGCACTGAGGCTCATACCTAGCGTATCAGACACCCCTCTGCCCAGGGTCCCCGCTGCACTCTTGCTCCCCCTCCACAATCACTGCCTGGAAAACACTGATTTAGTGTTCCCTTTCATCCTTTTCCCATCATCTCTAAAGTGCCAGTGGGTATAGAACATTAACTATTGCCCTCTCATGAGAAAAGAGGCCTGTGGCTGCTGCTTTTCTGAAGGTTATCCTGCGGGAAGCCAGCATGCAGCCAGTCCTCTGTGTGCCTGGCTACTCCTGCCAGCACCAACTGTCAGCAGATGGGACCTGAGGCTTCACCTGAAGCCTGGCTTCCAGCAGGCTACCTGAAGAAGACCTGCTACTTGTCCCTCTTCCTTCCCTCCATGGACTCTGTACCCCTTCGAAAGAATCATAGAATCATAGAATATCTCAAGTTGGAAAGGACCAATAAGGATCGAGTCCAACTCCCTGCTCCTCGCAGGGTACCTAAAACTAAACCATATGACTGAGAGCATTGTCCACACGCTCCTTCAACTCTTACAGGCTTGGTGCTGTGACCACTTCCCTGGGGAACCATGTTTCAGTGACCGACCACTATCAGTGAAGAATCTTTTCCTAAAGTCCAATCTGAACTTCCTCTGATGCAGCTTCATACCTTTTCCACATGTAAAAGAAAAAATGTCCAATTTCATAACAGCAGCTCAACAAAAATTAAGATTTATAGTGAATATATACAAGAAAATTGGAACAGTTGCAGAAGAAAAAAGAAAGCACTCTGCCCAGTAGCTACATACACCTTGGAGGATTTCTAAAGTCCGAACTTAAGAATGCATCTTTTCCTCCATGTGCTTGTCCTTTCCAAACCAGCTCTAGATTATGGAAAGAAAAACACATCGATAAACAGGTACTGGACCTCAAAATTCCTTCCAAACATAGATGAAGAATAAACTTAGAAAAAGAGAGCGAAAATAACCTGCATGTTGTCTATGTGACAAATATTACAGAAAGAAGTATCAGACTAGTTATAAAAGTACAAAGTATGCTTTTCTTTTTGTTTGTCAGTTACAGACAGCAAAAGGTGCTCTCCACGTTAGATCAATACAACTTCAGATATGAACTAACACAAGCTGTACCTTGTATCCGAGATAGAAATAGTCTTCCTGAGCTCAGACTGAGGGAAAGAAAAGGAAAAGAAGAAAAGCTGGATCAAGACTCAAATGTCAAAAACTTTCAGAGTCTGAAGAAGGCAGAAAGAAGGAAAAAAAAAAAAATATACTGAATGCAGAAATACAAGGAAGAGGTCTCAATACCTCAGCTCTGGAAGTACTGATGTAGTGCTTAAATAATGTAATGAAAAGTTATTATTTTTAAGATTCAAAGAAGATTATGTATAACACACTAGTGAGGATGATAAAACTTAAAGCAAGGAATCTTATATGCACAGCATAGACCTTTGCTATGCTGTTTAGAACCAACAATGCACAAGGACTCTTGCCCCTGAAATAACCACGCAGAAATTGCACAGAATTTAATTATTGTGCTACTGCTGTCTGCATTTATATTTATTCCTGGGGGAATTTTCAATTCTTGACATATCGACTGACATGATATGCTCTTGTATTTCAGGAAGGAGGTTTCAGGTTAAATAATGGCCATACCTACCAGAAAGAATTACTACTTGGTCCTAATAAGTGACAGAGAAATAGCTTACCACTCTATTTTTATAGCATCGTTTTCATGTGGCAATTCATAAGGGAGATGTAAGATATATTTTACACCATAGGGTATTTCAAATATTAAACAGTAATGTAGTGTTATGTCTGCACATAACATATAATAAGAGTATCATAAAGATATGAAATACATTGCTTAAAAATTGAAAAGATATCTAAATGATTAAAAGCACTCTGAAGTACCGTGTAAAGTATCTCTCTCTTTCAAAGAGATCTCGTTACCCAAGTACAAAGTGGATTGCAAATGGTTGATGATACCAAGTATATTTAATAGTTTTATGAATTAATTATGTAATGGATGTATAAAAAAGTATTATTTTTCAATCTAGTTAATGCAAGGGCTTGTCAGAAGAGCCTAAGTTCACCACTGCTGAATGTCAAATGTACATATGCAGATCAACACAGAGAATGATGCAACTTATTTACAAGTGAAATAGAAGCAAAAACTAGAAAAGAGTTGTTTGCAACTTTTTTTTACTAGTCCATTAACTATTACTGCCTCTTGATGCAGTATTAAAACAAAGAAGTCAAGAGACTTTCTATTATTGGAAGATTACTTAAACAGAGAACTGCAGGAGAAATATGGATGAATTTCAAAAAAATAACATGTTAATTTTTAAAAGGCTACTTTGGCAGACCCATCAAAGTGCTGGCAAAGAGGCTGAAGTTTTGACCAGTTTTCAGAGCTTTACATTTTCCTAATACCACACTTCAAGATAATTAATTAATGGGAGTAGATTCTCACAATAGCTTAGCCAAAGTCATTAAGAGTATATCTGAAAATATTTTATGTGAGCTCCTATTACAAAACCTGTTATAACACAGATGGTTTGTAAAAAGACTTTTCTAGGGAGTAGACAGACAGAAACAGAGGCAATGTCACATTGCACTGTAAATTATGAGAAGGGATGAGACTCAGATTCCAGCTGGACATTTCAACTGTTATGAGCAACACGGCCCACTTTCTGACTGCCTCTTGGCTCATCTCGTGTGCTTTGCCAGGAGAAGACGTAAAGCCATATGGCCTCTCAGGCACCACTCCATCGCACCTTCTGCAGTGATTTCTGAAGCTGGAAGAGATCCTTTAACTCTGCAGTTAAGCACAAGGTAGCTAACCTGTACTAAAAAAGGGCAAGTTATCTCACATTTACCTCCATTTAAAAGATCTGACAATGGATCTGTACCACAGACTAGCAGATGAGCTGTACTTTCAACTCCTGATAAATTGTTTATATTCCTATACTTGGAAAGAGTGTTTAGCTGGCTACAGAACTTTGGTAAGAAACATTGTACTGTAAAATTTGTATACTCAATGTGTAATATTTTGCTTTGTAAGTTATCTAAATAGTCTCTGAATCAACACGTAACTGACTCAAAACAAGGGAAAACATTAGACAACAGAGTAATTTTCAACAGCAAATTCCATTTAAGGTGCAAAAACATCCGAAAAAAATGTAAGTAATGCAAGTAATTTAGCACAGACATTACAGATTCTGTGTTAATTCTTTTGGATTAGAAAAGGAAAAGGGAGTAAATTAACTATAATGCTACAATGAGAAGAGCATGATTAATGATAAAATGCCCCAAAAGAAGATTCTAAGCTATTACATACTCAGTCTGAAGTTCAGTATGAAATACTCCTGCTTGTACATCACCGAAAAAGCTGGACTACTAATTCATCTAGGTATGGTAGAAGTGAATTGCCTGCATTTCTGATTTCCACACGTTAAAGTGGTTTTAAGGACCAAAATTGCGGGGTTTTTTCAATCTCTATTTTAGTTAAGGAATAAAAATTCAGAGAGTGCTGAGAGGTGAATAACTCATTTATCTGACCTTGTTATTGCAACATGTCTTCTTAACAATTTTCATAATCTTACTGCACCACAGTGGTTACAACAGCAATTTCTTTAATATGAAAATTAGACTAGCAGAATATTTAATATATTTTAGATTTTTGAAATTTCACTATAGTTTGGGACTACAGGTAGGCAAACATCCCTGTAAGGGAAAGGAGAAAGGCTTTATTTTACATGTTCCTGACAATTAAGTTCTGATCCATGTTTGCCCAGTTGAAGGGTAGAACAAGGGATTGTAAAACAACATCATCCCTTCCCTCCCCAGCACCCTACTATCGACAAGACAAGAACAACCATACAGATAAGAGAGGAGTTGAGCCCTTTTGTTCCCTTTCCCTACCGCGATGAAAGGGTATATGTGTATGACTGCTCTGAAACTACGGTCTTCCTGCAACACTTCAGAGAAAAGACCTTACACGTGAGGCTACTATGTATGCAAATGAGATTTAAAAATGTAGAAATATTTCTCACCCATTGTTACTTAAGCATGTTATTACTTCCATTGCCTTAATGGATGCTTAGTTCAAGTTCATAACAATCTTAAATAAGTATATGTCTGACAATAGATATCAAATATTTAGAGCAACATGAGCAAACATATTATTACAAGTTCTACCACAGGTAATTCTAAAAGCAAGAATGCTGGAAATGTTGTCTCTTGCTTCAGATCTTCTTTGATGTCTAGATGTTGCAAAGGGAACATCACAGGCAACATTCAGGTGAGTTACTTTGATCACCTCCAAAGTGAAGGAGTAGCAGGATGTGTTACCTGGTAAGGTATCGGTAGATACAGGCACAGGCAACTGGCATATATGATACAGGCAAGAATGATAAAGGGGATTATTTCCACTCCCATAAGGTTACATACCTGCAGTTTCTGATGTCCAATAGTTTCTGCACAATACCCCATGCATTCTTGGTGGAACACAGCAAGTAAGCAAGAACATTTTTAAGAAAAAAAATCTTGAATACACAAGACAAATTTTGTGATAAATGGATGGAAAGTGTCATCAAGGTTGACAAGTTATTTGAATAGCTATATATTTTAGTACTGTTATCAGTCTTTACCAGTGCTGTAATTGAAAAGTATACATCTGCCTGCTATTTTTCAAAAAGTAATTGCAAAAATGTGATATAACTTTCGTTGGTATTCAAATAATTTTTCTCAATTTGCATGGCTTTAGAGGTCTCCGTGAGTAGAGTTACAGGTTCAGGAGCCCTCTAATGCTGTGACTTGTCGAGTTCTGGACCTCTACGAGAGTTATGATTCTGTCTTAAAGAGCCCAAAACTTAGCAAAAATGAAGTGCACATTTTTGCACATTTCATATATCCCCAGGGATCTTTATGAATGGAAAAGGGTCAAGCAACAGCAGAAATACCTTCAGCAAGAAAAAAAAAAGAAAACACCCTTATGAAAAAATGAGAAAGTTGGCAAAGTAATAAATCTGAAGATGAAGTTACGGTAAGTACACGTGTGGGTTTCAAATGTCTCCTTTCAGCCATATTTAATTTTGATCCCTTTAGCACTTGTCAGCCTAATGTCCTCCACTCAAAAACAGGCAGAGGAATATATGATCTGTGCAGACAGCATGGAGACAACAGACTTCTGCCTTGAGGTGAGCAACTATTGTGCATTCCTGAGATTGGCAGAAAAGCAGTAGATATTTTTCCATGTAGCTTTAAACTATGCAAACATTGACTTAAACAGAGAGAAAAGGTTGTGTGAAGGTAATTCAGTAGAATGCATAAGGCAAAGAGTATTGATAAGTAAGGGTTGGGAGGGGAGAAATGTGATTAACTGTCCTTATCCAACTTAGATACAAAAATCAATGGATGGTCATCTTTACATCTTTATTCTTTAGATATACTTCATGTCTGTGCTTCATCTGCTCTGTTGGTCTTAAATAACATGTCTAAAAACTGAAGGTGGAGTCCTTTTGGAGATCCAGATACAAACTTGGCAGTTTCCTGACCATATGTCATGAATAGACTAGGGCAGAAACCAATATTTCTAGCTCAGTTGATATAGATCCTGACAGAAAGCATTGCTACACCTGTGACTTCCCCTCCGTACAGTTTTCAGTGTCAGTATAAATATATTGTACTGTAATAATGGATGCACATCTCATATTTTAAGACCTGGAGCCATGACTTGACTTTACACTATTTAAACACGTACCCACTGAATCATCCAGTACTCTTAGCTTTTTTTTTTTTTGTAAATAAACTTTTTCTTTACTCTTCCTAGATTAGGATGTGTTCCAAGATGTCTTAATGATGCACTTTACAGAAATATTTTGTCTTCCATAGTTGCTCACAGAATTGAATACCTGTTATCAAGTGTTTCACTGGAGTTTTTCAATCTCCCTGGATAATCAGATAGCCTTCTTCCTTCCAGCCCCATCCCCACTAGTTTACATTAATCCATCTTCCAGTTACAGTTTTAATTATATGTTCTTAAGGCTGTCTTAGTCTTGCATGGCACAATTCCAAATACCACAGAAAGAATTTTTAGTTGTCCCAAAATTTGACATGACCAGAATTTGAATGTCAAAGACAAGAGGCCAGCTTATTTATTGCCTTGTAACATCACTTGTGTCCTGTGAAATATAGATAAAATGCCAATGATATCACATGTATAGGAAGTGCATTATCATCCACCTGAATGCAGGGGCATCATTCTTTCTTTTCAGAATACTCCTGCCATGCACATAAATGTGTAGTCTTTTTTAAATAATTATTATTATTATTATTGTTCAACTTTTTAAAGAAGTTAACAGATCAAAGTTTCAAACAGTTTGAAGTTGTTAACTAGATAATTTTTCCCCAAGACATAATAATTTACTTTTTCTGTAGTTTAAAAATATTTCTCCTCAATGCTTCCTTCACTGTTTATTTTCATCCCTTTCACTGGGCAGCCACGCATACAGCTGCTTCAGCATGCAGCACCAGTGAGGGGACAAAGAGTATTTTTGAAGGAGGCAGAGACTTTCCAGAGCATATTTACAACTAACAGGAAAAAATACTTTCTGATGTCAGCAAACCTGGTATAGGAAAGTCCCCCTCCCTTCTCTCAGCAGATGTTTCCATGCTTTTACCTACACAAAAATCAAGAATCTGTCTTTATCTGATCTACCTTACACAACAAAAACTTTTTGGAAGGGAGTGCAGGTATAATACATTTTGACTTCTAGGTGCCTGTTAATTCCTTTGATTTCCAACAGTAGAATGTTCAGGTTTTTACTGATTGTACTGGTAGTTATGAGTACCTATACTAAGTAAGAAATATTAAATAAGAAAATAAATATTTTAATATGTATTAAATACTGTATGAGAAAGTTCTAAAAATAAAGAAGCAGATTTTTATATGAATATAGGAAAGAATAAAGGCCATATAGCCATTATGAAAAAGAGGAAGATAAAGGATAAGAAATCATGTAAATACAATATTGCAATTTAGCAAACTTCCACTCTCCAGGCATTCTGCACCAGCTGCACACCAAACAGCTTACTTGTGTGCACTCTAATGATGGTAACGTAAGAACACATGTTTTCTTCAGGCCTTTTATGTTTTTAGAATATTAACCTCTACTGTGATGCCTTTTAAGTAGGTCAGTCTCGATACACTCACATACATTTTCAGTGCTGGGTTCACTTAGCAGGAATGGTGTCAGCAATCATAATATCATATCTATTTCAGCCAATGTGAGTGTTTGCCATGGGCAACTCACCTTTTAGCAATTACTAGCTGAAGTGGAAGGTTTCGATAATACAGCTACTAGACGAAACAGAACTGCGTTCCATAAACACACTGGGCAAGTACAATATGGCTAGAACAGGTGTTAGCTTAATTTTCCTCATCTGTATCTGCTAGCAAGTCTGGTTACCTTTGCACACTCATTTGATGCAGTCATTCAGGAAAATAAGTGCAGATGGTGTGTCACTCTGTATGCACTTGCCAA
This sequence comes from Gavia stellata, assembly GCF_030936135.1. Taxonomy (NCBI): domain Eukaryota; kingdom Metazoa; phylum Chordata; class Aves; order Gaviiformes; family Gaviidae; genus Gavia; species Gavia stellata. The sequence goes on from NC_082598.1 coordinate 32,357,976, forward strand.
AAATTTTTTAAAACTTGAAGCCGCTGTGTCCAGCCAGTATGAAAGCTCAATGTAGACTACAACTAGCATTTAAGTTAAAAATATTTGTGGGCATATCCTCGGCACATGAGGAAAAAAGAGTGGATAAAACACTGCTTAATCCGGAAGTGAAAAAAATGAAAAGATGTGGAGTCTAAGAGGTGTCTCCTCAAATTTATACATACATCAGTATCTTACACGTATATGTTTATGTATTTTTCATCCTATTCCCAGTCAATATACATTGTTTTCTAACAGATCTAGAACATTACTTTGTACTGAATTTTTTGGCCAATATTCTTAAAGAGCAATGAATATCTTCAGTACTGTTCTAGTACTGAAAATATAAAAAATATTACTTCATATTTACTAACACAGTATGTATGATTTGTACTAAAAACACAGTGTAACATGGTAAACTTATTAAAGGCAGGGAAAAATACATGAACAGTGGAAAAGTTAAGTAGAGGATTTTTTATTTCGATTTCATTTGGAACTTTGATTTGTTATATATTATACTTTGCAAATACCAGTCACCATTTTAATGAATGACTGGCAGTATGATCACTTTCCATTTAAGTTTTGTAGTGACTAGGAAAGCATTTGGATTTTTGTTTTGTTCTGTTTTTTTACATTCTTTTACCCCAACTGTTTTCAATTTATGTTGATACAAATACATTGCAAGAGTAATGGGGACAAACCAATTCCCACTGAAGTAATGGAAAACTGAAAGAACTTGTAAGAAAATGGTTATTTTCCCACTGAAATTGTTGTTGAAACATGTTTTGCCAAAGTTGTTGGGTTTTTTTTTAGTTTGTTTTGTTACAGCTGTCTCAAAAATAATCATTTTTCATTAAGCTATGTTTTAACTATTTTGAGGCATTTCTACTTTCTTTGCCTTTGGCTAATGCTGACTCACGCTCTTATGATCCATTGTATGCATTGTTTTTTGCTTGAGTATGGTGATGAGATTTTTTTCTGACTATTCAGCAATATTTATCTTTGATGTTAATTAATGAAACCTACTCAAAAGCTAAACTGATACACAAAACAGTCAATAAAGAACACTCACCTACTGTCAGTTGTCCAGTTAACTGTCCCATGTGATTTCTTGCATTCACTGTTACATTTCTGTCAGACTGTAAGACCAGTGGGCTATCCTGGGAAACATGTATAAGACAATAAATGAGAGAACAAAAAATTGAGGTAGAATTAAGCTAGAACTAAATATAAACATGCATGCTGAGAGGCGAGGTGTGTTAAATATAATAGCCTTTTTAATAATTTCATAAAGTATACTACAAGTCAAATTTTTATATAAAAGAATAACAAAAATACTATTTTAAGCTTAAAATCTTTGTGCGTAGTATCCCTGTTTTAGAAATCAAAATTGAACTTAATTTATATAAAATTGGGCTTTGTTTCCTGAGGATATTACAAAGTTACAAATTCAAAAAGCCTTAACACAAACCTGTTTCGCTGGCTTTTTCCATATATTGCTAACATACATATACTTTTCTAACTACCTAATCAACACTATACTATATTATTCTATTAATCTGTACAAACTATAGTATTTGGATTGCACTTATTAAAACCTTACGAACACAGCCATGCATTTCTTTAAAGGGAAAAGGTATCATTATTCTCAAAAAACAAAGAAAGAGAGCACTGGAAGATGACATCATATAACAGACAACCCTGCCCCACCACCAACAGTACCTGACAGGTACTATTAGTGATCAAGCTGATGGAGCACCAAGACAAACATTGTTCTTCCCCTGAAGCCTGCAGTGAGACCATGGGTACATGAATGCTTCTGGCAGTTTGCTAGCACTTACCTATGCTTAGGTAAGTTTATCCAAGACCAGTTGGATACACCAGTAAGACACCTGAGAGAAACACCTGGGAAAGCGCCTTAAGTAGGAATGATTAAGGGCTAAGAAAACATTTCTAAGAATTATTCTATACTCATGTTATTCTTAAATTCTTCCCTGGGCATCCATTATTTGTCATTCCTGGACTGAGCATATTAGATTAGATAGACTTCTTGTGTGTGTGTGTGACTTAATATTTTGGTTCTTCCTGTTCTTGAAAGTATTTTAAGAAGAGAATGAAAGGAGATAAGGAGCCGTATATAAAGATGTATTTTTACCTGAATGATGCATTAGATTTGCGCTTAAATTTTCTATACCTTGCAACCCTTTCCTTTGACTCCAGGGCTTTCCTCTGCAAGAAACACCCTTCCTGGCTGTTTTCACTGTGATTATTAACTTTAAATGATACTTAGTTCCATGGGAAGTCTGAAATTATTTTGAGCTAATTTCTAAGAGTTCAGGTGTGCTTCATCCCTCACTGGACCATGCTATGACCTCTCTAACATCCTGCCAATTAGCTCTGCATCACAGAATTTGGCAGATTAAAGTCGCTGTTTGGCTTGTGCATCTTTCTAGATAAAAAGCTATAATTATCAGTGAGATACTGTGTTCAATGTGACTGGTTTGAGCTAAACATGTGATGCAATCAAGGGAGCTTGTGGCAACAAAAGCAGCTGCTAAGGTCCTTTTTCTCAACACTTGATTTGATTTCCACTTTCCTTATGGTCCTTTGAAGATCATTAGTCCAGGCAACTGCTGCTCTGGGAAAGGAGGTTGTCCTGATAGCTGCATGGCCAAAGTATATTTTTAAGGAGCCCTTTTCACTTTTGCTTAGTCAGTATTTGAAGAAGAGTCTTCTCAGTTAGAATAATCTCACCCTTAGCAAGGGAGAGTACTGCCAGACCTATTTTTGCCTGCTCAGCTAAGGGTTTGGTAACTTACACTTCCAAACACTGTTCATAGTCTTATCTGAAGGTTTCTTTCTTTCCACCTTAGGAAAATACTTAACAAGATTCTCGGACTAAAATCTGCCTCTCAGGTTTCTTGTGCTCAGGCTCTAATTGTAAATTAAGACCTTGGGTATCAAAATCTCAGGTACAAGATAATGAAAGATTGGGAGAGCCAAACCTTCTTTCTTGCCCTTTCCTTGTCTTATTTAAAAGACAAAAAGAGGGATGAAGAAGTTAAGACAGTAAATCTATATTCCTTAGTCCCTGGATGTCAAATATAGAGCTGCAAGCTTAAATTCTGAACCAAAGAAAACCCAGTGGCAAAACTCCTACAATTTAAGCAGTCCAGTGTTTCATCTACACTGTTTACCTGCACCTCTGTTTTCCACAGGAAGTGCCTAAAGACAGAGGTTCAAGGTATTCAAAGGTAGTCTACTCAGAGGAGTTAGCAACTTGGAGAAACTTAGCTGAAATCAGTGGAATTATAGAGCTATAAGAAGAGTATAAAGTGAGTGTCAGTCATATGAACTAGCATATATCTACAGCATAAAAGTGTTGGATAATTTTATCTCTGGGTCACTATATCTGCTACTCTTCTGATGCGAACTTCAGCTTGCAATTTAATAGACTTGATAATCCACAAAATAGTTTGCATTCAGATGTCAGAAGGGAGTTAGAAATGTGTCATCACACTGTTTTCCTGGAAATTAGAAATTTAAAAAAAGTTTTGATGCATATATAAACAGAAAGAATAGAAAAAAAATTGGATGATTAAGCTCTCCAAATACTGTGGAAGTATTTGGAAGATTTGTTCTGAAGTCTGACAAGCCCAGGAACATGCATAGTTACTTTCTTGATATAGTTTTCTAGGCTGATGTCACTCAACAGCTGAGAAAGTATAATAAAACAGATCGCTCTATTAGTAAATAATTTTTGTATATTTACTTAATGAAAAAAGCTTTAGGTTATACCTGACAAAAAAAACACACATGAAAAAAGGGGCAAAGATCTATTACGTCTGGTGCTGACATTATACAGATGTATATCAGATCTTCCATTTAGAGGTGAACATAAAGAACATACTCCCTTACATGTAATAAAGTAATGTAGTGCTATAAAATGAATTCCATGTATTTCTGTAGCTCTGTGTTACGAATATCAGGAACAGACATGCTCCATATTTAGAATATAATCATATACATGCAGTGTAAAAGTTATCATGAGCAGCTCTAAGGAACATCTTTGAAGAAGTTCTTCATCACTTAATGTTATTTCTTGACACTGAGTTAATTTGAATGCATAAGAAAGAAATAAAAAGGCAGGTCTCTTGCCCATCCCTACTTTCTAACCCTGGAAAAGGCCATGCCATACTTTTAGCCCCAGTCCTCTGATTTCAGAAGCTGTTCTTGCTGCCTGAACTTTGTAGTATGGGACGCTTGAACAGGGAGTTTCGTGAGGTACAGGAAACTTAGACCACTTTCAGATTACCAGTATTACTCAATCTTGGAGCAAAGTAGTCCCTAAAATCCAATACTACAATCTGAAACCTGTATTATGAAATCTTCCTCCATAAAATGCACATGCAAAAAAGTTGCAACTGGAGAATTGACCTTTTTCCTCCCCCTTTCTGTCATGGAAATTCAGATCTTGCCCTCCTGTTTCTTCATTTTGCATAGCATACATACAACCATGGCTTCTTTCCCACTCGTTATAATTCTAACTTGAACTGCAAAAATGCGTGATGAATTAAGCATAGCAGTTAGTGTGCTATATAAATTTGCTCTGAGATTACCAGTATTTGTTAAGCATTTCCTTGAATAGTTTCACGTATACTGCAAAGCCAGTGAAAAGTCTTTAAGTGGAACAAGTCATACTGTTCATGTGATGATTTTGTAAGTATTCTTCATGCACACCAATGGCAGCTAGTTCTTTAGTGGAAAGTAGCTTTCCTTCAGCTGTACTGCCCATTTACAGGACAGTGAAAAGCTTGCTTTGCAAACACATGAAAACCCAAAAAGAACAAAGAATTTCAGATAGGGAGATTTTGTCAGTTCTGTTTTTTCTGGAAATGATTTCTGAACTCAGTTATCTCAATAAGGAACATTTTTCAGCTGTGCAAAATAAAATACTGAATCTCATGTCTTGAAAAGGTCCATTTTTTTTTTAATCTAAACCTTTTAAAAGAAAATATCTCAGGCAAAACATTTTGTTTGGGGAACGCAACTTTCTGTGCTTTTCCCCAATCCGTAATGAATCCCATGTATCAGAGTAAGAACTTTTCACCTCAAATACAATTTCTCCTGATTTAAATTTTGTACTGAAGTATAATCCTTTATATCACATTGACACAGAAATGTCTTTGATGTTATTAATTCATTAATAATTCCTTAAAAAAAACAGATATTATATTATGTGAAGCGTAGTAGGCAATATATACACCTTCTCATTAACAGAACACTTGAACTTTCTATTCCTGGCACTGCTATGTAAATGTGGTCTTCAGAAAAGAGGTAGTAAATGATTTATTGTGCCATTTCAAAAATTATACTGTAGGTAACAAGCAACATAGTAAGAACATTCTTACAGTTACATAAAGTTTTTAATAACAACAATATGCTAATAACTCAAATATTGCAGAGGGATTGTCTCAGGGCCATGAGGGCACCACCAGGCCTTACTGGCCCTGCCCAACCTCCCCATGGCCTTCCCCACCCCCAGGGGTGCCCATTTCAGTCCAGCCCCATTTAAACCCCTCCTGGCAGGGTTGTCCTGCTTGGCTCCCCCCACCCCTTAGGGAGCAGTCAGCCCTCGCTGCTCCCTGACAGATATGAGGACCTCAAGGACTAGCTGATACTCATGATACCATATGAGATGACTCCTGTTATAAAGCCCAAAATGTTACAACTTCAAGATTTTCAGTAGTGTATTAAAGGCAAGCCAGATGAACATGATGTTACTATAGTCACTTCTTATCTGAAACAGGTTTGCAGCTAGGATTCATAAGTGAATTTAGGGGATATTTTCAAAAAGCTTTCTGAATCTAGTTATAAATACAATGGAATTTTTCAGAGAAAAAATGTTGTAGGGTTTTTTTTTTGGAGTAAGTATCACAGTGCAGTACTAATAAATATCAACTTTTGTTTTTAGAATTAAATGAGCAGATTACTGCAAGTATATGAAAGACTGATAGATCGCTTTATAAAGTCATTTTACTAAAAAATATTCTGCACGAGCAATCATAGCAAAACTCATTTTTTACAGATGGTTCAATTATTTTTAACATATTTTGGACAAATTTCATGCCTTTTGTACACGATTCAAATAGGCAATCCCAGCTAATTAGCTCAGTTTTGAAGAATATTTCCAAAATGCACCCTTTAAATTAGAAATAGTTTAAGCGGAACAATTTAATTACAGTTAGTTTAATACAACTTTAGTTTACTCTAGGTAACATGGTACACTGTATAATTAAATATAATCCCAGACTTTCACTCAGAAACACAGTTAATTATGATAACACCACCCACTTTGACACTCTTAGGAATAGTAGCAATATGTATACCATAGGCTTAACAGTGCAAGCACTAGCTCTCGTTTGGTTTGATACCTGTGCTTGGGCAAGCACACCACTTCAGGTTTCTGGACCTCCACACAGCATCATATAGATGTAAAAAGTAATGCAATAAGTAGGTCTAGATCCGCCAACTCTATCTGTTGGCAGTTTGTGAGAGGATGTATGGTTATATACTACTCTTGTCATTTGAGCCCATCCTTGGCATGGGCAGCTAAGATAGTTATGGCAGGACATTTCCTTACAGGGCATTTAACAAACCTACCCCGATACAGTGACTAACATTTCTTAATTAGTGACTCAGAATGACCATTGTCTTTCCAAGGTACATTTGCATAAAAAAAATATAAAAAAATAAATTAGTGTTAAGACTTTGGTTTGCTGAGAAACTCACCATGGCATTCCCCATAACCAACCACACAATGGCTATGCATTGCAAGACACTAACAAAGAGAGGAAACACGTTTCTCCACTGCTGCATAGCACCACAGTTTCTCTACTGCTTTAGAGGCTTATACTGTGTGTGATAGTGAACAAGTTGATCAACTGTGTCTGGTCAATGACCCAGACAGAAGCACCAACAAGGCATGAGTTATTTGACCACACCATAGCAACAAAATGGGAACTGAAAGAAATAGAAAATACTCAGTCCTCTGGTCAGTCCAGCAGCCCGAGGGAGTCAAAGAGCAACTAAGTAGTTTTGCAATAACTACATGGACAACTGCAGCTCAGGCAAATGAGGGATAATAAGTGTGAAGACTGCCTTGGAGGAATTAGTTGCAAAAAGTTTGGACATTTAGGGTGGAATCACTGTACTTCATGCCTTTCAAACTATCATTTCTTGCAGTGTGGGTATATCACTTATTGAATGGATTTTTGCCATTAAAGTTAAGCCCAACAGTAGTCTAACAGTCCTTTATGCTATTTTAAATCTTGGAAAGCAGTCTTTTGGTTCCTGTTTCTGTGCAGGTGTCAACCACGATATTCATTACAGTGAAACAAGAGTGCGTTTCTCATGCCTTTTTAACTTAAAGTGCTAAAACTTGAAATATACCAGCAATTAACTCCAGGAAGAGGTTGAAGACATTACAGGAAAATTGATACGAATCAAAGTCTATTCACACATTTGAAAGTATTTTCCCACCATTCCCTATTGAGGGAGTATTTATCTATAGAATTTGAATTGCATTTATTTTAGACTCACTAGCTGAGAGGAAAAAAAATAACCCAACATGCTGTAGTCAGTGATTTGATAACCTGGATATATGTAAGTCTTTTACCAGATTCCTAGTTCCTGAGATGTCTATGATAGAAAAAAGTGTGTCCAACCCTATTCACTTGATGCGTAACTGGAAATATATATCAGTTTTACATGTTGATAAATGAAAAAATAGCCAAAATAAACTTATTCCATTATATTTACCTAATCCTATGGAAAATCTGACATAAAAGTTCTGAAAAATGTGAACTCTCCAGCATATCAATAGGTTCTGTGTTCCACTTTTGTGGTGCCTTGCAGACATCCAGCGAAGGACTATATGGAAATAATATTTCCATCACCAGTTTTTATTTCACTATGATTTCTACAACAGAACTTTTCAAATTCTAAAGCTGAAGAAGGATAAACAAATTCTAAAAGGAAGGTTAAGGTACAAAATAGAATTTCAGAAATACATAAATTGTAGCAGAAATCTGGAATTAATAGTATAGCTCAGACAAAGCAGAAAAGACAGACTTGCTATTAATAAAAGTATTAAAAATTCTATTTATTTCATATTAAAATTAATATGTTAAAGAAAAATATAAGACCCAAAAGTAAGGCAAGACTAGTCATTAATTTCAAACAGACTTAGAAGGTTTATTTTAGGTGAATATTAAACTTATTCTTTTACAGAAAGTTAAGATGGTAGCAACCTATATGATTAAATGATGTCACTAGTATTACCAGCAGCTTCAAAAGTCAGAAATGGTTATCTGAATTTTTTCTTTCTTCATGTAGCTAGCTTAGTTTCTACAATGCTGATATTTCCTGATAAGCTTTCATTCAAGAAGAATGACTCACTGCTGGATGCTAATCACCTTGGCAATGCTTTCTGCATTGCTAGTTCTCTCTACTGTTCCTGTATTAAATAATCAGAAGCACCCATATCTCAAATGAACTCTGAAACACGCTACCAAAAAGAAGGGATATTATTATTGTTACTTTACTGAACCTTCCCCTGCATGCACCCATTGCTTATTATATCAATTGTTAGATGCTTTCAGGCTTCATTATTGCACTCACTTGGTGCAAGCACTATCAATTCCATGGATGTTTAGCATAATATATAATGAGGCTTTGATCAAGGCATCAAAAAGAACGAGAATAAGAATGGCAATTACAGGATTTACAGATAATCGACTGATTATCTTTAGTAATGTCTATTATGAAAAGTATAATTCTCTAAATTTTCAGAAAACATCTTGATCCTGATAGCCCAGGGTTGAGGACTTCCACATTTATGGCAAAGGTGTCAGCATGTATTTTATCAGCTGCTAAGCACAGGAATTCAGTCCAAAAATGTCTTTGCAGCATTTCTTTCATGAAAGTAACATCTGTAGTGTTATTGAGAAAATTCACTTTTGGCTGTCTAGCTAGAAGAGTCATACAACTTTCCACATACTCTGGCTTTAAGAGAGCAGGAGAAGCTAATTTTTAACTCTTCTGTTTTAATTATGGAACCATGACTTAGACACCTTTCCATACTCCCTGCAGTCAGTCACAGTCTTCTTTTCAGGACCAAAAGTATTTGGGTCAGGAAGCCTCCTATCTGCTCATAAGAAAGGATCAATCTCATTATTTCTTATCCTTTTGTCTTCTTGGTCATTAGGCTTTCCTAGGTTATATTGCACCTGTAAAACGTCTTCTTCCTCCTCCTTTCCCTACTACATACCATTCCTGATTCTATGATTAGGGCTGCTCTGAATTCCCAGGGGAAACAACATCTGCTGGCAACTTTTTTCCCACCCAAGGGAGGAGAGTGTGGTTGTCTCATATTGAGACAACAATAAAATCCTCTATTAACAAAGGTTGTTCACATAAAAAGGAATTAAGATGCCTCATACCTATTTGGTTTGTAGTCTTCTCAATTTTTGAATAGGTATGTGAACAGCCAGTAAGTAAGACAGAATAGTCTTTGTGTTCCAGTTCTCCAGGCAGAACCACTACAAGTTCTTCATCTGAATTATTATTTTTTAATAAAGTATGTACCTTTTATCACCATAAGTTATGACAAAGCAATAAAAAAACTACGTTATCTTGAACACAACAAGTAGAAGAGAGTATTTCAAGATTAAAAAACCATCCCCTACACATCATGCATTGACCTTTAATTCTGACATACCAACATCTAGAAAGTGACCTTGAAAAGTATTACCTCAGGCTTTGCTGTACATTCTTTAACCTTGCAAAAAACATTTAATAAGAAGCTTTGCCATTAGTATGACACAAATTGGGCCAATATCTAAGCTCAGAATTTGTTTCATGTCTCCTTTAAAACTTGTCATGTCTGGAAAGGAGATGTTCATCCCCACCTTTATTGTAGGACATGACTTGGTGGTTCAACAAATTGTCTTTCTGTTAGAAAATTTGCTTTGAGACTTGCCAATCACAGACTAAAAAAAAGTCACCAGCCCTGTTCTGAAGGTCAAAATTGAGGAAATAAAATTCTGTAGAGAGGATTATGGTTCAGGGAAAGAGACAGCACATGCCCCTTCAGGGAAGCATATTATTTTCCAGTGGGAACAGCACTAGTGTCAACTTTGCAGTTGCCACTTTTTAATAACACAGATCTTTTCCAAAGAATATAATTAACAATTTGTCTTTCTTTTCTACTCTCTAGCTATTCAGAATTTACTTTTGTTTCAGTAACCGGCTAATTTTTCCATACCAAAAACTTTTCTACTGCAGATATTAAAACATGGAAGATATTTGCCTCCACTGACAGAGACTACAACAAATATAGTTCCGTGACTTTGCAGTTTTCCACAGATGACACTTAGATTAAAACAGCATGAGAAATGCCATGGACCTGGATCATCTGTGCAACCTGCAGAATTAATCAGAAAAGTTTCAAAAGACTGAATTTCTTTTAAATTCAAGATCATAGAGCAATATGGGAAATTAAAAATTGTTGCATTTCCTTAGCAACAATTTTAAACTGCCAAAAAGATCTCATTCAGGCTTGCATTAGTGCTTGAGTACGTCTCATAATTCTGCATAAGGAAAACAATGCACATGCAGGCATACCCAAAAATTAAGAATTCCTTCTGCATTTTTTTCTTCATTACTGGCATGATAGTGGTTGTAATATTTTATGTTGCATTTCTGGCAACTAGTCAAGATTTACTAAATGTAAAGGGATGATCAAACAGTTCTAGGTAATTCTGTATCAGGATATTACAGTAATTGTCAGGAAAAAAATTTATACATAAGTTTCCCTTATAATCTCATAAATATTCTTCTATAACCTTATTAAATCTCTGTCAAATATTTCTAGTGCACCTTAGTTATTTTCAGTGAAACTTAAGACTCTAATTTTTTTCCCCACATTAATCCTGAAAAGCAGTGAAAGAAGTTCTGCTCTGTGTTTTGAGCTCTGACTTTTGAGCAAAGGTAAGAAAATTTAGACTTGGTTCATGCTTGTCACAGAATGCTTCCTCTAAAGAATAGTCTTTGGTTTAGAACTCTCAAAGCGTTTGTATATATGAAAATTTTTGTCCAAATGTACTCTAAAAGTTGTACATGCACCATTATAATAAATTAAAATATTTAACAGTTAACTTTTTCATTAAGTTCTTCAGGACCCTAAGAAACCTGTCTAATAACTTCTTTCTTCCTTGAACCTTGTCAGCTCTTCCAGGATTCCAGAGCTTTATGCTCATTAAAAACCAATGTGACTTTAAACATTTTGTCCTTAAACTCATTCCTACAACTGTAATAAAATCAAGAAAATTTGTCATGAGAAATTAGCTGATATTGAACTAAGCAAACATATTGTTCAGTCTACTAATTCAAATTTTAATAAATATTAAAATTAATAAAATCCCTACTCTTAGTATTGCAATTAAATCAATGTATCTTCCCATTTGATTCTAAAAGGCAATGAAGAGAATTTACTAGTTTGTCATATATTCAATTTTAATTTTGTTAAGCTGCTTTTAACACTATAAAACCAACCAACCAAAAACATTTATCATCTGATCTACATTCTCAGAGCTAATAACACCAAGCCTCCTCAGAGAAAACCTTTCCTAAAAAAAAAAAAAAAACCCCAAAACAAAACAGACTTTCATAGACTATTTGATGTAGGGAAGTGGCTTTGTAACCCTTTTTAACAAAGATGGGAATGACAAGTCTCAAGAATTTTAAGGACAAAATAGACTGAAAGAATGGTGCTATAGAGATAATAATAAAGATGGAAGTAGTCCTCAGAAGCTGAAAGATAATTAAAAACATTTAAAAATTACACTGAAAAATGTTTCAGATTTTTTTTATTTATTCAGCTGCAACAATAATAGAGGAAACAAAACCAGACAGACATGGGCTCAGAACTAAAATAAAAGCCATATATTGAAAATTTCCTAGGACTGGTTTCAATGATGTAAGACTGCATTTTCAGCTTCTCCAAGCCAAACTAACAGCAATGAAAGGAATAGTGTTTTATCTTCTCTCAGAATGCAGTTTTTCATTAACTTTTCTCAGCAAAGAAAAAGCTTACATTGGTTCTACCTCTAGCCTTTATCCCATCACTGAAATGATCTGACTTACCAAAGGGAAAAAAAACCCCACACAATAACAAAAAAAGAGTTTAAGTTGCTTACCTAGATAATTTAATTGTCTTCTAAAATGCAACTTGACTAAAACCATTGAACTGATACAAGTAAGAAGGAAGCCCTGCAGTAGAGGATAGGGTTGACCAACAAGGGTAGCAAAGAGCAGAGACTTCTTAAACTATGTTTGAGAATAGAGAAATATTTCTCTGCCAAAGGATCTAAAGTGAAACTGAGCTTATGTCTTCCAATATTTATATTGTTTCTGTCCAAATGATTTATGGCAAAGTGGAAGAAACTGGATCAGAACCTTTCTTTGTTCAGAATGTGACCGTGCATTCATTTGTCACATTCATTAAGGATTTAAACCAACATCAGATAGCAAGCATTCAAAGTAGCAGAGACCAACAAGAATTGATTTAAAGGGTTCCAGTTTTCCTTCACATAACAACATGCAACATTAATGTAAATAAATGATAATTCTGTGTTTTTATATCAGGGTGACATTTATAGTTAAGACCTTATAGACCCTATAAAATACAATTTTGTGCAAAAATATTTTAACTAGTGAACGGCAAAGACTTTCAGGATAAACTGCAGCACCATCCTGTCAGTCAAACTCAGTCCTGTTGGACTCTAATACGTTTGTAACTGCCTCTTAATTGGTAACCGGCTGCGTGATAATTCCTCCCCTGAAGAGCACATTTCTTTTGGTTTTACTTTATCCATTTTGCCATGGGGGATTATGCAGATGGTTAGCAACCTGAGTACATGAGATTGCCAGGCAATGAAGTGGAAAGCCATTTAAAGTCAAGTTTTGTAACTGATTCTCACTCTGCAGTGAAGTATTCTTTCTTGTAAAAAATGGCCTGGTAAGTTTTTTTACGAAACATCTCTTTGGAACAACTGGTTTGCCATCACTGGCAAAGTTTAACTCGTTTAAAGAGAATCATAGCTAACTGACACATATACAGTATTTCAATTTTTTTTTTCAATCATCCTTCCTGTTGTGTTCTGTCAATGCCATGGGGGTGTGGGAGGAAGGTTAAGTGCATTATTTCAATAATACAAGAAAATGTTCTCTGCTTAAATGTCAATGTAAAAATAAATTTCAGCTGCTTTTAGCTGTATTTCTGCTAACCTATAACCTTTATATAAGGAAATCTGAATTGTTCTATTTTCATCCTCTGAAAATGCTATATTTGTATTATATTTTGAACTCATTAATCTTTTAACCAGGGTGATAATATTTCAGTGAGTGGTAGAAGATGTCCTTCTATATATAGATGATATAATGGATCTATCAGCTTGCACCAGGAGACCTTTGAATGAAAACATAAATAATCATGCCTATAGCGTGAAATTTATTTTGATTCCTCTAATAGCCTGGCAATAAATCTACACAATACACTCCAATATGATCTTGATACATTGAAAAAATTATGTTCTCTTCATATCTCTTATTTGATAACTTCAGTAACTGTGCTAACAATTATGAAATGCAACACTTTCATCTATCTACAATAAAAAATAAAATAAATGTAGAACTATGCATCAGATGTGGGAAAACCACCAGAATTAGTTTGGTTTCATCTGGCTAATATTAGCTAGTGGATTTTGCTTTCAACCAATACAATTACAAAAGTCATGGTGAAACACAATTGCATTTCCCCATTTCCTGAGGTTGACTTTAATCTAATTTGTTTCCTGTACAGCCATCAGCAAATAGTCCTACCTCAACCAAAGGTTTTGAATGCTAGTCATCTATCAGTTTCTCTTTTGAGGGTCTACCATAAAACTGTATTTTAACAGTGTGCTCTTTCTAGGTCAGCACTTCTGAAGCGTCAAACATCCTGAGGGAAAAGGAAGAATTGTTGGGAACAATTCTACCCTGAGTCAATGTTCGTGTAGCTTATTGTGAGAAAAGCTCAAGAAAAATTTTTTAAAATAGAATGCAAAAGGCAAGGAAAAACGTAACCATAACCTACACTATTATCCGTATTTTCATGTCTTATAAATTATACAAAATGAATTCTAGCAGTGGAAGTATAAGAACACTAGTCAAAGTTTATATAGAGGGAAATGGAGATTTTCAAAACCTATGATATTCCCACTGTGTCACATGAGACAGAGTTCCATACTGGTTTCATTTTGACACACAATCAGGAAGGAGACATTCAATTTCATTATCTTTATCTAGATTTCTTTTTATATGCTATATTGATAAAAGATAATGAATATCTCATTTCAAAACCAGGAAGGCTGTATTTTCAAAACAACATCCTGCCAAAAAACCTTGCCCAAATAGAAAATTCCCATCAGTCAAAATAAAAAGAAATTAAATGCTCTCCCACATAATTTTCTCTCCAGTATCTTTGATACAGTGATCCTTTTAAAAGCCCCAGCTAATTCCTGAAGAAACAGTCAGGGACAGAGTTAGAGCTTTTAATCTTGCTATCTCTCAACATCCCTTTGGGAGTACAAACCCTTTTTATGTCATGCGTACACAATAAGGCAGGGGGTCTATATGACAGGCCTCATAGCCCTGGCTTCCTTTTCAAGGAATCATTAAAGGCAGCCACCTCTTTCTTGGCCCAAACATCTGAATTTCTTACTACTGAAGGGTGAGCAAGGAGGGACAGATGCAGTTCATCTGGCATTCATGCCAGTGTGAAGTCAAGAACAGAGAAGACCAAAACCCAGGACCTGGGAAGCACTCTGAGTCCCCCAATACATTACTCTATCAGCTTTTTCTCCTGACAAGCTGAGCTGCAAGGTTGCACTGCACATTTCAAGGGCAGGTTCCCTAATTTGTTCCAGAGTCCCATGGAATTTCTTCCCAATTTGACTCTAAAGGAAGCACATGATTTATACAACTTGGCACCTTTTGCACAGGGGTTCTAAAAAAGGTTAAATACGTCAAATACTCTGTCCATTTTTACCCCCTTAATCATTCTTTCAGGTGACTAAGCTACGAATTCCCATGAGGTGGATGGAGATCTTGCCAAGGGACTTCATTGTTAAAGTGAAGTCCTTCATGGTCATGGAAGCTCCCTTCTCCTTAGGTCAAAATGGCGCATTGTCTAAGGTGATTTTCTCTAGTTCATTCAGCATTTAAATCAATGATGTCCTCTGCTGCCAGCTCAGTATCAACACTTAGGAAATGTTATCCTAAAGTAAGGGTAAAGAAGCAAAAACCAAATTCATGCTCCAGATGAAGTCTGCTGCAAGGGAGAGAGAACAGAGTTCCCAATCTCAAATTCTATACCCAACACAAATATATTTCCCAGGTTGTAAGTTCTTTTTTTTTTTTTTTTTTTCCCCAGAAGATTGAAGATTTTTGCTTCCCCATGCCTTACACATTTCAGACATCACTGTCATGTCTTTTCACTAACTGAGGTGCTACACTCAAAAGAATTCACTCCCAGTATAGTCAGGACCAAACACAGATTTTGCTAGATATTAATGCAAGAGGCTTAATCTGAGATGATTTTAAAACAAATTTCCACAGAAGAGGATTGAAATCTAACCCATGTAGGCAGTTTACTTTCTGCACAACTGTTTTACATCAATTGTTTCAGCCTTTGCTTTAACTTTGTAAGAAGATTCCATAAATCCCAGTCTCCTTTTAAGGTTGAAACATCTCTGCCTTTTATTGTCTCATATCTTATTTCCCTAATGTACTGTATAATCTTTCTACCAGTATTCCTTTATTAATAGAGATTTATTTGGAGTCATTCAAATCTACCATATTACCAGTGATTCCTGATATTTGGAAGATCTTCTAAAGCCATAACTCAGCAGGACTGATTGAATCGGGGTGAACTTTCTTCAAGTGTTGCAGTAGAATGACAAATACAATGGAAATTTCATAGAATTTAAAAGTAAAATCAAATTCTGCACAACATGATGAATTTTGAACTTCCCCTTTAGAAAATGTAAGTAAACAGTTTCATAACGTTAATTACAACAGATTACTAAATTTTAATTTAATTTTCAATTTTAGATTGCTTGAATAAGAAGTCCAGTCACCAAGTGATAGACTGCTATAGACTGCAGATAAACTGCAGATAAACTTAAAATGTTTTCTTAAGTCTTCTGTTCAGTTGCTTGACATAAATTAAATCACAATATATTTTATAGTCTCTGAAAGTGGAAGAAAAAGCACTGGCTTTGCTTTACTGATGTTAGGGATAAAGGCACACAGATCAGTCAGTCAGTAGCCAACTTACAAAAATCTCAAAGATGTTTTACTAACCAGAGGTTATTTTGTGCTCAAGTATTACACAGCAAATCCAATAGGTGTAAATAGCTAATAACAATTGTAGAAAGACTGGTGCTAGAGATCACATAGGTTTCTTTATGTTTATTCAGGTAAAGTGGCCTTGTGTGTACACAGGGAGTGCTATGCAAGATATTTCACAGAATCACAGAATCACTAAGGTTGGAAAAGACCTGTAAGATCATCAAGTCCAATCATCAACTAACACCACCATGCCCATTAAACCATGTCCCACAATGCCACGTCCACACGTTCCTTAAACACCTCCAGGGATGGTGACTCCACCACTTCCCTGGGCAGCTTATTCCAGTGTCTCACCACTCTCTCAGTAAAGAAATTTTTCCTAATATCCAGCCTCAACCTCCCCTGGAGCAACTTGAGACCATTTCCTCTTGTCCTGTCACTAGTCACTTGGGAGAAGAGACCAACACCCACCTCTCCGCAACCCCCTTTCAGAGAGTGATGAGGTCTCCCCTCAGCCTCCTCTTCTGCAGACTGAACAACCCCAGTTCCCTCAGCCACTCCTCATAAGACTTGTGCTCCAGACCCCTCACCAGCTTCGTGGCCCTTCTCTGGACACGCTCCAGCACCTTAATGTCCTTCTTGTAATGCGGGGCCCAAAACTGAACACAGGATTCGAGGTGTGGCCTCACCAGAGCCGAGTACAGGGGCACGATCACCTCCCTACTCCTGCTGGCCACACTATTTCTGATACAGGCCAGGATGCCGTTGGCCTTCTTGGCCACCTGGGCACACTGCTGGCTCATATTCAGACAACTGTCGATCAACACCCCCAGGTCCTTCTCCGCCAGGCAGCTTTCCAGCCACTCGTCCCCAAGCCTGTAGCATTGCATGGGGTTGTTGTGACGCAAGTGCAGGACCCAGCCCTTGGCCTTGTTGAACCTCATACAATTGGCCTGGGCCCATCAATCCAGCCTGTCCAGATCCCTCTGCAGAGCCTTCTGACCCTCGAACAGATTAACACTCCCACCCAACTTGGTGTCGTCTGCAAACTTACTGAGGGAACGCTCAATCCCCTCATCCAGATCATCGATAAAGATATTAAACAAGACCGGTCCCAAAACTGAGCCCTGGGGGACTCTGCTTGTGACCGGCTGCCAACTGGATTTAGCTCCATTCACCACAACTCTCTGGGCTCGACCGTCCAGCCAGTTTTTTACCCAGCGAAGAATGCACCTGTACAAGCCACGAGTCGCCAGCTTCTCCAGGAGAATGCTGTGGGAGACACTGTCGAAGGCTTTACTAAAGTCCAGGTAGACAATGTCGACAGCCTTTCCCTCATGCACTAGGCGGGTGACCTGGTCATAGAAGGAGATCAGGTCAGTCAGGCAGGACCTGCCCTTCATGAACCCATTTCTGATGGTCTCTGCTTACTACAAAATGGCCTTTCAGTATCTGTATGCAGCAATGATCTATCTGTACTATCTATGCTTCACTGCTATCTAAATTGAGGAAATATTTCTGATATAAAACTATAATTGCAAAATAGATGGCAAAATCTGAATCTTCTGAACTTTCAGGAACAAAGTAAAGCGTAACAGAAAAACCAGCAGTATTTTTCTAAGCGATTTTTTCCATTTTGTCACTGTAGCATCAAAGAACCAAAGCCTACTGCTCTGACACTGCTGATAATGAACCTGTCTGGTTGAGCTGGGTGCTGGATCTGTGCAGCTCCTTTTCTGCACCACTAACTGATTTTTGGAAAAGGATGGGATTTTCAACAGAAGTATGTGTTTTATACCTTTTGCTGCCTGTAAACCATAAATTACGTTAAATTTCTTCATTCACTAATTCAGAAAAGTTGCAGTATCATTTTTAGTTCATTACTGAGGTTAAAAAAAGGGGTTTGTTTTAAATAATAAATAATACAAATCATCAGGGAATACTGGTGTGGCATTAGGAACCAATCTGTGAAACAGTGATTTGAGGTCATAAACCAAGATTCATACCCATTCTAAACAGTAAGAGAGTTAAAACTGCAACCAAATATTAACTCTGTGAATGACCAACAATTTAGTAAATTAACAAATGACCATATTTTAGATCACTTAGAATTTTCAGGCAACAATAGGGAGAGAACACATACTTGTATTTAAAACCATGGGCGTCTTGCATTTGAGAAAAAGGACAAGGTGGATAAGGCTGTAGACACAGATACATGGACTTAAAGGAAGTCAAGACAAATCCCAGAATTTCTGGCAATTTCTCCCGTAGCCTTTTTGGCCAGATCTATGCTGCCTTTAAGAACTATTCCAACAAGGACACATAAAATTGTCCATCTATTCTAGCAGCATTTCAGACTCTTAGAATTCCCATAAGTGGCACAGTGCATAGGGTCCCTTTGGCTCTCTCTGAGGCAAGCTCTTCCATTTCTCCAGCCACTGACTAACCTAGGATACATGTAAAACACCATAGTGGTCAAGCATAAGGAACTCTGCCTTACACCTGGAGTACTAAAAATTGTTTGCAATTTTTTTCAATTTGCTAAGTGTCAGGGCTTACAGAAACATCTCTGAATTATTAAAATAACTTCACTACTGAGAGTGAGATAGCAATGAAACATATTTCAGACCAGTGTCCCTGGGCTGTTGTTGCTTCAGCTGTTCTGTATGCTCACTCGTACAGGGATTTCAAAAGGTTAAGACAAAATTGTATGTCATAATGACAATTCATATTTATTCTAATTGCCACAATTTAGTAGAAAATTACTTTGGCCAATAAATCACTTTCAAGCATTCTTTCTCAAGACAAAGCCAGGCTTTATCACAAGGCCAGCTGTCAGGGATTATTTGTTCTTTAAAGTTACAAACTTTGGATGTATAAAAGCCCAAATGTCACTGTCAGTGTAAGAGTCTTTTAGAAGAGTAAGATGAGTTGATCTGTTCAACAAAGAAAATACAAAAATAATACTCAATGCTTCAATTCCTATGATACATATCTGTTTTTGCTTTCAAGAACTTATTTCATGCTATACCTACTGAAATGAAACAATACACATTTCACATCTGTAACACACAGGACTGGCTAATTTGGGACTCAAAATTGATAATTTTACATCATGAAATATTATCAGAAACAACAGATTATGTAACAATTCAATTTCTTTTCTCAGCTAAAAAATGGAATTAATTTTCTCTATGGCTGATCTGTTCAGAAATTTATTTTAAATATTGTCTCCTCCTGATCCTCCTGCCTCACTACTCTTCCCTTAAAGAAAGATCATAAAACCCCTAAAGTAAACAAACTGTTACTTTCTCTTGCACTAACAAGTATATTGAATCCACATTGGCTGTCCTGTCACTTAATTTTTGAATCACTGAGTTTATGAGTCATTATTGCTTAATATACCAAAACCATTTCAAGGGAGTTTAATGCTCATGTAACTTGTATAGACCATAACTTGAATGCCTCTTTGGGTTCTCTCTAGGTTATGAAATAAATATATAAGCTGAAATATTATGGATTCCAAATTTGTCATTCACAGACTTTTTTTTATCAGGTGTTCCAGAGAGATTAAAAAAAAAATAAAGAAATCTGAAAAATCCCATTTTCTTAAAATTTCAGTACCTGAAAAATCTTGTTTATTCTTCATCTAGGGTTGTTCCTTTTTAAGAGGTATTCTTGAACTTGTGCTTGGTACTCAAATGTCTAAATTATAACTGCCTAAAGGCAGTTTTTTCACTTGCTCCTAGCTTATTATTTGTAAGACCTTCCCAAAACAATTTTGGCATTTATGGTATCATTGCTGAACTGAATTTTCTCTACAGGGTCCTGAAGCTGAAACCACAACAGCAGATTGCAGCTTCCCCTCCTTTTATCCTCAAGGAACATATTGCGTTAATTTTAAATTGGTTTACTCTCATCTTCTGAGCACAATACATGGTATTGTTGTAAAACTGTGAAGTTCTATATAATCTGGAGACCAAAATTAAATTATACATAGCATAGTCTATCTTCCTGTATATGACAACAGCACGCATCACCAAGGATATCAAAGAAAAACAGTGCATGTGTAAACCAAAAGTTATTAAGGAGGGAAAGTATAATTTCTCTCAACAGTCTGAGATATGCCTGAGCCCAATGATATTTGTGAAACTAATATCTTGCCTCTTTGACAGGGAACAAAAAGGTTAAATTTCTATATACATAGATTTTCAAATCAGAACAATTAATTAATCTGGCTTTCAGTATAATGTAGCCCATGGAGCCTTAAGCCAGTAACTTCTGCATTGGTTTCTCTCCCACATCCCTTAGGCAAACCACCATGGTCTTTCCCAACTAAGCAAAATTAATTATATTTATTAAAATATCAATACAGGCCAAGATTTCTGAAAGAATTAATTTCAAATATAGGAAAAAAAAAATATAGGCAGAGTCGAAATCCAGAAGATTTCTTTATGAAGCAACCTTAATTATATCAGTAGCAATGTGTAACGTTCTTGTGCACCTTCAAGGATTTGTGAGTTAGTGATAAACTCTAAGAGGCTATCAGGTGAGAGCATCTATGGCTGTTAAGTGGAATACCTCTACCATAAATAGCTTGATGGTAAAATTCTTACATGAGGAAAACTTTCCCTTGCATTTAACAAGATTGCTGTATTCGGAGAAACTGCATAAGATCTCTAGATCAGTTTTACAGTTCAAATTAATTCTTGATGTAACTTCAAGTTTCAATATACTAACTACAGGTACCACATATGCATGCCATTTTCAATGTCTTTAGGAAGAGAACACACTTCAGGAAATATATCAGGACTGAAAGTACCAAAGAAAGGCAGAGAAGAAAAAAGTCTGTATCCTTACCTGGCATTTCAGAACATACTAAGAACTTTAAAAGTAAGTGCAGCAGTTGATATTGCCTTAGCTTAGGGTTTACTGTATATATTAACATCTAAAGAGCTATCAAGCACTAAGTATTGCCATTATTATTATTTGATGAGGACAGGGCATAGACTGAATTTTACTGCTGAGGCAGTTGCCTTCCCCATTATTCTAGTCTCTTGAATTACATAAAACCCTTCAATCTGTTAAATGACTCCGTTTTATATCACAGATTTGCCAACCTCTACAAGGAGAGGGTCTGGCTGTTTTCCAAACAAGCCTGAATACCCTTACAAAAAAATGCATGGACAGATGGCCTTCTTCCCTGCTGATGTTATATTAGAAATGTGCTTGGAGGGAAATTCTGTCAACATCTCGACTCATATTTTTGCCTTATTTATTTTGAAATACTATCTAATGTGGTAAAGTTCATTAATACATTTTATATTAGTGTTCAATGTAATCTTATTTGATTGATAAAGAACATTCTACATTTCTCTTTGTCTTTCTGTGGGGAAAACAAAGCATGCAACAATCTACCAAAGTAAAAACTTTGGAGTAACAGTATGTTTATAAACATTTCTTAATCTATTTTCTTTGATTTAGTTCACTTAGAATAGCTCCCTGCTCCCCCCCCTCAATACTTATACGGTATTAAAGGACTGCACTCTCAAAACAGTTTTAGCAACCCCAAATTGATAAAGTGATCAGGAGTAGTCAGCATGGATTTATGAAGAAAAAATGCCTGACCAAACTGACAGCCATCTACAATGAAATTACTAACTTGATAGATGAGGACAGAGCAGTGGATGTTGTTTATACCAAGGCTTTTGACACTGTCTCCCATGACATCCTCATAGACAAACTGATGGCCTATATAAAATGGCAGTTAAGTGGACTAAACCTCGCTAAACAGCTGGGTTCAAAAAGTTGTGATCAGTGGCACAAAGCCCAGCTGGAGGCCAGTCCACTCGGGGTTTATCTCAGGGATCTATACTGGGGCCAACAGTGTTTAATCCTGTCATTGATGACCTGGACAATAGCACAGAGTGCATCCTCAGAAACCTTGCATATGCCACAAAACTGGGAGGAGTGGTTGATACACCTAATGGTTGTACTGTCATTCAGAGGGACCTCAACAGGTAAAGAAGGTCAACAGCCTCCTGAGCTGCATTAGGAAAAGCATCACCAGCA
The DNA here is from genome assembly GCF_030936135.1 of Gavia stellata. Taxonomy (NCBI): domain Eukaryota; kingdom Metazoa; phylum Chordata; class Aves; order Gaviiformes; family Gaviidae; genus Gavia; species Gavia stellata. Next base: position 32,380,521 of record NC_082598.1, read on the forward strand.
GGTCAAAGAGAGGAGCCTTCCTTTCTACCCAGCCCTTGTGAGAACCATCTGGAGTGCTAGGACCAGTTCTGGGTTCCCCATTGCAAGAAAGACATCAACATACTGGAGCAAGTCCAGCAAAGAGCTGCAAAAATGATGAAAGAATTGGAGAATCTGCCATAAGAAAGGATGCTGAGAGAGCTGGGACTGTTCAGCCTGGAGAAGACAAGGCTCCTCAGGGCGAAGGGTCTTAGTAATGTCTATAAATACCTGATGAGAGGGAGTAAGACTGAGCCAGACTCTTCTTAGTGGTGCCCAGTGACAGGAAAAGAGGCAATTAGTGCAAACTGAGATAGAAGAAATTCCATTTAGACATAAGAAAAATAATATAGTCTGAGTGTGGCTAAGCACTGCAACAGGTTGCCCAGAGAGCTTTTGGAGTCTCCGTCCTTGGAGATATTCAAAACCTTCACTGGACTCAATCCTGGACAACCTGCTCTAGCTGACCCTGTTTTGAACAGGGGAACCAGATGACCACCAGAGGTGTGTTCCAGCTGCAGCGATTATGTGATTCTAGGAATGTAAACGAGTAAGGAATGATAGTAAGTTTTATTCCTTAGGTCCCCACATGACTCCCAGTAAAGCTGACAGCATTTTCTTTCCTCAGAAGTAAATTAATAAATATTACAATTAAAAAAGTCAATCTGGATCAAGGAGAATTTGTGTATTTGTTCATGCATGAAGACCTGCCTTTACTTGAAACCTGCTATCTCACCATACCTCAGTGAGAAGCTCTTCAAAAGCATATCCCTTAGAACCTTATGAGATCTCCAGGTGACAAACATGGATATAAGTTTTCTTCCAGAACTGCATTAGAGACTGTCAGACAGTATTTATCAGTGCAAAAAAAGACATGGATTAGACTGACATTTACAATTGCACCCAAAAAGAACAGTTAGGTTATTCTTGAACTTGATAACCTTCACAGAAACAGGCAGTATCTTATTCGGTCTAGTTACACACTTATTTTACTTATAAAAGTTGTAGACTAAAAAGGTACTTTGACAAAACTTAACTCTCCTTTTCTGAAGAATACAACAGCCTGGTAATTTAGAATTGTGTCACCTATATCATCATGTTGTCATCTAAATCAATTGTCAAGAGTACATTATTTATTAATACTAATAAATTAACTAATATTAAAAATATTAATTTAGTGTAACTTAGCCATTTTTTCTAAAGTACTGTTCTAAACTTTCTGGGTTTTAAATATCAGTACCTTAATGCTATATCTGGGTCTTCCCGAAGAAGTTTAAGTAGTTTTATTTACCAAAAACTCCTCTAAAATAACTAATACTCATATCTTAGCTCTAGTAGCAAATACTCAAAAGATATTCCCCATTCAAGAATAGGAAAACAGTGAGACTAACCTGAAGTGGAAATCAATTTTTCTTTGATTTTCAAAATACGTTTATCTCTTAGTTCCTTTCATTCTGCAGGCTACATGAAACTTTTCCAGTCTTACTTCAAATCAGATAAGCTTTAGCTCTGCAGGCTGACTAACTGAGGAGACACATTACTGCACTCACTAGATGTGTCACCAAGAAGGAGCAAAGGAACGCTTCTACCAACAGTCATCCACTGGCATGGAAACTTCTATACACTGAGGCCAGCTACAAAGTAATTTCTTGCTTTTGGTATGGCATACAAAGAGAGACATTTCTGAAGTAAAAATCCATGGAGAAATCCATGCCAAATCAGTCCTGGTAGCATATCTGAACCAGAGTGACCTACAGCAAATTGTGTAAATAAGAGCATCTTTAAGTCAGTACTGAGGGACCATATCTCTACAGGCTGTTACCAAAATCACTGGGGTACTAAGGTAGCTCCAGGACATATTTGTACCTACTATATGTTTTCAGTGCAGATACAAAGCACAGAATTTTGTCTTATATATATTTTTCAAAACATTGATTAAAATATAAAAAAATGCACTGTTCTTATTTAAACATACCCTCCGATTATAACATATGAAATCCAAGCTATATCACGTAAACTTTAAGTCATTATTGCAAAAAAGCTTATACACAAATTTGATGCAAGTATATTTCCAGCAGGGAATCAGCAACAGAGATTTATACGGGCTTTTACTCTTGCTGAAAAACCTCTATGATTTATAAGCAGTGATAAACCATCAAGAATTACCATGAAAGCAAGAACTAAAAAAAACTGTGGAAAAAGTCACTTGTTCTAAAGGAGCCAAGTGCGCTTTCTATAGGCATGGTTAGGGAATAAAATACAGTTCTGTTCTTAAACTGGTATCAAACACATTTAAAAAAAGAAAATCATACAATCCTTGAAAATCTGTGTTCAAATTCATCTAAGGATTTAAAGGTGAGGTGCAAAAAGCACGAAGATGTCTTATATGAAGGCTAATTTGAAATCAAACCTATCCCATAAAAATCTATTTAATCCACTCTTGTACCTCAGGCACCTTCAGTGTTTTCCTTTATTTTTAAAAAATTACTTAGGTGTTGAAAGTTTTGGTCCTGTCCATATACAAAAGTAACACTGTCCTGGTTGAACTGTATTATTTAGGCACCTCTGTCCTGACAAAAACTATTTGGGATTTGTTAACTACTTGTGGTGATTCTTAACATCAACCCACAAATACAGCATTGAGCCTAGATGTGTTGATTTCGTCACTACTGCCACCCATTTTTTTTTATAGTTGTTTAATAGGTAGAGCATTTGCCCAAGAAGTAGGAGATATGGTCTAATTCCCTTTTTAGCCTGAGGGAATTCAAATCTCTCTCTCTCACTTTACCATCAACTGTGCCAACCAGGTTATGAGCAAGAAGAAAATGATGGTGCTGTACCACTCAAAAATAAGATAAATAACGCTTCATTGTGGGACAACAGGAATTGTAATTTTATAACCTAATAATTAGAGTGATTTCTAAGTTCCATTGTGTCATGTCCTCAAGCCTCCAGCTGGAAACACCTATGACAAATCCGACACAATCTCATAAAGATACTAAACATACAAACCATATTTAAGCACTAGACACTTCAGAAAACACCAAACTCCTTTCTCCTTCCAAACCCAACCCTGCTGTGCAGTACTGATGGCTTTTGACTTCCATTAGAGACATGGTTCCTGCATATGCTTAAGACTGGCTTTCTAGCCTCATCTGAAAAAACCCTGAAACAAGATTTTGAAAGGTTCACTAATTTATTTAAAGATTTTCTTATTTTGTCTTAAATAATCACAAAGAATAAATGAATGTTTATTTTTATCAGTCAATTCTTTAGTTAATTAATATATGCCTAACAATAACTATTTAAGGCCTAACATTCAGGGGAGTCCTTTTTTTGTTGTTGTTTATACCTAATCACCCTCATATTTAACTTGGATGTTCTAATATGTGCATACAAAATTATAATTAGTAATATCATAGAATCACAGAATGGTTTGGGTTGGAAGGGACCTTTAAAGGTCATCTAGTCCAACCCTCCGTGCAATGAGCAGGAACATCTACTAGATGAGCTTGCTCAGAGGCCCTCCAACCTGACCTTGAACGTTTCCAGGGATGGGGTATCTACCACCTCTCTGGGCAACCTGTTCCAATTCCTTTATCACTCTTATCATAATTTTTTTTTTTCCTTATATCTAGTCTGAATCTACCCTTTTTTAGTTCAAAACCATTACCCCTTGTCCTATTGCTACAGGCTCTACTAAAAAGTCTGTCCCCATCTTTCTTATAAGCTCCCTTTAAGTACTGAAAGGCCACAATAAGGTCTCCCTGGAGCCTTCTCTTCTCCAGGCTGAACAACCCCAACTGTCTCAGCCTTAAATATCTATTAGTATGTCTATTAACTGCAATGCTGCTATTGATTCGACAATAGCAAAGACTGAAAAGTCTCTTTGAAATTCAGGCCACATGCTATCACCAATCATTAACTTGATTTTCATAGTAGTGGTATGATTTAAAGGTTGTTACTACAAACATCAATAGTGAACTACCGCTTCAAGTTCTGCTCTCTGGGAAAAAAATATTAGAGTTCAAATTATAAAATAATACAAAATTAAGATTCAGAGCATTTGTATTTCTGCTCCTATTACTTTGCCTTGCAACATTAATGTATAAATACCTTTAATAAAATCTGATTTGAGTAAAGAAAAGATTAACAAAACAAAAAACAGACCAATGGAAAAAACATGATTATATTAGTACAAACTAAAACGCGGAAATCTCAACTACAATTTTATAATATTCAGAATAGTGGACTGCACAAGCAGCAACTGAATTTATTAATCTGAAACACAGGAAATTCTACAAATGCACAAGAATGTTCTCCTATATTTCAATCCCGTTGCAACACAAAACTGAAAAAAACATTTATTTTGTTCCAGATTTATTCTATTTCTTTATAATGTAGTTATTTATTACTATTATTTATTTATTCAATTCCAGATTTCTAGTATTTTGGAGAAATAATGAATCCAGTTATCAGTTTTATTCACTAACCTTCTGTTAGAGAAATCTGAGAAGTATCACTCGGCTAAGGCTCTGGAAATGAAGCAGTGTGGCCCACTATCAGTTTACTGTGTGGTTGCATTGCAGAATGAGAGCAATCATGAGTGGATGCTCTTAGGAAGAAACGAGGAGACACTTTTACAACCATGGACTGAATAAACTGCCTGCTTTAGTAAAAGCACTGCAGTTCTAAATATGTGCTAGCACTGATGCATAAGACAAAGTAAGTGTGTTTATGCTGCAAGTATCCAATAATCTTTGGATACTGTGGTGATCAGCACAGTAGAGGCAAATTGCCTTTTCTATTTATTTGATCAAATAAATGGCCAAAAACTGGGGAAAGCACAGATGTGTTGGTTTCATGTTCTTCTTTCTTACCATCTATTGAAAAAGAATTAATGTCCCATTGAGGGCATTTGTGGGTTTGCTCTATGGCTTGGGATCTGATCCAATGGATGTGTGCATTGACCTGGACAAGTAACCACTATGACAGTGTTTAAAATATGGATTAGGAAGACTATAGGTTTGAAATACTGAAGAGTCCAACCCTTTAAGGGCTGGGATACTCAGAAAAATTACCTCGGAGGACTTCCCTGAAGATTTTTGTTATGTGCAGCCAGATGGAACATGTCTATAGAATAAAGCAGGTATCTTGAAAGCTGCTTAAGTGGTGAATGATGATGGAGCAGCACAGGGTACAAAAGCTTGCCTCACAGAGGTCACTGCAACTCCCCAAAAGAAGGCAGTTTAGTAGACTTCTAAGTCTACTTTGCAAGTGCAGCAGAGGATGGGAAAAAGAAAACTGAGGAGAAAGAAGAGGAACTGTAATGAAGACCACTATGGACATTCCATCATTATCTCTCCCTGTGTCTAATTCCAAGCTTCAAATGATTAACCTCAGATTTTCACTTTTTATAAAAGAATTATATTTATTTAAAGGCTGCAGACTTAATCTACATAATCATTTCTTCTTCTGTATCTGGGAAAGTGTATTTCAATACTCAGCAGATTTCTATCTGAATCAGTGCACATTTTCCAAACTATAATGACTCAGCGTAAATGTCCATAGGTTTCTGAGAATTACAGTTTACTGTATGTTTTATGCAGCCAGTTTGTAAAACTGCAATCAACATGTGCGTTATATAACAGTATCATCCCTACTGTTATTGGTCATCATCGAATATCGTCTCTTTTTGAGAAGCAGACAGATGAAAGAATCATAATTAAAATTGCAGCAAACCACACGCATGCACTTCCAGTTCTGGGGGAAGGAGGGTGTACACACACATTCAAATAAGCTTATGAACTTAGCAGTGTTTGTTAAACATATACTATCTTCACTGGGAGCTCAAAACATCAAGACATCTCGCCAGTGTTGACTAGGTAATACTCTAAAATCTCTGGGAAACACTCCCATTAGCAGATGTTCTTCCATGAAGGATGTGAACAGAACACAAGGTCTCCAAATCATGCAAGTTGATCATATATTTTGGTGGTATTAGCAAGGAGTTGGGAGAGGATAGGCAACTTCAGGAAATCTCTATTACAGTCTTTCCTCTTTTGAAAATGCTCAGAAAAAACAGAGGGAGCACTCTAAACATATTTGGCTTTGTAAAAATTGTCCATGAGTACAGGGAAAGGAAGAAGCACCTGCTAGAATCAAGTTTACAAAAATAGCATTCTTATTTGGTTGTTTAATGAGAGAAAATATCTGAAGCTTAAGATACACAATTTCTTTTAAAATCTGTAAGAGCTAGGTATTATAGAAATACAGAATTTGAATCCAAAACTATCATTGACAGGAGAGATTGCCCTGGCTTGGGATGAATTCTGCCACAAGGATGTATGGAACAGAAGACTTGAAAAGGAAGGTGGTTTTTAGAAGATGTGACATAACTCTGTTATGAGATCTCTGATCTCTGAAAGACATTCCCTCTGAAATGTGAGATAGAACCCAGTATTCTAGAGTCTATATAGCAGTGGTGCTACTGCTTTCATCAAGTTACCAGAAGACACACTGACATACGGCTCTTGCTATCTGTGTCTACTGGTAGGTCTATAGAGAGGTGAAAAGCTTATTGCAAGTGTCATTTAATCTTTTTGCTCAAGTGGCAGAAATTGAACTGAGAATCTGAGCTCTATCCCTGACAATGACCTTGTTAAAGTAGGTATTATTTTGTGTAATAAAATATACAGAGCTCTTTTCTCATTTTACTTTTTTTTTTTTTGCCTATTTTGCTCTTTGCTCATTCGGTTTGTTTAACTTGGAAATCAAACTAAGGAAGTGAAATAGTGTTAACACAGCAAAGTCAAGAAATTACAAAATCACCAAATTATCATGGCTTGTGCAAGTTTAAACCAGTATCTCTTTTACTTTTGCACGCTACTACAACAACCATTCTTTACATGATTTCATGCTTTTTCTCCTACAGGTGTCATTCTTACAAAGTCTATATATAATGTATGAAAACTGCACTAGAAGACTATTACACTTAGGGTCCATGCTTAATTTCTTGTAATTGTTGGAAGGTACAAAGAATGGTGGAGGTGACAACATGAGGATAAAAATACCCTTAGAACTCTGTATTCACTACACGTATCTGCCAGAGTTTTCTATTTACATTTTGGAGTTAAAACTTAAACAATGTTTTTTGGACCTTTTCAATGTTCCAGGGTTTTTATGTATTTTCCTCCTCCAGAGTCACACTTACGTTGATATACCAGAAAAGTCTGTCTGGATTCTAAATACATTTGCCAAAAGAATGAGAAGTTAGTATATGATAATGTTTTCTGTGTCCAAGTATCTATATCCTCCTTTCTGTTCCCCCTCCCTCAAATAAACCCTGCCAGTTCTATTTCTGTTTATACCTAGTCTTGATTGTGTTTATTTAATATTTCAGCTGAAAAAACTGCAATCTTCCTAACATGCTTTGAAATCTCTGACAGCTCTGCAAAATTTTAGTCCTAAAGGTAACAACCTGCTGATTATTTAAAGTCTGTTCAAAATTTCTCAGCATAATTCCTTTACCTTGCAGGATACCATACTGAGAGCAGATACTGACACAATCACAGTGCTATTCTGCTTGAGACAGACTGAGTCTCTTTGCAGGATATCAAGAGGAGGAAACATTTTCCTGTGGTAAGAATATCCCATTTGTGGGCTTCTCTTGTGTTAGTTTGGGATTATGATTAGACCTACTTGGTTGTTTTTTTAATGAAAGGCTGGAAACTATACTTGATAATTTCCATGGCAATATAAAGGTTTGTATGAACTGTTGGAGAAAAAGGATACTTATTCCTTTAAGCCTTTTCCCACATTATATTCTCTCTCCCTTCCCTCTACATATTTGGGGAAAATGGAGAGATGCCATCTGACTCAGCTAGATAAACTACTGCTTTCTACAATCAGGAAGAGCAAACATAAACCAAATCTCTCCAGTCCAAAACACAGAAGCTGTTTGTGCTTAGTAGGAATTTCTGAAACAGGAGAGGATTAGAATCATTGTGGAGGATGCATTATACAAAGAAAGTACACCATGCAGATGAGAAAATAGAAATATATTTCAATGGTAGAAGGAAGCACTTTTAATCATCTGGGAACTGTGTTTGGAGTGAAGATGAGTCAGCCCTATACATCCTTCATATTCTAGGGACTAAGAATCAAATTTTGATGAATGAAATTTATGGAAAGGCATTTACTCTAATAAGTTGAGTGAGAGTTGGGCAAATTGTTCTTAGGAAATTTTAAAGTTGTCTGAAAACATTTCAAAGTTCATGTTAAATCTACAAAATTTTACTTGGATCATGAACTGGAACTGAGGTGCAAATCCTCCAGGTGAGTGCTCCAAACACTCACCTGAGCATAGTATCACATTAATGATCTCTTAATCATGATACCTCCTAATCCTCAGGAATATTTAATTATTTGTACAAAATGAAACAGACCCAGCAAAGAAGAAAAAAAAAACAACCAGAAAAAGAGAGAAACATAGAATGATAGAGAGGAGAAGAGGAGCAAATGAGAGAGAAAGAGGGCCTGAGAAAGAATGAAAGAGAGAGAGGGGAAGTGGGACAGAAAGCACTGCAAAATGCCTCATAACTAATTAAATAACTTGTTATTCTGATTTCACAGTCGCCTTCCCGATCAGAAAGACTGAAAATGCAATCAAGGCTTCATTTGTTCTTAAGAACAAGGGTATTTTAACCAAAGAGAAATTGGGATCATTTCCAGCGTGAAGAAAAATGTGTTTCAACTATGAGTTTTAGAAGAACTTCAAAACAAGTAAGCAACTCAAAGACAAGATGTATATAGTCACCAAGCAACTAACTGTCACTCCCACTAATACTGTGTAATACCATAACCATCAGAGTTTCATGTTCTTTCACTTCTTTTCATTCATTAAAATAAATATGTAGCACAACTTAAAAAGAACAAGACTTGTGGGGTAGGACTGAACTCAAAAGGACAAGCTGAGATATATCAGAAAAACACTACACAGGCACAGCAGTTATACAAAACCACTATGTGTTCCACACTAGTTATTACATATAAAAGCTAGTAGAGAAAAAATGTGATTACATAAAGTATAAATTATGCAGACTCAAATTATTATTGGTTATTGGAAGGTAAGACAGTAGCATTAGCCCATGTGTAAGAAAACAGAAGTGCCTATGCTGTACCATACTGTAAGTTTACAGATACTAAAAGCTGAAAATACCTAAAAACATAATTTGAAGCTAAAATGTCAGGGAAACCTTGCCTGACAAAAATATGCTCTTAGAATACAAAAATCCAGCCTCCACAAATGTCAGGCATATTAATAAAATGCTATAAAGACACTTACAAGCTCTGGGAAGGGAACTAAAGGCACAGGCCTTTAGTTACCTGCAGGTTAATGTTCACAGAATCACAGGGTAATAAGGGTTGGAAGGGACCTCTGGAGATCATCTAGTCCAACCCCCCCACCAGAGCAGGTTCACCTAGAGCAGATTGCACAGGAATGTTAATTGACAATGTTTATTGACTACAGTTTTCACAACAGAATTTGATGTTTTCTGGTTGCATTTAAGCCAACCAGAGAGATGTTGATGATCAGCTATTTATCTGTTAAAAACGCTATTTGTGCCAGCTTTGAAATATCACAAAATATTTCAGAGCATTTCTTTTATGTTAACATAAGACTAATTTATCTTCACTGATGTTTTGATTGCCTCCCCCCATCCCTCATAAATACAGATAAAATATAACGGAAGAAGCAGCTCTGAAGACCAGGTATGCAATGTGCACACTCTGCTGTGGAACTTGCTCATGCTATAATAAAGTATATTTGCATAAATGCAGAGTAATTGAATAAGATAACAGGGACAGTGGGCTTAAATTAGGCAAGTCAGAGACAGGTTTGTACACATATTTCAACCATGCTCAAAATATCAGCTTAAATGTATTTGAGATCAAAGTTTTTCTGTGATTTAAATAAAGAGGATGCACAAACGGTGTCTCAACAAGGCTAGCATGTTTAAAGGGCACTGCTTCTATAGTTCAGTAAATCTTTAAAAGCTGCTAGCTATTGATTTTGTTTCAGATAACATTCAACGTTAAATTATTAAGGACCAAGAGAGAACCCAGCGCAATCAGATGAACCTATGTTATTAGGTAAAGGCTCCTGGTTACAACTGCACTTTGGTGTAGCAGGTGAAATCTCACTGCAGCCATTCTATAATTAAGAATGACCTTTGTTGGATTAAAAATGAAAATATAAATTAAAATCAGAACAACTGCTCTTTTGAATTATTAGGCTGATGAATACAAAGTATTTTAGTGTATCAATGGCCTTTCAGCTTTTCGATTTTTAAGCTTTTTGTCAATTAATAAGTTACATCATAGAAGTTGTCAAAAAGTTGAAGATTGGAGCTGTTGGCTAACTGATAGCTGGGTTTTTAATCTCCGCTGATGGATACACATCTGGAATGCTTCAACAGAAACATTTATTCAAAATAAGCCATCAACAGAAAAAATAACTGACAATTTAAAGTGTTTGTATTTTTGTCTATAGACTTTAGAGTTAATATCTTGACTTCTGTTTTAGTTGCACTGTGTCAAAGCTCTGATAAAAACCCTGGCTTATACAGGAATCCCATTTTAAAGATTTTAAAATAATGATATTGACTAAAACCATAATTTTAAAATTAAACTAGTGATTTGGAAGTACCTATTTCTGACAGGAGCTAAATTAGATAGACCATTGAGAGTTTTGTTGTTGATTTAAGTGGAAACAGAATCAAGACGATAATGCATAATATACTGAAAGAAAGTTAGGGCTTCTCTTTCCCTTCTGTTCTAATACATTAACAAGAGATATCTAATAAAGCACAATGTCAACAAATTTAAAACTCTTAAATTGTGGGGTGTTGTTTTTTTTTTTTTTTTTTGGGGGGGGGGGGGGGGGTGTAGGTGGGAGGGAGTGTTTGGGTTATTTTTACAAAACAAATAATTGACCTAAGAGAATTACCAGGGATACACAGCAGCCTACATTGTTTAAGAAAGGATTAGAGATTATCACATGGGAACAGAATACCTACTGCTACGATAGATAATACATAGAAAACAAAAAGAAAACAAGCTATCTAAATTTTCATATTGCAGGTTCTGAATCATTCATTAAGTAGCAGAAATTGGGAAGATTGAAGGAGCATAATAATTAAACATCACACATATTTCTGTGATTCACTCTCAAGGTTTCTGTATTGGACAATTCCAGAGAAAGAAAACTAGAACAGCAGATCAGTTACTAGCATTAGCTACAGTAGTAATTGTTGTGCTCAAGGGCATTGCCAGTGAATATTACAGTAATTAACTTTTTTTTTCCCCATCTTCCATCCGATATTTTAAGTTAAGTCTGAAAAAATTAATTTACTCTAGTCTTACATCTACCTTACTTCTATGGAAAATTACTAATTTTCAATTATAAAGGAGGAAGCAATCCTAATCTATTATGGAATTAACCCAAAAACTTTGTACTTAACAGCAGTTGTATTTTGACCCAAATCTAAGCCTTATCCATTATTTCTGGCTTTCTCCACAGATGTATCCTTATTCTAAAATCCATGAGAAACTACAGACTTAACAAAACTACTGAAAAAGAATGCTGTAGGTATATACTACTACTTACCAAAAGCTAAAAACCCCACAAAAAAACCAGAAAACACCACAAATTCCCCCTGAATACTTTTTTTTACCAATACTTTGCTATTTTTACTTCCAAACTGAAAAACAGATGTGACTGAATAAAAATAAAATTCTTACAAGATAAACCCTAAATAAGAATATTTTCTAATTTCTTCCTAATAGGGCATGCAGACATAAACACAATTAACTGCTACAAGATCTTACAAGTTAGAAAAATCTAGCTGATCTTGCTAGCAACATGATACATTTACTAGCAATAAATGTGTTTCTCTGCAACCTGAAACTGATAGTATTTAGATCTGTCAGAATTTGTATTGGGACTGAACAACACTGAAATATTTTCACTTTATGTATTTAAATGGAATCCTTCCTTTGTTCAAGTCAAATCAAGATCCCAGAGATTTTAACAAAAGTGCAATTAGCTATTTTATATGGTCGATATAGAAAAAAAACCAAGGTCTTTATTTGACATATTTTTCAATGTATTTATCTGCCCCACTGACAGTAACACCTCAGGTTTGGTACACTTTTTCTAAATCACTGCTATTTAAATTTGGTCCATTTGCTGGTCTATTTCAATTCAATTATTGGCTTTCAGCTAGTGTAAAACTAATAGCTCAAGGTTGGTACATGATTTCTTTTAATTTTAATTGCCTTTCAGTGTGTCCTAAATGGGCTAGGTAAGGGAGGAAATCACTATGAATGATGACTAGAATTTCCTGTAAGACTGTAAGGCCAGGCACTTCTGAGAATAATATATAATTCACACAAGAGGAGAGTAGGAGTGAGAGATATCTGAAGTTTGAGATGACCACTCAGTACTGTGGCTGTTGAAAGAGATGAGACATAGGGCACAAATAATTAATGTTTCACGAAAAAAACAACACGCTTCTGTTGTAATTAAATATCTCAACTGATCATATGAACCTTTATGGAAAATTCATCTTTACAGATTTCTGTGAAGTAACCACTTACTTTCCTAACCTGAACAAATATATAAATAGATTTAGATTGATCATTTTGTTTCACTTACACTGGTATCTGTATGCACACTGAGAAATCAGACTTAAGGTACTTCTGGCACTGAATGAGCCTTCACATTTTGAAATACAAATTATATTGGACGTTTTGTGTCCAGCATTGTACCTGCTCAAAATGGCATGGATGTTATTTCACTGTCACATTGGCCTGTATGCCAATACATTGTGCTTTCTTTTTGTTGAGAATAATAATTATGGGAAGAGAAAATTTCCCGGACCCTGCCTTCTTCTCTGGCTAAGGAACAATATGCTTGCCTGTACTACAAATCGGATCATTTTCAAAAAAGCATGAAAATTTTCCAGCAATTAAAAAAATTTACAACGGTGGTGGTACACATTAAACATGAGAGCCACACCTAAAACTGTAGACACGGGTTCTTAGAGCCAGGAAAACATGGCCAACCTCAATGTGAATGTGGATCCAAAGGCCAGCCAACAATCAGCTGTAGCTTCCTCCAGTAAAGGGTGAGAGGAAGAGACACTAACTCACTCACCTAACATAGACCTTTATCTTTCAAACCAAGACTTGCACCTACATCAGAAAGCACTATTTGCCCACTTCTACAATTCCAAAAGGCAAAATGAGACTCAAAAGAACAAATACTTTTTCACTGTATCGAACTTCCTCCTGAGCCTGGCACCGTGCATCTACTACCAGGCAAACTGGTCAAATTTCTAACACTTTCTGTAATCAGCATTTCCAAGCTGTCCAAACACTCTTAGGAAGTGCCTTTCATTCCTTCCTGTGCTTTAAAAGCATGAGAAGTAGGCAAGGTTTCCTCACTTGTTCTGGAAATTCAAGAGGTGCCTGGAAACAAACTAATTAGGAATTGTTACATAAAATCAGATGAAATTTTGAAAGAGAAAGAATTTAAGATCAAAACCAGGAAAAAAATCCTTTCCTCAGCAAACATCAGCTTAGTGACTACAGTCCTCTTGACTAAGATCAGAGACTTGAACATTAATCTCTCACAGCTCTATGTCTGGGATGAGGATCGCTTTCTCCCTCTTTTATACACACGCAGAAGTACATGCACACAGAAGAGAGTCAGAAGGTTTTAGATTAATTCTTGCAGAGAATAAAGATTAATTCTCCTGGAGGCTAGAGAGAAAGTAACATTTCACAGAGAGAAGAAGGCAATTCATAAGCTGTCTGTCTCCAGTAAGTCAATGACACCTTCAGTTGCTCAGAAAATGGTACACTTTGCATACTGTCTTTATGATCAAACTTTATTCACTTTTGAAAGGGAACAAGCAAAAGAAGCTGTAGGAAACATCAGGCCTGTGAAAATGTTATAGGATGTGATGTTGCATTTCTAATGCATTTTTCTAAGAAATAAGGTATTATGATGCTATAAATACATTCGCTGAGAGTCAGAGCTTACTTGCACTATTTTGGAAGGAAATATTTGAGACCAGCAGGATTAATTGACTCTTCTTATTTTTCTATCTTACCCTGACAGAAGTGCTGCTTACTTTCATATGCTCTATTTCTAATGTTAGTGCTCCTGCCCGCAAAGCATTGCAAAGGATGAAGACATTTGCTAAAGACAGTTCATAATAAAACTGCTAATCCATATTTCCCAATCAGGAGCAACATCATTATCAGTTTTATCTTTTAGTGGGGACATTGTATTGGTAGCCTCATTAGCAAAACTGTTTAGTAAAGCAATAAAATAATGCCAGGCTCTACTCTTTATAGCTTCTGATTAGAAAAAACATCACACCTCACGAGCAATTTATAGCTCATCAGTCTCAAAACACACAGGAAATAAATTATAAGAAAAGAATGAGCTTAGAATGATGCCTATAAGCTTGATCTTCAAGACAGGAAACAAAATAATAACTGTAATAGTAACTGAGGGCACTGAGCTTTAATGGATGATCTCAGTATGCTCGATATAGAATACTCCATACAAATACAATACTTCCGTGTTTTGTATTAATACCACCATGACCTGATGTTATTTGCTTACATTTTCTAAGAGCGTACACAATCTTTCAAAGTATCTATCCATATAACCTTCTGTGAGATAGGAAAGTGCTATTATCCCTGTTTTGCAGACAAGAAATTGAGGTGCAGAGGCCATTTTGTCTGAAATCCCAGAAAAAGCTATCGACATTTAGAAATAAAAAATGTTCCTGGTTCTGCTTCTCCTAACTTTTGTACCCATCATAGTACAAAAAAAAAAAATGGCATAAAGACAGTAACAGTCTAAATTCTAAGCATTCACATGACTCCTAGAAATTATACCCTCTTGTCTCAAAAGCGGTATGAAACATGAAGGTGCTGGGCAGCAAGATATTCTTTGGAGCAATCTTTTACCTTTAAATGCTTATCTCAGTCTAAATACAGCAAATTTGTTTACCTGTCAAAGTGTCTTACCAACCTTACCCCTCATTCTTGCCTTAAGGTGGAAAACGAAAGCATACAAAAAGTTAGGCAGATACTTGTTGAGTTTCCTAACTTCATACAATAATGATTTTTTTTTTTTATTAACACATTTTTATTCACAATTTATGACAAAATCACATGCAGTTTAGAATGGCAGTTCTGTTTGTTAAAAATAAATAAAAAGTCATTAAAATGTTTATTTTAAGATTATTATTAAATTAAAATAGCAAAACTATTAAAAATCACAAATCTGCAGAAGATCAAAATAATGATAAAAATATCTATTGACTTTCATACAATTAAGGGAAACATTCATATGCTTAGTATTTTTAGTTATTTGGTCTAAGACTGGTTTGCTTTAAGGGATAAGTGATGCAACAGCAAAGTTTTTGTAGATGAAGTGGAATTTGACCCAAATGTACAATTAAATGTGTCTCCTCATTTCACACAGAAATCCACATGGAAGACATTGGTAATCTCAGATGGTCTGAAGCAAGTGTCTCTATATACCTCATAAAGGATAATTTCATTACTGTGTTAGGGGAACTGAAGGGCTTTAGACTCCTTTGCCTGGGCAGGAGGGTCTTTTCAGGCTAAAGTTATGTTAGATTTTAGCTTGGACTCATCCACAATTAAGGCTTGGTTTATATTTATTTACTCTATTTGCTGTGTTCCAAATTTGAACTTGGTTTATTCAATGGAAGGGAATCTAGCAGCAAGGCTATGTTATGCTGGATGTATCTGCAACTCCTTTTCAATTATGGGCACACCTTGTGATTCTGGCCCAACTGTCATGCATACAGGTATCTGTAGTCTGTATGTCCTTAGGTGGTTCCTATGTAGAAACTGAGATACATAGGAGATAAGGAGGTGGTTGGTACCCACTTGGTTCTCATTGCACTAAGAGATAGGGGCATGTGTGAAATACACAGTCCGTTAACTGAAAAATGGGTGGAGAGATCAAGTAATATGGATGTACATAGATACCATCTTCTGAGCACTAAACTCAAGGTCAAAAACAGTTTTATGCCTAATACTGTGACAGAAATACACACATGCAACAAAGTGTTCTTTGTAGAATGCCTCATTAGTTATTGATTTATACTACTTTAATTCACACATAAAGCATCTGTGCCATGCTCACCAGGTGCCTCTTCCAGTATTTTGATTGGCAATTACACTAAATTTCTGAAATCCACAGTTAAAAACCCAGACCAATCAACAACTGCAAACCTAAGAAAGGTACAGAACAAACAGCCATAAATACAGAAATACTACACCAACCCTATTTGTAGCTCAGAATAGTTTTCTTAATGCTCCTCTGACTCTGTGAAGAGAAATTGATAAATGCCTTAAAATGCTAAGAACAATGTATGAAGTTAAGAAAAAAAAAATGTAGTCTTCAATTGGGAGAATATAAACATGGCCTTTTGCATATTCTACTGACAATATTTCAGATATTCATATCAATTTTCTGTGGTTTGCATGTGAAAACTTTTGAAGCATTTCAAGCTATTCTTTTTCAACTAATAGGAGAAAACCTGAAGAAATAAAATGGAACAGTAAGTGCCACAGATAAGTAAAAACACTATTATTTTTTCCCCAACATACCTGTCTTTTACATATAGTTACCGTAATTTTTCCCCAGTATCCAATCACCACCATTTAACATAAGATAAAAAAAAGCACCACTTCATTCTTGCATTAGCTGCTTTCAGGTAATCCCAGCACTTTATCTGTGCAGTATAGGAGTTCTACCAATTCATACACTAACATATCATTTTCCTCACTTTCGTAAATACAAAATTTGATTGTTCTTATTCATGCTGAACAATCAATGAAGCTACTCCAAAAATTAGTATACTATTCAATATGAATCACAGTGTTTCAAAAAACTACTGCATGCTTAGTGCGGTATATCTTACAGAGAAGCAGCACCTGCATCTTAAAAGAACATGCTGTAGTATCCAAGATCTAAATAGTCATAATGATATTTATACTCAAATATTTTTAAAAACAAATTTTCTGATTATAGAATGTACAGTAGTTGCGCCTGCAAAAAGCTGATCTGCTTTCTGCATTTTCTGTGCCAGCGTTTTGGCTCAGCTTGTCAGGAGAGTTAATCGACATTCCAAAATGCCTACATTTTATTAAAACAACACAAGTATAAAGCACTTTCCTTCTGAGATTTTGTAGTTAGTTTACTCAGAGAGAGACCACAGATTTATAGGAAGATTCTGATCTGGTGGATACCATTGGAGAAACTCAGACAAAAATAAACTTTGCCCAAACCTTGCATTTATATATTGATCTAGCAAGAGAAAAAAAATAATCTTGCTAGCCATTCTATACTCTTAATGTAAACTTCAGTTTTCCTTTCTACTAAAAATGATTGTGGCATCTTTCATTTAAATCACTACTGGAGTGACAAGTTTAGTATCAACACAGGTTTCACTTTTACTAATGAGAATTATGTACAGTAACTTTGTATTTTTAAAAAATTACTTTGGCTCCAGACCAAAAGAAAATTCACCATCACCAACCTAGACCCATGCTACTGCAATTACCACTTATACTTGCAAAGACTTCAGCAAGAGTATATACCGTAGTAGCTGTTGCAAAATTGTGCATGACAGATTGCCACCCTAAATTTACAAACTTTGTGAACAACAGTTACTTTCTTTGCAGAAGAACTGATTTGAATTCAGATAAAGATACAAATGAGCCTCTGGCTGAAGCCCAAGAGCCAACTTTACTATAAATCCCCAGATGTTTGTTGTACAGTCATAATGCTGAAACTGTAATTACCAATTCCAGTACAGGATGCTAACTTGTTCAGCTGCTTCCATTACAAGTTTTCTGCTTTCCTTGTGAGTTATCTTTATCCCAGTCCCACCCATGAATTCTGACATCTATAGTTTGAAGTTCTTGCCAGTGGTTATTTCCAACTGAATTTCTAAAAAAATTAAAAAAATAATAAAAAATAATCTTACCCTTAATTTGTGTCTATGAGACATAAATAATACATTGCACAGCAGCGCACTAGTTTACTGTTTTATGGTTTTCTTTTTTAATTTGAGATCTTTATATAGCTTGGAGATTTATCCTTGAAAAACTTACACACTTAGTTACGACCTGAAAAATTTTCGTGAAGTTTAACTCTAAGCTTTTTTTAAAAAAACCTCATAGCAAATCAGCAGAGTCTGATCAACACCAAGCTTTTAAAATCTAACTTAATATAGAAACAATTTACGTGTCTACAGGCTAGACAGGCTGCATATTGGCGCTGTAGCTGAGTTTTAAAATGTAACATAGACAACAGTACGCTCACATTTCTAGAGCGGGCCCAAGGTTAATACAAAGAGGATTCCACAGAATGCTGTTTACTCATGTTAAGTAGGTATATCATTGCATAGCTATAACAAAGAAGAGATACAAAAACAACAACAAGAAAGATAAATCCACTTGGTCACTACTTAAAAAAAAAAAAATCAGGAACTATTTTTTCAAGAAGACAAGAGACACTGGGCCTTTGATTAACTTGAAGAACTAATTTATGTCATGTATTAATTTTGCAAGAGGAGGTAACTCATAAAGATATTAACTGGAATTTAGTTGGAAGATCCTTACACAGAGGAAGTTCTGGAAACTTTCAAGACGACCACAGAGGTTTTTTGAAACAGCTTTTAATAATATCTTATGATGTAACAAATGGATACAACTGAACTTTTTTGATCACCTACAAATCAGCAGAGTATGCTGATGTCAGAAACCAAAGGTTTGAAAAAATGAACTTTTAGTGTCTTATGTCAGTTTCTCATTTCCTTAACTTCACATAAAGGGAGAATAGTCTTAATGGGAAAATAATGTTTCACATTCCATAGAAATGTTGAATGGAAAAATTGGAATATGGCAAATTTTAATGCTTTTCTATAAAACCCACAGGAAATTACACTTGAGAAAGGACAGCATAATTACATCCGAAGTTAGAAATAGGAAGGAAGCATAGAATATATTAATTTGGTGGAAGTCCGATCTATTTTTTTTTTTATCTATAGAATGCATGGTATTTCAGATTACCTCCTACAGGTGAGCAGTTACAATTTTCAGGTAATTTTTTATTTGAAAATTTAATTTCTATTAATAAAATGAGTTCAAAGGAAATCATTGACCATACACTTGGTTATGAAAAGTATTTCAATTGTTTTGCTTTGTGCAGTTATTTCATGAGGATGCTCTTGAAGTCAGCAAAGCTTTCAATGTTAGCATTACTCATCACTCTTGGATGCAGGCCAGTGTGGAAGCAAGGTCCTTGTTATCGAATAATCAATGCTTCCATTTTATTTCTTCAAATAATAAAGTCAAAACTCCTTTGGAGTAACAATGTTAGCAAAGATTCAAGAGCATAATCCGTAAGATGATGAAGTTTGATACTTATTTAATTTGATACCTATTTATTTTGCATCTAAAAGGAGAGTGATTTCTCCATCTCCCTTTTTAAGGGGGGATTGAATTAACCATATATTGAAGATCTATAAGCAAAAAATAACTGATATGTTTCTTGTATTGCCTAAAAAGGAAAATGATAGTTTTTGTTCTAAAATACATTACTTGTGCCTACAAATATTTTAGTAATTCATACTACTTAATTAAAATGCTTGTAGAACTTCTTGTGTCTATTTACCTTCTCTACCTTATTTTAACTTGATAATTCCTCACTACAGGTAATGTTGCAGCTACATTGCTTCCTAAAACTGATGGAAGTTCAGCAGGTTTCCTGAGAAATTGATCTGGCAACACAAAACGAAATTTTAAAGTAATCGAGGGAGGGATTTCAGAACTATACAAAGGAGATTGAAGTTTAAGTCACGGTACTAGATGCATAGGAAAATCCTTCAGGGAATAATAAAAAATAAACAAGAAATACTCTGTAAATGCATTTTGAAACCAGAAAATTTCATTGCTGATGACAAGTTGTTTCTGAAACTAGAGTTTTATAGCATGATAGATTTCTTATGACAACAAAGGCTGTATAGTAGAAACTCAGAAAGCATACTTGCTATCTGGAATAAAAGGCTCCAGTTCTTCAGACTGACTAGTAATTTTAAAGTGTTATGCCTAAATATGCAAGTTATATATGTGTGTTCATATGCAAAAAAAAAAAAAGAAAAATGAATGAATGTTGGTGATTATGAAACAGTAACATCCAATTTAGTTCTTACTGAATAGCAAGAAAATACAAAGCTCATTTCAAACAGGAGATGGACAGTGTTATAAAAGCAATCATTATGATATTTGCTTGTGGTAGTCAGCTATCAGAAGCTGCGAAGGGACAAGGAATTTTTCCCTTTAAGAGAGCAATGGTGTCCTGATCAGAGACTGTCAAAAAGATGTGATGAATATACTGTATCTTATCCTGTGAATTTCACTCCAGGTAGTAAAGGTAAGATTAATTCTTATTTTTTTCATCTTAAACCTCAGAATATTCATTAATTTTCTCTATTATCATGTAAGACACCACATTTTGTTCAGTGTCCAAAAAAAATATGGTATTTCTCAACAGTTAGAATGTAGTTTTCTTTCCTTTCTTAGAACTTTTTTCTTCCTAATAGAATACAGAAATGCTGAGAACAATAACTGGAAAAAAAAAACCCCAAACCCCTCAGTCTAATACAATACAGATCTGATAAGTTATGTAAAAGGGTAGAAGAATTATTTTTTCTAAACTGCCTCATCACACTCCGGAAGTAAGCTTCTAAAACTTTACCACAGATATCATTAAAACAAAAACTGCTTTAAAACATCTATTTGACCACTCACATCTCCTTTAAAGTAACAACCAGATTTTGTGTTTGAATTTTATTAATATTTATTTTTGCATATTATGAATGGTTTATCTACTTTATATAATTTGATTACAGGTTTTTTTTTAAAGTGAGAAACATCATAAAAGACACAAAGTATACTGAAAGCAAAGCTGACCAAGTGAAAAAGGACTGTAATATAATTGTTTCATTTCAAGATAAGAAATAAATTTTTCTATATCTAGTGGGTAAAACTAATTTTGCAAGTTGGCTCACACTTCTGGTAATTACATATTCAAACTTTAGGACAACAACTTCTGTTTCAGAATGAATACCTTGAGAATCTTTCTTATATTCATTTGAGTACACCACTAGTGACTGGCCTCCAGCTGAGCTTCATTGCGGTTGTCACAACCCTTTAAGCCCAGAAGTTTAGCCAGTTTTCAGCCCACCTCACTGTCCTTTTAGTGTGTACATTGTCAGTTTGTCTAAGAGTATGTGATGGGAGACTGGGTCAAAAGCCTTGCTAAAGGCAAGATTAACAATATTAGCTGTCCTCATCCACCAAGCTAGACACTTTGTTGTAGAAGGCTGACAGGTTGGTCAGGCATGATGTCTCCTTCAGAAATCCATGCTGACAACTCCCAGCAGCATTAAATGTATAATTTTATTACATGAATATTCTTTTCTGTTAAAGCACTAAGTCTTTGGATATGAAATAGATTTCCTCCTAACTTAACAAACATGCTGTTTACAATGTTTTTTTGGGAAAATTTGTCTTTGCCTACCAAAGGCCTACAAATGAGGGCACTGCACAGCCCGACTTGCAAGAAATACATTTCAAATGATCTCGGCAGCCCTCAAGCCAGGGCTAACAGACTAGCAGTCTTTTGGGGAGATAAAATTATGTAATGTAGTTTGTTTGTGCTTAACAGCTTACATGGATATTTTTCCACCCCCAACGACTCCCATTTTTTTCCCCTTGGCTCTATCTGTGCATCCGTAGTTCTAAGGTTTCTACAGAGGAGCAAAAAGTAAGGTCTACTTTAAGTTTATAAAATGGGATGCAAAGGATCAATGTTGCTCTCCATGAAGAAACACGAGTAAATTCCTGCATGAAGAGATAAAGGAAGACATAGATTTTTCTCCTTTTCAAGACTCTTGCAATTCATCTGCTTTGGATCAGATTTTCTATGGAAATATTAATAACAATTTTTCTTCATTTTAAACATACAGGATTTCTTTAAGTAATTGCTTAGCTTCTTTAAATTGCAACTACATTATTTTAAAGTTGTTCAGGAAAAAAAGATCATTCCTCAGCTTAAGATGCCCATACAGTTAAAACAGCTCAAACCAAATGCACTTTGAATGAGTATTAGGATCAGACACAGACGTGGTGGAAAACTGAAAATACAATTGATACCAAAAACAACAATAACAAACCCCAGAAAAACAGTTGCTACTTCATTAACTTTCCCACATCCTCCTGAAGAAGTGTTCCCAAATCAAATTCAGTTCCTTAGGCTGGTATAAAACTGGGTGGATACAGCCACTTGTGACACTATTCATGAGCTGTAATCAACCAAAGTAAGAAGCTTGGGTAACTAAGAATTTTCAGTATAAAAAGCTAAGGTCCTCTTTGACTGAAGAAGTAGTCACAGTAATAGTAAGAGGAGTACAGGTTGACATGAAAAAATGATGTGTTCAAAAGATAGAGTTGTTCAATTGGATGACCCCCAGACAGGTTTCAGTGAAGTATAGGAAATCAAGGACAAAATCATGAATCATGAAAGTTCTTATCAGCTGTCAGTGAAGAACGAGCACATCCAACTCAATTTCAGAGTGACAGTCCCTACAGAGGCCACCAACAAATATGAGTGACTTGCCTTTTGGCAAAGCTTGTGATTAACAAAACCTTATATCTTGTTCATAGCCAATAAACTGACACTAGGCTTTTAGTACATTGGAACCATATCATGTTGAGAGACAAAATGACTTAAGGAGTCCTTTATGCCATAATAATGACTTTATTCTCAGTGACGAGTGATCCCAAGGGCAAGGCTGAAGAGTAGGTATCAGAAAAATGAACTGGGGAGCATTTCAGATTTTATCTGAGAGGATTGTGACATGTAGCTGCAGAAACAAACATTGCACTTCACACCGAGCAATAAAGGTGGCAGATTGTTAGGTGCCTTTGTGATTTTTTTTTGAGAGTACAAAAAGGGTGAGCAACGACATCTGCTAACTGGAGTTTCTCTGATACCTATAAACCTCAGTAGTGGTAGGACTTCAGGACTCTCAAACTAGTTTTCTGCTTGTCAGTGGGTTATCTTATAGATCAGAAAAGAGAGTGGATATAGCAAACAACTTGGCCTTGAATTTTTAGAATATGTTTTGAGGGATGGTGGGGGAACATGTTCCTCCTCCCAAACACCAAAATCAACAAATATGACATACTTGCAGGACCTTACAGGAGTTTATGAACACCTTGCAAGAAGGGAAGAGTTTGGAAAATACAGCCCAGTCAGTCACACTTCAGTTCCTAGGAAGATTATGGATTCAGGTCCCCCTGAAAATCACTGCTAAGTAGATGAAGGAAAAGAAGTCAATTGGAAAAAAACGAGCATGGGTTTAGTAAGGGCAAGCGGCACCTGATTTGGTGGTCTTGTATAATGCAAGACTGGCTCAATGGACAAAAACAGTGGATGTCCTTCCTCAACTTCAGAAAGGCTTCTGATGTGATCTCCTATGCTGCTTCTTTATAACCCTATCAGAGAGAGAAGCTCAACAAAGGCATTCTCTCAGAAAAAGAATTTGGTGTTCTCACAAAGGCATCTAAGGCCCAAACACAAACCTAAATATGTGCAATGTGACAGCTGGAACTTAAAAAGGTTAATTCTATGTTAATGATTATACATACTTAGACAGTGAAGAAATACATTGTAGAATTGCTTTTGTCAAGATTGATTCAGGTTTGGAAATAGAACAAAATGAAAAAAGCTCTCTAAATATTTATAAGGATATTCAGTCTCCAGAGTGAAAATCTAGAGAGAAGGAATGCCTGAAAGAAGTTCTGCTTTGAAACCTACCTACAATTTCTTAGTTCTCATACAATCACACGTTTAAAAATACAAGATACACAGAGAGTTTTCATAGTTCCTTGTGTTCAGTTAGAAGTTTATTTGTACTCAGTGCTTCTTGTTTTCTAGACCTTTTTCTAATGACTTTTAACTAAATAACTAAGTTCTGTGTTCTCTAAGGATATCTCTTAAAAACACATGTGCTCTAAGTTCAGAGAATACACTTTTAACCTTCTGAATTGTACAGAAAAAACAACACAATCCCCCCTAGTTTAAGGGACAATGAGTTACTTATTTTATCTTCAATGGAATCAGTTTAACAAAGAGAAAACTTGATTTTCTTCAACACTTAAGTACTGTATGTGACTGAAAAAGATCAATAAAGCTAAGAATACATTCTCAAGAAAACACTATGAACAGCTTTTATTGTTATATAACAAACTAATAAAACTGTACCTTGACTGTTTCCATTCTCAAATGCAGTAGTATGGATGCAGTAGTAGGATGAAGAAATTTAATTCAGAAGAACTGAAATACTGTAATAATTCAGGTTCTTGCATTATGTGTTATTTGATTTCATACATCTTGTAAATGATACACTACAAAGAATGTAGTTTGCGTTGTTTCTTTGTATCATATCAATGCAAATGATATAAACACAGAAAATATAACATTGTGTAGATTAAACTTACTGTTTTCAGACTACTAATTGGATCAGAAGTATACAACTAGACCAGCCATAGTCAAAATTAAATTCTCCATAAAATTCAGTTCAGAGTATGTGTACTCTTGTTTCAGGGATATAAAGATGTCAATTCAGGATCAAATGAGCCCTTGTGTGCTCAGGTTCTGATGTATCAGTTCAAGTTCTGATATGCAGTTAAGTCATTTGATGAAAATACAGAAGTATTTTTTTTGTGTAAACATGAGATTTTTGGGTAGGAACCTGTGGCTCTGCAGACACCACTAACTGAAATTAGTAGAAAGGGCAAAGCAAGAAGAGCAAGGTTAAGGAAACGGCACCCTCTGAGCAGCCTTCTCATTTATACAACTTCTACAGACAAAACGTGAATGAATATTCAGTTTACCCAGGACCTGGATTTTTCATTACTGCTTTTCAATAGAAAATTGTATATTGGCAAGAGAAAATATCACTAGAAGTTTTGTTTTGTTTTTAAGAATTCATGCGTATTTGTTCTCCAACTGACTTAACTTGAAGTATTCTAGCATTTACTTTTAATATTCAGGGTTTTAAGAAAGCAATCACAAGATAAAAGGCAATTTTTCAACCTATATACAAAGTTCAATACATCTCTTCTGATAAAGGCAGTTTAAGGTCTGCATTTAACCCTGCATACATGATCTTATTTGGGGATCTGGGTGTGCTGCATGCGAAAGTGGTGATTTCAGCACCTGTAAGCATATGTGAACTTTACACTAGCATACCTAGCCACCCTTCACATTTAAATTGCAGCAGCGAAGAGCTCAGTTTAGCCTAGCTGCGCAACAGACTGACTAGGACTCTTATCAGAAGTAGTTCACTATCAGAATCAGAGGTGAACCCTGTGCTATCAATGAACACATTTTATCAGCTCCAGATCTAGATAACTTAAAGATAGCTCCAGTATATGCATAAGAACTCCACTCATGCCTCTTAGACACAATATAGCACATCTGCTGCTGTACCCTGCTGCTAATATCATTGGTCTTCCCACCTAACTCTGCTTTGTGCTGTGTAACGGGAAAGCGGTGATGCCCTGACCTGCAGGGCTGAGAGCCCTACATGGAGGTCCCCCAGCAGCCATTCTAAAATCCATGTCACCAGTGCAGAGGAAATATACCCGTTCCAAAAAGCTGTTATTGAATATGTTACGAGTCATCTCAAGAGTTAATCAAACAATGTCACTTCAATGTCTGTGTTCTTTTAGAGAGGAATAGCAAACTCTCCTTTCCGAAAATAAATAAGCAACATACGCATGTAAAAGACTGCAAAGACATGAGCTTCAAATGTGTTCTCGATTCCATGGTACATTTTAACTCCTGTGTACATCAAACTTAAATCATTACTGCTTCCATGGAAAAGGTGGGAAAAGCATTTCCTTCTGTATCACCTAAAGTAAACACTAATGGCTGATGGATCACCCAAAGTAAATACTAATGGTAGAGGATAGCTCTTCAGAATCCATTTTCTGTATTGATTTGGTCTCTACTGACTATAACAAGAGATCAGAAAACCTGGCTCACTCACTACAGCACCGAGATCAATTCTGTAAGTGACAAGATGCCTGGAGAAACACCATGCAGAGACATCACAAATCCCTACCATGAAGCTTAATACAGCTCCAGAGGGTTTTTTCATCATTCCCTTATGACATTCTCATTTGGATAGTTCACAAGTTACTGAAACTTTATAACAACAACTATTGAGCAAGTTGGCAAAAGACTGGAACATGAACCTAGTTCACAAGCACTGCAAGATGAGAACCAAGTCTACATACATACCACTTTTTTAGCTAGGTAATGAGTGTTTTCATGTTAATAGATATAAGTAGACCTGCAACACCAAAAATATTTTAGTTGAAATACTTTATGCAGCTGATGATCAACCCTATCTCTTTTCTTCTGCTGGTTTGAGGGCACTTACTGACAGGTCTATCTGTTTTTCATGAGCCTCGCAGGACTAGTGTGACTTTGTGTTAGGCTACTGGTAGACTTTGCATCCTGTTTTTTTACAGTAGTTACATCTGTGTGCATTTTTGTCTGAGATTGGTTAGCAGCTCAGAGTGAAATTAGGACCCTACTTGAGTCTCTCATTACTCTCACTTGAAACAAAAGTTTCCATGTTTACTTTAACAGAACCAGTGGTCTCCAATTTGAAGCCCTGTGCAAGCTAATATCCCACATCATAACTCACATACAGTAACAAGACATAGAACAGTACAAGACACCATCCACCTGCAGAAAGGAACTGGGAAAAATGTACAAACCATGACTAACGTTTTGCAACCTTTAAGAAAAAGTATGCTCCCTGAAAGGTTATAAAGCCTGGACATTTTACACCAATTTCATAAAGTCTACATATTGGAATATTCATACTAAAGACGGTCATGCTTTAGGCACGATTTTAAATGGATTTGTTGTACTAGATTTTAAGGTCCTTAAAATATTTTTTCTATTTAGATATAGATAAAAGACAAGGTATTCTAGTTAATTTGATGAATTCTACAGTTTCAAAGTTGTAAAGAAAATATTAGATGATTACAGAAACTACTTTAGAGGTGCTCACACCTTTCTGAGGCAAAGTGGTCTAGGAAAAAATAAACCTATAGCCAAAGTTCCCTTTTGTAGATGTCTTTCCAATTTTAGAAGGCAGAATCTGGCCTTATCTGTTTATTCTTGGTAGCAGTGCTTGGTACTTAAATGGTCACTTATGTACCTATGCGTTAACTGCTCCATTGTTCCCTCCCCAGATTCTGAGCAATGTCAAAGCTATGATATTTGCATTTATTTACAAATAATTAATTACCAAATGTTTGATTATAGATTTACCTTAACTAGTATTTAGTATTTTTAGCTACTGTTATAAAAGAAAGATTATGAAAAAGATTTTGTAACATTTTATGCATGGTGAGTTGAAAAGTAAACTAATATCTGTTCAATCAAGTGATCAAAAGTCAACATTGTTGGGGAATATACTGTTACTTAAATATTATAGAATTTTTCATTACCTAGGACAATATTGCTACTCTGTTAAACATTGAAACATCTTAGTTTTATAGAAAAAGAGGACCAAGAGACTACCCGTTCATCTCACACATGTGTTAACACCAGAGTGAACTAATTAAGAGAAATGGGAAACTGTCATGTTCTCATTTATGAATGTAATTGAGACATTTGTTATATACATAGAAGGCAGATTTCAACAGATAGAATTTTCCAGAAAGGCATTCAGGGTAAACATACTTTTCATTCCTGTCAACTTTTGCAGCATGCATATTAAAATCCTTTGCTGATGGTTGACTGAAAGCCATTGTAACATTCCTCTCTGATCATAGGTCATCACTTGCATAGTAAAAAGAAGGAGACTTACAGTATTTCATAATTTTTAATTAATTGATGATGTTAATATAAACAGCATGACTGAATCAAAAAGAATTAGTTAAAATGAGCTACACTGAATTTCTGAATACATAATATATTGATTTTCTTTTTTCCTCTGTAACAACCTGCTGCTAAATGATAAAACAATTACATATAAGCAACATCAAAAATGATTGGAAAAATTAAATCCTAGAGACATGATGTAGTTTAGCAAGACTGCCTGTACCTAATGAGGAAAGAAAAGAGAGCGCGAGAGAGAGAAAGAAAAGAGAGCGCGAGAGAGAGAAAGAAAAGAGAGCGCGAGAGAGAGAAAGAAAAGAGAGCGCGAGAGAGAGAAAGAAAAGAGAGCGCGAGAGAGAGAAAGAAAAGAGAGCGCGAGAGAGAGAAAGAAAAGAGAGCGCGAGAGAGAGAAAGAAAGAAAGAAAATAAATCACACTAGCTAAATACTAGAAAGAACTTAAACATATACAAAACCATTCTTTATTTCACTGGATTTTGTACATAGCACCAATCCCGTTTTTCTGAAGTTCTCATCAAATGAAGAGTCAAATGTTCCATTCTCAATGCTGAGAAACATTATTTGAATCTCCTTTCTTTAGCATAAGACATGTCTTTTAAGACGCAAGCAAGGTTTCAGGAAAAAAAAAAAAATAATTTTTGACATGAAGGAAGGTTTCACTGTTAAGGTATTCTCAAAGAACACCTCTACTGATTGCTAATTTAGGAGGTGCAAGAATTAAACTTTGTAGTTTGAGACTGAAGAGATTAATTTATATTAGCTGTAAATTAAGAAAAAAAGATGAAAAACACCTACCTTTCGGGAATGGATTTCTTTCACGTACAGTGGAAGTAGAAATTCAGATATTCCTTCAAGTCGTATTCCTTTTTTAGTGACTCTCAAATTTCCCATTCCATCCTACAATCAATAATATACATATGTATTCATTTTAGGAAATAACCTTATCCAGAACAAGGTAAAAAGAACACAGTAGCTGGCCTAATATCTAAGAATAATGAGTGGTGTCCCACTCACCCCAGCTCTCCTGATGATCTTGGACAGGAGCTAGATGGGGGATTTATAGGCAAAGCATCACCTAGGATTGAGGTATTTAACTGTGCAGTCTAATGCTGAACTGCGTACATTGTTCCTTGGCTGGACCTAATGCAAGTGTAGATCATAAGTATTCCTTTACTGTAGAGGTGAAACTAGGTCTTGAATTACAACTGCTAAGTAAAACAAATGGCTAATTATCTCTAAAAAATAATAGACTGCTTTACCAAATTTTATATGTATTTTATGTAGTGAAATATTGGAAAAATATGTCATTGTTATGTCTTGAATCAACTGATTTTGCTTTTTCCACCAATTAAAATACATAGGAAAATGTCCTATAGGAAGAAAGAAAAAGCGTTTTTTATTAGAAGTTGCTCATCGCTACTAAGAGCGCGTTGCTAGTGAAGAGAAGAACTTCAAAATGCTGAGGGTTATTTTTGTTTGTTTTAGTTTATCTGAATAGAAATAGGAAAAGGGCCATCACAAAAACTGGATGAAACAAGCAAAGTAAATGATTCAATGTTAAATAAAATGTAAACATAGAGAGGTGGCATAATAAGGCTTCAGCTGTATTCTTACAGGAAAAACAATGAAACCTCCTTGATACTTAAGAGACAGGATCATTTTGCACACTGATAGAAATTCAAGACTTTTTATCCCTTGATGCTTGTTACTATATTCCTGACAGAAGATAGTTCTTTGCTATACAGCCAGTGGAATTCAACTTTGATTCACTTAAGTGCAAAATTAGCAAACTTAACTTAATTGCTGATTAAATATTTTGAAACAATTGCTGACTCTAGTGTAGCAGAACAGTGAGAACTTGCATTTCTGCCCTGTTGCCTGAATTGTGAAACGAGTAACCTCCATTTGCTGGGCAGTCGTAAGCAGCTGCATAAAAGTGTTCCCAATTGCTATAGCTGAATCTGGAAGAGGACACTGACTTAAACAACATTATGCTTGTCTAAAGATATTGTAGCCACTATGCCACTATAGCTATTACCTTTCTAAAACAATTATGCCAATATGGCAGATATTTGACTGACACCACTGCATCCACATCTGAAGCAAGACTGAAAATGTTAATTCTTTAAGACAACAAAAAGAATTACATTTTATGCAATGTAACTCAGCTGATATCATCTTCCAAACACAACAAGGATATAGTGATAGATAGCTTTCCACACTGTAACAGATTTACAATGAACATACTGCTGGGAATCATGCCTCCACATGTCAGTTATAGCACTAGAAGCCTAGATGCCTATGACTACAAAACCAGAAACTACCAGAGTCAGAAAATAAATGTAACTCCTTTCCAAAGCAGAGAAAATATGGAATACCAAAAGCTACTGCTAAGGCTATGTATAATATAGGATAAACTTGTTGAAGTAATATGGCATAAAAAGAATTTTACAGACTCTGTAACAGTCCATATAATGTTAACCAAAACTTGTGACTGATTACATAAAGCCAAGACCTGCCTTTTTATTAGCAAAAGTGCTATTTGTATTCAAACTATATGTCATGGTTTAACCCCAGTAGGCAGCTCAGCCCCACACAGCTGCTTGCTCACTCCTCCCTCAGTGTGGAATGGGGGGGGGGGGGGGGCGCGGAGAGAATCGGAAGAATGAAAGTGAGAAAACTTGTGGATTGAGATAAAGACAGTTTAATAGGTAAAGCGAAAGCTGCACACGCAAGCAAAGCAAAACAAGGAATTCATTCACCGCTTCCCATCGGCAGGCATTCAGCCATCTCCAGGAAAGCAGGGCTCCATCACGCATAACGGTTACTTGGGAAGACGAACGCCATCACTGAATGTCCTCTCTTCTTTCTTCTTTCCCCAGCTTTTATTGCTGAGCAAGACATCATATGGGATGAAATATCACTTTAGTCTGTCAGAGTCAGCTGTTCCAGCTGTGTCCCCTCCCAACTTCTTGTGCACCCCCAGCCTACTCGCTGGTAGGGTGGTGTAATGAGCGGAAGAGACTCTGACTCTGTGTAAGCACTGCTCAGCAGTAACTAAAACATCCCTGCGTATCAACGCTGTCTTCAGCACAAATCCAAAACATAGCCCCATACCAGCTACTATGAAGAAACTCTATCCCAGCCAAAGCCAGTACACTATGACAGCTGAATTATCAAATAATGCTTCTTTAAGAAGTGATATCCTAAAATATTTTTCTTAAACCAAGATAGGAGATGTCTATACAAATCATTTCACATATAAAACTTCAGGCCTTTGTAGGCTTTCTAACAAAGAGCGCAATATGAGACAGTGGTGCCTATTTTTGAAAAGAAAATAAGATAAAGAAATTAGACTTTGCTTTTGAATGTGCAATCTGCATTAATACCCATTAATTCTCAGTTTCAGCAATCCTATTTTTCTGTATATGCTATAGTAATAGCATATAAAATTATAATAGGAAAGAATAACCTGAGAAAAGACAGCAACCATGCTTTATTTTTGGCAGTGAATAACTACTCAACAAGAATTAGGTAGTGATTTATTGATTTGGATATAAACACATTTGCTAACTGAAAAGGCAAATTCAATATGTTGTTTTATCTGCTTCTGTGGAATGTTCGTAACTGCCAGGCACAAAATAATATTCATAATAAAACTGAAAAAAAAAGTGAAAAATACGAAGTCAAACTTCCAGAAAACTGGAAATGCTGAAATTAATGTTGCCTAGGAAAATTCCATCTGTTCCATCTTGCATGTACGTGTATGATAAAGTCTATAATTTGACGTAATATTTACCCTCTTGAATCCCAACTAATTCTACACAAGGTTGGCACTACTCTTAATTGGCAGCTACTCACTATATTGCTTTCACCTCATTACTTGCTTTGCTCCACATTTATTGTACTCTGTTAAAACCCTGCTTTTCCCTCACAGCTTCTGTTCTCAGAAGTGTTTATTACTGAATTTACACAGTTCTTCACAAGTATTAATTAATTTGCAAAATGCTTTTGGAGGCTTTATATCGAGTGATACTGTTCTTATGTTACTGAAAGGGAACTGAAGCACAGAAATTAATTTGTTCACTAAGTTTTGGTACTTACCATATTTTCCCTGCTTATTTTCAGCAGTCTCAGAAACAAACTAACAACAGAGCCTACTGCATCCATAAGGGCTTCCCCTTTTCTGAGTGACATTTCTAAGCCCTCATTCTTTAGTTCTCCAGCAATGGGCTACCCACCTACTGGAGTCCAACAGTTTGAATGCAGACAGACTCTGGACAGACAGGAGCATTCTATTTTCAGTAAAATTACATTATTCAATATAAGAAGACAGACACTACATCCTGGAGCATAAACCACAAATGGTGTTATAAAACTCAAATAGAGTGACTATGACCTTAGTCGCTTGATAAATGCAATAACCTTCCAGAAAGTATGTAATGACTGCTATGAAATAAGACTGAATACTAAAATAAAGAAAATAGTAACACATGTACTACGACGTGCTTAATGAGGCTCTCTCCATTGAAAGAATCACTGCCAGTACATTTTCTTCATCAATAATTCCCCATCCAGTCTAAACAGAAGTTAGAATAAGGAGAGTTTCTTGTTTCATTGAGTTAGAACTATGCTGTTATAGAGAAAAATTCAAGGGTTTTAAGAAGTAACATAACTTGGTCAAAAAGTTATTAGGATTGAAAAGATTAATCAGAGGATTCTTGGATTATTTAATGTACTTATGACCATGAAGATCAGTTCAACTTTGGGGTTCCTCCAGAAAGACAAAAATTAATATAAGAGTTTAAAACAGAACCACAGAAGAATTCTGTCTTAAAACACACTTGCATCTTCCTGTAGTTATGATTTTGATGTAATATTATTAGTATAATTCATTTTAGGCATTCCTTCTGCTAATCTTTGAAATAAACTGCCTAAATTACTTTATGCTTTCCAGGCAATGAATACCCAGATTATTATTTTGGTGTGATTTGATTTTATTCAAGTGCAAAAATACACTTGAATTAACTATTCTAGTACTTCTTTTACAATAAGTAAATGCTGAATTCACATACTGGGACTGGCTGGGATGGAGTTAGCTTTCTTCCTAGCAGCCTGTATGGTGCTGTGTTTTGGATTTGTAGCTAAAACAGTGCTCCTAACACACCGATGCTTTGGCTATTGCTGAACTGTGCTTGCAAGCGTCAAGCCTTTCTCTTTTTTCCCCTCTCTGCCCCCCAGCAAGTAGAGTGGCAATGGGCAAGGAGTTGGGAGAGGACACAGCCAAGACAGCTGACCTGAACTGGCCAAAGGGATATTCCATACCTGTAACATCATGGTCAGCAATAAAAACTGGTGGTAGAGGAAGAAGTGGGAGGTAGAAGGGGGATTGTCTTTCAAGGTGGCCACTGCTTGGAGACTGACTGGCTGACTGGGCATCAGTCTGTTTGTGGTAGGTCATGAGTGATTGTCTTTGCATCACTTTATTTCCTCTTTATGATTATTAAATATTTATGATTATTCTCAGGTTGTTATTCCATGTATAACTTTCCCTTTTTCCTATGTAAGATGATAAACAAACTACCAGTGACTCTGCCTCACTTATTTTGTTCTTTTCCCTACCTGTGAGCAATGCCCTCATCTTTATACCCATAAATATACCTACCTTTCCAACATTGTTAAAAAAATAAATCTTCACTATCAATATTTTACGGCATTCTTAGATTACATTATATTTCAGTTATGAACCCCAGAAATTCAAACAAGCAGCTATTAAAACATTAAAATAGGAAAACTAAACATTTATTTTATGCTGGTGCTTGTCTTAAAACTGCAGCAATCTAGAAATAGTTTTACTGAATTTGAACACTACATTAAAGTCAATGAAATCCCAAACTATACTTATTATAAATCTCTGATGAAGAGTATAACTTTTTATAAATCTATTAAAAAATATTAAAAAAATTTAAAAAAGTTCTAGGAGTCAAACAACTAATACTGACATTCAGAACTTTTTCAATCTTTGATTTGTATATAAATGGGCAGAGATTAATTTTCTCAAATGGTCCTGTAAATGGTATATAAGAAACTCTGAAGTTAATTCGAGCTGCTTTTAAACAGAAAGGATGCTCTTTTAAAGAAGTAAGTTATTTCTTGACAATGTGCTGAAAATTCTACAAGGGTGTACTGCTTATATAGCATGTTTTCTTTCTGCCAAATAAACTAATAAAGCAGCATATTTTATGACAACTACAAATAGTAAAGCATACGATAAAACTATGAATACTTCTCAACAAGCCAGGAGGTTGGCTAAAAATACAATCTGCTGTAACTAATCCTGTACCACACATATTGCTGTATCATGAAGTGTGTTGTGCTTTCTTTTCTCTCTTTTTTTTTAAATATTTAAACACTAAGGCATTCTAAGGAACAAGTCAATAAGGAATTCTATACAAATTGCTGATAAACAAGAAGTATGCAAGAACAAGGTTAGCAGTCTGCATGATAGCCAGCTCTCTGTGCCTTACATGACAAGAACTGGAGACATAGGACAGGATTTGCAATACCGGCTTGGAAGATCTTTAAGTTACAGAAATGGCAGGTTTGAAGCCAAGCTGTGGATTGTTTAAGTTAGAAATAACATTTCTTCTGGAGGACAGTAATGAAATCTTACAACTCACTCAGCCTAAATGAAATAAAACCTCTTTGCATGAGAGTTGGATCAAATCTCTACCTTTAATATTACAAAGGCCTGCAAATCTGTGGGTAGTACTGTTATGTGAGAGATGTGAAAGTGGAGAAAATACCTACAATTTCTACTTAAGGTCACAGAATTCAAAATTCCTTGGTCTGGAGAGAAGAATGAGGAGAGTGTGATACTGCAGTTCAGGAATTAAAACTCTCATTAAGTGAGTTGAGAACAGAGTTCTGCTAGATCCTCCAATAATTTGCCATGCATCTCACAAAGTGGGCAGTTCGGAGGCAGCAAAATCCCTGTTAATTAGAATGCAAGATTTTCCTTGGGGTTATATATTGGACTTACATCCACAGGCACAGTGAAACGTAAATTGAAGTGTTGGTTAATCTGAATTGACTAAAACATTAATAAATAACATTTTGTATTTTGGTTTTGTATGGTGTTTTTCCTGTTTTCCTTCATAATAAAATACACCAAATATCTGTTTCAGTACTTTACAGCAGGAACAACAAAGTAGCTGGTGGGCCAGGAAATACATTATTATCAATAATAGTCAAGTTTTTCGAAAGTTCTGCTGTTAGATGTGATATTCTGCTTGTTTTTTGAGTATATATTTATATACAAATTTATATATATATTTATATGTCCCCAGATTCTGTCTCCAAAGGCTCACAGGCTGAAGAGGGAAGCATTGCACAAAACATGGAGGGGAAAAAAAAATTTAAAAACTGTAGTGTTTAAGCAAAGTGCTTAAACACAATATCCTACAAATTAATAAACATTCACTGCCTGTTGCCTTGTAAGCATCATAGCAGAGGCTAAACATGAAAACAAATCTGGATGATGTGATTGCAGTACTATGAAAGAGCACAGATGAAACATCTGTAA
The DNA here is from genome assembly GCF_030936135.1 of Gavia stellata. NCBI lineage: Eukaryota > Metazoa > Chordata > Aves > Gaviiformes > Gaviidae > Gavia > Gavia stellata. The sequence goes on from NC_082598.1 coordinate 32,416,251, forward strand.
GTGTACAAAGATGCTACGCAAAAGGAAGAAAGAAAGAGGGTAAGATATCAGAATAAAGGTGGTTAAAGCAGTGAAACAGTGGTGAACTATACTGAAGATGGAAAAAGAATACTGAATTCTATGTCATGGTGCAAAAACCAGATAATGTAGAGGGACAATGACAGGGACGATTAGGAAGATGAAAGACATTTCCATTTTGTCAACAACGTAGCTGCTAGACATACACAAAAGTTTGGGAAGAAGACGACAAGGGAAATTATTTGTATTGTGTTCACATACAGAAAAAGCTGGATTTCATAAACAGAGTTGGAACATAATTCCAGCTGGAGAAAAATGGTGCTTGGACATGGTTGTGGATGTACAATCTGAAGAAAAACTGTAGTTGGCTACCGTCCTGTATAAACAGAAAAAGAGGAGTGGTATCAGCAATGAAAACAGAGTGTGTTTTCCTGGATTACCAGGAAAGATAACTGTGAATTTCAGTAGCCAAAAATAAAGGTAAAATGAAAGAAATATACCGAGGAAAGCACACTGGAATGGCAAAAATCCAGACTGATGGAAATATCTGCCTTCATCCTTCTGCTGAAAATACTAGCTGACACTGTGCAAATGACAGTCAGAAATAGATATCAGGGAAAAGTTAGGGAAGGAATTATTATAGTACAGTGCAGCAATGTTTAAAGGGATACAGACTGAGGGAAAAAATACCCTGTGGAAATTCAGTACTGATGATGAGATTTTAAGTGGAAAACTATTCAAATTAAATGGAATTAGAATAGCCTGAATATATTCTGTCCTTTAGAATGGTTTTTGAGTATGTGGATCACAGCCTGGCTTCTTCAGTTATACAAGTAATCTTTAAATGAAAATAAAAGTCTGTATGTGCATGCAGTAACAGAAAATATAACTATCCAGACCAGACAATAGGTTCAAATGCATCTTTCTTGCTTAGAAGTTTGATTTTATTCCCTGGTCTGGGTAGTTATGTTATTTTTCATTCATTCATAGATGTATCCTTTAACGTCAAGTGAAAAAGACAGAATTTTAAGTCATCTGTTCTCATAAACTATTTCAGATTAAGGTATGATCTTTCTCGAATTCTTATATTTTGTATTGCTGGTTGGTTTTTTTTGTTTTGTTTTTTTTTTTTTACAATAAATTTTAATTTGTATGTTCTTAAAACAAACATAATTAATAAATTAGGAAACATACAGGACTTAACTACACAATTCTTCTCCCCCTAAATATCTGACATTTCAGGAATTTAAACAATAAAGACAAAATTTTCAGACCCATTGAACACCTGCAAATCTTACAGAAACTATGTGGTGAGAAGGATACAAAGTCTAGACCAAATAGTATAGAAATTAACAATCTCAAACCTAACATCTCAAACTTTTGGACGTGAAATTAATTCTTTTCTTTATTTGGATGCATGTTTTCTGCTTTACTATTTTATCCCTTTTAATTCTATCATTATTGGGAGAAAGCTGTAATAATTGCATGTTTTGGATGGTGTTAGTATCACTGTAAATGTACTAATAACACTATTTTGATAAGACTGCTAATTTTTTAATTAGACTAATAATAAATTATTGGGGGTGTGTGTGTTTATTTAGTCTACATAAATTGCACAGGTTATTTAATCTGCTTTCCTGCCTTTGAGGCTTGGTTGTAATTTTGACACAACATCTTGAAGATAATTTAGTCATGCTGAAAATTTAATCACACATTATCCTTGTACTTTATTTTTCAAATAAGTAGTCGCCTGACTTCAGAAAGAACAATGAAAAACTGCAGATTGCCTAGCATACTGATATTGGAGGACAACAAACAAATATGCTATTTACAAAAGCGGTCATCTTTGTCGATAAATCTGTAAGAAATATTTACCTATAAGAAATTTGTACACTTCCATTTTTTGTACATACACATGAGGCTTAATTAAAAATGTTAGAGCACAGGCTCTGCCGTTTCTCTCTACAATTACCTGAACAGGGGTTGCAGAGAGGTGGGTGTTGGTCTCTTCTCCCAAGTGACTAGTGACAGGACAAGAGGAAACAGCCTCAAGTTATGCCAGGGGAGGTTTAGGCTGGATATTAGGAAAAATTTCTTTACTGAGAGAGTGGTGGAACATTGCAACAGGCTGCCCAGGGAAGTGGTGGAGTCACCGTCACTGGAGGCGTTCAAGGAACCTGTGGACGAGGCATTGTGGGACATGGTTTAGTGGGCATGGTGGTGTTGGGTTGATGGTTGGACTTGATGTTGCAGGTCTTTTCCAACCTTAATGATTCTGTGATTGATTCTCTAGGAATCTCTACAAGAAATTTTTAGGATCTACTCTTCTCATGTATTCCAGTCCTTACCCTGAACTAATGCTAGATTACCTAGATTTTGAGAAGTATAAATGTGATTTGGGTGGAGATGCCTTGTAATTCATTCAGTCACATACAAAAAAATAGGTTGTGTTGGTGGGATTACGTGCTTGTTGTTTTTCGTGTTTGCACCTTGCCATTTCAATAAGCCTGACACAATCAAAACTCAATGCTTGTGGCACTAAAATCTACTGCATGCTCATGCTGATTTCTACTCAAAAATATTTCAAAACCATTTCAGAAGAAACTAGCTAATCAGAAGGAGAGAATAATCATGTAAGACAACTAAACTTACACAATAAGACAGTTCCTCAAAATCCATATGTTTTAGTTTATAGCTAAAGAATAGAGTTTGTTACAGAAAATAAGATTTTTCCTAAATATTTAAACCTTATTGTCCATGAAAAAAAGCTGTGATAAAACATTCACCCATGCCTAGTACCTGTTTAACTCAAGTTTCATCTCACATTTCTATTATGGTTCCCAAGCAATTCAGGACTGGGCATTACAAAACTGAAAAACTGGGGCAGCAAAGAAAGCAAGCGCTAAACAAGCATTAGTAGCCTTTCCAACAGCATTTATTCCCATTACAAAATGATAAAGCATGTCTCGAATTGAGTGGTGGGCTTAGTCGCGAGGTTCTGCAAAATACTATTCTCTTGCATTACTGCAAAATCATCTACTCCTGACATAATGGTTTGGTTTTCTCTTGTTCTTGTACTTAAAGGCAGATTCTGTACCTTCTTTAGATGATTCACTGTACTGCCTAAACTATATTTATGGTTAGAAGTATTTTCTTAATAGGTAATCTGAACCTCCAATGCTATAGTGCAATTGCTTTACTTCTGTTTGTCTTTCAGACATGTTACTGCTTAGACTAAATAACTGCAGTTCACTGTCTTTCCTTGTATGTCCTTTTCCATCTTTATGCTTCCCAGTGCTCCTAGTCTGACTTTAGTTTATCCACATCTCTTCAAGAAGTAGAATAAAAAAACCAAAGAAACAGAACAACACAGCTTGAGAACACTTACAATAGCTAAGCAGAGAAAAGTTACCTCACTTGTTTATTCCAGAGGATCTTTTTTTTTGCAATATTGTTCTGTTACTAATTTATGATATGCTTACAATCAGATACTTGTTATGAGAACAAATTAATTTAATTTAAAGATTGGATTCCACAAACTGGCTGGAAGATAGCTCCTCCTTTATGTACTCATTAGAGTACTTACTCTGTATCTGACAGGGCCTAATTTTTTTCCTCCTTAGCCTGAGACAACTAGAATCTACTGATGACTGTTATAATCACATTACTCTAATCCTTGCTCTCTTCTCAGTAAAAATCCAGTTTGTATAAATAATTAAAATTTTATTGGAAAAAATTGTCATTCCCATCACTACCCTTAACACCAAGCGTCTTCATTTCAAGAGATCTTTTAATATTACCAGTAAACCCATGCTGCTCCATCAGAAAAGACTGAGGACCATTTTAAGATAAACCTTCCAAGTTAGGACTCTCATCTGCAGATTTTAGTTCTGGATTTAAAATATTCCCCAACTTACATTGCAGAATCTAAAGAAATAGGATTCTAGAACAACAGATTAATAATAGCAGCTAGGGAACCCACCTAAAAAGTTTTAAGATACAATTTATCAATTTTATGAGGATTCACTCATCTCAGGGTTGCTTATGATAACAACTAGGCAAAATGACCCAGAAGATCCTTTCTTACCCTGAGTTTTCTTAATATTTTGCAGTCATGTATTAAGGCACATCTACCTTCCTAAATATTTTCTTATAGTGTGACTCTGTAATTGTTATAGAGGAAGGCTTAACATACAATAACCCATGAGCCATACCATGGAGCTACTGAAGTACCTACAGAGACAAGCACATCCTTCAGTAACTCCCTGGTTTGGCACTTATATTCAGCAAAGTGTGCTTTTCTTGTAACAAAACAAATATCATTAAGTAGGAGCTATTACACTGCTTCCTTGATTACACTGTAGCAAAAACCATTAAAGAAATAAATTTTCAAGACAGTCTAAGAAACCTATTACTGTCAAAACCAAAAGTGATCATTTTAATGTGAGGAAAAAACGTTGTATCAAACTTGGTTGTTGCCGAATTTTATTTTCAAGAAGGGTGACTATCTAACACTACAGTCTTCATAGCATCTAAGTTCATACACGTTACTTAGTATTCCAGCACAAACACTGCATGTTTTTCAAAACAGCTACCACACATCTTTATTTAAAGAACACCTTGCTCTATTGATACACTCAATAAAATAAATGGGACTAAGAGCGAAGTAGCTTGCTGCAAAGATCCATCTCTTGCTATCAGGGCAAAGGAAATGAAAAAGTGTAAGAAATTCCATGAAATTGCTTGAAAATAACAGTCTGCCCAATAGAACACTCATCTCCTAACTGATAGCTTCAAGTTCCTTCTCTGCAGTCCGAAGTGATTAAAAATCATAACCTCCACTTTTTTGAGGAGTATTATAACCACAATGATCAAGGGACCTACCTAATATCCTTGCAGATAGCTCAGCATGGCAAAGGACTTTGAGAAGTTATCAGTTATGTTGGCAAACAGGAGAAGCCTTGTAAAGGGGATAATTTCAAGAGAAATATTAAAACCAAATGTATTGCATAGTGTGTTCTCAGATATCACAAACTTCCTATGGTATGGCTGAACACCCGATCACTGAAGGACAATGAAAGCTATGTATTTGTGAATCAACAGTTCAGTATCTCACTGACTTTTGTAACAAGGCAATTTAAGAGACTGATTGGAGAAGGGAGTTGTAGAAAGCACAGTTTAGTATCACAATTCAGCCCTTTAAAAGCACAGCATCAGGGTCATCTCTCTCATCAAATCTTTCTCAGTCTACAGCTCTGAGGAGGCAGGGTGGATACAGGGTGGCCCTCTGCAGTTGTGTCCACAGAGGAACCCTAGAGGGGAATTCTTCAATCCAGGTTCTGTGCTCAAACTGAGGAACACAGACCTACACACTTCTAAAAGCAGAAACCAGGAATGAAAGAATCCCTGCAAATATCCTGTAGGAAACTGGTAGAAGACCCATAAGCAAAGTGGTGAAGCAGAGAAGCCCATATGACCCAAAAGGATATCGATAACATGCCAGGCATGAGGACTTCCAGTGAAAAAGTCATTGACCAGCTGGAAGGAAATGCAGGAGTACCAGACATGGAGGATGAATTGGACACCCGCCAGAGAAGCAGCTGATTAGGGAAGCAGCCAATGCTCCAATCCTTAATAGCAAATGAAGTACCCATCCCAGTGCTAGTGAAAAAGAAACTGTACATCCTTAACACCAAGAATCATGAGTCTGACTAGATTTGAGACTCACCAGCGATCTAATTATTACTTCATGCAGCTCATTTGTAACTACACTAATAATATAACAATCTAGGGAGAGAAGGAGATGGAAGAATTCAGATTCATGTAGTACATCTTGTTGAAGAAGAGCAGTAAGGGAGCATGGATGAATACACTTGTTCTGAGGTTCAGACCAAAAGGGAGAACAAATTGCTAAGTGACTGCAAGGGACAGTTATAAATCTAAAAAAAACATTGCCACTTTGGGATTTCTCTCCCAGACCAGAAGGATCAAGTAGATGATGTATTTGTGAAGAGTAAACCAGTGCATAGACCTCAGTGACGACGTATGTTACTAACATCCTTTGTGAATGCAGCAGGAGACAGGTTGAAGAGGAAGCTGCTGAAATGTTTTCATGATAAGAGTAATGAGAGGGTAGGGGCTGCTTCACATTTGTCTTTAATTAACAGAGAAGAAACAGCTAAGAATGTGAAGATTTAGTAGTAATGCAGTTGAGATTGGTCACAAAAGGACAGAATTCTCGAAAGTTAGATAAGAAGGAAAATAACTCAAACTAAAAGCAATGTATTTCAAGAAGGCAGACTTCAGTAAAAGGACTCTTTGAGAAGATTTCCTGGGAGACTTGCCTAAGGGGGAAAAGAAATTACAGCAAAATGGTAGCTCCTTAATGAACCAATTTACCAAAAGGAGAAGAAAGACTTCTGATAGATTCTGAAGAATATTGACGTTTGATGCTTTTTTTGTGTGCTTTTAAAATTTCTTCTTTAGTCAAAAGGTCAACATAAATTGGTTCTCTGTTTTAATTGGTGTACTAGTGATAAAGGATTAAGATCCTGCAGGGAAAGGATGAATGCATTTACAAATACTTGTATAAGCTAGGTATTTTCAAGCCAGCTGAGTAAAACGAACTTCATCCTGAGGTACCCAAAATCTGCAAGCCATAAATGATTAGCTAAAAATATGTCTACAACAGTGACATAGCACAGAGCAGTAGAGTGCAGCAATCCCTCGTTTCCCCACTTACTCCATGTCGGTTCAGACTGTGGGGCAGTTTTTCTGCATGTGAAGGGGATTCCTTTTGGATGAAATTAAATCAGAAGATCTGTTCAAAGTGCAGCAACAGTCTCTAAAAGGAACAGAAAGGTCCCAATCAATGCGTGATCTGCAGCACAAGCAAGTCCCACAGCAAGTACCAAGTGCACATGCACCAACAGAACGCTCTCAAACCAGAGAGATCTCCTGTGTTCTTCTGCTTCTTGTGCCACTTAAAAGGCTGAAAGTCTTGAGTTCAGTAACCAGCTCACACAGATGCCCTCAGCTCCTAGCTAAGCGCATTCCTTTATATTACACAAAGACCTCCTATGTTTCAATATACTTTGTCTTCCTTCAACTGCTGTATCCCTTTTCAGTGCTTTTCTGAATTGCTTGTCTCACATGCCTCTTCTTTTTTTTGTTGTTAAATTAATAATGATTTCCCTTTTCTATCTTTCCTTCCCAATCAACTTCTTTAGTCTCATAGAAGATTCAATATATTTCAGTCATAGTGCCAGATCATGGTCAAGGGTCTCAGCTATGCCCCTTGCATCTTTAAGTTCTGCATCTACTGCCAGTCATCCCTAGGACTTTGGATTTCCATGTGTCCAAACTCTGCATACCCTCTCTCACTTACCCTGCCTCTTCCTCAACAACTGAGACAGTGGAAGTCATTACTTTCATGGTGTCCACTTTTGCCCCTGCCACAAGATTTAAGACACCATTTCTTCCATACTGAGCCTCTCTTTGGCCAATACCCAAATTCAGAGTCAGGAAGCAGCAGGCACTATGTGTCACACATAAGTGAACAGGAACAAAAATAAGACTTGCTCCCCTGGAAAATGGCATGATAACACCCATGTGCTGCTGTCATCTCCACTAAATGGATGAAAGGATGCTCTGGCACCTGCTGAAGCAACATTGAGAAGCCTACACATCTGAAAGCAAGTTTGTAGGATCACTTTCTTTTGGCTATCTTTGAGCAACATGTGCAACAGGGATGTTTGGTCCAGAGGACCAGATTAATCATAAAGTAAACAAATATGTATACCTATAGTCTAGCTTTGGGGTTCTGGGTACAAATTGCTTCTTTTCTACTGATCTGTTCATATTGCACTGCATGTTTTTGCTGTGTGGCTCACAATTACATAGACTTTGTTCTCATAGGCTGTGAAAGCCTGTAAAGGATGGATGAGAGCAAACTCTAAAGGTGAAAACTAGAAAGGCAGAATTGGTATTTATCTTTTAAAAGGCAAAACAGTGGCAGCAAAGATCAACTTACCTCAAACTCTTTCAAAAATACCATGAGCTCTATACCAGAATAGATAATCAAAAAAGGAATTTGTAGGCAGCTGGAAGATGACCATGAGATCAATGAGATGCAAAGCAATGAAAAAAACAGTAACAGGGTAAGAATGAAACAATGGGCAATACAAATAAGCACTAAATAATAATTTAAAAAAGACATACAAGGAAGGGCTAAACTTGATGACATTGGTCAGACTGGAGAAGAGAAATTAAGGAGGCACACAATAATAATCTTAAAGCATGAAAACATGTTCTTCATGTCCACTGATAATTAAACAATAAACAGCGAACTCAAAATGAAGAAACTGAGAATCGGGTGATTATTAGTAGAACATTTTGACTATAAGAACTGAAAGATTTTGCATGGTGGTGCAATATCCATCCGTGAAGATTTTTAAGAACTTTTTGGACAAACATGTCCCAGGAATGATGTACTGTTTAAGCTATGTTGTGGCAGAGGGTGAAACAGGTGGCTTTTGGAAATATCCTTCTGTCATTCTGTCTACAATTATTTTTAGAGTTCCATGCAGAGACTATCAAACACAAGGTGCAGAATTGGATATTTGCCTCATCTTTGTTGAAGAAGTCCTTGTACAAAATGCATTTAAAGCTCTTTTAAACCCACTTTATAACACTGCAAATGTCTAAGACATGCAATTAAAGAAAAATCAAAAGACACAGTAGAATAAATTGGAATTTATACTTTTAAGAATATTTTTTCCCATGTTTACTGTACTTACTGTATTTTACTGAGTATATTTCCAGAGAAATGGAAATAAGAATGCTGTTTTCAAACAATATCTTACAGAAGTCCAAGTGCAGCATATCTGCATATTCTCCCAGACAGCTTTTAATCAAAAAATTAAGATAATATTAAAAATAATGAGAAAGAAGGAAGACTTTAAGGGATAAAGAATGAAGTATATCTGAATTTTCAGTGATTGCCCTTTTAGCTCTTGTATGCATCATAATTTGTCCTAACATTGCCCTTGAATCCAAACAGAATCGTTATATTTAACGCATGATCTCAATTTCAATATTTATTGCCAATGTCACTAATTCGCAAAATGTATGTACACTTAGTTGGTTTAAGAACTATGCAAGCGATTTGTCTTGACTGTTTCAGGATTATGATAAAATTACTGTCCTGATCAGCAGTAAACACTGAAAAAGGTTGATTGGATTGCAAGAAAACAAAGTATCTGTTCCTAGTCTTAACAACTAAAATAATCCATAAGTGGGGGTGGGGTGGGGTGGGGTGTGTTTGTGGCAGAAGTAGTAGAGTAATGGAACAAGCATAATTTCTTATTGTGCAGACAGTAAGGCAGTTTTGAGAATACCTACATAAGGCATTCTGTAGTGCAATTAAACATGCAGTAAATTATTCACATCAACACTTTCATACATTCATTTACTCATATTCCTCATCACTCACAGGATACGGGTGAACAGGGTCCTCGTTTAGATACAGGATGGAAGATAAATGAAAGAAGGTTCTGAAAACTGGGCTGACAACAGATCACAGACTGAAAACAGTAAAGATGAGTTGGGATGTGGTGACTGTCCAGACAGTAGTGACAGGCTCTGACTGACAAATTCAGTTAAGCAGATGCAGCACAGTCTATCCAGAGAACACGGATTCAGGATAAGTGTCAGTTTTGGCAAGAAAATCAGTTTCTATAATGATAAAACAAAAAAAAGTACAAAAATATGCCTATGAACACAGACCCTTAGAGAGATCAAAGTAAGAAGACAGGAGAGATTTAGAGGAGGAGATTTTATGGGCAAACCACTTCTGCTAGCACAGAGAGGATGTACCATAGCATCTGAAGAAGGAAAATAGTAGAGGCATTTCTCTCTTCACCTTAAGAGACAGGTATCTCATTTCATATGCTGAGAGAGGCATGGGAATGAAGACAGAGAAGGCTGGGGTGGGCAGGGGAAGACCACAACTGACTGATTCGAGCCTGCATTTCTTGGGGAAAAATGTTTTGGAAATTTTATTCTTTGCATACTCTTTCCTCAGTGTCACCCACCATACATTTCCTTTGATCTATCATCATCTTTCACTAGAGTCACAGTTTAGTCACCTGTCTTGTCAAATTATTTTTTTTAACTTTTTACAAGGAGGTCAGACTAAATGCTGTTATGTTGATTTCTAACTGTATTTTCTGTGTACAGAGGTTTCCTGAACATATGAAAAAGGTATACTAAGAAAAAAGGTATGGTGGGGGAAAAAAGAAAAAAATGCAATAAGGTAATCTCAAATCTTTAAAGTCTTAAATTCATGATCTTCACTATCTGCAACATGAGGGCATTTCGTTCTACTGAACAAACGAAACTTAAAATTATTTAACGATGAATCTGGCAGTTGTTGAAACTTTAGGTAAGTACTCTGTGTCTAATGATTCACTAAAGAAAAATACAAAATGGAGAGAAACATATGTCAAGTCACTTCTGAAGTGTCTAAAACTCAGTCTTTCATACCTATTTTTCAAGACCTATCATCTTCTGTGTATCTTAATTTAAAAGTAGTAGTACTCACAGGTATGTTATTTCAAGGTTATCTTAGTTCTTCTATCTTGGTTCAAAGGAAATACGCTTCTTCAGTATAATGTGCAGACTTAACCAGAAGGAAAAGATCCTTAATAGCCTACAATCTCTATAGCTTTGAAATGTTCAACAAATAGTTGTTCGTTGAGTTGTTTTCTTTCACTTACATGTGTCATGAAATTGCTGAATTTCACTACTAGTAGCATTCTGTATGACCACCAGTAAGAGACTCATCTGAGATTTATTAGCCACATTTTGCTAATGCAATTTTGACTGTATTTTTGGTAGGGAAGAAAGATGCAGTATGAGAAAACCAAACAAAATAATTGATCAAAAATATTAAAGGAAGACATCCTTCACTGTTTGCTCCATCACGTGTTTAAGAACAGAACAAATGATAAATTATTCCCAAACACACATCATAAGCAGGAATTGTATCTGATGTCCTATGAAGTTAATTGGAATCCTTTTTTTGATTATATTTATAGTTCAGAAGCTATTTGTATGTATGCAGAGGATCAAAAATTTCAGTTTCCAGTGAAGATGAAACAATCCATCTGTTGGGACATGCAAGTTTTTGGAATGATGCATTTGCAATGCATATGAAAGTACACTTGCATAATATGTCATCAGCAAGATGTTGATGGAAAAGGAAAAAGGAAAAAAAGGGGGACAAAAAAAAATTGCAATACAGCCTTTCTCTTTTGGTAGCATGACTTCCAAATTAAGTGCATTTAGAGAGAGTCAATTTCCCAAGAAGGTTAAATAACTGGCAATGAACACTTTTTCAAAATTAAGAATCAGTAAAAAGCAGGGGAAAAAAGAAAAAAAATAATGTGAGTCATCTGCATGAAAACACCATTCTACCCTAACTGCACGTTATGTGCTTTATGTCAAAAATTCCACGTATGAGTATGGCGAATAATTCACTTTTTTCCCAAAAGTAAAAAAGAATGTAGTGCAAGTACAGAAATTTAAGATCTCTACTTGTGTTTTGTAAGCAGTATAGGCAACCTAATGGGTACTTCTACTTACCTCTGCTGTCTGATTTTCCCTACCCAGTGTTTTGAAAAACAGCACCAGTGATTTGACTCTTCACCAGTGACAAAATAACTGTCTCATGCACTATTATGACACAGTGAATACTGTGAGATTCATTATTAAAGTAGTAAAAATATTCCTATAGAACAAGTATAACCTGAACTACAAGTTATGATCTCTTAACTGAGGTCCAATTTAGATCGAAAGAGATCACATTTTTTTAAAGCATCATTTTTATTTAAACTCTAAACATTACATTTTATTTCTAATTTAACTCCATCTTATTTGTTTGACATTTACCTTGCAAATTGTATCCAAGTAGGGCATCTGGGAACTTAAGCCACATAAAAAATGTAATTCCATATAAATCAGTACCAAGATGTTTATAACAAAAAAAATGTTGTTGGTGACATTACAACACTTTGGCTAACAGCCCAGATGTTTGAATAAATGGCCTTGTCATGGACAAAAGATGCTTCTACAGAATGCTGGACAATTTGTGTACTACAATGATTTTTAAAGTACTGAGTCGAAACTGTCTCTTCTGTCCTCAGATGTTTTCATAATTAAAAAGCAGCATGATTGACTACTGGCTAATCCTTCAAAATACTGGAGGAAAAACACACAATTACCAGTCAGTCCATTAATATCTAAAAAACTCAACTAATTTATTTATGCTTATACCTACATAGGTAGAACTTAATTAAATGCTGATATGGCATTTATAGCATGTATGAGCAGTGTTTTCCTTGATGCTAAGTGTTTTTCCAGTCATGTCCACAAATTTTATTTACATAAAAAAGGTAAAAAAAAATTATCATTTTACTAATAGAGCATGTTAACTGCCTAAACATCAGTAAACTTCTATTATACCTTGGGCAGAATTTTTAAACCAGTCTTTAAACTGATTTTATAACTTACAGCAGTGATATCACAGCTGTGTTGTTTTGAGATTTATTTTTTCATTTTTAGGTGCAAAGAACTTTAATTTCTGAAAGTTCTTCTGGTTTTCCAGCTATTTAAGTTTGTCTCATTAAAAACAATACTCCTTATAAAGCTGGCCATTTTTGTAATTTAAGGCAGTTTGTCAATTGTGAAACACTGCAATCATACAAAGTGAGATGAGTGAGATTATGGCTAATCCTTTTGTACATCAGCAGACAACTCACCGATGTTACTTGGAGAGTAGAGTCAGATTACACAAAATTTATCCCTGAAGAATTTGAAAACTGCGTTTCTGCTCTAAGTTTGGTCAGTGTAACAGTTGCTTAACTGAGCAACATTGTCTTATACCTATTGCTTTGCTCATATGTAAGACAAAACCTCATGATTTAATTTGGCACTTTGACAGCAAATATGATATTCCTCACTGATTCAGACTGAGTTTCTTAATTTCTAGCTATGGATCAACTAGCCAGAATTTTTACTCTAGGGAAATCTCAGATAGCATTAGTCATCCAGGCAGTCTTAAGAAACATACACTCTTTTAAACAAGAAAATTAACTTACATTTTTAAGTACACACATGTAGAATAAAAGCATAAATTAGCCAACACTTTGTAGTTCCCTCATGCGTTCCATTCCTGCTAAGTAGAACAGAGGAGAACATTTCAGTTGGAAGGGACCTACAACGATCATCTAGTCCAACTGCCTGTCCACTCAGGGCTGACGAAAAGTTAAAGCCTGTTATTAAGAGCATTGTCTAAACGACACACTGACAGGCTTGGGCATCGACCACCTCTCTAGGAAGCCCGTTCCAGTGTTTGACCACCCTCTCGATAAAGGAATCCTTCCCAGTGTCCAGTCTAAACCTCCCCTGCCGCAGATTTGAACCATTCCCACGTGTCCGATAACTGGGTACCAAGGAGAAGAGATCAGCATCTCCGTCTCCACTTCCCCTCCTCAGGTCGTCCCTCAGCCTCCTTCTTCTCAAACTAGACAACCCCAAAGTCCTTAGCCACTCCTCATAGGACATGCCTTCCAGCCCTTTCAACAGCTTTGTTGCCCTCCTCTTGACACATTCAAGAACTTTCACAGCCTTCTTAAATTGTGGGGCACAGAACTGCACATCGTACTCAAGGTGAGGCCAGACCAACACTGAATACAGTGGGATAATCACTTCTTTTGACCGGCTGGTTATGCTGTGTTTGATACAACCCAGGATGCGGTTTGCCCTCTTGGCTGCCCATGCACACTGCTGACTCATGCTGAGCCTGCTGTCGACCAGCCACCCCAGATCCCTTTCTGCAGGGCTGCTCTCCAGCCACTCCTCCCCCAATTTATACTCATGCCCAGCATTACTCCATCCTAGATGCAGGATCTGGCATTTGGAGTTGTTAAATTTCATCCCATTAATGATTTCCCGATGCCCCAGTCTATCTAGATCCCTCTATTAGCTGAGGAAAACTGTACTTAGTACACATTTCATGCTTAGGCTTATAAAATGATCTTGAGCAGGCAAAAGACTGTATGTAGACAAACCTCAGCAAGAGTTTTTTTAAACCCCCGAAAGAACAATATTTCTTTAGTTTGTGAGCTAGATGTCCAGCTCAACCTCTTTATAAGCTGAATTTCCAGATATAATAATTTCTGGCTGTATAAACCTGAAGTTTATATACATCTGAGTGAATATAGGTCCATTCATAAACATGAGTTTCTACCTTTCTGCAATCATATGTTCTAAAAACATACCAGCCTGTTACAGTGTCATTAAACACAGGAATCTTTTTATAGTGGTATGCATTTTTATCAGGAGGCATCCTTGAATTCTAGTCTGAACAATTGATTTGATTACATTCTTTTAACAAAAAACGTAAATGAAACCCCAGAGAGCACAAATCCATTTGTGGGTAGTCTACCATTGTATGCACTGCAAAATGAAGATATCTGTTGATGCAAAAGTCTGTGTCAGATGGTGGACACATACTGGGGTGATAAAAGTGTATTAAGATTATGCCATAGTCAGACATAATGCAGCTGTCAAATAACAGCAAGAATATACTCAAACACAGGTAAGGGCACCAAGCTTTCAAAGACATTGTGTATGACATTTGATTTGCCTGGTATGCATACATATCAACTAATCTCATATACACCTGAAAATTAGGTCTAGAAAACATGGAAACTTAGAAGTATTTTCAATTACAGAACACATTTTCATGCAGTATCAGTAGTGATGCCTGTATTTCTTTAGTCAATTAAGAAAGCCATAGAAACACAGAACCACCGCAGTGGGATGGCACCTCTGGTGTTTGCCTATCCAGCCACCCGCAGGCTCAGAGCAGTGCCAGCTAGAGCAGCTTACTTGGGACACTCTCCACTCAGGCTTTGACTGCCTCCAAGGACAGGGACTCCAGATCCTCCTTGGGCAACCTCTTTCACTGCCTGATCAACTTTACAGGAAAAACAGGCTTTTTAGATGCACTTTACATAAGTTTAAAAGCTAAGGTTTCTATCTCAATTTTTTACATTAGAAAACCAGTAAGAGAACAGAACACATTGTCAGACTCAGACTCAAACCTGGAATATACAGAACTAACATGAAGTGCATATAAAGAAATGGAGAGGCTCCTGGTACCTACAGTGAGGGAGATCTTGGGTCAGGTGAAGGCATTGAGATTTCTGCCACAAATTTAACTATAGTCAGTATTTCAGCAGATATATGCAATATAATTTTCAATATCTGAGTTTTAATATCCTAGTGAAGTAGTTGTTTCACAATAAAAGTTGAATAAATGTGTCAAAAGATGAGATCTAGTGCCTTGTCTTCCCCCCCCACCCCAGTGAATATCAACCAATGACAACCTGGTCAAATTTGAAACTTATTTCAAATTTCATATTGATATTGTAGAAGCCCAGGAGTTACCATAATTCTCATACAGAAATGGAGACCATAAAGTACCTGAGTTGATTCCTTCAGCAATTCAATTTTACTTCGTTATCCTTACACTGAGCTTGCCTGAAACTTTGAAGTTTTTCTCCCGGATAGGTATTGACTGTTGATGCCATGATACCAAGAAATAGATAAGTCATCATATCTGTTGGCAATATCTTCTGCTGCACCATGCACTCTCCTTTTCTAAAAATACCCATACAAAGACAGTCCACAGTATTTCTTAACTGGTCTGATTAATACTATATGCAGACTTAAAAGCATCCTAACCCTATATTCCTAACCCTACCTTTACAAATCCAAAGTTTGCAAACATTCAGAACCATGTTAGTCCCTATCTTCAGCATAAACAACTTATGTAATAATGAGAGGAGGAGGAAAAATATGTTGTTAACCCCAAATATCACAACAAAAGTATTCTATCTCCTAGCTCCTGATTTTCAATGCCATAGAGCTTAAAAAACCTCAGTTATATCAAGAACTTAAACAGTTTTAGAAAGGCAAATCGCATTCACCTTTTCCAGAATGTATTTTCAGATTTTAATTGCATTTTTCATTAGCTAGTCTCATAAGCATAACTCTGACAGATACAGTCACAGAATGCCGAGTAACTGCACTATAATACAGCACCCACTCTAGGAAGACAGACTGCATTAGCTGAAGTGTCCTACATTACAAACAAGTTTTCTTGTTATCTAAGAAACCACAGTATATTTCAAGAAGGTATGTAACAATTGTGTGATGAATTAATGCTGCCACTGAACCATATTAGAAGGAAAAAAACCCCAAATTAGCCAACAAAAGAAATATTAACATGTGGTAAATAAAAGACTACATTAAAACAAGCAACAAACTACCAGAATCCTGATTACTCTTTTGCCTTTTAATCTCTAACATGTACTCTGTTTTACCACATTTCTCAAAAAATCTGATGTTGTCTTATCTTTACAGATTCTGAGACGAAATATATGCATTGCCATTCTGAGATTAGAGTCTATGTTTACATCAGTCAAAGCAATAGTAATAAAAAAAGAATGTTAATAGGTATACATTACATGTCAAACATTTTTTTCTTCTACATTGGTATATCATACAGCTTCTAACTTTAAATAACTAAAAATTGTTGGCAGGTCCATCTGTTTTATTACTCCCCTTGGCACAGGCTAAATTTATCACACAGGTCTAAAATAGATTATATTTTGTTTTATTAGATTAATTTAATTGTATATTGGCATCAGTATACATCAAAATTAATGGCTTTTTAATGACAGTACACGCTAATGATTAACTAGAACTACTGAGAAGGGGTGAAGGCATGGCTTTAGAAATGATTAATATTACAAGTTTTTAAATATTACTATACATAAAAATTACACACACAAAAAAGAATGAAACTAGCTTTGTCTCCTTCTTCCTTCCACCTTGGGAATAAAAGGAGAACAGTAAAGTGCAGAAATACTATTTGCTTATATTTTATCAGATCTGTAAGTAATCTGTGTAGCCCCATTGTTCTCAAAATATATTTCACTGAAAATGAGACAAAACCTTTTTAAATAGTGAATAGCACATCACTATGATGTTATAGCTACAAACATAAAATACACACAAAACAATTTTCATCCTGATCCAAGTTTTTTTTGACTTGGGACACTGTTTGCCAAATTCTAGCTGCAAAGCAGGTCAGAAGCACATTACATTTCCCCCCGCCCATTTCAAAAAAACCCAAATAATATGAGTTAAAAAGAATTTTAGAATATAGTAAAAATATTTTCTTATATGGTGTTTTTAAAATACTGCATAAAAAAGGGAAGTCCTTAAGCCCCTTAAGGATCAGAAGTTAAAAAAATTAATTTGATTGAAAATTTGAGATAAAACCGTTTAGGGGGAAAAAAATGGTATTTTTAAAGATACTTAGAGCAATGGGATTAAAAGGAGTTTTTCCCAAACCTCTGCTAATGCCTAAAAATGAGTAATAGATATTTTACTTCTATACAAATATTTAATGTCATGTAGTCAGGATATTTAGTTTCATCAGCTGAAATACAATATTTCTCTATAGTCCTATAATAGATGTGATTACAAAATGGCTGATACAAAAAAAAAATCTGTAACTCCTCAGATCCTAAAAACTAGTATAAAAGATGGATTTTGACGTGTTAAGTCTCCATTTCTCACCTTTATTTACCTCTGCGCAATTCTCTACTGCTAGTGCACGCCCCCTCAATCCTGTCATTTCATTCCTGTAACTCTCTTTCCATTGAGCTGTAACTTAGGAGACCCATTGCTTGTTACTTGTTACTGCATAGCTGCCCTGCTTTTCAGTCTTATTTAGCAATGACCTTGACACAGACTAAACTTAATGGGTTTCAAAAGCTGAGTGGATTGACTTTAGCTATATTCAAGGCCTTTTACATGTAAGGGTCTCCATAAGTCTTTGTACTCATGCTTCTCCTTACTGTTCTTGGAAATAAGCAATGGATGTTTTTTTTGTGAAATAGCCTTTATTTCTACCTGTACCAGAAATGAGACTCATTATGTTCCTTTCAAAAATAATAATTAAAAACCCCTACACATTCCACAGTAGTTCTCTATTAACTCCATCACAACATTTTTTTCTATATTATTGCATGTTTTGAAAATTTTGTTAGAGGTAGATTATTTTTGATTGATGTTTAATATCCGCTTAAAATACAGAGCATTCTATAACAGTTATCATGAACACTGAGCTATATTCAATTTCCAATTTCCCTAGAAAAACACTTCAGTCCCTTCATGCAGACAATAAGAGCAGAAAATAATTTCAGTGTGACTAAATATACTTCTGAGTCATATATGCTTGAAGTAAATTCAACAGCCTGAATGTAAAAAATCCCCACACTCTATGTAGTGAGCAAGAGACTTCCGTATGGAAATACGTATGTATGCAGACAGTGACGAACACCTCTCGAGTAGATGGACTGCAAGACTGGGACTGGGGGAGCAAAGTCCCTCCCACTGTAAGAGAAGATCAGGTTTGTGACCACCTGAGGAACCTGAACATACATAGGTCTATGGGACCTGATGAGATGCATCGCAGAGTCCTGACAGAATTGGCTGATGTAGTTGCCAAGTCACTCTTTGAAAAGTCATGGCAGTCAGGTGAAGTCCCTGGTGACTGGAAAAAGGGAAACATTGCACTCATTTTTAAAAAGGGTAGAAAGGAGGTCCCTGGGAACTATTGACCTGTCAGCATCACCTCTGTGCCTGGGAAGACCGTAGAACAGATCCTCCTAGAAGTTGTGCTAAGGCACATGGAGGACAGAAGTGATTCGAGACAGCCAGCATGGCTTCACCAAGGGCAAGTCTTGCCTGACGAACCTCGTGGCCTTCTATGATGGAGTGACTACATCAGTAGAAAAGGGAAGAGCTACAGATGTCATCTATCTGGATTTCTGTAAGACCTTTGACACAGTCCCCCACAATGCCCTTCTCTCAAAATTGGAGAGAGACGGATTTGATGGATGGACTATTTGGTGGATAAGGCATTGGCTGGATGGTCACATCCAGAGAGTAGTGGTCAACGGCTCAATGTCTGGATAGAGATCAGTGATGAGTGGTGTCCCTCAGGGGTCCATACTGGGACCAGTACTGTTCAATATCTTCATCAGTGACATAGACAGTGAGATCGAGTGCACCCTCAGCAAGTTTGCAGACAACACCAAGCTGAGTGGTGCAGTTGACATGCCTGAGGAACAGGATGCAATTCAGAGGGACCTGGACAAGCTCAAGAAGTGGGCCCATGTGAACCACATGAGGTCCAACAACACTAAGTGCAAGATCCTGCACCTGGGTCGGGGCAACCCCCAGTATCAATACAGTCTGGGGGATGAAGGGATTGAGAGCAGCCCTGCAAAGAAGGGCTTGGGTGTACTGGTGGATGAAAAGCTGGACAAGAGCCAGCAATGTGTGCTTGCAGCCCAGAAAACCAGCTGTATCCTGGTAACCCCCACCCCAGCTCAAGAGTGATGTTTAAAACCAAAGAAAGTCCTGTGCAGGGCTGCTAAGATGGTCAGGATCCCAGAGCACAGGACTTACAAGATGATGTTGAGCTGGAGCTGTTTAGTCTGGTGAAGAGATGGCCGAGATGAGATTTAACGCAGAATTTAATTACGTGGGGAGCAGTTACAAAGATGCGGAGCCTCAATAATAGCGATGTAACAAAGATTGATCGCCACAAATTGCATCCTGCAAGCCTCAGGCTGAACATTAGGAAAACCTATTTTCCTAGGAGAAGAGGACAATGTGTGAGCAAGATGCTGAGAAGCACTGTAGAAGCTCCATCCTTGGAATTTGTCAGGACACCAGCTGAACCTGCTCTGGTGTTCGTGACACTTCACACAGGAGGCTGGGATAGAGGACTTTCAGACATCCTTTCTGCCAATATTTGTGTCAGTCTTTGTAACTAAAAAATTCCATTGGAAATATCTGTACATATTTACTGCTACAGAAGAGGTATAAGCTTTTGAAAAGTGTTGCTTCCTGTAAAATAAAATAATGTAGAAATGGAACAAAAATGAGTAAAGAAATGAAAACCTTGCGTATAAAAACCAAGGTAGAAAAAAAGGAAATTATTTATTTTAGAGATGATATGAACAAAGTGAAACTTGATGAAAAGATAAAACACAGCTAGAAGTAGAGCAGAAAAAGTGAGTGCCAGAGATAGGTGTCTTATATGAAAATGAAAGACAGGAGCAAAAGTAAAATTAAAATTTGAAAAAAAAAGTCTATCTACATAACTAAATGGTAGAACTCCATGCCACAATTCAACATTAAATCCCGGTGATTCAAAATATAAGCCCATCATTAAGTAACAGAAATTCACAGCAGGAAACAAAGCCAGTTAGGATTTCAGTAACTGAGCATTCACTAACTGACTTTCTGAAACATTTCCTGCGACCAGTACTGGCCACTACCAGTATGTAGGGCAAGACAGTTCACTGGTGTACCTGGAAAAGGCTTTGAACAGTGGAAAGGCTCACAAACACAAGACATGTTTGAAGCAGCTTCTACCTTTTAAAAGGTTGACAGCACTGAAGTACCTATGTGATGAGACCCTGGAATTTGATCTTTCATTTTTTCCATAATGATAAATCAAGTGATGATGCAAGTTATTCTACTACGCCTTTTGAAGTCCAGCTGTTAGAATTATGCGCTCTTAGCTCCAAAACAATGCATTATTACTGCCAAGTGCTATTTATCATTTCAGATGTTAAATTCTTAGTGGTATTAATTATTTATAGGGCAAAGCCAACTCAACTCTTAAAATGTAAAATAAGGATACAAAGTATCCTTTGATGGCTATCCTTTGAAATTTAAAAGTGTCAGAAATCTTCCAGCTGGTTATCTTTCCAGTCTAAACCCATCAAATTATAAGAACTTATCAGAAACATTTTGTGCTGTTCAGTTTAAGTAAGCCACCTACTCACTAGGTAATTTAATGTGCTTTGCATCAAGATTAGATATTTGCAATTTACAGAGAGCATCTTCTATAAGCAACATTATAATTCCAGTTTTGGAGTTCACTTTGCAGCAAATAGCAAATAGGAATAACCACCAACTGTGGTGAAGCTTTTGCACACTGTGCTTGCAAGTATAGTCAAGAAAAAGAAAAAAAAGTATTTTTCATCAAAATGACAAGGCATCAAAATTCTCTTCATAGACATAGGAATGACACAGCTTTAATTAAAAATTATTGGTTTCATAAGCTGTTTGACATTCCAAACCATGATAGATAGAGACTGCAAAAAATGAAAATCAGTCTGGCTAGTACATTAGGCCAGGTGTCAGGTTAAAGTTTAAATAAGTCTAGAGGATGTTCTCCTCTTTAAATAAGCAGAAACATAGTCAGGCAAAAATATTATATCTAGTAATTAGCATTTAGCTTTAGCAGCAATTATAATCTAGAATTTCAGACTTTTAAAACAAGAAATCCTAGGGAAGAAAAAGGAACCCAAATTCATTCAAACACTATTAGGATTACTACATTATTATCTTACATTTATATATCTTATATATTATTACATTATACTTCTGTAAATATACATGATTACCTTTTTTTAAAACTATCTTCTAAATGCCTTTTTATTTCCTGATTAGAAATAATAGAAATAATTACAGAGTCATAAATATGTGAACAGACTCTGAATCAGGGGCAAATAAATGCACCCATTAGCACTGCATAACGCAACCCAGCAGGATTCATGGGAAGGGGGAAACAAATCAGGAAATAAATTGATCATGAACTATCTTTATAGGAAAACGATATTATTTCAGAGATTTAGCTGGAGGCAGAAAGAGTAGCGTGGGGCTCCAATCATACACTTATTACATCATGATGGCTGTACGTTCCCTTTATATAACATGACTGATTCTTCAGTATTGGGCATTTTAAGGAGTCATGTTATGCAAAGCAGGTACTTAAATTATGTCACTTAACAGATGACAACAACAATGTAAGGACTTTGTAGCTATGGTTTCAGCTGAAGTGTGCCATCAGCAGTTGGGCTTTAGAGAAATTTACTCCTTTCTACCTGAAGGCAAGAGATAAAATTTTCCCAGACTGACACTACAGCTTTTCTTAATGGGGCCATGGTTATGAGAAAATTGAGGCAATAAAAAACAATTAAAGACAATAAAGGTTTTCACAATAAAGGATTTCAACACAGTACTGAGAGCTCAGGGAATTCAAATTGCTAATTTCTCAATTAAAAAGTAATCTTTCAGGGATGGCATAGTCAGTATATTTACAGAAGTATAGGTAGGTTTTTTCCTTGTCAAAGGAACTCACACCAGCCTTGCATAAAGACCTCTAATGGCATTCACTTCCTTGGTGAGATGGAGAGTTATCTAAGAGCCTTCACCAAGTGCAACATTACACCTAAAGAACAATTAAGTGTCCCCCTTAAGGATCTCAATTTATTCCTCATGTTAAGTATTCCATTCTTGAACCACTGCACATGTACACAGTTGTGCCTTAAAGTTCTTTTCAGCTTATTGTTCATCTTTTGGGAGCAAAAATGCAAGAAATGCCCCAGTATTCCTCTTGGGCATCGACCCCGTTATGATTTTTAAGTCTTTTCTAAACACTTTTCTTCAAGAAAACTTCCCTCAACCTGTGGGCACTGTCAGTGGTTTTTGTCCCTAGCTAAATAACTTTCATTTAAGGTTGGTTTGGGTTTTGTTTGCTTGTTTTAACATGGCATTTATACAAGTGTTTGGTCTATATCATGTTATAATGTACTGTTAGCAATTTGTGATCCTAAATAATTTTCACACATCCAATGTTTATGTTATGCCCTATGTGCAGGTATCACCTTTCAATAATAATGTCTGGCATCAACTCCAGGTCACCGATAAAAATATTGATTATTAAATCACCTGAGAGATTATGACATCCATTTATGCTCCAAGACTGACAAGCCAGTTTTCAAACTTGTAAATGCATCTCTTACTATTTCATTTTATATTGAATAAGAAAGGGTAATATAAAATTACGTCAAAAGCCTTAAAATTCATTGATCACCACTACTACTTTATCAAAAAGTATGTAATCTAATTGACAAAGGCTGAAAAATGGATGCATGTGTAGGTAAAATTTTGTCTTAAATACTAATTCCAATAGAGAGACAATATTCTTAGAACCTATGGTCAGAAGGTAACTTAGTTCTGTGAATGCAGCAAAGATGCAACATAAAGCTTTAAACAGTATTCTTCTGCAGAAATGTAAGTGTCCAGGCATGCAGAGGTAGAGCCCTAGCATTTACATAGTCTCTTGTTATGTATGCTACATGCCTGGCCAGAGAATAACTGCAGTAATGCCTTTGCCAAGCCTCTTTTGGGTTTTCCTTACAGCACCAGACCCACCATGGATGTGGAGGGGAAGATCCTCTCCCTGACTGAGTGCAGGGATAATTAGAGTGACCCTTAGAGAAGAGAACATCAAATTTCTAACACATATCTGAGTATGTGCATAGCATAGTTCTCACGTAAAATCAAAATAAAAGTCTCTCTTTCTGTCCTGAAGCCACTTTAAAGAGACTAACACAGTATTTCCACTTTTATTCTGTCTTCTCAAAAAAAGAAAAAAAGTTCAATAATATTTGCTAAGATTTTCATTACAGGAAAAATTTGAGATATAAAAAGGATTTTTAATTAAAAATTTTGCAGTGTTCTGCCAGTGCTTTGAGAAAATGATATACTGTAAAACACTAGATGAATTATTTTTCAGCTGGAAAGCAATTACATTATGTCCTGTTTGCATTATATCACTGTAACTTGCCTGAAGCATGGAAAACATGAACAGTGATCACTTACACTAGTTTCCAATGTTTCCTTTTTTTATGTTAAATGCCTATGTTAATTCAAAACAAAATGAAGAAGCAAAAACTCCAAACAGTAGGATATACATATATATAAAACCTCATAAATTAATATATATTAAAAAGATGGATGGAAACCAGGTATCCCTACCTAATATATATGTGACATTTTTGAATGTTCCCTTTTATGAAAAAAATTTAACAGCTTTTAAAGGTCCCTCCCAATATTTTTGGCACTTTTTATTATTATCAGTGTTAGTTTTACTTTCTCATACCAGGGACTAAAGTGAAAGATCACATCACTCTCAAATAGCTGATATTTCTGTAGGTGAAGGGCTTATTATTAATGCGTGGTATGAGATACCCTGGAGGGTAGAATCCTGTTCTGACATTATCTTACACCCCAATAGATAAAAATAATGTATCATAACAGCTAAGCTAAAGATGTAATCTCTGTGTGGTCCAGTTATCTCCATTACTTCCAGCTGAATAGCCATACAGCTTGTTGCAAGTACAGAGAAGGGCTGAACACAAGGACTGCTCAGCTCCCATCATAGGACTACTGCACATACACAGTGCAGGAGGTTCAAAATGAACAGGAGATTCAATCCTTCCCTTGTAAGGCAGAGAGATGCAAGTTGCAGAAATTGCTTGGACACTGTTTTCTGGCAATCCCCAGAAAACGTATACATTAGGAGCAGACTAATGTGACCAGAGTAATTTGTTCAGTTCACCACTTCCGAAATGCCCATGAAGGTGGTCACTAGCAAGCACTGCAGGTTGGATGTATTGCTCTCATCAACTCTTAATATGTTATAGAGGCAAAAAGCTTTGATCAGAAAAATTAAAACAAACGCACACATGACCCAAAATCTAGAAACATTTCTGAATAACATCAAAACTGACACATTCAGTTATGGATGCAAGAGGGTTTTGTTTAAAGGTATAGATTTATCAAAACAATGTAAAAAACCCCTCCAAAATTTCTGAAACTGCTTTGAAAAGTCCAATCCAGAACAATACATTAACATTATAATAGCCTTATAAGAAGTTTCAAGAACTCAAGAACTACTGTACTGTCAGACCCAAGGTCTGTCCAGCAGCACACCCTGTCCTGCCAGCTGTCAGTAGCATTTGATTAGGAAAAGAATAAAATAGGACAAGTACAGAATGATACTTTCCCTGCTCTAAAGACTCTGAGGTGAGACCTTGATCACTGTGTTTAATGATCTCCGATGGATATATCTTCTATTAGTTGGTCTATGTTTTCTTTAATCTATTTATACATTTGCCCAGCTGCGATCTTCACAGTTCAAATGTGTTTAAAAGGAATTTGAAGTAACGTGTTTAATGTTTCCACTCCTAATTTTATAGTTCCTTATCTCTTCTTGCTTGTTTGAGAGCAATTCTTCATAAGGAAGATATTCCATGCTATGATCCATTTCTCCAATATTTTTTCTTAAGATGCAATGAGAAGAGCTTCATGGCATATTTACAGTAGGAATTTGGGTACGGATGGATGGAGTAGGATAATAGCTTTCTCCAGGCTTTAAGGACTTTCCTGATAAGAAATGATGGTTTTGGAATTTACCCAAGCACTGGCCTCAAGTTTTCAGAAGTTCTGAATGTGTAGCTTGTTATAAATATAGATAGTATACTTGAAGAATACTACCTTCACCAAAATAACAGTGAATGGAAAACAAAAGACCTTCCATTGTAGAAGAAAACTGGCTTGTTTTCATTCTTAACAAGGATAACTTCACTCAGATAATGGAATTGGTGTCTAGACTGTTATTTTATGAATTACTGTTAATTTCCGTAGTTAGTTAGACGATGAAAACTTTAGGACATATAAAGATTCCTTTGGATCTTTTCCATCTCCTTCATATACTAAAGAAATATTTAAAACTCTGAAGGCCTTAAATACCTTCCTTGTTTTTCCACACGTGTAGAGCTTGGGAAGCTCTTTTTCTTTATCTGATGTTGAAGAGTTCAGCAGGGTAACTTGCCCCTCACACAATGAAGGAGCACATACAAGTTTGAAGCTTTAAATACACCTATCGAATATCCTGTCCTGTAAATAAACATTCTCACCCCATGAACACTGTGTTTAGTTCTCAAATATAAGAGGTCATGACATTGGGGACACTTCATAAAAACAGAAAAAAGTTAAATTATTTGAGGAATTAAAATATATTTCACCTCAATAAATGTGCTTACAATTACAAAACAAATTCCTCCTACTCTGTTTATATTTCTCATTAAATAATTTATTAAATGTAATTAAAGACTATGCTTTTCTTAGCAGGGGACAGATATCTGCAGACTACAGCTAAATTGGTTTTGCAGACAGTAACAGAGAATGATACTCCTATTTAGTAAAATACTTCAAAGGGAAAATATTTTCTATTCCTGAGTTCACCTGATAGTCTTTAGAAAATATTAGTCACTGAGACACTGAAAGAGCTAGGAAAATAATCTCAATGCCTAGCTTTTTCATAATTAAACTTTATAAAATTACATTTTGCAGCCATTCCAAAATTCAGAGGGAGTGAATTACCCAGGACACCAAGAGGGGGAGAAAGAAAAAAAAGACACTGAGAAGCAAACGCACGTTAACACTGAACTCTTTCATTTTACAGTAGTCATATATAGCACTACATTAAGACTGAAATCAAGTTACTGCTATTTCTGTGTTCTCAGCCAGGCACAGTAACTGGAAGCAAGGTCTTGATACTGCTTATACAGGAAGGATGACTTATGCAGGACTGCAAAAGGACTAGAATTATGTATTTGAGGGAATAAAGAAAGGATCTAATAACAGAAAAAAATTAGGTGAGGTGTCAGGATCACAGTAACTGATCAGGAACTGATTCAAATGGATATGAAATTTTTTTGGTAGAGTCATGGAACAAGTAAGTCCAATGTTTGAGAAATGAGATGTGGCCAGATTCAGCATTTTACATGTCTCTTGGATGCTATAAATAATGAATTCCAGAAAATGCTGGAATGGTGGGGAAATGCAAGGCATTAACAGAAGCCATATAGAAACAGAGCACAATTTAAAGGAATGACACAAATCTTTGGGTAGAGAGGGAAACAGATGAGACAGATGCTGATTTTGCAATCTTTCTTCCACCCCTTCTTGCAACTAGTGGAACTTTATCTCTTTTAGGGAGAAGGTCTACAGCCATTTTGCTTGCTCTCTGTAAGTATGTGTACGTCTATAAAATTCACACAATACAGCAGGGAGATGTGTACAAGCAGGGAAGGAAGGAAGAGTAGAGAAAAATAGAATTATTCCTACTATTGTAATTCAGAGCTAACATAGCCTCTTCAGGAGAGGTAGGGCTTTTCTCTTAACTATTTCTGCTCACTGCAGACCCCTCTTGTATTAAGATGTATATTTATTTTTAACCGCTACATACTTGCCCTCACAGAAGTTCATTGTTGTCTTAGATGATCAATTATAGTTTACACAGATTACTGTAGGCTACAATTCCAGTGACTCATACATTTGTACCTCTGCCCATTATTCCTGCTACCTGGGAAGGGATCATTATTAACTTCAAACCATTTATTAAATCTTTCCCTATTCCATCCACCTTCTTTAACATTTATCACCTCAAACAGTTTTCACACACCCAGGCTCCTCAGTGAAGTACAGTCCTCTGAAACATTACTTTGACTTTCTCAGTGACTCAGACACTTGATAATTAGCAAAGCCCTACCAAGATTGATCATCTCGAGTCTAATTAAATACTCAGTGTGAACATTTCCTGATTACATTCAATTGCATTATGCAAAACTAACGCCAAGCCCATACACCTATTCTTCACTTGAGCAATTTGTACCAGCACTCGTCTCTTTTATAAGCTTTGTTTCATCCCAGCTTCACTTTCTAAAGTTTATTATAAAAAGATTACTATTTTTCATAATTTTGATCCTTCAAAATATTTATATGAAATCATTTTGCAGAATAAAATAACAAATAAGGGAGAAAAATTGCTGCACATGAGAACACCACCTTCTCCAAAAGCAGTGAGCCTTAGAAGGATCACTAGCAGATTTCCCTCTTATTGAGAGGATCACCACTCTGTCACCCCTCAGCTACTTGCAAAGCACAGACTAGTGCATAAATCAATACTCCACGCAATTTAATTCATATGAAGAAAAAAAACAACACATTTTTCTATCCCTTCACAAAATTCCTGTTCATAGTGGCCATGAGCCATAAAAGTACCACTAAATCCAGAATTCAAGAATTTAACTTTCCTCTTCTTTTTCCAAAAAGCCTAGTAAAATCATATTTCTTCTTCAGAAAATAAGAACATTTGAAAATCAGAGATACTGCCCTAGTGAATTTTTCACCCCAAAGACCATGTCGAATCTGCAGATAAGATCCTTTGAAAAAGGAAAGGGTACTGTAGAGACAAAAAGATCTAAAACTAAGAAGAAAAATAAAGGCTAGAAAGCTCTTGATTGCATCAGGTTTTTTTCATCCTAGTGCTCAACTTCAAGGAAATTTTAGATTTATACAAGGTAAGCAAGACCAAAATAAAGGTTAAAAAAAAAAGAAGTCATACAGTCTACAAACTATAAAAATATACTACTATTATTGATATTAAAAGGTTTGTTTAAACTTGAAACTTCAAAATAGGCAGTTCGAAATTTTTATTCCAGAAATATTGCCTGGTATTCTCACTTCTAAAGAAGATTGTTTTTCTGTCATTCAGCTGCACATGAAAAAAAACTTCATTATTTCAATAAGGAATGTCTACTTACAAATTAATTTCAAAAGAAAAAAAAATCCGTAACTATGAATTAAGAAATCCTCACAAGGAAAATACTCCTCTTCTCCCCTAGAAACAATGAAAAGGTATCCAGACACTGCTGTTCTTATCTGTATTTCTTCTTTCAGATATGGTTAGTACAACATGGTTTGTTGAACCCTCGTTGCTCAGATGACCTACCAATACAAATTTAACCTATATTATACTGTGGGACAGAACAACAAGTTGTAATTGTACCTTCGTCCTTGAAAAGCAGCAGGAGTAATCTGGTCTGTAGTTATTTATCACAGCTCATACAGAAAAGCCACAGAAGTATTGGGAAAAGGACCCAGGTAGCTTTTTTGTTAGACTTAGTTCTAAACAAATGAGATTATGGCAATATGTACTGTTTTAATGATATGGAATTACTTTGTGCAGAAGCTTCTCTTCTCATGATTTTTTTCTTGGACACCTTATTTAGGTTCTGGCTTTAGAGTCAGAGACACTTATTTTAGGACCTAGTGAGTAAGGCATTCCTTTCTCTGGAATCAGGCTGGCATCCTCCACCTTCACAACCATTCCTCCAAATCCAGTTCACTCCACTCCTCCTAGAGCCACAGGACGCTTACACATGTAGAAACAATCACCTCCAACATAATTTTATTGTCACAAATTAAAAATTAATGCCTGAACATTGCATAGTATCTAGATATCTGTACATTTAAAAGATGACCTTGTAAACACTTGAAAAATAAAGTCTTGAAAGTTAAAAAACCAAGCAAAAAAAAGTCCAAACAAACAAAAATATCCAAACCAAACGAAGCAAAAAAAAAAAAAAAAACCCCTAACTCTTGTTGCTCTTAAGTCATCTGTGCTTTAACCACTGTTCTACCAAGGTAATGCAAGCAGGGCTGTAAAATATAATGGAGAGTATAGGAGAAGGATACATTTCACATCTTGACTGCAAGAAACATTCCAGTATTAATTTTCTATCAGCCAGAAAATAAGTAAACTTAGAGAATAACTAAGGAGCAACTAAATGAATTACTGTTGTAAATGCCTATCAAAGCATCTGGCAGTACCTTTTATCAACACCATCAAATGGGCCTTCACTGTATATCTTACAGTACAATAAAAGGTGAATTTGAAAGGTGTTTTAAATTTGGGAAACAAACAAGTTTCATAATTTAATCCCTGGATAAACTAGAACAAACAATGTTTCCTGTTTATAAATGTAACTATGCCCAAACCTTCCTCAATTCTAATTTTGCTAATTATAATATTGCAAATATAACATTAAAAAGACTTGATTAGAAGTCATATGTAAAGGTAACTTAACACTCAAACTCAACCATTACATAAAGAGGGAGAAGTAAAAAGCAAAAAGAAATATCAGAGTCATCACAAGATTTATAGCACAGTGAAATGTGAACATTAAAAGCAGCTATGTCTACAATGCTAGTAGTTTCAGGTTTTTACACTACTCAAAACAGTTTGATCCTTTTTAAATCAAAGTTGACTGTTCTTGCTTTTCTGTTTTACTATGTATCAGCTGAAATAGTCTTGGCTCATTTATGAAAGTTAGAAGTAGTATTTTTATTGTTGTATTTATTACAGTATTCCTGTAAAGCCAGTAGGTTTTAAATAGTCCATATGCACTATTCATTTGAAAGACCAAAGACAAAGCATTTACATTGAAACAGGAGAGCAGGAGAAAGCAGACAAGTAAGAAATCCAGCATGTCTAGTGTCTGACACATTGAACCACACTGTTTCAGATGGAAGACTGCTATTTTGAGAAAAACTGACAACTTCATGACAGTATGCCTGACCTGCAAAGGGAGGTCTGAAGTGAACATGAGTGATACATTTTCATGGAAAGCTGCTTCTGAGTGTAACCACTTTAGTATTAGACGTCTCATACTCATTACCTTATGCCTACCAAACCATTATTTTCAGTCTTACTGGAAGCACCTAGTATGTGCTGCTAGATAATCACGACCTGTTGTGCTTACACACTACTGAAGAGGCAAAGAAAGAAAGAAAGAAAGGCAGGCATTCCCTCTACAGAACTAAAGCTCATCTATAGCACTATTATAATACACAGCTGTAATTAAGGTTTTTCTAAAGCTTACTCAGCATACATTAGCAGACTGAGATTTACTTTTGGCAACACAGTTCAAGAAGAAATAAGAATATCTAGACAAACCAGATACCTGTTAAAAATAGGGTTCTCTCTAACCAAAACATTCAGTATGCTTTAATTACCATAGCTCAGAGTCATTATCTGTTGTAATACAAGAAATAGAAAGAGTTAGAGAGCAAAGAACAGGTCTGTTTGACCATACAGAAGTTATACAAAAAGTCATACTAAGAACAAAACACCAAAACCCACCCCACATTCCTCTTTCTAAAAATACTTTTTAAAATACATATAGTCTGGAAAGTCTTACAGGTTCAGGAGTTTGATAGGCATGGAAGAGCAAAAACATTACAGCAAATAATTCCGAATGAAGGGGCATTGTATTTCTGCCTAAGATTACAAAAACAGTATTTTAAGACAGTGTCATATAAACACCCCTTAATATCAAGATGATGAATTTACCTAATTTGAATAGCAGTACATTCATAGCAGCTCAGTGAAGGTGTTTCCAAGAACACCTATCAGCGCTTTTTGCACAAAATTTGATGCCTGTCAAGGAGAAACAAACCGTTTCAGCTACATTTATGCTTGCTTAGTTCCCAAGGGCATTTTAGCCCTCCCTAATTAAGGCAATGCTTTACTAGGGCTCCTGCAGTTGCAGGTAATTGGTAATCACTAACAGCAGGGTTCTGATGAGGATTTACTTTCTTAAAGTAGAAAAAAAAAAACCCAAAACATAAGCCTGTTTTCTTCTTTTATTTCTCTAAGCCTAATCCCACAAACAATGGTAATGAATTCCAATTCAGCTTAGATTCTACTAGGCAAGTTATTCTATCAGTCAGTTACATGAAAAATTCAAAGAACCCAGCCATCAAAACACGGATTTCTCATAGCTGCAAAATACTGAATTTTAACAGTAAATGTTAAATCTTAAACAGCAGTTTTATGTTGTTTTACAAATACTGATAATACAGAGACAGAGAAAAAAAAAAAGAAAAAATCACAGGAGACATTTTATTTTACCTGAAAACATAAAGACACATTAAATGTTACATACGAGGTAATAAACATTACATATAATGTGATGTTGCATAGTTCTAGTAAACATAAAGTAACTGTTACACAAAGTGGGGACCCAGTCCTCACCAGCTAGGTCTCCCAGACCTCTCCGCTTAGAGAAACAGTTCAAAGAGGAGAGCTACCAGCAGTGGATGAGGACTGAAGCAAGGACTAACTGAGAGAACTCAACTCATATAAGTGATGGGACCCAAGGGGCTGAATCTGAGGGTGCTGAGAAAACTGGCTGATGTACTATCAAGGCCCCTATCATCTTTGAAAAGTCATCGAGATCGGGGAAGGTCCCTGGCAGCTGAAGAAAGACAAATGTTGCACCCATCTTCAAAAGAGGGCAAGAAGACAATCCAAGGATGTGGATGGGTGGATAACTATGTGAGCAAAAGTGGGCTGGATGATTAGACTCACAGGGTACTGGTCAATGGTCATCCTCTATCTGGAGGCTGGGGACAAATGGAGTACCACGGGGATCTCTTGTGTTTAATGTCTTTATCAATGACTTGGAGGAGGCAATAAAGATGGGCTATCAAGACATTTTACTGACATAAAATTAATCTGATCCAGTCTTAAAGCTGGACAAGTTCTGAAATTCTGTGTCTATAATTTGTATGTGGATAGATATGGTGTGCCTTTATATGTACATACTCAGCTAAAACACTAATGATTTCAAATTAATGTCTTTCTTGTGTTCTCTTACAGTAGCTACCCCAAGAACAAACTATCTAATGAAAAGTTCAATCACGTTGAATTCACGTATGATGAAACACCATTGGACTTCTAGGCCTTGTGCTGAGGAGCTAGAAAATGTAAAAGATTTCTTTTTCTTTCTACATAACTCTTAAAACCTCCCTATAAAACTGTGGAATATCACACTTGTTACAAAAAAAGGATTAAAATAATTCAAACATCTCTATTGAAGTCTTTCGTATAGAAGTTCTTGTACACTTCTACAGGTCATATATGAACACTGTTGTATAGTACTCTTCCATTCCATTTTTCCTGTTACGAATCATACCCTCTTCTACTCCTTCAAGCTTTACCTATGTTAACTGCAGGAACCATTCACTCAGTGAGCAGAAATGTGTTATGTGGCCTTTCTGGTTGGTCAATACTAATAATTTCAGTTTTAGTATCAAATGTAAATATTTCCATTAATAGCTTATAAACACAGGAAATATAAAAGGAATCTTACTTGTTCACATATTTAACCACAGAATGCATTATTCTGAACAGCTACATCTGCATACTAGGTATACATTTCTATAGTCATTACAAAATCTTGAACATTAAATAAGCATAATACAAGATTAATGATACAGAATTGAAATATTTTGGAGAATTTATCCATTCATAAATAATGAAGTAAAAAAGAGGTATGTTTATAATCATATAGAGAATTACAGTATGATATAATTCTCCTAGCTTCACTTTGTAAAAATATATATACTTTATACAAAATATGTACACTGTCAGATGGGTACCTATGCTCTGTATCCACCTTTAGTTACAACCATTACCCTTTAAACAGCTCAGGTGAATTAGGCAGGTTACCATCCTGCAACAAATAAGAGGCCAAGAAGTAAATAAAGAAATCAATGACAGACGTCATTTTTGTAAACCCTTACCCAGAAGCTGTTTGACAAAATTATTTCCTACAGCATCAGGTGGACAAATAACTTAACTAAACTACTTTATTTTTAAGATTTTATTTTTCCATGGCTCAAAATGCAACCACAAGAAGAGTAGGTATGAATTTAGAACATTTAGTTTATGACTTTTGTAAAGTTTGGAAACACAGCTGATAACAAGCCTAACATTTCTTGTTTCATTAGAAATGAAACAATTAATTTATCAAAATAAATCACTGCATGTTAGGCTTTCACTATTTTGATTACGCAAAGCACTTTTTAGACTCAAATATATGACCAAAGGTTTTGAATTGAGAAACTTTACTTTACAGTGAAGTAAAAATACTTTCAGATGGGAAACGAGTTTCTGCAGACCATTCATCTCAAAAGTGAAAACTTTATTCTAAATCTTCATGGTGGAACAGAGAGGCACCTGCCAAGTTCTGGGAGCTAAAATATTGGCTCTTTCTTCTTCAAAGTGTAAAGGTCAACAGAAACTCAAGAAGAAATACATCGATACATTGAAGAGAAAGTTTAGAGAAATGACAAACTATTAAAGGACTAAGAAAAATACTACAAAACCTTATACTTTATTTTGAAATATTCAAGGAGCTCCATCTTTAAAGTTACAGAGAGGAGTCAAAGTTAAGGCATACAATCTGAAAGACAACACCCATTATGTGGAATAAGAATTCTATAATGATTTTGTTCAGTTTAGAAATTCCAGTACCTAGGAACTAAATATAAAAGCAAGGCACAATACAGACAAAAAGGATGTATTTCCTCCATATGTATTACACAGGAAGTTAGACTAAATGACCACAGTAGATCTTTTACCACCTGTGTGATGAATTAATTCCCCCTCCTACATTTTTTTTTAAATTACAGTATTGTTTACAGAAGCTAATCATGTTAGAGTGATTATGATAGTTGCTAAACAGACATGAAAAACAAAACTATTTTTGATGTTTGCAAAGTAACGCAACAGGAAAGACAAAGATTACAATGAGGTAGTAGTGAAATATCTCTTTACTGACTGGTTAAACAGAGATATCTTGGCTGATGGCCACTTTAGGGAGCTGAGAACAACCATATCTTTCTAAGGAATAACCTCATTTTTGTGTAGGTTCATTTATGGAAAGAGTGCTATAAAATAGCCAAAGTCACAGAATATTGTGTATAATTAAACCTCTCTGAAGGACACATTGAAGAGTAAGTGTACAAAAGAGGCACTGTTGATTGGATCTTGCTGACCAAAATGGAAGTTCTATGTGGTCAGAATTTGGCAATTCTGATCTTTTAAAAACAGAACACAGATAAGACATTATAAAAGAAATACAGTGAGAACAAAAATTGCAAAGAATAGTATTGACTGGGTGCAATTTTACAAAGAGGACCTACATCTGTTCTGTACATGAATAATATATGCATATTAAATGAATTTTTTGCCACTACTTTCTGATCTATATGACGCTAAACCAATGAATAGCCTACTAACTGGTTAGCTAAAATCAATCCAGAATGCTCACTGCATATCTTTCCTTAAAGAATTACTGCATAATTCTTGAATCATTTGTTGGGTTTAGAGTTTGATCACAGTACATAAAGGAAGAAATAGGAGAAAAATGTCATGTTTGTACCATAAAATACAGATTTCTAATTAAAACCAACAAATCTATGTAACTCAGAAGCAAAGCTTAGATTCCAAAATAGATGAACCCCACCCATATACATATTTTGTATAAGAAAAAGTAGCATTTAAAAACTTTTAACTACATCTTGAACTAAAATCTTCAATAAAAATGTCTTTAATGAGTAACTCAGGTGCTTCTGTTAATAGCAGTAAAACTGTGAAATGTAAAGACAGATATACTATAAAAGAAAAAAATGGGGAAACATCTACATCTACACTGCTAAATAGGGCTAGGGAGTTAGCTCAAGAGCTGGACCACCAGCTCTTGACACAGTGACTGTTAGCACACCTCCTGGCAGTTTTTGCCCAAGTTTTGCACTCAAGCACAAGCAGAATGACAGGGGAGAGCACACACATACCCCACTGACTATTGCTGCAGACAGCATGTACAAGCCTGAATCAGATTTGCATCCTCCTGTTATTCACCATGCTTCAGCAGTCACAAAAACCCTGCACCCTCAAATTCAAAATGCCTTTGTGTTACACGTTAGGTTATGCAACTGCCTGACTTCCGTACTATGCAAAAAGTATGCATGGGCTACAATATTTCATACAACTTAAACTAAAACCTAAAAATAGTAACTGTATTTTTGAACAAGAGGGGACCACATGGCATCCAGAGGGGAGACAAGCCAAACACTAGGTAGTAGAGATGTAGGTAATCTATGCTACTTGGCCATTAGGACAGTGGTTGTTCTTTGATCCTCTTTAACTTAGCAATAAACACACAGCCAACAATGACAGAATAGTAGTAACACTTATTACTATAAGATGTTGAAATAGTAAGATGTTCAGGAAAAAAAAGAAGTTTTATCATTTGTATAATTTTAAGACACCAATCCATCACTAACACCTTGAAACAATGGCAAAATGTACCTCATTTTGTCACTTATAAAGAAGGAGAATATATGTAACTCCTTCCCTACATTCATGGCTTAATCTGAACCTCTTTGATCTGGACACTTGTTCAACGGACATAACTTCTTCAGCAATGACGTTCTCGCCAAAGTGTCTCAAAGCAACCATCACCTTTTATGATTATTTTTGCCAAGTCATAGTCACAGGAGTTTAACTGCCTTTCAATACACAAAATCAGCTTCAGTTAGCATAGTTTTCCAGTGGTGTCTGTCATTAAAAGAACCAACCTAAACCAAATCAAAAAACAACCAAACAAAAAAACCTCAAAAAACCCCAAAACCCCAACCATGACGAATCATGGACAATATGAAGCTATGACAGCAGTTCTTTTTCCATTATTTTCTCCAGACAACAAAAAATTTTCTCTGAGAACATTTATTACAGATGCAAACAGTATTTCAGAATGACAGCTTCAGTGTAGCTTTAGGAAATAGGTAGATCTACTCTCCCCTAAGTTCAGGGCATCTTGAAAAGGCATCACAGAAAATTTAACAAGCAGCACATGAACTCATAAAATATAAGTTCAAAATATCCATCCCATGTACATATGCTAATATTTTTTGTTATTTTACAAGTGACACTTTTGCAAATCACTGATATTTTATAAAACATGAGGTACTCTCATCCCATAATTGGAAATACAGTATCCCCCCAAAAAAAGCATGGCTGATGTTCCTAACAGAAAAGTCTATGCTGTCAGAAACTAGTATGACAGCTTATTGTACTTGAATTTTTATGAAGCTGAATTTAATTTAAGCAGTACTAGGTGAATCCTGTTGTAATAGACAAAGACAAGTAATTTGGAAGAGATTTTTAAGTACCAGTGGCTGTAGCTACTTCTTTTAAATTGATTCAGTGAACATCCAAGAATTTTAAAGAGTGGAGCTCTGTTTAGATATGCACATTGCTACCATCCAAAAAAATTAATTAAAAAAAGAAGACTACAAACATCAATTGAAAAACAAAATCAATAGTAACATGGTACTTATGATAATCTACTCGTTATCCAGAAAAATGAAGCACTAACACCAACCTCATGACTAATTGAGTTGTTGCACTGCTCAGTGTTTTTTGCCAAATCTCCCCTTGCCACAGTTGAACTGGACAACTGCAATGCAAATTGAATGATCAGCTTACAAAAGCGGTACATGGAAGCATTAAGCAAAGCAGATCAATGTGGGTGACATGAGAGAAAACAACTTCATTTGTGAAGAAGAGCCTTGCTAATGTAGGGGTAGAAGGTCAAGGAGACTGCTATTTCTTGCATTCTTC
This sequence comes from Gavia stellata, assembly GCF_030936135.1. Classification (NCBI taxonomy): domain Eukaryota; kingdom Metazoa; phylum Chordata; class Aves; order Gaviiformes; family Gaviidae; genus Gavia; species Gavia stellata. The sequence continues at coordinate 32,453,668 of NC_082598.1, forward strand.
TACAGCCTACAGAGTTTGTCTGCTCCTTATTGGTTGTCAAATCCTTTGAGTAAATTAGCATATTTGGATGCAGTCCTGATCTCCTCAGTTTAACCTAAATTCCTCTAACGCCAGAACAATGACAAGTGCCTGCTGCACTAAAGGAATGGGATATGAATGGGATCAGAGCTGAAGTGGAAGTCTATCCCCTTGGTCTTACAAGTGATACAAGACAGCCCTGTTTCCTTTGGATGGAAGGTTAAAATGAGCATTTTATTTCCATTCTTGGTATTTTACTTGCTGTTGCTGTTTCTTTTTCCTTCTGTGAAACTGGGCTGAAATAAAACCAGCTGAAGCCAATTTAAGTGCAGGCTGATGCTGGTTCTGGGGCATCTGTTCACCCTTGCTGTTGGCCAAGTGTACCTGGCCTCTTCGTTGTGCCAACGTTAGCACTTCTGCAGGTTGTGCTGCTCTTAGCTATTTGAGAACTAATCTGGCTGAAGATAAAACATTCTTTCTGTGTGACCACTGAGTTAGGAGTTTCAAGAAGTCTGTATACATTACATAGTTTGATTGGTTTCAGCCATGCCATAAAAAAGTATGCACTAGCATTAATCGGTGCAATCAAGTACATGGAAATAGCTTGTATAACTAGCTATTGGGGAAAATTATCAAGTAGAAGATTAACTGAGTTAATGCTGCCAATTGGCTTGCATGTATCTCAGAATTATTCACAGAGGTTTCATGGTGCTACTGATAATTTCAGGTTCCCTCCGGGGAACCCTGAGGTTTTAGCTGAAGAGGCAAATAAGTAAGATTGGACAGTCTCAAACTGCTCTTCCCACTTGTGCCTCAGGCTGCCACTGTGAGATTGAGTAGATCAAGATCTTCTTGTGCTTCATTTCATATGTAAAATGAAGAGGATAATCCTTTATAGTGTTTCCACCATCATCTTTCTTTTGTTAGGAACCAGACAGTGTTTTTGAGAAAGAAGCCTAGCTCTCAGGAGAGACCTGGGGGCCTTCTCTACACTTTTGTGGTGCAACAGTAACAGCAACTAAAACCACACAGTTTGTATTTCATTACACATATTATACCAAAAGTCATCCTGCCCTTGTTTGTAATCACCCCAGCTTTTTTTTTTTCCTGTTGAAGGGGTAAAAAGTGAGGCATTTCCACAGAGTATTTTTGTGCTAAACATGTTAATGTTTATTTATAATAAGTATGTTCATCTGTGTTACACTAAAAAAATCTCGTAAGGGCAAAAGAGATACAGGCATACACACACATACTCTCCTCTTAGCACCCCAGTCTTTCTAATCTTCTCTGCAGCCCAAGTATGGAAATCCATACAAAATCATGAAGTGTATACACCTCACTTCTCTGTTTCTTTATTAGACTCCCATTTTCCAGTCCTAAATTAGGCTATTTTATTGTCTATTTGTTTTGTCTGATTAGCATAGCAGGACTTAGCCCCTTTATATCAGTACACATGGGAGGTAAGTAAATTTCTTAAAGGTCATGTCCCATTATAAACAATAGTGTAGCATTATTCATATCCTAAATTTACACTCCTTTAGTTTAAAACCGCTACCCCTTGTCCTATCAATACAGGCACTCGTAAAAAGCCTCTCTCCATCTTTCTTATATGCCCCATTAAGTATTGAAAAACATTAAGAAAACATTTAAGAATTTAAGAAGTAAATTAAGAAACAATTAAGAATTTAAGAAAACAATTGAAAAACTTTAAGAAAAACATTAAGACATCATAGAGAGAAGGCCATCCATGTTACACGGTGAGAACATGTTAGTATAAATATGGTCATTTGGAGGCGAACAATATCTTAAATAAACTTGCCTTCATTATTCAAAAACATTAAGTTGTTACTATATAAACAGGGTTTTTTGTTTACTTTTAAATAACTGTAATTATAGTCTGGGTTTCAGAGTCTATGAAGCATTTAGTATCATTTCAGTATCAATTTATGTAAGCTGTATGTATTAACTTCCATACATTGAGGAACCCCTAGTGCTCTACATTAGAGTGTAACCTCACAGAAAAGTAAAAAACCAAACTTTTTTGAAAAAAGAAATATTTGAGCCAGTACAACACGCAGCATAAATGAGAGACAGATAAATGTAATGTGAATTCAAATACTTATATGAATTAGTTTTGTATTGCTTCTGGAATGTACAATTACATAAACTTACAATAAGCAAACATTTGGATAACACCAAGGCATTCTAGCATGTTTATTAACAGAAAATGTTTATAGTTTTTCAGAAAGCCATTATCAAAGATGGTATTTTAAAACCAATCACACATAAAATGTGTGAGATTTTACCTGACAAATGGAGCTGTAAAGTTGTTATCACTTTGTAAGTATTACAAATAATGACATTTATGCTTGGACCTTTCCCATGAGTTATTATAGAGTAGCAACTCAGCTACCTATTGCAACCAAACTGTTCTTTCTGTGAAATGGAGGCATGAGAAATCCTACTTTGAAGTTGAATTTGGGCTTTAAGATATGATGCTTGCTTTAATAAAGAAACAAAGAAGTTTGAATTACCTGCGTGCACAACATCTCTTTTGCCCATGACAATGTTTTCTTAAAGCGTGGACAAATCCAACCTAACAATGAAAATGTTTAGAAGTGGAAGACACAGATCTTCATTGCCTCTTTGCATACACATCTACATGCTGTATGACCCACTTGTCAGGCTGTAACCCACCTGTTCTCACCCTACGGTTATATCTGAACAACATCAATTACACGATTTGTCTTAGAAGAGATCTGATGTGGTGCATACAGACAACTACAGGCAGCCTTTGCTTGGATTGCTAGTGTGGATGCCCTTAGCATCTTTGAAGCGTCTTTACAAAAGTTCAAAGACTGACCAATATTGGTGTTCTATCATTTTTGACGCTGTCAAACACCAACAAATATATTCTATGTTTTTTCCCTACAAAAAAAGTAATGACAGATCTAGTTTTCACTCTGATGTGAAAAGATGCAGAACTTCATCGTATTATCACAGAAAAAGATGCCTTGTTTTCATCTAGCTCAAGCTCTTGATACAGCAGAACATATTTGATAAGTGTTCCTCATCCTAAATTCCTGCATCTCAAATTTCACTGCAAAACAGTTGTGCTTTATATTCCTTATCTAGCTTGATACTAATTTTCTAAACTTCTTGCAGGCCTGCATAAGCCTTGGAAACAACTCTGGAGTGAATTTAAATTTATAGTTTTAGTTCAGGTGTGAATCTGCTGAAGATTATCTCCAGATCATTCCTATTTATGCTGCTTAATTGTCAAAGCACATGAAAACCAGAATCTTTTCTAGTGAAACTACTAATGTGCTCTAACCACTAATGGGTATTCAGTCCATGGGAAATACGACTCATGACAATAAAAGCATGCTTCATATTTTACCACTTCCACCCCAAAACTTTTAACTTTATGAAGCAGATCAAAAGAGTTAATCACTTTTCATTGACAAGAAAATGCATCCTAAAAGGAGCCTTTCTCATAAGCAGTTTGATATCTATCATAATATAAAACAAGAAAATGAGCCCAGTAGGCTGAGCAGAAATCAACGAGAAAGGCAGTCACGTACCCAGATGCCGCTGCTGCTGCAGAAAAGCAGATTTTTTTTAGCTCACCATCTGGAGTCTACTGCTGCCAAGCACATCCTGTCAGTAGTCAATGGTACTCAATCCATTGCTGAGGCACATTACCTAAGATGGCAAAGGATTACACAAAGCCACTTCTCTAGTACCAGCAAGAAAGACTAACTGAAATTATCATATGTGTCAATCCAATCTGGAGAAGTCAGTTAGAAAACAGCTTTCAATAGGCAAAAGTGCAGTCTATGCTTTAAAGTTTGGGCTAAGCTTTTCAAAAAGGCAGTAATAATACTTGGGTGAACAATGGAATATTTTTGTCAGTGTTGTTTTGTATTTTTTTGTTTTCTGGTTTTTGTTTTCTTTTCAAGTATGGCCTATTTACAATATCAATACACAGCTTTGATATGTGATCACATACCAGATGCTAATGTTTTAGACTATAAAGGGATCCAAATAAAACAGAGGCAAATTATACCATAGTGTCTATATTCTGTTCTCTTTTGCTGTTTCATTTCTAGTTTACATGAGCACTAATCTCTATGAATTGAGTCAATCATCAAAAGCAACTAAAATATAATTCATGCAGTCATCAGACTATTTCATTAGTCAAAATTCTACTAAGCTCAAGATCATATTCATAAAAAACCTTAGATTTCTCAAGCATAATCATTAGGAAAATCATTTAGATGCCACTATCAGAAAGGACTGTAAAAGGCTGATTTTTAGGCCTTAAAACACTATCTGAGGAGAGACATATGCAAACGATAAGATTCTGTTTCAATCCTATTTTATTTTTGTTAAACTGAATACTTTTTTACTTGCTGAGACAGGAACATGAGTTGTGACTTAAAACAGGGTTATAGAACTAGAAGAGATATCTCTACTCATAAAGTCCAGTCCCTTGACTGTCACTGAGCAGTAACATTATTCACTCAGTAAGGTCTCTGATTTTATCATCCTTTCAATGCCAGGCACTGGCTTTATCGAAGAACACCCAGAAAAGTGTAGCATCATGAATATTCACACACATGCTGTAGCAATATTGACGTAAAGGCAATGTGGAAAATCACATCTACACTAGCATGCAGTTAGCAAGTAAATAAATAAATAAATAGTCCTCTTGGTAGCAGGAAAGAGTTGTTATAGCTCTAAATTGTAAATGATTACATCCTTGTCATAAGGGACAATGTATGTTTATTCCTTCCAAGGGCAGACAGATTTTGATTTGGACAGTACTTGATTGCCAGTTTCTGTTAAGAATCAAGATCACTCCTCTAGTGTAATCTTAGACTGCAATGCACAGGTTATGGGATGGAATAGGCACAACCTATTTGTACATTGCAGTTGGTCCAGGTTCTGCTGGTCCTGGATGCTTCCTGGTTGCATCACCATGCCTTGTCTGACATTATCAGTGGGTGAATGCCAAGACTCCACTCACCCTCTTCCACCATTCTTGTCTGATCACATGAAAGAAACAGATACAGATAATCTTGTGAGTCTCCAGCCTCAGATTCCTGTATTACCTCATCACGTAAGGCAATTTGTAGTTAAGCCCTAGCCAAACAATGAAGCCTTTCAAACACTGCAGGTCTGTGGATCAGTGTGATATGGCTAATGCATTTAAGCAGTTATTTTCTGTAGTGGATTTCAATGTGTGAATGCAGTTAAATATTTCCACAAAAAAATGTAGCAGTCCAGAATACACACTGAAACAGTGATGTAAATTAACTACATCTCTATCACCAAAAGTTATTTGGATTTCAAATTGCTTTTTATTTTCTAGACTATAGAACCTTTTAATTCATCATAACACCAACCAACCCCAAAATAGCAATGTTCTCTTTAACTTTTCATTTTCAGAGATGATTCATTCTTCAGCACAAGTTCTTAAAATTAAGGTGGTGGTGGTAGTTGGGAGATGTGCCACTAATAGGGTCAAAACACATTTCCTGAGTTTTATATACACTAAGCTTGTATCAGACTTACGTGATCATATCTAGTTTTGATATCTTGTATAGCAAAGACCACATCCTGGAACTTATACAATATTTTTATATGGCATGTCACAATGCACTGGCTTTACCTACCAGAGCACAGCAAAAGGAGCTTGTGTGTGGCGAGTACTTGCTAGGTTTCCAAGTTTCCTCTCCTTTTGATACTGTCAGTAGTCTTTTATTTCTACATACATAATTTTGAGTTCCACTGTACATTAATATATAATCGGGGCTGTATTCATTTCACAAGCAAATTCAAACCCATTTATTTTCACTGATAAACATAATGATCTGAATATAAGGCCCCAGAAAGTCTGTATTTAAATATTAATTTAATATATTAGTATTACTACTATTTAGTCACTTCAAATATTTTTGTGTGTTATTTTATGCAATACTGGAATAACTTGTGAAGTATAACTTCCAGAATGATAATCCATGATTCTGGCTACCAATATTATTTTGCCATTCTAAAAACAATGGTGGTTTTCATTGATAAGAAATTAATATTGAAACTTCTGTCTTAAAAAAACCCAAATAACTGTCTTTTTTACTTTAGATGCTTGAAGAAGAGGAAGGCAAGGGACAGATTTGAAAAGTTTTCAAAAATTCCAAAGACCAAAGAAATTAATCAACTATACATTAATGAAAAATAACATCAACCTTTATTTCTTGCATTTTTAATTTGAGGAAAGCTTTTTATTTTGGCTTAAGATTTTTATTTTCTGAATTCAGTGTGGATATTTATCATTACTCTACAAATAATTTAGAATGTTATTGACACTTTGATATATCATGAGAGGAGGAGGGGTCAGCACTGTCAGCAATGACCCTAGAGCACGCTTCAGCTGAGAAAAACTTGGTGAGATACTGTTACTGGCATAAACTACTAGAGAATTAATATATTATGCAAAACTTCCCTTAGTGAATTTAGAAAACATAATCAGCATTTTCTAAGGCTTTCTGTAGTCCCACATTAAATGAAAATGTGTATTTCCATACTCTACTATCATCAAATCATTATCAAAATAGGCTTAGAATATTCACATCCACTACCTTTTTGTCAAAGATAGCTTTACATTAGATTAACCTACAACAATTTGAACATGCTTCTTTATCTCAATAACAATAGAGCTTGGGATTGGCATTGCTTTGTTGCAAATAAAGCTATGAAGTTAAAACTCATTAAGCTCCTTGATACAGTTTCTCTGTGCTAGGAAGGATGGAGCTTAGTTTTCTTTCTTGTATGGCTCTATCAATCACCAGTGCCATTCAGGAAGGAAAGAACACAGCATTGTACAAAGGTTATTAGACTAGAATCTGAGCAAGTTTTCTGCCATTTTCCAGACCTCTTAAAATAAGCATCATTGTTCATTTCAAAGAATGTAAAAATGAGAGGTTTACTTCATCCAAACAGATTTCTACCTAGCTGTAGGAAACTTCATTGTATTCCTTCATAAAAAGATCCTCTAATGAACACTACAGAGCTCATCACAACACATCCGTATGCTGCAAGTTGGGGAAAAATTGATTTTTTGATAGTTCATTGTTTAGGCTGTTTTCTACTGATGTGACTTCTAGCAAGTTTTAGAAAGAAAATGTAGGAAAGTCCAACTGTATTTGTGAATCCATGCTCTGAGTCACTGAATACCAGAATTTGCTGGTGTTGTAGGGGCACCCTACAAGAAGGCATAAAGTTTTTTAGTCTTCATGGCTTCACAATTATAAGCACGTTGATGGTGAGGATTTGGAAGAGGAAGAATTTAGAAAATGAGTCATAGGCTTTACTCTATGATACTCATAAATTATATCTTGCAGGATATCTACTTTTTTCCCTGATATGTCATTGTTAATTCCCATTTAGGTGACAGCTGAGAAATATTCCTGGTGGGAGGCAGGTTTCAACTCAGTAGTCAAATGAAAATATCTGATCTAACCACAGAGCCAAGATATATTATTTGACACACTCCTGCCTTGCAGACTGAGTTATCAGCCTGTTACTAAAAGGGGCAGAAGATGTTGCCTGCATTCTGTTTTGATAAGCTTAGAAATTTTGGGGCAAGTAATAGACATCTAAAACCAAATAGACTGCTCAGTTAATTACAGGTTCTTTGTTATTAAATAGACCCCTTTCTGAAGGGCCATATATGGCCACAGGCAGGCACACACACTAGATTTGGCTTTCTTCTATTGATAAAATTAAGGATTGGCCTGGTAGGAGTAGGGAGCAGGATCTATGCCATGGTGTATTAAGGTGCGTTCACATTAAAGATTCAAATTCAGCTAATATAAGTATTTTGGGACCCCTGAGATAATTATATTAAGCCCAGCCATAGAACCTGATCAACTTCCATTTCTTTATAGTAATAGAATAGGACTGACCATATCCATTCTTCGTATGCATCCTGTCATGTATAATTTGAAAGACAATAGATGCACTGGCTGATTCAGGTGTACTTCTGAGATCCCCTTATGGAGGAACATGAGCTAGGACGACAGCATAATTCTGTCCCTGTGGAACAGCTTGAAGTGTATATCATAAGGTATAAATTCACCAACACACTGTTAGACTCTTTAGGACAAATAAAGAAAAAATAAAAAAAGGTCCTGCAAACAAAAAACCACAACGGACAGATAATGGTTTGCATCAACAGCTTGGAATTATGGTGTTCAGACTTCTTATAGGGGGAATATTAGTATATCCAGATGTTTCAGGAGCTTTCATACCAGGAAGTGTAAGAACATGGCCATGACCAAGCAGCTGTGGGACCAAGAGTATATGAGGCAATTTCACTTCCACATGCAGACTGTGTGATTCTTTAATACATTTGAGGTTTTGTTTCACCAAGGAGTTGTGTGGCAGCAAAACCTTATCTAAGTTATTTTGGAATACATACTGATATTTGTTGCCTTTGATATTGAAGTGTTTCAGAGACTACTTTTATGATACACTTCTGTAGTCATTTGTATTGAGATACTGTGCATCTATTCGCAAAGTCCTTGCTATTTTACAGAAGGCATGGCACTAATAGGTTTTACCACATTTTCAAGATACCATGTCCCAACTTAATCATTCCCTTGGTGAGAGGTGATTACAGAACTTCCCAGATTAGGACTTCCTGACTCAGACAAATTTGTTGATAGTTACTGAGCCTTTAAGTTACAGAACTTTTCTCTAATATCAGTAAACCATGTAAGGAAACAGTCCAGACAGTTTTCTTAAACCTACATGAAATTCCTTCATGAATACCTCAGGCACAAATATAAATTAGGTCCACGTGACTAAATTTCTTCAATTTCTTTTTTTTTTTACTAAATGGAAGGCTGAAAAGAAGCTAAATTAAGGTCCAACTGGGAAGAGAACAAGAACACTGTTACTTAAATAACTGTTGAAAGATTTGATTATATTTCTTCTAGTCATACACTTCCTATTCCCATGGACATAGTACACAATGACATGCAAAGATCCTAGATGACCAAACTGATTAAAATGAGGCAGAAATACTGACATTAACAAGTGCATTATCATAGTGGTTTTACACTGGACATCTTCAATGCTGATCAGCAGATTCAAGAACCGGTTTAGAGTTAAATGTAACAGAATGAACTTGCAATGTTAATGGAAATCCCTCATACACTGCATGTTTTTTTACACTTCTCTACAGTTTTCTTCAATAATCACTGTGCAAGTTGTATGAATTTTTTATTTTTTAAATATATGTTAACACACTCCAGGAAAAGTATTCATTAAATAAAATTATATTAACTTATAATTTATTATGTCCTTTAAAACTACTGGAGTAAATTCTAAGACTTTTGTTTTGAAAAAAAAAAAGTATTTTAAAATTATAATCACCTTTCTTTCCTACCCTTCTATATTCTATAAGTTCAGCAAATATGTACGCAAAAAATTTCCATAGTCAGAGCAAGTACAGAAACCACTCACACATGTATACTGTAAGTTATCTATATTTTTATAAGTAACAGAACACACAGTTTCTAACCATTTAATTTCAGGGGCTGGAGAAAAAGAAATGAGAAATTGGGAAAAAAACAACAAAGGATTAATTAAAGCAAAAGCAAAACAAATAAGGTGGTTATAAATAAACATACTTGCTTTAGTTACATGTCTGAATTATATCTAACTCTTCTGTAAACCAATGGAATTTCAAAGCTATTCACAATGATTAAGAACTAGCAAGGAACTGTAAAGGTACCAGATATCAGAAAACATACTAACACATGTAACATCTACTTATTGCTGCTGAATTAAAATGCAATCCCTTTGAAAACAGTGTTAATCAGAGGAATTTCAAAGGAATTCATGTTGATATGTGTTAGTACTATCAACATCAATAAAATTAACCCTAAAGTATTCTTATGACACACACACATCCATGAAAAATATCCTGGAAAATACTTAGCCTGTAGATAATACCACAATGAATAGGGAGATGATGTAAGAAATACAAGGGAAGATTTAATGGAGGAAATGTTTATCCAACCTGTGCTGACAGCGTTGTGGCCAGAAACAACATAGAGAGCAGCACTGAGCTTAAACATTTGGGATTCAAATCCCACCTATGGGCTACTGAGTCATACTTTATATTTTCTTGCTCTGTACTCTCTGATCTGAGGAGCTAGTGGTGTATTCTTTTAGCATAGTCATAGTTGGCTTTCTTGGTCTTCATTTTCGTACAAGGAAGAAAAGGAAGGTAAGATTGAACTGTTTGAAATAAGATGACCTTAATGTAACTGACTGAAGCATGACTACAGGATTTTAGTTTCCATGCTCCTATGTATCCATTTAGTAAGGCAGGTAAGGCATTATTCAGGAATAAACATGTTTTAGCCTCTAGACTGAGCGCAACAAATCTAGCTCTAAACTTGGTTATTTGCTCTGCAATCTTTTCCCTAATGCCATTAATTGTGTGCAGCATTTTTTCTTTCAAGTCTAAGATATACATCTGAGAAAACACAACTCCTTCATGTTGTAAACTTAAAACAAGTCATGAAATCTCTGCTTAAAATCCCTCAAATATTGTCATACCCCAAATTCTTCTCTCTGCCACTATTGCTGTGATATTTTACAGAAACAGAAAACAGAAGTATCATCAAGATTGGTAGAAATTAACTTCACGTTTCCCCTCTAAAATATTCTAACTTTATTTCAAAAAGCCATTTTTTTGAACATTCAACAATTTCTGGAAATGGAAGAAAAATTGCAGCTTTGAAAACTTCTTTACACCTAATTAGAATGTGATGCCTTTGCATTTAAAAACCACAAAACCCCCAACCTTAGCTCTTTCAAGCCTTTTGCCACAGTTGATGGATAGTTCTACCTATCATATGATGATAGAGTCTATACGGAGATAGGCTATCAGCTTCTTTTTACTTTTCTACTACACCAGGAGATGAAATGATTGATCAGTCAGTTCTAGAGTTCTCTGGTGCGTTACAGTCGACAATGATATCTTTGAGACCTCTAGGAAAACAGTATTTATAAATACGTTAGCCCATTTTACTTTGTCCACTATTTATTTTGTTACTAGTATTTTACCTGTATCTTTTTCAGGAATATAATTTAAGATCCACATTTTCCCTTGGTTCAGCATTGTTTTACTGTAGGGATTTAACAACAGAGTGAAACATAATGTGACAGCCAAAGGAGGCTCTAAACTATGAAAATGAGATTGCGCTGCCAGAGGTAGCTTTGTGCAACCTATTCTTTTGGTTGGAACTCCATCCTATGTCACATTTCATAAAGTCTTAATAGATTTTCTCGCTCTCACACAATAAAGTTCAAAGCAAAGGAATTCTTCCTGCAGTGAGGGAACTCCCACAAAAGGAGGTGGAAGTCTCAGAAATGTACAGGTCATACAGAATTATTTGAAAGGAATTGGCAATATTTTTCCTTTTTTTCTTGTGTTCCCCTATTTTAATAATGTCACTGCAAACATCAGTAATTCAAAAATTATTTTAAAATACTAAGTCCAGTAAGCATCCAAATTCTTCAACAGCTACATAAAAGGAAACCGACTAAACATAATTAAAATCAGTCAATTATCCTGTGAGCTGATTAATGCCGGAAATGGAAAAAAAAAATTCCAAGCAATGAAATCTACTAAATTGAGGATCTAGGTACAGGTGTAGGAAACTATCTTTGAGGGGGGTTTTCTATTACCTTCCCCTGCCTAGCCATTACCTGAAGTAATTTCAAGTCACCTTGAAAGTATGTCCCCTTTAAAGATAATAGCCAAGGCTTAATGAAGTAAGATTTTTATTCACTTATTTAAAATACCAAATCTGACTGTACAGTCTAAAGAAAATGTTAATGACAAATGCAAGAACAATTTTGTGTTAATTCTTCCAGTGTAATTTATAAACTAGGTTAAATATATCTTTCTTCCTAGGATTTATACGGTTCTATGGCATCAATTTTGATGAGAAATATAATACTAGTTATAAATAAATCCAGCATGCAGCACATTTCCAATTCACAATATTAAAATGACCAAATATGAAAGACTTGCACCAAATTAATTTTATTTCCAGCTCTGTATGTAATAACCTACCAGAAAACAGGTTGTGTAAACTTTCTACATGACAATAAAATTCAATGATCTACAGCTGTTGTGAATCAGCCTAAATGGAAACCTAACTTCTAGAAACCTTTTCTATTCAACATTGAAAATAGAGATCCACAAGCGACAACCAATTTTGTTACAGACTCAGGTGAAATATAGGTCAATTTTGTGCAGACAGACACACAGTTTTTCCAGGCATTGACCAAAAACTATTGAACTGCATCATCTGTATGCCACCAACATAATCAGGAATCTCTGCACAGTGCTCTTTACCTGTATACCATGGTAGCAATGCTGGTGGTGGGCCACAGATCCACTCTCCGCACCCTATGTAAGAAAGCATTAGAATGATTGTCTAGTACATCCCAGGTGACTTCTCTGGTAGCTGCTCTAATGGGCACTTAGGACCATTTGATTCCATCTAGTTTGGAAACAGAATTTCGAAATTCAACCCTTAACATGATGAACTTGTCAGAATTTATGCATTTCTGCAAAAGCAATTTTCACACACGCACAAATTTTTTTTTAAATCTTGATGAAATCAAGATGATAGAGAAAATTACTATTCTAAGAAGGTCTCACAGAATTTTTCAACCAGTCAAGTAACACCAGTGTTGCCTTGAAATATTATAGATAATTTCTACTTAAAGCAACACTACAATGTATAGTTTCCCTTAAGAATACTGAAGAGTCAGTATTTAAAGAGAATTTTTAAGTAACTGATACATTTGCATGACTCTAATATCTAAACGCACCTAATTTAAGATACATTTCTTTTGTAATGATATAGCAAACATTCCTCCTACATCAATCTTTAGTGCAGTGTAATTATGCATAGAGACTGAAATATTTACATTGCTTCCATTCATTTCTATAAAATACCATAGAACTTAGCTTATGTAATAACTTGTATATGCTGTTATCTTGCTGGATTTGTTCAGTTCAATGACTAATATTATACAGATACCAAATATTTTGTCTTATCTTTTATGATCCTTTAGTAGCCACATGAATCTTTGTAGGGTGATACTGCAAATTGTTTGCTGTATTCAAGACTTAGTTGGTGGCAGAAAAAATTAAGTTAGGGTCATTCATTCAGGAATGAGTATTTTTTCTGTTCATTTGTTCTCTTCTGGTCTGAGCACAAGATGCTTTTATTCTACCTGAAACCCAAACCATATCTTTTCCTGCAACTTGTTTTTAATATTTCTCTTAGGTGCTTGATGTAGTAATTGCATCACCCACTAATATAATCTCCTGTATAAACACACACACACACAAACATAAGATTTGTAATGATTTTAACAAGTGTGACTTACCCAAGAGTAATGATGTGAATTGCATTGGTATTGCAAAGATAGCATCGTATTACTGCAGTTAAACTAATGATCAAAAGCGCAGACCTGATAAAAACCTGAGCCATCTGTTTCACACGAAAGCAACTTTTAACAATATGAACATTTTCTTATCGCTCATGGATTTATTGCACAATTTCTACTCAATTCTTTGGCTGGGTGACAATAACCTACAGTACTACAGCTAAACCACTGTTTTATAATCCTGCAATTCCCATTTAACCTATTTGTACTCTGTCATCTGAGAAACTATCATAAAACTTCTATAATAGATAGATTAAATGTTAAGTTGGTTTCTAGTGGTGGATTACACTTTCTGTCTTCTGGTCAGGGTGACTAGAACTTACTGTATGATTGACTTGGCATTAAAATAGCACTGCAGTTTAAGCTAATGAGTTTCACTTTTGGGATTAGTGACAGAGGAACCTATAAGGAAGAGAAAAGGGTCTTATTTAGCATTCTCAGATCACAGTCTATAATTTTTACATTTTTGGTACAATTAAGTTTCAATCTCACTAGCATGTGATTTTATTTATTTACTTTTTTTGGTCATGATTAAAACGGTCAGGTGTTTTCCACAACTCACTGACAAAGACTGAGGTCGCTTCTCTTTTCCAGATGGACCTCTGACCCAAATACTCATAGACATATGTGGTCTTGGTGGCTTTGTACAAGTTACCAAATATGAGGTATTTTTCTTTAAAGTCAGAAAATAATGAACTCATTGCCTTGAAAGCAGGGGAAAAGACTGTTCCATTATAATAACCTTTTGTGGCACAGAATCTAATAGGAAGAATTATCTTAACATTTTAATAACCTTTAAAATACTTATAATAATCCTTAATAACAATTCCTGTTAGAAAACGTAGTAAGGACTAAAGCAGTATCATCTTCACTGCTTTGAAATGCAGTTGTTATCAGAGAAAAGAGGATATATGAGTTACTCCCCAGTGGTGAAAACAATGGAGAAGAAATAGGAGTCTGTGGGAACACAGGAACTGTGAGGTCTAGTGGGGATTTGGGGGGTGACGAGAGAAGTCTCCAAAGTTGTCTACTCTGCTGCTCAGCACTTACACTTTGTTCCCTCTCCTTGTAGTCTGTCTTGTTCCTCTCAGACTGTTCTCCTCAAACATGGAGGGGAAAGAGGTAGGTTACTCATTCCAAGGACAAAGTCCAGGAAAGACAAGGAGAGAGGTAGGTTGTCCCTAAGACTGACTGGACAAGCTGCTCCTGCTGCCATCATGTAAAAAAGGTTATAGCAAAGTTAGATCTCCCACAAACACACAGATACAGACACTCAATCATCCCTTCCATACCCCAGCAGCAGGAGAGTTAAGGGAAAGTAGGGGCAAGAGATGATTTTCTCTGATGACAAAGACACCATGCTGATTAACAGGATTTTTTTCTATTTATAAGAGAACACCACCATAATGGTGTTTTCCATAAAGGTAAGATTTATGGTTTGGAGTATCACTGGAGTTTATTCCAAATCCTTCTGTGAACTTTCTTCCCCTCTCCTAGGGATGAATCCATTTTGCTATTTCCTCCCTCCCCACAAACTGTTCTAAATTATTCTATCACCACTTACATTTTATTTTTGAGATGTTTCTAATGAACAACACAAGACATACACAAATGTAGACTAGTCTGAAAATAATCTATGGCAGACACAGCTGCACTCACTGGGAATGAGAGTGGAGAAGCAGCATGCAGCAGCATGGCAGATCTTCCAATCATGTAACCTTGAGAGTGTGCACTGCATCTGGCAATGCTCTTAGAGCTTTAGTTATTTACCTCTGAATTTACCTCTGTGTTACTACTATCCCATACACCACATTCTGTAAAGATAATGATTGCTACATAATTAAACCATGAAGGCATACAGCTAATATGACACTTAAATAACACAAAGTTTATGCTATGAGTTTCTGAAATTTGGCCCTTGAAATATAAATTGATTTCTCTAGCAGTGTTATTGAATGCGCTACTATCTTACCAGCTCACTGCATCTCTAGTAACGGAGCTCTGCATCACTATAAGATTATCCTCAAACAGGATTATTATCTGCTACAGCATTTTTAAAGTATGTTAATATCTCAGCAGATGATGATCAAATTTTAAAATATGTTTGCAGCTTCACATAAGACAAGTTTAGCATATATCATCAAGCTTTAGGTGACTTCTTTTCAAACAAGAAACACCTTATCTAATTTTGGTTTTATGAGGTACCTTATTAAAATACTAGCAATAAACCAACACAGTTAATATTGTATGGAAACAAACCTTTGCCTGAAATGAAAATCATCTGCAAAGAAATAGTTACAGAAACAAGGCACAGATACTTACTTATATTGCCCACTGCAATATAAGTCTCAGCTATCTAAGGCACTTACAGAGACTAATGCTCTTCAGATATAAAGTTATTTTGTGTGATATGCTTTCTTCTATGATCTAATCATATCTAATGTCCTGTATCTTTTAGGGCTAAATTTCACATTAAGATAGTATCAAAGTAAGTGACCACGGGCTTCAATTTCAACTCATAATAAATATGAACAGTATATCAGTTGCATTTACTGTCCTTTTCTTTGACCTTTTGCCCATATAACAGTTGTTCTCCCAAATTTCTTTTATGTAAGTTTTATGTTCTTTTTGCATCTAAATATACTCAATCAAATTTAAAGAAAATACATATTTTTTCATATTGTTGGTGGAAATCTTTAGGACCAGAGTTGAAAATCATTTTCCTTTACCATTAACATCTAATATATGACTATCGGGGGGAAAAAAAAAGCAGATAAGGATCCCTATTTTTTTACTAGAATGGCCTCTCGGTAGACTTCTGTCTCTCACTGTAACCAGTATTGCTGATACTTTCAAAGTAAAAAGATAGTGACCACTCATTTTTTTGAGGGTTTTTTTGTGAATGGTTGGCTGACCTTTAATTTATGCAAAGTGCAATGATTCCAGAGAAATCCAAAGTGCTGTAAAAATTATTGCTGATATGTTTCTAAAGTTAGAACTTTTTTAGACTGCAGTTGATTCTTCCCATTCCTGTTGATTATTCATTTGCCTGAATTTTTGAATACAAGATATGAATGCTTTGACTTCCTATATACTTTCCTAGTATAGGGACTATATCATGTGATATATCGATCAATCTGAAGTTTTATTCTACTTATTGACTAAATACCAATTGAACGTATATAGGAAAATGTGGTTGTTCACCTGCTGTATTTCTGGTAATTAATTTCAATTCAAGTGCAGATGTTCCCTGGTCCACTCAGTTATTCTCCCCAAACTGATTTTAAATCTTAATACCAAGTATCTTCCCTAAGGCTACTTTATTAATCTAATAATTATTAAGCAGCACAGAGGCATTAATAATTAACATATTACTTTACTTCTCATTTATTTGTAATCTATTCCTCCAATCCCAGCTCCCATCGAGGGGAAATTTAAATGTAACTCATTAAAATGTCAAAAGCTAACAGTAAACACAATTTATTCCATTGCAACGCAAAGTGTTTTCTATGTTGAAAGATTTAATACTAAATTTGTGGTTTAATATTCTAAATATATTGTGTTAATCTAATTTGTAGCTGACATTATTTAATATTCCAACTAAAGGACAAAGAGGACAAAAAGGTGATTTTTAGCAAATCACACCTGATTAAAGTAACTTTTTATAATCAAATGACTGGTTCTGTAGGTGGAAGGGAGAGCAGATGATGTAATTTATCTTGATCCTCTCAAAGCTTTTGGATACAGTCTCCCACCGTAACCTGGTAGCCAAAACAAAGGACATGTGGACTGGATGAGTGAACAGTAAAATTGGCAGAAAATTGGCCAAACCATCAGTACTACAGGAACAGTCAAGGGGAAAACTTAAAAGGAGCGACAGAGCAACACTGATAAGCAATGCCATATGACGAAGTAGCACATCGCTTCACATGGAATCAAAATCAACCAATCCCAAACTTTTTGTCTAGTAGCCATTACACTGAAAAGCTAACATTCTGCTATTATTCACACAAACAGAATGATGTGTCAGAGTTCAGTAATAAACACTACCCAAACAGACATGTGAGGAGGTTCTGTACTTGCTCTTTCCTTAGGTCTAGACTGTGCTAATGCACCTGCGGAGTTGTGCAGGGAGGCTATTAATTTGGACAGTATAATCAAGCCTTCTACTTTATTAGTTTAGATCTATGTAAATAAGCATTCGAGTGTATATAAAGTAGTGGCATATACAAAGAGATTTATAAATTGTCATACGCTCGTTATTATGTGCAATTTATGACCTGTACCTAAGTGCAATTTATGACCTGTACCTAACTTTTAATCTAGTTAGTGGAGATTTAATCCTTCTGAACGGAAAATAAAAATTAAAATTGTCATCGACAAACAAGAACTTTTTCTAATGTACAGCAAAATAAAAATAATAGTTGGACTTAATGGAGTAAAAGAGGCCATCTTATCCAGTCGGATTTTACATCCTGCTAGATTTTGGTTAACATTCTTGAGAACTTTGTGAATGTTCAGAAAAATTCATCAATAGATCATCAAGGATGTTGATGAAGGAAGTCCGCAAAGAGCTCACGGAGAGGTTAATACACTTGAAAAATTGCAATGGCTTGTAAGTTACAGCAAACACTTCCTACTTTTTAACTTTAATCCTTGCTTTCATGTTATGGTTTAAATGTAAGCAGAGAAAGGGTCAACCAGAGTAAACAAAAGTGGGTAATACTCAAATACACAGACTATAGTCACTGAGCAAATGACATTTAATATTTTTGAATCAGCTGCTGTTTAGGCACAGTATATGACTCTAATTATAAATTCTTTTTCTTCATATAAGCTGTTAAGTTTTAGGGTTTTTAAGTGTACAGTTTTCAATGAATCACAGTAAACACTTCTAGGTGGACATGGACATGGCCTGTCAAACTGTCAAAAAGCACTGAAAATGTCAGATATTTCTGCATTAAAAGAAGTAACCACACAGCATTGTGAAAGAAAGGACGTTACTACTTCTCTGTAAGACACTTATTATTTTACCATGCCTTGCATCACTGTATAGGAGTCTTTAATTAGGAGTTAATTCTCCAACATTATTAGATGATTGCTGCATAAATTGCATATGCTGAAAAACTGCTACAGTAAAATAATTAAAAAAATGAAACTCTTGAATCTTAAGGTATCCTAAGATATATCCTATTTCCTTATATCCAGGTATTCAAAAATTTTAGGATCAAATCTTAGCATCCTTTTCACTGTTTACTGAAGCAAAGTTCCAACTGGACTTAATAAAAGAATTTCAACTAAAACATTTAGGTTAAAGTCCCTTCCTTTTGATCTTCCAACTTCACTTACATTTAGAGCTTAGTTATAGTGCTGAATTCTAATGCTATAACAGTTTAAAAATTCCATGAAAGACATTGAAGTAAATTTCAGAATACGTTCTTTAATTCAGTATAGATTTTTGCAGAGCTTCCAGAAAGCACGAAAGCACGGTTCCATAAATCCACATGAAGGTAACATTGTAGGGCTCAAAGAAATAGATGCTATTAGCAGCACGTATAAAGAAGTCACTAATCTGTTAATCAAGACAATATTACAAATGCCTGTGGGGAAACACTTCTTTTGGCATATGGAAATGCAACATTATGTCAAAAAATCTAAAGTAAATAATTTTCAACCCATGCTATACCATTGAATCATTTTTAGCTTCTGAAGAAATTTACTGATTGTGTTCTGTCTCTATCGATTATTGACTGAAAAATGCATGTTCCATTGCTTTGCACAGATTCCTATTTCTTACATTACTGAACCTATACAGACTTTTGAATACAAGCGCGTTCTTTTGTATGAAGTTACAGATCCCCACTTCAGAGATTCCATTTCAGGATAGTGCCAAACTGAAAGAAGGCCTCTGAAGAGAGTCCCAGACCCACTCCACTTGCTCCCTTTGCAGACTTATAATTCCTTGCTGTTCATAGGGAAACAGAGCACCCTTAATCTTTTCATAAAGGGTTGATTTCAAGTGAATGAGTAGGCCTGGGTGGATAGAAGGATGCAGATAGAGCAGAATCCTATGAAGAGACTTCTTCATACTAAATCCCATAAAAAAGAATACTGCTCCTTCTGAAGCAGAATTAGTGTCTCAAAACAGTTTTCGGAGTTGCAAATGAACAGTTTAATTTCACACAATAGCCTGAAAAATGGAAACTACAGTGCAGTAACATGGTGGCTTTGAAACCTTACTGCTAGCAGAGAAAACATGCTATTAGTTTTTTCCTCAGTGCTTTCTTACCTACCAAGTAGCTATGGCACAAGTAGCTAAGAATTCAACACATCAGAAAGTATTCTATTTCATTTTCAGAACGTGTGTTAAGTGAAATGAATGTTCAGTCCATATATTAAATGTATTTCTTTTTTGAGCAGCATAAGTCATATGTGCTTTTACAGAAATAATATTTGGCAAAACAAAGTTTTATATACATATACATATATATATATACACACTATCTATATGATACCTATTTAACTGCTGAAGGTTTTGGCACAATTAGAACTGACTTTGTTTCAGAAATTGTTTATCTCTCCACCACTCAAACAGCCATAGTGTATCTCAGTAATAGTTTATGTTATTGGTATTTTTCATTGTTTGCAATTATCTTCTCATATAAGAGTACCAAATGGATCTAATAATATATTACTATTTTTCAAAATATCTTAGAATTCATTGCAGTAGGCCTGTCCTATCTAGTTCTAACCACTATGCAGTTATCTCAAGATTTGTTTCAATCTCTACCACTTCAGTTCTAAAGCAGATAATAAAAAAAATATTCTATTAATGTTGTCTTACACCCAGAAGTGAGATAATTGGAGAGTTGGTGCATTTGATTTTCCCTTATTTGTCTACAGTAAAGTTATCACTTCTTTGGCAAGTGTTCCTGAGTTCACAACTGTGTTGCCAATAGGTTCGTGTGGCAGACTCTTGTGGGGTTTTCATATAAATGAGAACAAAACACACCGTAGAGAAGGCAAGAAGCCTAATGAAATACACGGTGCTAAATTCTGTCCTTCTAAATATGCATTCTATCCTTATTAACTGGCAAATGAAATAACTTAATACCAATTACAGAAGAGGTAAACTGGCTATTCAGTATTGCCAAAATGAAGAATCTGGATTTTGCAAAACCGACAGAAGGTATGAATAAAAGCTGAGGACGCAGCCTTTCTGTAAAGCTTCTATTAAGTTTGCAATAGCTTATTTTACCCCCAACTTTTAAAATATATGTCTTCTGAATAAAGGCATAAATTGCCCATCATACAAGCACTGACTATAATCGTGACATCTTTTCATATAGGTGTGACAGCCATGGACAAACCCTGTCATCTATCCACAATTCCATATTATTACCTGAATCAAGGGAGCACAAAAAACACCCATCAAGGTCCCTGTCAGACTCTACAAAATCAAATGGGAGAGTGTGGAAGAGGAACACATGAGAGCCGGGAGACACCCGTAGCAGCAGATAGCCTGGGCGACAGTAGCTGCATGCAGCACTGACTTACACTGGCTCAAGATGAGGTCTCACAACATGAAATCTGCAGCAGCAGCAGCTCCTGTTCCAGTTCCTTCTGTTTTTGTCTCCCAGCCCTTTGCCATGGGGAAAATTAACTGGCAGGAGAAAAATAGATATATATAAATTTATACATGTACAAAAATGAAAATATTTAATTTTCTTTATAGTTCCTTACAGTTCCTGATTCTGTGCCCCAATGCAAAAACCCCCAAAATATTCACATAGAAGAACTGCACAGCTAGGCTATTGTGTTGAACGGACAGAAATGTGTAGTGAGATAGAGGAGAGGATATGTGAAAATGGTACTGCTGCTGAAAATTTCCTGTCCTGGCACTAGGGTACAATGCAGAAGCTACATTATTCCTTGTTTTAAAATCAAGAGAAGAACAGAGGTTTACAAGTGTCTGAGAAAGTATGACTCCATCCAGCCTCAGGCTGCAGTCCTGAGAGAAAAGTGACCTGATATAATAACCCGTGACAGCTGAAAGGGAGTTCTGACACTGCCCCCCCATCCAAACTGCCAGTGCTCCACAGATGCCATGACAAGCTCCATGAACTCATTCTGCTGGTAAGAGAACATGAGAGAAGAGCTGGAGTGGTCATTTTTGCAGGACTGTGTTCACATATCCAAGTGAACACTTGATGAGTAAATAATTTTGATCAAGGCAGTCTCTTTGCTTATTACCAGTTTAAAAATGTTTAATTTTGGACATATGCCTTCCTAGTGAACAGACAAAGTATTTTTACCTTGCCAGTAGTTCACTATTGTGAAAGAAAAGGTGGGTTGGTTTGTTTTTTAAGATATATTTGGGGACTGCCTTTTTGTCTGACTGCATACAGCCATTAGCAGGTCATGAACTGAAAGCCATTGCCACTACCAGAATAGACTACATAGAGATAATTCACAAAGCAGCAACTAAAAATTGTAAGCAATTTTACATGCAGGATATCTCATTAAAAACACAAAATAAAATAAATAAGAGATCATTTCAAAGCTGAGGATTCACTATGGGGAGCTTTTCTGTGGTTGAAACTAGAGAAAACAATGACAAATTCTCACAAAGAAAATTGTGAAATTGAATTATATGTTCCATTGATGTAATCCCAAGAAGTGCATACCATTAACTCAGATACATTATTTGTCATTATTCAGGTAACTGCAAAATTTTCAAGTAATAAACTTTTCCAATGAAAATACTAATTCACAAGATACCTCCCCATGATTACTAGAAAATCTATCAGCTGTGCTGGCTTCTAATTTAGAAAGATTTCTTCAGAAATACTGGAGTGCATGATCAATCACATTCAAGCTGCTATATTACCTCCTTTGAACTTTGCCTCCTACATCCCATAATTGCATTGTTAGTGCCAGACTACTGGATAGTTCTTAAAAATAATTAAAAGTTTATTTTTGTTTCAGTGGGGAACAAGAAAAGTTTATAAAAAGCTCAAAATATTTGACTATGTATTCCTCATTTATTTAAACACATTTTTATATGTCTAGACATTTATCAGTATTTCAAAAAGAAATTTCACATTGTATTTCACATCCTACCCTGTTTGTAATCACTTCAGTGCACTGATTCTATGACTACCCATAAAATAGTTTCCATAGCAGCAGAGATGAGCCCATAACTCGATGAGATTTCTGTTTAATACGATTATGTAATAGATCTTTATTCCTGCATTCCTTGCTGACACCTTCTAAATGCTTTTCTAGTCTTCTGACAGCCTCGACTTTCCATTCTCTAACTGTAACCTCATTTATCTTTGGGTTTTCTTGCTTTAAACTTAATGCCTGGTAAATAAAGTTGGATAGTCTTGCCCACAAGGAACCAGAAAAGAGCACGTCAAGTTACGATACAGTGTGAAAAACAATACACAAAAAGAGAAAAATATAAAATCAAACTTATTCATTTACCTAGACTATTGTTAATATAAGAAGGCTGTGAATTAAGCACTGTTGGTTTATGTGCTGGAACATAAGGATAATTTTTTTCATCTAGTGAGACAGATGAGTAATGACACAGGGGGACTTCTGTGACCAACAGGATGTGAAATCCAAAGAAAAAGCATAAATCTGTTCTTATAAAAGTGACGCTGCTTTTTACAAATCTGGTTTTCCTAGCTCTTACTGTAAGTAACCCTTAGAGGACAACTGGTTGTTTGCAGGTAAGAACAGGTTCAAAGCAATGCAGGCAGCCTGAAGTGGTATTTTCCTGGCTGCTCATCTGCACCCACCAGCCACAGTTCACCTCTATCAGCCATGCTCCCCTGTAAACTGTATCACTGGCTAGGGTGCCTTTTTTTTTTTTTTTAATGGGTTATTCCAGTCATCTAGTGATACAAAAATTCAACTGTAATGTCTAAAATGGTGATGAATACAAAGTTTGGACAGGAATTTCACAAGCCATTATTGCTACCAAATCTCTTGTGGCATTCTCCTGCGTTTACATTCTGATAATTTGGCAGGATCAGTGAAGATTTACGTAGATCATGTGCAAGTGTAGATCATCTTCTCACCACTCTTCCCCCATGACATATGAAAAATATCAGAAGTAACTAGCTGGAAAGCAGAAGCAAAGACACAGGAAAAAGTAATATCACTTATTAGCCCGACTGGTATAGTTAAAGGGATAAACTCACACACTGAACTGAACTCACACTGAAACAGAAGCAAATACAAATTGAGTACAATTGCTTTGACTCTAACTTAATTATGTTAATCAGCTAGATATTGTGAGACACAAGTATGGTTAGCACCCATGGAGCGGAAGAGATATTAGCAAGGGACTAAGGCATTAGCTTTGGAGGGACAGCAAGAGAGAGAAAGGTAGTTATTACCTATGGAAAATTAAGGGTAATCTGGGAGAGAGGTGTGAGAAAAATTATAATGTGTCATAAACCCAGTATTTCCATTGAGTTCATTCTTGTGGTATCTTTTGGTGCTGCTAGTTTTAGTTCCAAGATCTATTTGCTGAAGATATTTTGCAAGTTCCCCTTTAGAATTAGGGATCAGAAATTAGGTCAGAAATGGAAAAACTATTTTGGGACAAATGTTTTCCCACTGTTCACTGAGATTTTCTGTTCTTTATTGTCTACATGAATTTATATTGAAACATGGAGATTATCTGATCTAATTTGATAAACAAATCTTCCCCGTGATAACTGTATAATGTATTTTACATTCTCTAGTGCATATGTAAGAATGGCATTAATTATACAATATTCTTCCTGTACAACGGGAAAATATAGTTTCCTTATTGAAAAATTTCCCTTCTTCCATCAGGAAAATTAACAAATATTTTGCAATGTATCTTTAGTTTAGTGGCAGTGGCAGTTTAAGCACAAGGTATGTCATAATCCATAGTCTAAAAAATGAATTTGAGATTCAGCCACCAAAAGTCATTGTCTCACTTCAACATAAAGAAAGTGGAGCAAACAGTAAACACTGAGTGATTTGAATTAAGAACAGAACAGTTTTGCCTGATTAATATGATTAATAATACTTTTTTTTCTTAATACGTTTGTATTGCCAAGAACAACTAGTCCACAATAGGACACTCTAGTAAATTTTAAAACCACCTGAGTAAACCTGATTTTTTTTACTAAGTAGATTACTTGTGCTCCTCTAGTGAGTGGGAATTTATTTAACCACAGTGTTAAAGGTCACTGTGAGAACAGAGTGCCTCAAATCACCTGATTTTCAATGTCCTCAAATCCCAGACATAACTATTTGGCAAAAAATAAGAAAAATAGACTGTGTAACACGCTTAATATGCATTAATTTTCCTGTTACTAGAAAGGATTTTTTCATCACCATGTTCATGCATCCCCATAATATGTTATTTAAGTATATAGTCAAAAGTACCAAACTACTCCCGTTAACAAAAAGGTCTCCTAATCTGTTAGAAACTTCACAAGGACAAAGGCTATAGTCCGCCCTTGAGGATGCACACTGTTCCTATTAAGATCATCGTGAAGTCTGTTGAAATGAGTATTGCAGACTTTGTTCTTGCAGGTAGGAATCTGTCTACATATTTAGACTCAGTTTTGCCCAGCTGCTTCCCAGGAGCAAGTACAGCAGAACGGGGTTAGGAAGAGACCAGCTGTAATTACTTAGTAGTAATTTCAATGTTTCCTTGAAGGCAGCAATTACCTTCTTCTCACATGCAGAAAGAGTCTATAAAGGGCAGAAGGGATCAATCAGGTCATGTTCTGTGGATGTATCACAGGCTAAAAGGATTAGTCAGATTCAAAGAGGAGAGATCTGCTGCCTCCCATAGGGCTGCAGCAATGCATCTCCCCCTCAGGAACACAACAGGCACCAGCCAGACTGCAGAAGTCTCTAGAACTTGGCCCAGCTTTGACTGGAGTCAGATCAAATAACACCTTCCAACCTAAATTATTCCAAAGATTTGAGACTGCATGAATCTGAGGCATCTTAGAGTGCAGCTCTTCTTCTGCTCAATTTTATAAAAGATGTAAATGAATTTGCCTTTATCATGTTGATAGTAGTAATATAACAGGTTTATATATCAGATACATCTTTTGCCAGCAAGCAAGGCCTGCCAGCTCCTATGACTATAAAATCCTACTATATGAGGACT
Source organism: Gavia stellata (assembly GCF_030936135.1). NCBI lineage: Eukaryota > Metazoa > Chordata > Aves > Gaviiformes > Gaviidae > Gavia > Gavia stellata. The sequence continues at coordinate 32,479,418 of NC_082598.1, forward strand.
TTTTCTTCCATTTCCAAGTGCCTCAACACCTGGAATCACTTGATTCCTTCAGTTTTCAGTAAAATATTAAAATGTTACAGAAAAGATCTTGAAACCACGTATATTAAAGACTCATAAAACAGAAAACGAATAAAAAAACCCCAAGGTGCTGAGGGTAGGCATGTAAAATGCCCGGGAATATACAAGACATCATCAATGATACGTGATACAGGACCTGCAAAATATGTGTCACCTTCAAGAAATAAAAGGCCACCGACAATAACCTAGAATGGTATGCAACACCCAAGTTATAAAAGGCCACCAAGGTTAATCTAGAACGGCAAAATGGTACCCAACACCTAAAATGTTCCGCAGGTATATTGTTGTTACTAATACATAGGCCTTATTCATGATTCTTTTTCCTTGTGGCTGCAATAAAGTCATAATTTTCACACAATTAGGTACCAGAGCAATGCCATGGTAGTCTTTACTTGGCAAAATAAAGATTTCAATAAAAAGTATACAATACAGTAGCTCAAGAACTAAGTAGAGAAAATAGTTTTACCCTTTCCAGCAAATATTCAATGTACATCCAAAACAATAATACTGCATCACACTTTTTAAAATTATTATCATAAATGAAATCAGCAGGCATGAAATCAGCCATCTATAATAAGAAATTAATACTAAACAGGAGTTAGACTTTTGTGCCATTCCACTATATTTACTACCTTGGATTTTATACAAAATACAAAAATTCTTGTGGTCCTATGTCTATCCTTTCTTATTACCTGCTTAGCTTTTTAATTTATAAATCTCTCTGTGTAAACATGTTTAACAATTAATGTTTGTCACCACATCCAAGTTTTTTACACTTATTGAGACAGAGAGGGTGACTGAATCCTTTGCAAAAGGTAATAGTCACTTCCTAAATGCAAGTTTTCCCAGTCCAGAACAAACTTTTTTGTTCCACTCATGTCAATCATTCCTATAGCTTGTTTCAAGAAAAGCAATCAAATAATCTTTACCAGATCTATTGAGATTGCATTAATCTGTTGTATAATCTATTTATCTTTATTGTTTAGTACATTTTACTTATATTGAAAATACATTCAGCAGATATGTTTATTGACTCAGCTGTAATATATGTTCAATAGATTATTTCTCAAAGAATCAAGAAAAAACCTATTACTGAGTCTGAGCAGCTCTGTTAATACCTGCTTGCTACAAGTTTATCCACATGAAATTATATCTACAGTTGTGATATTCCACACTCCAGTGTGTTTAATTCAGCTGCAGTTTCTCATAATCCCCCATAGTTCTTACTGACATGAAGCTGAAACCATCATCTACTCACTAATTACTCTTCTATATGGTTAACATAGAACATACAGAGTAGTAACACTTCACTGAGTATTGAGTACCAATTTGTCTCAGACTACCTCAGTGAAAATTAAGTTCAGGAAAGATAACAGAGTTTTACTTCCCACTCTTACATTTCAGTTTAAGACTTATAAATATTTGGGTCTATTATCTTGAAGAAAATACTTAGTAAAACAGTGCAAAAGCCAAAGAAGCTATGGGAGGAAAGAGAAGCATATGATGTATTGTTGTAAACAAACAAAGAAACAAACCCCTCATATGAGAAATCACTCCCTGAATCTTCTTTCTCAAACATGTTGAAATTCTGTCAATCTGCTTTTCAGAAAAATCAAACCAAGCAATAACAATCTTTCCCAATCCCAGCACCACTGCCGCAGGTCTCTTCCTGGCCAAGGCACAGAACCTTGATTCCAGCTCACCCTTCTGACGAAACCTTTTGATTCTGGGGCAGATAACTGATTACTTTCAATTCCAATACTCTCCTAGGGAAAATGCCTGGAGGACCTATATCTGAGCATGTCTCTTTTTCTCCCACTCTTAGACATATCCTCCTGTCAACATTTAATTTGGCCAATCTGCCATATCATATCTTTATGATACTGCAACCCTTCGTTTCTCCCTATTTAATAAAGACTGCATCATCATAATAGTATTTCAAGTTAGAAATAAAAAAAAAGAAAAGAAAACAAAAAAGAAACCACAAACAAGTATGAATTCCTAGTTTTCCTTTTCAGGCTTACCCAGAGTTTAACTCATTAACTTGCATCACAGTTCAGGGTGGGGGGAAAGAGTCTCAGATATCTACAAACATCACAATAAATAAAGTCTTAAAAATTGGAGCTCATTTAAAGCATTTTTTTACTTAGAATCTTATCTTGAGGATTATAAAAAAAAAAAAAATGAGAAAGGCTACATATATTTGAACCTAAACATAATTTTTAGAAGATGAGTAATCCACTGAGACTCCACCAAGAACTATGGGAGACAGTTGTTCAATCAATCCCTATTTGACCACAAATTATCTTGTGGTGACCTGTGTCACTGAGCCTTTCTCTGTCTTTCACCTCAAAACTGGAGGTGTCAGAACTCTCATTTGTTTGAATTCTATGAACACAAACAAATTATATCTGAAGGGCAGTCAAGCTACAGATTTTTAGAATGAATCATAGAATCATAGAATCGTTTAAGTTGGAAAAGACCTTTAAGATCACCAAGTCCAACCATTAACCTAACACTGCTAAGTCCACCACTAAACCATGTCCCTAAGCGCCTCATCTACACGTCTTTTAAGTACCTCCAGGGATGGTGACTCAACCACCTCCCTGGGCAGCCTGTTCCAATGTCTGACAACCCTTTCAGTGAAGAAATTTTCCCTAATATCTAACCTAAACCTCCCCTGGCGTAATTTGAGGCCATTTCTTCTTGTCTTATCGCTTGTCACTTGGGAGAAGAGACCAGCACCCACCTCTCTACAACCTCTTCAGGTAGCTGTAGGGAGAGATAAGGTTTCCCCTCAGCCTCCTCTTCTCCAGGCTAAACAACCTCAGCTTCCTGAACTGCTCCTCATAAGACTTGTTCTCTAGACACTTCACCAGCTTCATTGCACTTCTCTGGACTGCTCCAGCACCTCAATGTCCTTCTTGTAGTGAGAAGCCCAAAACTAAACACAGTGTTTGAGGTACAGCCTCACCAGTGCTGAGTACAAAGGTACAATCACTTTCTAGTCCTGCTGGCCATACTGTTTCTGATAGAAGCCAGGATGCCATTGGCCTTCTTGGCCACCTGGGCTCACTGCTGGCTCATATTCAGCCAGCTGTCGATCAACACCCCCAGGTCCTCTTCTTCTGGGCAGCTTTCCAGTCACTCTTCCCCAAGCCTGTATCACAGAATCACAGAATCCCTAAGGTTGGAAAAGACCTGTAAGATCATCAAGTCCAACCATCAACTAACACCACCATGCCCACTAAACCATGTCCCACAATGCCTTGTCCACAGGTTCCTTGAACACCTCCAGTGATGGTGACTCCACCACTTCCCTGGGCAGCTTATTCCAGTGTCTCACCAACGCTCTCTGTAGCATTGCATGGGATTGTTGTGACCCAAGTGTAGGACTCAACACTTGGCCTTGTTGAACTGCATACGGTTGGCCTCAGCTCATGGATCCAGCCTGTCCAGATCCCTCTGAAGAGCCTTCCTACTCTCAAGCAGATCAACACACCCAACTTGGTGTCATCTGCAAACTTATTGAGGGTGCACTCAATCCCTTCATCCAGATCATTGTTAAAGATATTAAACAGAACTGGCCCCAAAACTGAGACCTGGGGAACACCACTTGTGAACGGCCACCAACTGGATTTAACTCCATTCACCACAACCCTTTGGGCCCAGCCATCCAGCCAGTTTTTTAGCCAGCAAAGAGTGTGCCTGTCCAAGCCATGAGGATCGAGGAGAATGCTGTAAGAAATAGCATCAAAGGCTTTACTAAAGTCTAGGTAGACTACATCCACAGCCCTTCTTCCCTCATCCAGTAAGCGGGTCACCCTGTCATAGGAGATCATAAACCCGTGCTGACTGGGCTTGATGTCCTGATTGTTCTGCACATGCCACGTGGTGGCACTCAAGGTGATCTGCTCCATAATCTTCCCCTGCACCGAGGTCAGGCTGACAGGCCTGTAATTCCCCGGATCCTCCTTCTGGCCCTTCTTGTAGATAGGTGTCACATCTGCTAACCTCCAATCAACTGGGACCTCCCCGGTTAGCCAGGACTGCTGGTAGATGACGGAAAGTGGTTTGGGGAGCACTTCTGCCAGCTCCCTCAGTACCCTTGGGTGGATCCCATCCGGTCCCACAGACTCACGGGCATCTAAGTGGTGTTGCAGATCCCTAACCATTACCCCTTCAATTGTGGGGGTTTCATTCTGCTACCCGCTGCTATCTACCATCACAGCAGGCTGGGTACCCAGAGAACAACTGGTCTTACTATTAAAGACTGAGGCAAAGAAAGCATTAAGTACCTCAGCCTTTTCCTCATCCTTTGTTTCCCCCACATCCAGTAAAGGATGAAGATTCTCCTTAGCCCTTCTTTTGTTATTAATGTATTTATAGAAACATTTTTTATTGTCTTTTATGGCAGTTGCCAGGTTAAGTTCTAGTTGGGCTTTGGCCTTTCTAATTTTCTCCTTGCAAAACCTCATGACATTCTTGTAGTCTTCCTGAGTGGTCTGCTCCTTTTTCCAAAGGTCATAAACTCTCCTTTTTTTTCCTGAGTTCCATCCAATGCTCTCTGTTCAGCCAGGCCGGCCTTCTTCCCGGTTGGCTAGTCTTCCAGCACATGGGGATGGCCTGCTCCTATGCCTTTAAGACTTCCTCCTTGAACATTCATTAAGGTAGGTAACTCCTTCTCTGAAGCTGTTAACAATGGGGAAGGGGCTGTTTTGGTTTTCTTCCCCTCTTTCTCTCTGGAAACCTTTACTGTATCCCAATTTATATGAATTCACTTACACTAGGAGGATCAGTTCCTTCTTTTTGTTGTTTTTTGTTCTTGAAAAAGTTTACCCCTGAGTGCCAGTTGTATTACTGCTTCAGAGAAATGACAAGGAGTTCTGTGAGCAAGGGGAAGAAATCTGATATATACGATGATGACAGAAGATATAAAACCAAATAATTCTTTAAGTATTGGACTAGTAGTTCCAGATATCCTGCAGCCTGTCTCACTGATGATTGATTTTGGTGTTAAGGGAGGCATGGGTTGTGACTGGAGCTTTTCCATGTTGCTCCAAAGTGAATTCTTTCCCATCTTTTAAAGTAAGATCTGTCAAGTAAAGCCTTCCCTTTACTTGAGATATTTATAGGGTTTCTTTTGTCTGTAGAGCTCCTTATTTTCACACAATCTTTAGGAACTTACTGGTTTTTGTGAATACACCTTGGAATTGGCCAACCAGTTCCACAGTTATAAACACAGAAATATATTCCCTATAATATATGATCAGTATCTGTTTCATAGGAATCAGTACTGCAAATATGGGCTTAAACAGCACACACTGTATGTAGAAAAACATCAGATATTGCATTCACTTTATAGGTTAAAGACTTTTACTATTTGATAGGCTTTCCTTGCTTGCTTAATATATGATTAGCTCAGAAAGTCTGAACAAAACATTGCCCACAGGAATAATGTTGGTTTAGTCTATTTACAAACAAAATAAAATGTTATCAAAATTGTAAAATAAAAAAATTGAAAGCTAACACCACTGGCCTGACTCTTCACCTACTACCTCTTTTGCTTCTCAAGAGTTTCCATTCCCTTGGTGGCCTGCTTTCTGGCTTCTGTCTTCCATCCCAGGTTGCTGCTCTGGATAATTGGAATGACAATCAAAGAGGTTTTTTCACCTAGCTCATGGGGTTAACTGGAATATCACAATATTAACAAAAACCACAATTTTGTAGACAACAACTGCTGTTTCCTCTTTGTGCTGCTTTATAGTGTAATAAATACTGTATGTCCTTGAGTGCCATAGAGCACTGTATGAATAAATCACCTTTGTAAGGAAAGCCTAGAATCAAAGCAGTCATTCTACAACACTGCAAATGCCTTCCCCAGTTTTATCATCATCTACCATCACACATAGGTTTTTCCTACAACAGTACTAAGAATACTCTGAAAGATTTATCTTAAAGAATAAATAATGAGGTTTTCTATAAAATTGTCCAGCACTAGACGTTCATTACATTGGTTTCTTTTTGCAAATAACTGTTCAGGAAAATTGTTGTATTTGCTTATGTTTTTGATTATATCCTGTGCTATTTGATATGTTGTTCTAGATTACATCTTTATTAGTTGTTTTTTTACCTCATTAGAAAATTAATAAAATTTCTTACTAGCTTTTTCAGTCAATGAATATTTCTATGGCATTTTAATGGCATCTATATGTAAAAGGTTATCACTTCAGAAAATAAAAGCAAGCTCTTTTAATCAATTGAAGTTGAATACATTCTAGAGTTTTTGGCAAAAGAATCAAACAATAACAGGCTTCATAATAAGTCCTTGACTATTAAAAACCTGTTGCATTCCACTGCTATTAGAAAGCAAAAATACTATTCTAGAATACTGCCATCAAATATAATCATATTGTTTATATTAAGAAAGAAGGTGGTCCAAAACAACAGATCTTTCCCATGAATACTTTGTTTCCTTTTATGAGTATGGTAGTCTGGGATGACCAAAACTACCTTTAAGATCTCAGTAACAGTTTTTGTAAAAACTGAAGTGAAACATAGTATCTTAGGCAATTATTTTCTCTTCCTCTTCCCTTTAAATTCTCAATATTGAAAGCAGTTTTCTGATCCAGATTCTGAGTTCAGTTCTGATTCTTACAGAGCTGGATAAAACCTTAGTCTCATAACCTGTAATTTTATAAATGCAGGTAGAATTTAGACTTTGATGATTTGGATTATTTGATTTGACTCTTTGAAAACCCAAATTTTCATTTTGATATTGTTTATAATATTGTACCTTATCAAAAAAAGTGGCATGGTATTTTACAGAAGAAAGCCACAGTCATACTTATGAGCCAGCTGAAACCTTCACTAAAGCAAGAACTTTGGTATCCATATCCCATTTATAAATGACTTGTAGCATTATCTGGAAGGAGGAGGGGGGCTGATTGAGGAACACTGAAGGATGGTTTACCCTCTTGGTGTTATTTGTCTGCCAGTACACAAAATACACCACTTTTCAAGGCATGTTATTTTTCCCTTTTCCTCCTGTATTTTTCCTGATATTTCAGGATCCAATTAAACTTTGTGAAGCAAGGGGTTAAAGCCAATTTTGTCTGTCTTCTATTCCACTATGGGTGATGGTGTTAAACCTTTGTCATTCTTCCCCAACTTAATCTACTGCCTCTTAACACAATGCTATCACCGAGCACTCAAAATGTCTGAACCTTGAATCTGTAACATGGGAGAGCACTGAGGAAGCACTGCTATACACTTGCTCTGGTATACATTCTTTCTTACACATACACTCTTGGCTGTTGTCAGAGATAAGACACTGAACTTGCGTCTGATATGTGATAAATGTCATCAAATAATTTATCCCAATAACATTAGTTTTAGTGCAGGCCATACAGGAACACAGGTTTTGAATAGTTCTCTGTTGACTATCTTAAATCCCTTTCTCCATATCTGTATCAAAAGTGCATGCGAGAAAGCAACTGGAGACAAATGTCTCTGTTAACTGCTAGATTCTAAAATACACTGGGTTTGGTTAAGTAACAGTATTTAAATGTTGAAAATCAGCATGTAAATTATTGGGACAGAGAGAACAGTTATTTAAGTTTTAAATGAAAATTGGATCTTTATTTGGATGAATCATTATTTTTCCTATGCAATTAAGAAAAAAATTACAGTGCTTTAGGTAATAAATGCAATTCTAGCTAACTCCAGCAATTTATTTCTGTATATCCGTTCCTAAACTGTGCATTACAAGTGGTTTTGTTGAAATTAATTCCCAATGGTAAGAGTAACTTGCAATTATAGTTTCTACCCTGAATAATCAAATGAAGAAAGGAATAAATTACTACAGATTATACAACACATCTTAAAAAGCAGCAAAATTATACAACAACCAGCATTTCAGGTGTTCTTCACTGAGCCTAAGATTTTATTTTAAATCCACAGTCATCAGACACTTGCTGAAAGGCAAGACACATACCTGATTTGAGCCATCAACCTACATGTCCACTGTTCCTGCTGACTGAAATTTCAGAAATCTTTTGACCTCACACAGAATGCCAGGGGTCAGCTTGCATGAGCAGCATGAAATCAGATGTGCCATATTGTTCAGCATCTGTTCCTAACTCCACACAAATGTTTCCCTGGAAAACGTAGGTCTGTCAGCATTGATAATTCTATGCTAATCCATCAACCTTTACCTATGTTTTGTCTCAGCAATTATTCTCCTTGGAGCTCATTTAGCTAGCTATACCTGGCTAATGAGCCTCAGATCAACACCTAGAAACTGTCAACTTAATTTGTATTGAAGAGATGATCTTTTCTTCTTTTCTCTCTCTCTTTTCTTCCTTTTCTTTCCTTTTCTTCCTTTTAAATCTTCTCTCATTTTCAAGACTCAGCCTGTATTCTCCTCCTTTTTGTTCTGCCTTACTATTACCCCGAAACCACTTCTTAGAAAAAACCTTTCCCTCTTGGTACTGTAATTTTTATAGTATCATTATAGAGTTTAGAGACAGTTTTATTGTAAGTAATAAATATTTTTAAAATCATTCAGGCATCCAGCAATTGTGTTTATCTTATGTCACCATCACATCATGAGAGATCATAATGGTTAGAGGCCAAATGCATTTCTAGATTAATATAAAATTTATAGCCCTTCATTAATTGGGCAAAGTAATAAAAGAACAACTAATGAATACCTTCTAGATATTTCAAGCACTTTTAGCATACTTAAATATTTCAAGATGCATTTAAACCTATAAATCATATAAAAATGAATGTGCCATGTACCTCATACTTCTCTGCTAACACATATATGCAAGTTTCTATAGTAGCACTGTGAAAACTCACACCCACATAAATAACACTACTGGTATTGCTAAATATGGTAGAATTTATCTTACAGTGACATGAAAGGTAATCATAACTGATAAGAATAGACTTGTATTTCCTCTAGGAAAGACTTTCAGAGAAAGTTGAACCAAGTGCCTATTTCCAATGAAAGATAATAAAGTATATTCAATATAGTTCTCTGTGAATAAAATGCCAGAACCATTTCAAGAACCTAGTTTTAGGTATATTTCCAAGTACCTCTCTGTGCTAGTAAAACTTGGCATAGTCCTACGTTAGACACTTTGAAAGAGTAAGGAGTAGAGTTATTGATTTTGTCCTGCTTTTAATGTCTTCTTTTGCTTGTTCTCTCCCACAATTTTTTTTCTTGGCTCTCATTTTCTTTTTCTTTCCTTTCCAAAACTATATATAAAAAAAATCTTGTTTCCATCATTAAGTTGATTACTATAAGAAAAGCTTTTTTAATTACAATGGTTTTTTTATTTAAAGACATTGTATAACTAAAGAGCATGACAAAATCCATGGAAAAAAAACACGAATCGAGTACTTTTTGAAACTCACCAAGGCTGCTTGTTACCAATATTCAAGGTAAACACTTAATCAGTCAAAAATCAACCTTCTTAATAAACAAAAATGCTAATTCTACCTCACCAAAGGACATTATCTTTTTACTCAAACAGCATGAAAAACCAAACAAAGATGAAACACCGCCCCCCCAGATCAAAACATATTCCGTCACTACATTGTAATCAAGCCGTCTTGCATTTATTCCCTCTAATACTGAGAGGAATATACTAGCTGCCAAAAACCACAGGTACTTTAATTGATCCATTGGGTCATATATTTCTTCAGTTGTAAAATTCTAGTAACTTATATATCCATGTTGATTTCATTATCTAGTTTTTAAATATTCAAGTGGGTTTTCCAATAACTTCCATTTTGAAGTAATAAATCATTAATATTCACAGCTAGGCAACTGCAAAGAGTGCTAAAAATCAAACTCCAATTTTCTTAGTCCTTGTCCAATGATTTACTCAGAAGATTAGAATACTTCTTTGCAGTATATCATATCTGCTAGGGCTGTCACCATTTTAATTTTAGTGGTCTAAAAAGTATGTCTTGGTTTTCATTTTGAAACATATTGCTGCCTGAGGCTATTACATCTATTATCTAAGAAACCTTTTTTTATATGAATCATAAATGGCTTTTTTTCTTTACTTATTTCAACTTTTTGATCTCATAATTCTTTTTCAATCTCATAATTTTTACCACATTAGGTTAGTTCTTTCTTCTCCTTTCCATTTCTTCATCCTTCTCCAATACATGTCTTTCCTGCACACCCTTTTACTTTCATTTTGCAGTATGTAGGAACTCAAATGTATACAACAGATTCTGAAGTTTAGCTATATGAATATTTTTCAGAAGTTATACAACCAATACAAACATAATTACATTTGTAAATGTGAAAGAAAAAAACACCATAGCACGTTCCTTGTGCAGGCTAAACCGCTGTCTCTCTTCTGTAGCCGATGTTCAACCTGCTTCTCCACTTTATGGACACCTCCTAACTGCCTTATTTCCCTGGACTCCCCCTGAAATTAGCACCTATAATTGTTGCATTGTCACTAAATGATAAGGAAGCTGGAAGACTTGTGTCACTCATGTACACCTTTAATATACAGTTACTGATCTTCACTATCCTGCCCAGGCACAGAAATGATGTGTTTGCACACTTTACTACGCCACCTCCACGAGAATCAGTACTTTCAGCATCATGCTTTGAGGCTTCAGAGCCTGTGCAAGTCATCACATACTGCTCTTCGTCACCCTTTATAACATAGTATTTGTTTATCGTACATCTGTTATTTTCCAGGGTCCACCCAGCATACTGTGCATATCACACACAAAAAATACTGTGGCCATCCTAGTGCTCAAAAAGGAAATATTCAACATATAATGACTCCAGAAGGGTGTTTTTACAAGAGCAACAGGCAAAGAACTGTGCAGGATGGTGTTTTTAAAACAACATACATATCATCAAGATTGACTTACAATTACTTTTGAAAACCAAGCCATTAACTGCTAACTTGAAACTTGACTTTTTTGTATTGTGTGTATAAGAAAAATACTGAGTGTTATAGCATACAAAAATACCGCACAGAAGTGTGAAAAAGTTTCTAGAAATAATTCTTATCACTTTCAACAAAATACACTACATGTAGTCAGACACTTTAATGCCCAGTAAGCTACAAAGCTAGCAAATAAGAATTTCGGAAATTTTTTCTGTCAGACAGACAGATTACTTGATTAGTTAGGGATATCTTTTTTGTGTCAATAAATGATTTGTACATCGTGAACTTATTAAATGTTGAGCAATATTTGAATAAAAAATTTCAGTTAACTAGGACAGAATATTGTGAAATATTTATATGACTGGATTACTCAGATGGACTCCTTAGACCCTCTGTCAACGAATACTAGTAGCCTGCCAGGATATTTCAGCCAGGTTTATACCTTTGAGAATCTGTGATGATACTGTATCCTGTGGTATTATCTATACTTATTTTGATTTTCATTGAAGCAAAGGTTTAAGAATGTTTTAAATTCTTAAAACAGCTTCCCCTTTACAAGCTTATTCAATCAAAAATTCTCACCAGATGTTTTGTTGTACTCTTGCTTTACATAAGTGACTCAGGTTTCACCTGAACCTTAGGGTATCTGAAGTAATTTTATTCGCACACACCATGAATCCAAAATCTATAAATATTTCCCTTCAGACTACAAAAAATATTTTTTTTAATTTGTACAGTAATAAAAACCTTCATCTGCCATTGAATTTTATTTTCTTGAAAGTAAATGCTTTGTTATCCTTCAGTGAGCTACAGATTACAGCTTTATTAAATCTTAAAACAGGAGTATAGCAGTCCTTTGACAGTTAGGTCAAAGCTCAGATAACAATTCAAAACAGGATATTTATTTTTCCACAGTTCCTATTAAGAACTAGAGATCGGAACACTCCTGTTAAAATTCAGAAGTGACTTGAGAGTTTATAGAAAGCATATTCCCCAAAACCTTCATTTCCACCACAGATTCTGTGTTGCCATACTTTTTGCCCTTTTTTGCTGTCCAACAGATCCTGCTTAGGTACCGCAGAAGAGTGTGATCCTTTTGTAACCATGACAAACGGATTTCACCAGTAGCATCCTGTAGATAGGGTTTCTTTAAAGGGCTGTGGCAATGGTTTAAGTTGAAGGCAATTATAGAAAGACCTAAACTTTATTTACCTAATTTATAATAGTTTACCTACTTCATCTGCCTGACTTAAATACCAAATTTTCTTACTTATATCATTAATGCAAAAAACCCCCAAAACCAAAAAGAACCAAACCAAACAAAAAACCTGATCAGAGATTACTTGATTACTTGGACACGAATAGTTCTCCCATTCAGATCTTTCCTACAAGGATCTTCCCCAATGGGCCCAATAAAAAAATAAAACGAAGAGGCTACCATAACTTATTTCTCAAGAAGGAAAACAGATCTACACCTACAAAAAGATCCAATTGTATTCTTTTTAAGAGACTCTACAGAATCATTCTATTTCCTCTTATTAGGACTTTTCAGTATAGCCAGAAAAAAGGAAAAGATACTGTGGGGTTTTATTCCCTGTGTGTTTCCACAGTATTATTATCTTTATATCCAAATGCAGCAAGAAAGGCTCAGGATGCATGCTTGATCTCTGCCCCAGTCTTTTCTTTGAGGCTTTAATTCTTTCCATCTCCAGCCCCCATTGATCACATTAACAGGACTGTTTTATGAAATGGCAGAAATGAAAACAGTTAATTTTAAATGTTACGGAGTAGCAATATAGTCTTCATAACTGAAATAATGACAAAACCCCCTAAAATGTATTTTTATGTAAGTAATCTTTCCAAAACACATAACGATAATATGATGTCTGAGCCCAGTGACTGAAATGGAAAAGAGCAAAGCAAGGGTTATCTGTCTTTCAGGTTCTTTCCATTAAAACTTCAGAAGTGCCAGAAAGATGTGGTTGCTAGCTCACACTAGATTCTAGCTTGAGTAATTCTATACCATCTTTTAATTTTAAAATTTTATGTATCTTACTTTTATTACTAAATTTGTTTCTCTTTAAGCATTCTAATGTATCCATATTAAAAATTACACTCAAGATAATTATAATAATCAATAAAATAATTCTAAAGCTAGTTGCTAAGTCATAAAGTGATTTAAATGACTGCAAATAATTTATGAAATTTAAAACTGAGAGTAAGATAATTTAGAACTAAGCCTAAAAATCAATGCTCTCCCTTTATAATTAGCATTTTAATTATGGAAGAACCAAAACCAACATGAAGCCATCAGGAAATTGAAGTGCAAACAGTTTAGATCCCTCTTGAGAAAAAATAAGTTTTGGATGTGTATATACACATGAGCTTATATCAACCAGCCCTGAGAACAAATCCACAGGCAAATTTCTTTTTATTACTAACTGTTTGCATCATACATTTTTCTTTTAAATTAACTACTGTAAAAATGAACAAGTTCTTTGATAGTTATTATCATCATTTGGTAAATAAATTAAAATGTTAGAATATGTGCCTTAAAATATAATGTGACAAAAAAGATTTCAATGTCTTTTGGATTGCATGTTCATCCAATAGAGCTAACATAGATTTTTGTCTCCTCTACTACTTCTATGTAGCATGCCCAGACCCAGAAAGGTGGCTTAAATGAGTTGTATATTCCTGAAGACAATGAAGGAAATGAGAAAGGGCTCCACCTCTATTAAAAATATCATAAAAGCATGATTTGAAGATGACCAAGTATACTTTTGTTTTATTTCTCTCTATTTATACATCTACCTTCATCTACCTTCGCTATTAAAATATCATCTCTACTGAGCAGAGGAGAGCAGGATAGTAATTTTGATTTTCATTCCATGAAAAGGACTCCTTTTCCTTTTTTGACTTGTGCCATCACAGTATACAAAAATAAAATGACTAACTAAAAGTTGAATTAGTCAATCAAAATTTGTATATATTAATTCATACTGTATTTTTGTTATACTTATTTCAATTAGGTTTTGTTGAAGTAGAGAGAAATCTGTTACCCTCTTGCACATCCTTGCTTTTATAAACCTGAGCTTTGAAGGTAACATGAAAAGTAAATACAGTAAGTAGAAAGTTTTGCTTGGGAAAGTTTTTTCTTGGTATTGTTCTACTGTGTAGACAGATTTCAATGGGATCAGAGGAAAGGGAGATCTATAGTTAAAAACAATTCTGTGCACCATAAAAATGCACATTTCATTATTAGAGATGTTAAAATATGTACTTGATTCTTTTTTCTTTCTTTCTAAGATTTAATAAATAGATGCAAAACTCTCAAGATCTTACAGGAGGCCCTGCACAATTTGTTTTACTTAACTGAATGGCATAGTAAAAAAATTTGCACTGAGTTTCTGAGGATTGATGCCCAACTGAGTATATTATTGGCATGATGGACACTGATGTGACAGAAAGGGTATGCACCATATTGCCTGCAACAACGCATTGTTAGACAAGCTCTGTTGGACCAGGTTTTTCCAGGAAAGGCATCCAAATTTATATTGCAATCAAGAGCTTTAGGATTGTGTAATAATGTTGACTCCTATTTTGTGGTGGTTCCACTATTTCTACATTGCCTCTGGCAATATCATTTATATTCTGCTTTTATTGAATTTCTTGATTTTTACTCCTTGATTGTATCTAGCAGCAGAGTAAAATATGACTGTCAAACATAAACAAGATATCCCATCAGTGTTGCATCTTTTGGGTAAAGATCTTAAAATTTTTTGTCCTCGCCCCCTGCGGGCCACACAAATATCTTATTCACATTTTTGATTAAAAAAAACTTCTTGTTGCTGTATTATTCCTGCTTAAAACATTTGATTTCATCATTTAATCCTGCCTGGGATTCCAACCACACATCTAATATCCTGACTTATAAGAAAGAAGAGGAAATACTCTGCCATGTAAAATACATATCACTACATATTCTATCTTATCTTCTATTTCTTTTTTATTATAATTTCCAGATGTACTAGGTCTAATTTAGGCTAGATTGACACGAGTACATTCTGCTCCTGTACACAGACTTGTATTGATTCCAAGATGGAAGATTCGTACAAATAAAAGCAGGATTCCAAGCACAGACTGTAATTTTTTTATTGTTCTCTATACCCACATAAATCATTCCAATAGTAGAAGGGAAAGAAGAAACCATGACACATTTCATTATTCGTACAGATTGTTGGTGCCTTTAAGTAACTAAAGTTTGTTGAAGTGGTTTGAGATCTTTCTAATTACTGCTACATAACATTACAAAACATTATGGCTTAGCCTGAACTATAAAATTAACTTGGTCTGCTTTAGTTGCCCTATTTGAGACAAACATGCTGATGCATTAGCCTCCTTTTCTTTTCACGTCATAACTTTCTGTTGATTGTTTTCTTGAACCATAATATCCAAAATTAAGTTTTTTCTCTCTCCGCCCCCCCCCCCCCCCCCCCCCCCAATTAAAAAGGATTGCACGCCAACAACTCTCTTCAAACATCTGCTATTCAAGCTATGCAACTGGACAAATCCAAGCATCAGAACTGGCTTATTGGATAAACCTTTAAGAATTCAAAATGAACTTTGTACAATAGTCTCTTGAAAATCTCACTTTCCATAAACACTAATGTCATGCTAGAATACACATGGGGAAGGGAACACAGATGAAAGCCAATAATGAAAATTAAGTTAATTCAATTTTCATGAAAGCAAGTATTTAAAAATGTCTGAGATACTTGTTCCAGCCTATTTACACAGTGAATGATTAAGAATAAGCTGTCTAGTAAACATTCTTCACTCAGCTGAAACACATTATTACTATTTAATAGAAGGTAAACATCCAGAAACTGAAAACAAATATATATCTATTCATTATAATCTAACCTATCACATGAATTGAAGTTGTTGTTGCCCTCTTCTATACTTTCTATAGCCACACTCAGCATTCTTTTTGAATGTTAAAACTCTTACAAGAGGTTGCACAAGTCATAGTTTAATGCATATCAGAACCACTGCAGTGAATGGTAGCCATCCACACTTTTTTTGAAACATGGGGCAAGCTACCTGTGGCATGCTGGACTGCTGACATTGGATAAAGGTACAAGTTATGAATCTGTGTCCCTTAAGCTGATTCTAAATCAGTCCTGACACTTCATGAAACAAATCTGAAGCAATGAGACAAATGAATAAGCAGTGACCTTGTACAGGCAAACGCCTCTTTATGTTCTTAATGAATCTCTGTAAAGTAAACATTGTCTATAGGCAGTTTTCCCTAAGCATTCAAGTTCTGGGTACTACAGTACAATTTTCCAAAGCCACTGCAAGGTCAGGTTGAAATTGCTTAAACTATCGTATAAATAGATGATTTTTTTTTCTACAGTGAATCAAATCACATTTTTACAAGGTTAAGTAGGGTGCAAAGTATTTATTCCCTTTTTCTGCTGGGAACTTTACTAGTATTCTGTCATTAAATCTGCATGACCAAACAAAAATAAAAATGAGAAATGAATTTTATTCCATTTTTTCTTCATCAGAGACAATCTGTAACAATAGACGCCAAAATGTACAGATGTATATCCCAGGAATAAAATAAAATATTTAGAATCTGCATTCAGCCACCCAGAATTAATAATGTAACCTGCAAATCAAACCAAGGCAATTCTTATTTCCTAAGAAGTGCTATTAAATAGCACTGTTTTAAACAATACCTTCCTACTTTTTACAGGAAGATGCATTTGCATGAGATGCCCAGCACTGTAAAACAGCTAACCAAATATCTGTAACAGTGGCTTGACTGTTCATGCAAACTGTTGCTGTACACATATGTAACAAATAGGAGATTGCAAACTTGCTTTCACATTACTTGCCTTCCCACTGTGAAATGACAGATTTTAACTTTTCCCCTCCCTTTCATTGGGGAAAAAAATAAAAAAAGGAGATAACAGAGATTTACAGAAATTAATTAGGATTGTGCACGTTAATTACTATACAGTCAAGTAAACCTACACCCTACTTGCACTGACAGATTGATTTTTTCTTCCCTCATAAGTGCTAGGAAAGGAGATATACAATACAGGAGGTACATATACAAAATGAGATAAAAAGTGATTTAGAAAAATGGTATTAGAAATACTTAAAATATGTTCTTCATTGTACTCAGGACAACAACTATGTGACGTACTCAAAAGAGAGTAAGAATAAATCAGTTCATTCCTACCCACTGCACTTCAAATGAAAGAGGACACAAGTTTTACAAAATACCCTCCAGCTCCATAATGTTGTGCTTTTACATGAAGGTTAACAAAAGAGATAAAAAAGCACAAGTAAAATTAACTCGTAGCAAGATTCTTTTGCTGACATGCTATGAGCAAGTGTTTGAATCATGCATGGAGCTGACAGGTTCGTTCAAGAAGCTTACGTCTCTGTTTTCCAGTGCAACATAAAATGGAGGTGAGAACATAGCCAATAATACAAATAAGACCCTGTGCGTGTGTGTATGCATGTGCTCGTGCACACGCATATGGTTTTCGAATACTCATTTTAGCTGGCTGCCAATTTTCTAAACATTTTTTCAAAGGAATTAGAAACCTGAGCAAAAAATATTCTTGAGGAATACACATCTATTTCATAGGAATTTTCAATAAAATTTATTATAAGGATGATATCTAATGATTGAGACTAAAAGATAGTAAGATAGAAGTCATGTATCTATTAAAAAGGAACATCAGAAATCAGAAGGACTAATAGCCTATGAGTAGGACACTTACCTGGGACATGATCTATATTGGACACTGCATGAATTTGAACCTTGGTCTCCAATATCTTGACTAAGTCTCTTAATCATTAATAATTTATGATATTGCCTGCTCTGGACTGGATCTTTCTCACTACAAAAAACAAACAAAAAGGAAACAAAAGCTTTCTTGCATTCATCCCAAAATGGGACATCAGGTTCTTGAAAACTAAAATATTGAGGGATGTAGAGAAATAGTTTTCTATCTAGTTAAGAGATAACAAGTTTTGAAAATGAGATCATTTACATTTTAAAATAAATTATTGACAATGAATGATTGCCATTGAAATAAATGAAATCTGCATATGTGACAGAACATATTTATTAAATATCCAGCAACTGCTACTATTAAATCATAATAGTATTTATTCAAAACCTAATACTAAACTGCTGCCTTTGTTAAATGAAAGAAGTTGTCTATTTGCAAAACAACCAAACTATTTTTGAGTAGAGATAAGTGCAGCTATTACACAACTTCATAAATTTCAAACGCCAATCTGCTACAAATTAGACATGTCTCAATAAAAATTAGCTAAGTAATGGAAAAAAGCTTTTTCTTAGTTCTAATTGAAATCTTTGCATAGATCAGCAGAACTAACTGAACTGGTAACAGAACAAATACTGTTTTGATCATCAAATAAAGCAACCTGGGTGGTCAAAGAATCTTAGAAACCTGACAGCTCATATCACTGTCATACTTGTTGATAAATGGATAATGAGTATTACAGTATAGTTTTGCAAATAAATTATTTTCTTATTCTACAGTATGCCAAGACAGTTTGCTATAAGTCTAGATAAAAGCATTGAACACAGTTGCTTTAGTTCTGTACCACTAAAACCTTAAGTATCAAATTATAGCTTTAATGGACAAATTGTACTTTTAAAGAAATTATAAGTATTTTTTCCATATTAGATATTAAGATCAGAAGTGTGTGCATGTCTGCGTGCAGGTGTGTGTGTTCCAACAACACAGAAAGTTAAAAATTTGAAAGATTTCCTCATTCTTGCACAGCAACCAAAACCCAGGAAAATATACCTGTGCTTACTGGTCTCTGTAAGCAATGTTAATAAAATATTATCATTCAGATTTAGATTTTTGCAGATCCGAAAAATTCTAACTCTAAAAGTCAAACTCCTAAAGGAATATAGGACATTCTACAAAGATGCAAACAGAGAGGAGTTAATGGTTGCATATATCTGCATTATTATATCTGCTGTCATTGAAAAAGAAACCATGCTTAGTTGGCATGTGTATCTTCCAGCAGACATTCAACCATCTTGCAAATCGCCTGCTGTCCAAACAATGTGAAGTTGGAGCGAGGCAGCCAGCAACCAGAGTATGTTCAATTGTGAGCATGAAGCACGGGAATTCTAGCCAGGAAATTCAAACTGCTGTTTATGCTCTGCTTATGTTTGAAGCTAAATTGATGTTCAAGTTCCCTTGAGAAATGACTGTCTCAACGCAGACAATAAGGTGTCTCATTCCCGATCTTAAAAGTAATTCCCATGGTACTGGCAAGAGGAGTTTAACATGTATCAATGCAGAAAACATCGTGCCATGACAGCAGTCAAAATTGACTACAACACTGCAAGTAACTACAGCAAGAGAAAATATCAGAATTGGGCGACTGCATTCTTACAGGGGTAACAAAGTAAGTCTTTTCATACATCAATTCCTAAGGGGAAAGCAGAATATGGAGACGAACAAAACCAGATGTAAAATCAAAACCAGTAAAACAGTTTGGTGCTGATATTTCCTAGGATATGTGGCTGAGTGACAGGCCTACCCAAAAGAGATCCTAAGAACTAAACGGGTTCACATTTGCATTTTTCCTACCATTACAATTTTTTCAGCTTTGGTAAACTCTAAACTTCAATGTAATGTAATAAGCAATGGAATAATGCAATATCAAGTAAATGCCAATATCAATGCCAATTGTGTGCATATTGGAAAACGTATAAATGCACTGATATTAAATGCCTCCCCCGCCAAAAGGGTGACTTAGGTTTCTATGCTGATTGCCCCATGTCACTTCACAATGTCACTTCACAGCAGTAAGAGGAATACTTCGAATTTCTGTTTTAAAACTGTAATTTGAAATACCTGCAGAAAACTTTCAGTCGCATAATTCTACACTGGTCTTTGTTTAGTGACAAAAATGTAAGGTAAATCTCTTTTACAGAGTAAGTAATCAGATTGACAGACTGTCAATATACTTTATTTGTTAACAGCTATATGAAGAATAAATTATATAAAATTATAGTTCTACTGAGGTTAGATTAACTTAAAGATGATACAAGATAAAAATTATATCAGAGAATAGTGTTCAAGTGATTAAACATTTAAAGAAAAAGCAAGGTAATTATCTATGCTATGGACCATACAAATACATGACAACATGAATGCAGGCACAGTAAAAAATATTTCTTTCTTTGCTATCCTTTAAAATTCATATATAATTACATAAGTGAAATAACCAGGATGTATAAATGCACAACATATCCATACTTTACCCTGTGGTTAGGTCACCAAGTTATTACTTGTGTGTCCCATCCTTCTTGAGACAGCTAGCATGCCAATTGTATAGACACAAAAAAGTAACCAACAGCTTTGAGCTTCATTAGACACATAAAAAACCTAGACTAAGTGAGAGGCAATTAAATCCTGAGGGAAAGTGAAAGACAGACATTTCCATGGGGGAACCTGTGGACCATGGCAAGGTTAGTACAAGGAAAGGAAATTATAAATATTCCACAAAACTCAAGTCTCCTAAGTCTATTATTTTGATATTGACAAAAGCTACAGATTTCAGTTCCCAGCTTGATTTTTCGAAGAAGTTTTGCATGTCTCCTTTGAACATCAGGCTTAAGAGACATGAGGAAAGTTGAGTTCATTCTTGAATACAGCAGTTGTTTACTTTTCAGGAAAGCATTTGATACAATAGATGAAGTCTGAAGTTCAGGCATGTGGTTCAGAGGTTTTGATGGTTCCATTAGGGGACAATATATCGTAGAGGCTGTCAAATTATTTTATCCTTACCACTCAGGACAGAGAAGATCCACTTGATGCACGTAAGACGACAAAGAGTTTTATTCCAATGACGAGTTTAGCCCAGGGATTATTTCAGGGTTGAGTTATTGGCAGAGCATTTTGTTCAAGGTCAGGTCTTCCTCTAATATAGCCTACTCCTGAATGATTACTTTCCACGTAAACCCAGAATAGTATGGTGTGTTACAGCTCCATGCATCTATCAGTGGACATGTTTAGGGACTTCTTTGTCCTGAAGTTCTTATATGCTTTCACATGTATCTTTCTAAACAGACGATCAAACAGTGAGGTAACAGATCTTGACTAGATGTTAAAGGACTGTAACACTAAACTACCAGTGGGGCAATATCTTTCAAAAAATGATTACTACATCTCTGATTCCACCATCTAATATTCCTTCTGCTACACAGATAATAATTACCTTCAGTTTTGCTCCTCTGATACATATTATATCAGGGCAATTATTTGTAAATTTTATTTACCTTTCAAGTTTCTTTCTTACATTGTACACTGGAAGAAGAGATTCTATACAGAAAAGTTTCTCTACCTTTCCCAGCTATACAACTTAATCTGAAAAAAGTAGACTTGCACAACTTGCCTGTACTATGTTTTTACACAATTGCAAATAAATCATATATCCATTTTAATAACAACTTTGATGAGCTATTCAACATCCACCCTTAAGGACAATTCGCTTCAGTTTCCTGTCTTACTATGAGATGAGTGGCCTTACAGGAGACCCCATTTCTCCACTTAGTGTATAAAAAGAGCATGGCGTAACTAGCTCAGATTCAGAATGCAACTTTTACATGCAAGGTCAGTATATTCAGAAAACTTTTCCAACTGGAGAATCTATAAATTGATCTCAGAAAGGCTTTTATTGTGCCAATTGGCCAGTGGCTGCAGCTGTACAGTTAAAAATAGAAAGTCAACAGCTAATACAAATTAACATTGTTGCAATTGTCAGCCAGCAATGACAAACACATGCCCTGGCTCTTCATGACCCCTTGAAGTGGTGCAATTACTATTGTATTTATAAAAAGCTCAACATTGGCTTATGCTAAAACAGCAAATAATTTCAAATAATGTCAAAATGTCAAAGCAGTTCAATTTCAGCATTTATTTTATCATGGCTAGATTCCTCTTTTGTACGAATACTCTTTAAACCAGTTTAGCAACAGTATTTTCCTTTTCAAAAGGTTTCTAGCTGCACTTCTGATTTCCTATCACTGCTCAGATATACAAATATAAATTCTTAGTTTGTATCTTTCTATACCTATATACGTGTGCATGGAAGAAATATATGTGTATTTCAAAGCTATTGCATTCTTTAAATTCATGAAGTTAAAACCAAAATTATTTTACTCTCAGATATCTGAGTTTGGTTAAAACCAAATTATTTTACTCTCAGACATCTGTCGCTAATAATGTGACTCCTTCAGACTTGATACAAATTTCCCACTGGTGCTCAAATGTGCATGTGTGGACATAAGCGTGAAGATTTTACTGAACTTTTTATATGGCAATCTTCTAGCAATCAATTTTTGAACCCATACAGAGACTCTAATGTGAATACTAACTAGTCCAAGTAGAAGACTACCATTCCATCAATCTGCAGAAGAAAACTAGTATTCTTCAGAGTATAATTAACAAAATGGATTTGAACATGATCCAACGTAACAGTGCTTATAAAAGCAGAAGCAAACACTCACAGACTTTTTTCATTCTTTCAGCTTTAAGTTGTTTAATATGCTTACAGCTATTACATGTAGCTTTATAATATTAAATAACCCATGTCATTTAATTACTCTATTTTTTAACAGTCTTTTTGTAAAACAAATGTGTGCACTTTAAGATACATAATATCAGGTCGTAAACCACAGTTTTATGCCTACGGATCCTGCTTTTTGCAACAGTTTAACCACAGATCATTCCATAAATTTATATAAAAGTTGGAAGACAAAACCAAATCAGTCCTAAAGCAGTACATTTCATTAAACAAAAGCATGAAATATTTTGCCATTAAAAGAATAATTTTATGTCAACAGGGATATACTACATATAAATTTGAGTAAGAATGATCTGGTAGTGATATTATCATTAAATAAAATGCTTCTGTTATTCTTTTTAAGTACAAAATCCTTTGGGAACAGTAATTTTTCCAGATTGTTCATAACAAACTGTTAAGCAGGAATTCGCATTTCTGAGGTTGTTAAGGGGTATATGATATTTCAAAAGAACAGCGTTCCCAAGCATATGCAACATTTGGGGGGGGGGGGGGGGAGCGGGGGGCGGGGTTCATATGAAAGAGGAGTGATATGTTCCACTTTTGTTTTCCAAATAGCTTACTGGTATACATGACTATGGTAAATGTGAATATACAAAATTAATTTTAATTCTCCAAGGCTTTAGATACGGTTTGCCCCAGCCTCCTCCTAGATAAACTGATACGTTATGGTTTAGACAAGTGCTCTGTGCAGTGGGCGGGGAACTGGCTGACAGGTCACACCCAGGGGGTGGTAGTAAATACCTCCTTTTCAAACTGGCAACCTGGCACAAGTGGGGTCCCCCAGGGATCGATATTGGGCCCAACACTGTTCAGTATCTTCATAAGTGACCTGGATGACGGGATCAAGTTTGCCAATGATACCAAACTGAGTGGGGAAGCGGACACTTCAGAAGGGACAGCCACCCTGCAGGAAGACCTGGATAGGCTGGAAGAGTGGGCTAACAAGAACCTTATGAAGTTCAACAAGGACGAGTGTAAGGTCTTGCACCTGGGAGAACATAATCGAGGCTGGAATCTACCCGGCTGGGGAGCAGCTCTGTGGAAAGGGACGTGGGGGTCCTGGTGGACAACAAGCTCAATATGAGTGAACAGTGTGCTGCTGCAGCAAAAAAAGCCAATAAGATGCTGGATTGCATCAACAAAGGCATCGCCAGAAGAGATAAGGAAGTCATTATCCTGCTCTACTCAGCGCTTGTCAGGCCACACCTGGAATACTGTGTTCAGTTTTGGTCCCCACTATGCAAAAAAGATGTGGACAAGCTGGAGAGGGTCCGGAGAAGGGCCAAAAAGATGACCAAAGGACTGGGAAGCCTGCCGCATGAGGAAAGGTTGAGAGAACTGTGTTTGTTCAGCCTTGAGAAAACAAAGCTTAGGGAAGACCTTATCACCATGTTCCAGTATTTAAAGGGTGGCTACAAAGAAGATGGAGACTCCGTTTTTACAAGGGGTCACATGGAACAGACAGGGGTAAGGGGTAAAAGTTACTCCTGGGGAGACTCCGACTGGACACAAGAGGAAAATTTTTCACAATGAGAACAATCAGCCATTGGAATAATCTCCCCAGGGAAGTGCTGGATTCCCCAACATTGGACACTTTCAAGATGCAGCTGGACAGGTTGCTGGGCCGTCTTGTCTAGACTTTACTTTTGTCAAGCAATGTTGGACCAGATGATTCTTTAGGTCCCTTCCAACCTGGTGTTCTATGATTCTTTAACAGGAGGGTTAAAGATTAACTCACACTAGTCAGTGGCATACCATTTATCTGTATTCATAACAAATTTGGGATTACTACAGATGAACATAAGCTTTGTGATTTCTGAATTGTAATAATGAAATAACGAATTTGAAAATCAAGTGCATGGCATTTCAAACACTAATCTGGTGACATTATTAAGCCAGTGTTTGTGTAATTATTTTAGGTACATACATTTTTCAAGCTACTGAAAAAAGGTTTTCAATCCACTAACTAGTAACCAGAACTGCTGAAACAATCCGGTTGTTTCCTGCACAAGATTCCAGCACTGCTTTAGTGGTTCACCGTAAATCTTTATCCTTCTAACAAAGCTTTGACACATGGAAAAGAAAAATAGTTCAAAATATCTTTTTCGGTTTTGTTTTAAAAAGATTGTATGTTCAAATTGTCAGACTTTTAAACTGGATAGTGCTATAGTAGCTTGTAGTGTGGAAGGTCAAACATTGCCTAGATATAGAAGCAGTAGTTTCAGATATTTTATTGGAAAGCAATCTCCTGCACAGAGAAAAAATCTTTGCTTTTTCAAACTGCATCTTAACCTATTTAAATTTCCATGCTTAATTCTCCTCTGGAATAATAGCAGACAATTTTACTGAAGTAAACAGGTATGCCTAAATATGCTTCTAATACAAATAGCAAAAGCATATGTGGATATACTGTTTTGCAAGCACATTATGCTGAAAAAAAGAAAAAACAAAAACAAACAAACAAACAAAAAGCAAAAAAACAAGCAACCCCCCCCCCCCCAAACTTCTAACAAACTCTCCAATACATGAATATTGAAGTCATACAGTTGGCAAAATATGAATCCAACATATTCATCCACTACTGGCAACACAGAAGTAGTAATGTATTTGCAGAATATGCCTCACCAGGCTATGATCTCAGATAACCCTATGCATTACAGAGCATTAGCAGATATAGAAAATTTTACACATATGTTTAATGCTGGTTTTTTGGCTGTTTTTTACTTCCAATAAACTAATGGAGAATAGAAATGTGCTATGAACCTAGGAATTAGGAATGTATTACTAGCTACATCAAAATATGGCTTATGAATGTCAAAATCCAGAGATAGAGACTATACTGATCTTAGCTATTTTAAACTGTGGAGTGTTCTATCTTTTCTTTTTATATACAAAAGGACACTACTCCACTGCCAACTAGTGAGCACTTCTACCACCTTTATCCAAACAAAGCTTTGGCAACAGCTGGGCAGATAACACAGTTTCCACTGAACGCAGATGTTCTTTCAGGTGTACATCTGAAATACAGACTTGGTAACACTTAAAGATTCCAGATGGAGGCTGTGTCATAAAAGCCTGTGGCTTTTATACTCACCTACGCCCTCTTATCAACATCAAAACAGCTCCCCTAAGTTCTAGGTGAAACACAGTCCCAAAGGTCAGTGAACTCTAAAAAAATACTAAGAACAACATAAACTAAAAAAGCCACCCTAAATTGACCTAACTAACCCAGTTCCCTCCTAAGAGAGATACCATACAGAACACACATAGTAGATGCCTGCTGATTGCTATCACTGGTTGTGACAAGTAACCAAGAGATGCTTGGGGCAGTCACCATGATGCTTTTGGTTAGGCAAAAAAAAAAATCTAAGATCCAGATATATTTTCAGCAGATATGTTTAACCAAAAATATCTGAATAAATAGGGCACAGGTCCTCTCACTGCAGAATATACACAAAAGGTATAAATACCTGAAGTAACACTCAAAGAAGGATATATGATCTTTTTATTCCCAAATTACAAGATTTGTATATGACATGGTAAAGGAAAAAGGACTAAAGCTACAAGTTATTACTTCAAGAAACAGGATACATAAAGTTACTCTGATACTTACCACTGTGAAATTCATAACCTTCAAAATCCATATTGTCATTGCTAAGTTAACAATCATGGTAACCAACAGCAGAAGGACAAAGAAGTATAAGCACCTCTTTCGCCATCCATAAATCCCTACTGGGTAAAACTGAGGATGTTCAGTCCTTGGAAGGCTGTTCTGTTGTGTTGCTAATATATACTGTTCTCGTGTCATCTGGAAAAGAAAGATGTAAGTATAAGTAAGCAAATGAGAGGCCTGTTTTTCATAGATTTTCTTACATTAAGATTATCTGAGAATGTATAGAAAATCAGTTTTTATGGGCACAGAAGGGATGCATTCATTCAGCATAAACCACGTCAATGTTATTTTTACTAGGCATTTAGTAAGAATTTTGAGGTTTTCATTAACTTAAAGTGAACCTTTGGTTTGATACTTCAAATTGGATTTGCATTTCAAATTTATCAGCAAGAAACTGTGAAAAATATTAATGTAAACCATGTATGTATTCTGTGTATCCATGTATACATTCTATTTCTGAAGACTGTTTTTATGAGGTCATTCAGAAAAATTTGAGTTTGGAGAAAAAAGTCACTTAACATTTTTTGTATTGGTTTTGGCTGAGATGAAGGTCTGAGATTGAGGTCCCTTCCAACCTGGTGTTCCATGATTCTATAATATGACACTCTTATTAATTGGCAATATATTAAATTTATTTCCCCAAGTCGAGTCTGTTTTGCCCATGACAGTAAGTGCTGAGGGATCTCCCTGTCCTTACCTTGACCCACAAGCCTTTTGTCATACTTTCACTCCCCCTGTCCAGTTGAGGAGGGGGAGTGATAGAGTGGCTTAGTCGGCATCTGGTGGCTAGCCAAGGTCAACCTACCACAATGATCTACAAGCAATTTTTTTCTTAAATCTTTTGAATATTTTTCCAATCAAAAACCAAACCAAACCTTTTAATTCTGAAACTGTTCAATATAAAACTACATATCACCAGCTGCCTTCGGGCCTCAGGCAAGTTGGTCAGACCCAAGTCACATAACACCAGTTCTTCCCAACCATCCACAAGGATCAAGGCCTCGTTTTTCTAAGAACTGCACATATATATATATATAATAAGCAGGCCCAAAGAATTTGCCATTTGCTATGAATATAAAAATATTGTTGTGATTTTGGTTTTATTTTTTATGGTTATTAATCTGGCCAGTTACAATTATTGGCAACACTGACTACTGATTTGTATACTCATGTAAAAAATCATCAGCTGATTTTTAAGCTATTGAAAACCAAAACAAATCCTAGTTGATCTGGTAATTAGTACCTGGAGATGTTAAGAGCATTAAGACAAAAAACACATAAATGTTTGATAAATATCTCCGTTTAGTATCATGTTTTTATCACCAGTAACTGAAAAGATACTACACCATATCTACTTCAGATAAGCATTTTTAACTGAGGAGGAGCTGCTGTGAGCTCTGTGTTTTTGTAAATCATGAAAAGGAAAAGAAATTCTAGAATACTAGAAGAACAAGTAAGCTATTTATATATTTTTTAAAAGTGATTTGCATGACCCTTGCTAAACCATGCAATATAACAGAACATCTTTCAAAAAAATGGTCACATCTAAAAAAATCTGACAAATTTTTGCCAAGAATTCTGACTGATAAAATGCACATATACTTTATATAGAAAAATACATACACACAGGTATTTATTAATACATATGTATATATCTAGATCATAGAAATACATACAAATATACATGCAAACTTTTGATGACTGAGTTGCTATTTCATCCTATTCAACTTTCAAAATACATTATAAAAATACACATTCTAAACTAGTGACTGACAGGTCTTATTGATGAGGAATTATCATTAAATGGACATTTAAAAAAAATATGACTGCCATATAAACTTAATGCTATTCCATTATTCAGGTCTTGTAAATATGAAATAACTGGTGACAACATTTCAAGATGAGACAAGAACTATGGTTTGAAAGTTTACCTGGGTTTCTGCCATTAGGATACTTGAGGGTCTCAAAACAAAAATAATTGAATTACAGAAGTGCTCCTTTAAATATTTGAAGGGTTTCAATGCTAGCACCTTAAACTGGTAAACTCCATGGTGCACACATGCATACATACACAGAGTCATAAGCAACACAGAGCCACATGCTAAAGAAATTAAAAATAACTCCTGTGCTCTGATAAGTAATGAGATTTCTAATTCAAATAAAAAGTAATATGGGATACATTATTCAGTAACTACAAAGAAATTAAATCAGTTCTTACACTGCACTGAACAAGTATCATGAACAAGAGAAAGGAAACTATCACAGCACTGTAAACTATTTAGTCATGTCACAACTGTACCTGAATATATTTTGCAATTTTTAATTTTCATTTTTGGTTACTCCTACACTTTTTGATCTTTTTCAGTACCATAAAAAATGTGATTGTGCATATTCACTAGGCACAGGTGAATCTGAGTAAGCACACAGCATGAAATCTAGATCACAATCAAGGCAATGACCTTTGAACTATCGATATTTTAGGGCTATAATGTACTATTGGAACAGATATCTTAAATTGTAAAAGTAATTAAAGAATGGAGCAGAGACATTTTACATTTTCAAAGTTTATTTTAGTCTTTGGGAAACTTTCTTACAGAGGTAAATTTTCAAAGCAGAAAAATGAAAGAGAAGAAAAAGAGCAAATGAACTAAATCCAGAGGGTGAGGTGGCTGGTATAATTCCTGAAGTTAGGGGTGGCAATCTACTTAAACAAGTGTTAACAAAAACTGTTTAGAACATGATTATACCTGCAAATAATTCTCTAGACAAATATAAATTCGACTTAATGGCTCACAGCTCTTTTCTAAGTGCCACAAAAGAAGAATCAGATTCAAAACTAAGGAATGAAATAAAAGGATCATTGTTCTTAATTACAAATAGTTAGACAAACACCAGAAACAATCCAATATTTCCTGTTAACATCTGGGCAGGCAATTTGACTTCCAGGTGACTGATTTTCTGAAAAGAAAATTATATTATTTTGTGTATTTTGAAGACAAAATAGGATTTTTATTTCTGGATCAGCTCTACATATACTTTAAACCTATGTTGATTCCATTTATCCTACATTTTTTAAAAAGTCACCCAAGAATACAAGTATATGTGTTAAAAGGTAGGGTTTTTACCATTTTGCACACACACACAAAAAAAGTGGTAAAAGATACATTTAGATACATAATCTTAAATGGTAGGAGTGGGATGCCATATGATATAAGATCTCAGTAAGGCAATTAAAGAATTCTTCTCGCAGTGTGGTTGACTGAATGAAAATGAAGATTAATGCAATAGCTTCTCCATGACACACTGAGGAGTTTTTAGGGACATCACCTCTCTGCATGTGCATCCAGCTGCTAAAACAGGTGGAAGGCTAAACTGAGTGCAATACCTTTGATCAAAGCACAAGACGCTTTAAGAAATGAAGATGACTACAAAAGATTATGATTATACTTAACAGAAACAGCAGAAGTTATCAGAGGGCTTTTACACAGGTTGATATGGCTTCTACATGTCTGAAAATCAGGCAGTCTAACAAAAACCTGGTATCCCAGTGGGGATGGGGGAAGGTAGGAGGAAAGAAAGAAACTTCATAAATGATTTGCCAGGATAACTACCATTTTCTTCAGATCTAAAACAAGCATTCTTCTCTTGTAATTAAACACTGGGACTCCAGTGTTTTTCCTATCCCAAATCTATGTCTCAAGCAAGCAAAGCTTTTTACAACAAACAAGACCTGTGTCAGCGTCTTCGTACATATGAGGAACGGAAGCTCAGGGAGGGAGAAAAAGCAACTTCTCCGCAGACAACAAGCAAACTGATGAAGAACTGAAGACCCGAATCACTTAAGTCTCATTCCACTGCCTTCCATTTGGCATTACTTTCAGGTGTTTTTTTTTCCATTTTAGAGGCAATACAAGTTTGGGGGCATTATAATGACAGCTGGTCAAAAGTTAGTTTTTCTAGTTCATGCTCTCTCCCAGTTTCTTTTCAACTTACTGAGAAGCTCAAGTCGAAGGTCTCAAGAGTTCCACAACCCCTGCAGCAAATTCTGTAACTCAGATTGCATAGAGATGCACAGCGCTCTCTAATCTTACCCAGATTTTCTGCTTGCTTCAGTTAATACATTTCACTTGACAGTCCTTGCTATTAACCAAGCTTTCATACTCTTATCTTTGAGAAAAATATTATTCAGTATCATATTTTTTTAAAGTGTTTAATAAAGCCTGCCTGCATTCCTAAGGGTGTAGAAGAGAAAAAACCAAACTGAGTATGTTTGAAACATCAATACAATGATTAAAAGTGGTTTGAAATTTTCAGTGATGAGTGCTCTTATTGCGAGCATGTAGATTCATTGAAATTTATCCATTTAAACAAACACCCAATAAAATGGAGATGGATGCCATCAGACATTCACTCATACCTTGGCGGGACAGAAAAACTTTCATTCTATTATTTATTTTTTTTAAAGAGCTTCCAACATTTTTTACTACATTCAACATCTAGAACTTCAACACAATTATTTTTTTGCTATATTTATATATGAAACAAAAATAAAAGCATTACTTCTTCCATGACTATTCTTTTGAGACTTCAATTTTTTAATGATGTTTCTTATTAACAGGAATTACTGACACAGGTATATCAAGACTTAAGTAAGAAAATAACCTTAATGGTGGTAGAAGTATATCTCTGGGAATGATTTGATAATTGTTATGTTTTGAATGGAAAATGTTTATTTAAAGCTACAAGGAATTTTCAAGTCTGACAAGATATTATCAGAGCAAATATTTAGCTATATTCAAAAAAACTAAGAAATCAACATCTATTTTGACAGATAAAATCTGAAACTGTTTACTACTCACATCATGAAACAGATAAACCAAAAACCAATATGATTTTTGCTACCTCAGGTATTATAATTGTAGCCTTGCACATGACACTGCTTCTAGACATTTTCATTACGGATTGATTCTCAGTGCGTTATTTTCTTAAATCGTAGACAGAATAAAAAACATAAAGTAATTTTATAATATAAAAATATAATAGGAACATATTAGCAACCAGATGAGGTGTGGAGGTGAAGAGATAGAAGAAAAACTACAGTTAGCAGGGAAATTTCTTCACATCAGCATTTAGAGAAAAAAACACAAAAATCAAAAAGCAATCTGCTTGTAACTAGCCATAGCTCAGGAGATCATATAGATGATTTACCAGAACCAGCTGGCACTCTCCACTCACCCTGACAGTAACACGGCCACGGGCCAGCAGCTCATGCTGTGGACAGCTCTCTTTTGCTATGACACTACAGCCGGTCATTCATTTTGCTTCCACTCTATGCAGTATGTGGCATTAATTAAGCTTACAGTTGAAATATTATTTCACTGTTTTCTTTATAGACTTTAGCTAGATGTTTACTATTTGTAGTGAAAAATGTATCACACAGAGCAGGAAGTGCTGTAAGAACCATAACATTTCTTATACAGCAAATACACAAATACTTAGTACGTTGCATCCCAACCTTGACTCTAAAATCAAGGGTTGGGATGAAAGTGGTAAGTTCATTACAACAATAAATAGGAAGATGGCAAGCAAGTGGCTTGTATCTATTGAAAAGGTCCTATGAATAGAAGGATGGATTTTCTTGGAAAGCTTTTAAAATGCCAAACGGCTGTACACAAAGCTCTTGCTCTCACTCCCAGCATGTGTTGAAGCAGCTAAACTGTTTGTTCTCTTCTGCAAGGGTTTGGTACTCTACAGCTGATTTCCAAAAATGATAGAAAAAGATGGTATCATCTTGAGCTAGTGGGGATCATATTAACCACTGTGAATAGACTGACAAGGTAGTAGAGCTGCATTCTTAGAGAATTAAATATTGGATGGAGAAAGCAGCTTCCTCTGAAAACTTCTTTTATCTGGGCTACGCCTGACACCTGCAAAGTCTCCTCCTTATGGTATTAGCCATTCAAGCCTTTCTAAAGGCAGCCAAAAGCATGTCAGCAACTGACCCTGGTACAAATGGTCATTGGGCCACAAATTGTTGGCCAGATATGATAAAAGCCACATCACTCTATTGTACATTACTGGCAACAGAAATCAGTGTAGATCCTTATTGCCCTGATGAACAATTTTACATTTGTCAGATTTTTTTTTCTGTTTAGTATAAAATGGATCAATCACTGTTAAAAGTGCTACAGTAACTCAAAAAGATTTGGAAAGTGTGGTACTTCTGAGACCTGCACTAGGGTATGCCACAGAATCCAGAATGCTTGAGGTTGGAAAGCAACTCTAGAGGTCATCTAGTCCAACCCACTACTCAAGCAGGGCCACCTAGAGCAGGTTGCTCAGGACCATGTCCAACTGACTTTTGAATATCTCCAAGGATGGAGACTCCACACCCTCTCTGGGCAACGTGTGCCAGTGCTCAGTCCCTTTCACAGTAAAAAAAAGTGGTTTTTGATGTTCAGACAGAACCTCCTGTGTCTCAGTTTGTGCTTATTGACTCTTGTCCTGTCATCAGGCACCGCTGAAAAAGTCTGGGTCTGTCCTCTTTGCTACTTCCCTTCAGGTAGCTGTACACATAGATAAGATCCCCCCGAACCTTCTCTTCTCTAAGCTAAATAGTCCCAGCTTTCTCAGCCTTTCCTCATAGGAGAGATGCTCCAGTCCCTTAATCATTTTAATGGCCCTTCACTGGACTCTCTCTATTATGTGCATGTCTTTCTTGTACTGGGGAGCCCAGAACTGCACACAGTACTCCAGATGTGGCCTCACTGATGCTCAATAGAGAGGAAGGATCACCTTCCTCAACCTGCTGGAAACACTCCTCCTGATGCAGCCCAGGACACTGTTAGCCTTCTTTCTGGCAAGGGTACATTGCTGTCTCATGTCCTATCTTCTATTGAAAAATACTTCCAGTTGGGGTATAGATACAGACCTACAGACCACTTCTTTTTAAAAAGCACTTAATCCCAGAATTAATCTCTTCAGATACTGATTACTGAGGAGAAAGTACTTACATTAAGTAGGCCCTCAGTCAAGCTTTACGGACCACTAAGATTTTGGAAAAATGTTATTCTCCATATTTTATATTGGCTATGGCTAGGCCACATCCTAGTCAGTACCACATTACAGTGAAAGATGACTCAGGGGAGACTTCACTCATTCAGTCTTCAATCTCCAACTTGAAAAACTTACTTCCAGATTGACTACATAGGGACACCCAACTACTTCTGCCAGGAAGAGGTGCCAAATCCAAGGGACTTCAAGATTCTAATCTGAGTTTGATGCCTTTTTGGTTCAGCCATGGATTTTTGCTCTGGCCACTTTCAGAAATGGAGGTGCAACTGTACTCAAAACTCCAAAATCATGTTTCTTGGGCAACACATCTGGAAACCCATTTGCACCCTGAAAATCTAAAGGAAAGAACATGCAAGTACCTTCACCATCAAGCTGTACATAAAGTCAGTTGATTACATAATTTATGTGTTTTGAAGTTCAATAATTCAGAAGAATCTGTTTTTTTCTTCTGGGCCACAAAGAACAGTTTTGACATCAGTGTCAACAAGGCTTAAGTCAGCATGTCTTTACTGACAATTTGCTTGGCTTTATGTTGTCAATTAGAATTCCATTTTTTTGCAAAGTCAATACAATTAGATTACTACAGAGACTTCATTACAGCCACAGGCAGGACAGCAGCTGAGGTACACATTTTTCTCCCTATGATGCCAGTACTCACTAAACAGTTATTGGAACAATTATCTATAAAAGGACAATAAATGTTTGCATTTTGAATATTGCTCTCCAATAAAATTATCACTTCACAAAAATAGATACCAGTGAGTTGATACTATTACCATTATTACTTAGTGAGAACATTCATGGCTGTTCTGTGTCTAACATATTTAATTGTAATGTTCACTGCACAATGAAGTTCACAGTATGTTAACAAGAATAAATAATCATGTAATGAATAGAATCATATTTTTCCCACTATTCTGTGAGTTGAAATGTTTCTAAGTAGTAATGTGTTATACTAAATTCTTCAGGAAGCTGGATACAAATACATCTCAGGCTATGATGTTTCCTAGTAATACGCTTTTTAAGACACACTTTCAATAACCAGAACAATTCCAGTGTACTTTCAGTGTACTGTTTTAAAGAAGTTTTCGTTTCAAAAGCTTACTCATTACTTCACTTTATTTAGCTTTATAATCATCTAAACTTGCATGTTGTGTTTTAGAATAACTTTTGAGGTGTTCTATCTAGCTACACTGCCAATGTAGTATATTATAAGGATAACCTTAATTAAACTAGGTGGGATCACAGAAGTAGTCTAGTAGCAGCAACACAAGATTCAGCATAGCTGAGTTGCCTTAGGGAAAAGCAAATACCTGAGGAAAGAAGTAGATGATGAGTAGACTGCTGAAAGATACAGCAGCATACAGCCCTAGCACCTGTTATAGCTCTCCGGACTTTATCTCAAATATTCCTACTACTAGATAAACAGATTAAATTTGTCTTCCTGAAGAAATTCCAAAAGTCTATTAAAACAGCAACAACATGAGGAAAACCACAGTAAATCATTATATTTCAGTTTAAAAAACACCACTTTTCTTTTAATCCTGGTGGGCCTTCATCCTTGTCACTCTACATATCTCAATAAGGCAGGGCATGTCGACAAGCACTGTGACCATCACTTTACATCTTCTGCTCAGCTCCCTCTCTTAAGGCCACTGAGAAGATAAGATGGAGAATGTCTCTGTTAAGGATATTCCATCAGGAGGAAACCTGGTAACCACCATCAATGGAAGATGGCAGGACCAATATTTCAGTAGCTTCACACAAACTGGCACTAGCTTTCCTCTGTGGGTGATACATTTGGTTAAATCAGTTCTAGTAGGTGTTGGCACAGAAAAGTGTAATCTTCAAGAGTCAGGACAGAAGTTTTAAGAGTGGGAGACTCACCAAGGGAAACAAACTCAGCTGGACTGGAAGAAACAGGTGGAATGAACACTCAAACTATGAGAGGAAACGTCCTCTTTAACTAGTTCATTTCTACCTGTAGGTTGAAGTCTAAAATACATGTGGTAGTGTAATCATGTAGTCCACAATCAAAGAACAGGAAAGAGATGGGAAATATGAACCAAATAATGGATTGCTAGAAAGATGAAGAACAAGCATTTAAGTATTTTTCCTTTTCCTCTAATTTGCATAAAAGTGTAGTGCAACTCTGCCGTATGGCTGGAAAACAAATGCTTGTAGATCTAAAGCGACAAGCATGTCTCTTCTGCCCTAATATGTACATCTCTGTTAATTCAAATTAAAAATACATGGACCAGATATTAAAGACTACAGAACAAGCCGCACTGAGTAAGTGCTATGATATGAAGAACAGGAGTATGCCTTAAAAAGACAATGATTACATTTTGGGTTTGACTTGTACTTGTTGAGCTGCTTCTGTGATGTAAGTAGGCAACAATACCATGTCCCAAAGTGACACTGAGCTTTTAATTCACCAGTTTAACCTTAATGTGAATTTGATGACCTCATATTCAGTATGAATCATATTCCCCACCCTTTCAGAAGATTTCCTAATCGATAGTAATTATAACGATATCAATATGCAAACAAAAGTCTTGGTCTTACAAGAACATGAGCATGGATCAAATCTTACTGCTATCCACAGCTCTAAAAATATAAGCCGTATTTCACCTGTCTGCCTGATAGGATATAGCCAGAAAATAGCAGAATTTACCTTAATATAAGAAAATAGATCACACTGCCAGAATTAGATTATAGCTCATTTTATAGCACCTACCACCATGGGGTCCTGCTCCAGTCTAAAACAACAAAAATTAAAAATTATAAAAACAGGTGCATTTTACCACAGGATAAATATTAACATTTTGGTTATCACCATTGTGCTGAGATAATACTCATGAACAACCCATTACTTAAAATATTCTGAGAGTATTTTAATGAAATTGCATTGATGGAAATGGTTGGAGAAACAAACAGAAAATAAATACAGATTTCAGTTATTAATCTATAATTTGAGCATGTATTTCAGATATTACGATAAAACAATGGAGAACACTGAAATTGTCTGTGCAGACAACAGGAATCTAAGATGAAATTACAGCTCCATTGCTTAAGTTTACATGTTTTGATTTTAATATGATATATAGGACCAAGTCCCTAATTTGTTTTCCTTTTAGTCTTCAGCATTTGCTTCATACATTAAGCTCCCTCATCTTCCTTGTTACGTGCAATTTGTAAAACTTTTGAGTAATCTTCAGAACCACCTTCCTCAATGGTCTGAAAAAAGCATTACAAATACAACAGTGGAGTAACATCTGCTTTTTTATTACATGAAATTTGGAATTATTGTTTGCTTCACTTTTAAGACTATCTTTAATAACTACACAATTCAGTTTTAAAAACCAAAAGAACTTTTACTTTCTTTTCAGATTTTAGTTGGTATTTTGGAAAGAAACATAATAGGTATGTTTGAAAGCTCCTAAATGACTTAAGATCTGAAGGTGAAAAATATTTTGACAATATTTTCAAAATCTATTTTAAATGTGGTTGACGGTATTAAAGGCATAATATTCCTTTGGAAAAGGAGATCTAAACTCCTAAATCACCTTGGCAAAATTTTCACCTTGGAAATTCTTTCCATAAAAAATGGAAGTACATGCTTTATTTTATTCTTACAATTATCTCCACATTTTTACTTTCTCCATTCCGTTTCTGTTTGCATTTTCTCTAAGGAGAAAATGCATGCAGAATTACATTCATTCCCTAACAGTCAACCTGTTCAGATTTAGCAGGATACAAAGCACTAAGGATGGAAACTTAACCACACAAGAATTGTTTTATTATTGACCAGGGGTTCCAAGAACTTGCTAATAATGAAGATGTTTAATTTGTAATGTCACATTTCTGCCAGGCACATTAACACATTAACTAGCTAAGTTGGCAATACTGAGCTAATCTTTTTCCTTTTCTTTTTTTTTTTTTTTTTTTTTTTTTTTAAGCAATCAAATGGATGGTGCCAACATCATGGGTTAAACAATAGAACTGAATTCAAATAATTTCTGGAGTACAAATCTCCAATCCTTTCAAGCACTGTGGGAAATTTAGATTCATGTGGTCATCTATAACTCATCTTCACTGCATTCACCTACCTTCAGTTCTTTACTGGAGGGAACTGGGCTAAATCCTTTGATAGTCTAATGCAGGTGGAGCTTTTTCCCGACTTTCCTCAAATGAGTAATAAAAATTAGATGAGACTCACCCCACATATAAGGTGTTGTCCCTGCTGTGAAAAGAAAAAAGAATCAATATAGCTTGATGAAGAGAAGACTGATTGGAATCGAACAAGCAAAGCCTTCTTTTTATACTAAGAAGAGACAGAAGGAGGATCCAGTGACTACGCCATTTTATCTTCTAAGATACTTGTAAGTACTGTTGGAAGAATGGAAGAAAAAATAACTGCTCTTCTTTGGAACTATACTGAGCCAGCTTTATTAATAGACAGTGTGCAGCTGCCCGTCCCTGCAAGAAGCTAGGGTCAGCAAAATGGAAAACTGACAAACATGAAACACTTCATTTATTGGAGACGGTGTACTCAGATGTCATTACTCAGTATGATTCTTGTGAACAAGATATTCAAGGGAGATTAGGTACAGCAAAGAGGGACAGACAAACTCCTTAATGATCTGGAAGAAGAAAAAGACTGAAAACCAAAGATTTTTGAAGATGCTAGTGTGGAGACAGCTATAAAAAGACAGAACAACAAGCAGATGTTCTCCAGAAGTCCATTTTAGCCCTACAAGTGATTCAGACCAGAATTTGTAACTAATCAGATAACCATGCACAAGGAGGAAAAGCCTACCTAATGAGCTGTGAGGAAGATTGGCATGATCCAATCAGTACAGTTATGCAAAGGAAGACTGTATGGAAAGAAAAGAAGAAGAACACCAAAAAAAGGAGAAGGGACAGAACTGTGGCTCAAGAAGCAACAAATTTTGCCGTAAACAAAGAACTGGGACAGAAGCCAAACATTCACTGTTAAAATTGGCAAAAGTAAGCTAATTCTCTCTGTATTTTCGGAAGGCAGCTAATGCATCAGCAGAAAACACCTTTGCATACCCTAGAAACTGGCTGTGACTGTCAAAAAGCAAGAAGCAACTCTTACCGAGCACAATCTAGGAAATTAATGAAACTTCCAGAGTCAGCAAAAATCCTCAGCAACACAACAAAAAAAATACAAAAAAAGGGAAGAGATTATTTCTTCAGTAGTTTGCCTTTACCACCCTATTGCGCTTGTCTTATCAATAAGCAAAAGCCTCTGCAGTTTCCATTAGATAAAGTCTGTCAGATTGATAAACAATGTATGTTATTCCTCAGAGTTAATTTGGCTACTGTAAGCTCACCAATAATTAAAAGTCATTAATGAATACTCTCACCAGCATCTCAACGTGAATGATAAACTTTGTAAATGTGGCAGAGACAAAATGCTGGAAGTATGGTAGAACGAGAAAAGAATCTCCCATTTGATCATCTTCCTATACTTCACCCATGTTTGTTTCAATGAATCAAGCCTTCTGGTCAGAAATGTTCAGAATAGTTCCTCTCTTACTTGTAGTGATTAACGATGTACAAAGGCAGAGTTTGCAAAAATCCAATTCAGCATACCGAAATTCTTTCTCTATATTGTATTTCTGATAAAGAATATTCTCTATGAGAATTCCTAGATTTTATATTTCTGATCAACAGACTTACTAATAGTTGATATTAAAGTCTGAAAATAGAGCCCCTAACACTTAAAAAAATTGCTACTGCATTGATGGATTTTTCCCTAGCAACACTCATTTTTGGTGGATGCATCCTATTTCTTGGTCTATTTTTTCCTCTTTATGCAAACTTCTGGTGATGCAGCCTTTGAAGACTTCCTGCTTCCAAACATTAACAGACTTAGGATCTTGACTTAAGACAGTAGGGCCATTCCCCAGTAAACTCCAGCTCTATGGAAAGCTAATTTCTCACTAAATTCAGCATATTATTGAGGCAGTTATAGAAAATTACCTCATCATTGCCCTAACATTAGCCATTCCTTCCACCCTCAACATCCCTGTCAAGCTCCCACTCATCTGCTAAAGCAACAGGGAACCTAACCTTTTTAGGGTTCCAAAGCTTTCCTTTCCTCACAACAACATAATAAATAAACACACTGAAAATAATAAATGCTTATAATTATTTTCTTGACTCAGCTTCCTTAGTTATCTGAAATATTTTAGGGATTCTGATTAGAGTCCTCTTAGAAATTAAATATCCCACTCCTTGTTCCTCCTCTCCAAACTGTGACTTCTCCTTCGGAGCAAGGTATCTCTTTCTTTGGCATGGATTCATTTCAAGGATTTTATAGGCAACACCAGTTGAAGACACCTAATTCCTCAGGCAAGTGAGTCACACATAAATAGTATTTTTCTACTGGAACAAGCAGTGGGTAATTATATTACAGTCTGAATAAATGAATCGCTATGTCTTCCTAAGTCTATGTGTACTGTGTGATAGACTGCATGACATACTATGTGACATCCACAACACAGAGACTTAATAAAACAGACTGATCCTCCACCCTACATTTGTTCAGATTAACCAAATAGGAGGTTTGACAAATGCCATGTATCCAGCTCATGTATCTCTGTGTCATTAAAAGAATTGCTTTCTTGGACACCTGAAAGGTACTTGGGAGCTGCAGAAATACAAAAATCTGTCTTCTTTATGAGTTCTGAAAAATATTAGGGATTTAACAGTTAATGTGAGAAATCTCATTATAATATTTGGTGACCCTATAATTTGCTGTTGGATCATGACCGCCATTTCTAATTCATGGACGGTGGTCTGAGACCCATGCAAGATGACTTAAAGCAGCACTGTTTCCAAAAACAAGCTCCTCCTGCTTAATTTCTAAAATAGCTACTGAAATTGCTTTCTTTTTTCAGCCTCCCATCTCTTCAAGTAACCCATGATCAGGCTTAAAAGCCATCTTAGTCTTTACTTCTTCCAGCATTCAGATTCAAAAAGACTAATTTGCTGGAGACATAATCAGCATTTTGTCAAGCAGGATTACATGCAACTAGAAAATCAGCATCCTCACTATCTAATTGCAAAAACTACTGGAGGCTGTCACAAAACATACCATACTGCAAAACTTAGAAGTCACATCTCTTCAACCTTGGCTTTTCTAGCTAAATTAAATAACAAAAATGTAGTATTTAGTAACAAACTCTAAGACATTCCATTATCCTCCTTGTAGAAAGATAGAAATAAAAAACATTGGCCTAATAATGCATTACTGGAAGGTACACTGATAACTGTGAAAAACACAGTCCAAAACTTTTAAGTATGCACTATAAGATGTGCTACAGTTTTGGAATCAGAGTGAATAAGCAGGTAGTTTGTGTTCTTAAGATTTAAAACAGATAATTTTAAAAGTTAGTACTATATAAATACAGAAAAGAAGCTGGCAAGCAAAATCTCACTGACTAATCAATGAAAGAATATTTTCTTGAAGCCTTGATTTTATTTGGTTGGGATTCTTTTGTTGCATGACATAAATATATCGCTGGAGACAGGAATCTGGTGAACATAAACCTACTGTGCAATCTTACACAACCATAAGCCTTCAAATCAGCAGAGTATCACTATGATTCTGAATTCCTGGGTTTGTATTTGTTTTCAATTTATAACTCATGAGAGATCATGAAAAATAGTCCCTATGAAGTCAGGTAAAAGAACAGTTAAGAGAGGCTGAAGAAATACAAGTCAAGCATAGGAAATACACATTTCAGGGAATTACGGGAATTAGCTAACATATATAATAAGCTTTTGATTAAGAGCAGTGGAGTAGGCCTATGAAAGTAAGCAGCAATAACTAAATACTTCATTAATTTAGGCGGAGTTGTTTAGCAGAAATGCTGGTCAACAAATCAGGATCCTTTCAGAAAGTTAACTGAGGAAAAAGAGGTAAAATATAAACACTTCACATACCTGTTTCAACTCTGTTTCAAATAATAATCGTCCGTCTAATGAAATGCAAAATGGAAAATAACAACCTAAAAATTAACAATAGAACTAAGAACAATATGCAAACATGGTTTCATAAAACATTTACACTAGTGCTTATAAATGTTTTGCAAAATTAATTTCCAGTGGATTACCTATGACATCATATAAGGATAATTTGCTGAACTGATTAATGAAATACCTGATCGGATGCAGGAATTGTGAGTCTCTTTTTACTTAATGTTTTCATTACAAACTTCAGAGAATGGTTACACAGCATCATTTATTCACACAAATGCCAGTGAAGATAAAGAAACTGTGAACTTTAAAAATCCTAGTATTATGAATGGTAAAATAAGCATACAGCAATTTTTTATTTCAAAATGCAAGCTGGTTCTCATAAATAAATTGAGAATAAAAAGTCAGTTGTTAAGTGGGAAAAACAATTTTAGAAATCATCAAAGGAACCAGGAAAAGTAAGGCTGGTGGTGAACCGGAAAAAAGGTAAGTGGAACCAAGAGGGTGTTGTGGTTTAACCCTAGCCAGAGACTAAACACCATACAGCCAGTTGCTCACTCCTCCCCAGTGGGATGGGGGAGAGAATTGGAGAAAAAGTAAAACTCGTGGGTTGAGATAAAAACAATTTAATAGGACAGAAAAGGAAGAAAATAGCAATAATAATGATAGAAGAATATACAGAACAAGTGATGCACAATGCAATTGCTCACCACCTGCTGACTGATGCCCAGCCAGTTCCTGAGCAGCGGTCGCACTCCCCTGGCCAACTCCCCGCAGTTTTGTTTTTTTTGTTCAGCATGACGTCTTATGGCATGGAATATCCCTTTGGCCGGTTTGGGTCAGCTGTCCTGGCTGTGTCCCCTCCCAGCTTCTTGTGCACCTGGCAGGGCAGTGTAAGAAGCTGAAAAGTCCTTGACTTAGTGTAAGCATTGCTCAGCAACAACTAAAACACCAGTGCGTTATCAACATCATTCTCATCCTAAATCCAAAACACAGTACTATACCCACTACTAGGAAGAAAATTAACTCTATCTCAACCAAAACCAGGACACGTGTTTGGCACAGATAAGAATAGCAATAATTTTCAAAATTCATAGTCAAAAGTATCATATTGTAAAGTGTGCTGGTTTTGGCTGGGATAAAGTTAATTTTCTTCATAGTAGCTAGTATGGGGCCATGTTTTGGATTTGTGCTGAAAACAGTGTTGATAATACAGAAATGTTTTTGTTACTGCTGAGCAGTGGTTACACAGAGTCAAGGCCTTTTCTGCTTCTCATATCACCCCACCAGCGAGTAGGCTGGGGGTGCACAAGAAGTTGGAAGGGAACACAGCTGGGACAGCTGAGCACAACTGACCAAAGGGATATTCCATACTATATGATGTCATGCTCAGTATATAAACTAGGGGGAAAGCTGGCTGGGAGACCACTGCTTGGGCTGGGCATCAGTCAGAGGGTGGTGAGCAATTGTTTTCATTTGCATCACTTGCCTTTCTTATTTGTTGTTGTTGTTATTTTCCTTTTCATTACAATTTTTATTATTATTATCATTATTATTACTATTATTTTATTTCATTTCACTTATTGAACTGTTCTTATCTCAACCCATGAACTTTCTTGCTTCTACTTTTGCTATTCTCTCCCCCATCCCACTGGGGCAGGGGGGGAGTGAACGAGCAGATGTGTGGTGTTTAGTTGCCAGCTGGGCTTAAACCACGACATAAAGAAGGGTAATAACACTATTTCTACACCTCAGAGAAGACAGAACTTCAAATACTGCATTTATGACACCTCACAAAGAAAAGGCAAAAAGAAGAAAAACAACCAGACTGATAAAAATGATAGATGTGAATTATCTTTGGCTTCTAAAGTGAGCATTAAGAGTCAGTCACTCAATCTGCACACAGATTCTAGCTACTGGAAGTACAGCGACTACCATACTCTGTTTCTAAATTCTCTAGAAGGGCTTCACCTTGCATGCTCATCACTGGAAACTGCTACCAGAGTAGTGAAGCATTGCACAGCTACTTGTTAGGCTGCCTGATGAAGCACAATTCCTCCTCAAAGCTTCTTAGTGTATGTAAAGCTTGCTTTGAGCTTTGCCAAAATAGCGTAGACTTCTTCCCATCTGAAGCCTCTACCCCCGTAACCAGGCACAAGGTCTTCAGTCAACTCTGACCTCTTCCACACTCGTACATCAAGCACATGTTCAAACATCAGTGGGTTCTTTTTTTTTCACTAAGCCATTGTGGGAAAACATAACAAAATATTGACAATAAGTACTACAAATGGTTGTGTGACAAAGAGAAATGTCAGATCCAAAGTACTGTTTTTCCCTGAGCCTACAATGCCATTCATTATCAGAAATGAAATATTGTGCTGTTCATGTGTAAACTTATAATATGTACAACTAGGC
Organism: Gavia stellata; assembly: GCF_030936135.1. NCBI lineage: Eukaryota > Metazoa > Chordata > Aves > Gaviiformes > Gaviidae > Gavia > Gavia stellata. Next base: position 32,523,284 of record NC_082598.1, read on the forward strand.
TGGAAAAGTAATGCCCACCTCTTCAGGACTCTATGACTGGATAAGAATTTTTATTTATCTATTTGAAACACTGGAAGAGAGTGGGTAATCAACCCCTTTTGGAATTATAAGGCCTAAAAGGCAATTAATTTGCTTACAAGATCTAAAGATAAAAAAAATTGGTATCTTTTTTTAACTCTAGGGATAGGCTTACTGCTTTGTTTTAGAGCAATATGCCTGGCTTTTGCAATCAGTAAGTATTTAAACCCAAAATTTTAGTGATGTTATGGCCTGCTAAACTAAATAAAATCTATGTGTACTATGTTACGCTAGTCCCATTTTCATATATCTAGACTGAAATCAAACATTTATAGTGCATAAATCAATGTAACAGACAAAAAAAAGCAGAGCAACTGCTATAATTCATAATATGTTTCCCTCAGAGAGCTCAGATTGATCTTCTTGTTTATGTAAGAAGCATCTCATTTTACCATACAGGCTCTTAAATTTCAGACAGACCAAAAAAATTAAACTGCTAAGTTTCTTCCTGAGCCCTCTGTATGGGAAGATATTTCACCTAGTGAATACAAAATTTTTTCTTGTGGGCTCTTCACTGTCTGCATTATACTTAGTATAGGAGAATGTAAAGTAGTGCAATTTAAACTTATACCCATTTAATGATGAGCAGCATTGCTCCTGAGAAAGGCTAACTGGTCTGAATTAATATGGATAAAAGTTAAAAGCAAAAAAGTTAAAAGATATTTATGCTTAAAGGTGACATTCATTGCATCCTTTAATTATAATTAGCTGTAATTATGAAGTATCTACTGCCAAAAGAAAAGGAAATAAAGTTCTACTTTACCATATTAGAAAATACCACTGAAATACTCTACTCTCTGAAACACTGACAAAATTGGTTAGCAAGTAACTTTTACCCCTACTTTCTGTCTTATGCATTCAGTCTATAGACAGTGAGTCATTCTTGCCTTAAAAGTCAAGTTCCTGGGACATCATCTCATGAGATCCATGGGAAATATTTTCAAGGCAACCTGGCATCTATACAATTTAAAGTGGAACCTCTGTACCAGGGAGGGAATGAATTTAATATTGCAGTTTAAATTTCTAGGTCAGGTATATCAGCATACTCTGATTATCTGACTCCTTGGAAACCCAGTTCTGTCTAAAGATAAAGATAACATATTCTTATCTAAGAAATTCTTTTTTCTGAGAAGGAATTTTCCTTTCTACTCTTTTTATGATGAGGCAGATTCTTCAAAGTGTAAGAATTACTATCTGCAAAAATATATTTATATTTGCTTTATATTTGTTGGTAAAGATTTCCTGCTGCAATTTTATTCACTGTACTGTTTGTTCACTTGAATCATTTATCATATTATTTGCTCAAGACTGGTGATAGAGCCTTGCAATGGAAAAGAACTGAAAGGCACTAAAGGCATCTACAACTTATGATGACTTGGAATAAACAGAGGAATCAAGTCCCCCATTGTATCATTATTTCAGCTAAACAAAGGTCTTTATGTCCTGACTCCACCCTTTTCTAAAAAAAAATGTTATCTCAAAACCAGTGGGAAAAAAATGAAGATGCCAATGGGTATTGAGGATATATGCCTAAATATACACTCAAACTCGGTTAATACTGAAAGCAACAAGCCACTGTAGATTCCACACGAACAGTATAATTCACTTAGTAATCCAAGTTGTGAGTTTCAGCAACATAGCATCACACACAGGCAAACCCTCCACTGTGTATTTTCTACACTCCACAACGTAAAAAAAAAGTAAAATATACTTTAGCTGTATTTCAATTACTGTGCCATAAAATGAGTAATGTATGCTATAAAAGTAACAACACTGAACAAAAAAAAGAGAGAGGAGAGGGAAAAAAATACATAAAAGCAGCGTACCAAGGAGCTTATTTATGACAATTAGGAAACATTATAGGTAAGAAAATAAGCATGCTGTTTCTACTTCAAGAGTGACAGAGCATGTATCTACTGATTGTTGAAGAGATGCCTGAACTTAAAATCAATATTCAATAGCATTCTGGTATCATTCTCTACAGTCAATAGTGTACTTATGACACACTGGCAATTGATTTTTGACCTGTTTGTGTGCTGTTGAAGTTTCTGTGTTAGACAGTATATTTTAGTAAAATAAAATTATATATACATGTCTATATAAAACATGTAGAAAGCACAATTACGGTATAAATTCAGAAGCCTCTAATAGCCATGCCTCACTACAAAATAAAGTTTTTGTAGATATTCATAGTTTGTTCATGATTCGGGGGATAATACTATGAATAGATGATTCACAAGGGAGCTAAGACCTACTGCGCTTTTAATAAGTATAAAACTCAGATTTCATATTTGATTAGTTGTTTTAAACAAAAGTCACATCCAAATCAAAATTTCTGAGGTTAATTTGCTTACAACCTATGGATTTCTAGCTTCTTCAAATAAATCTCAAATTGACACAAGTATCTCTCAAAAGCATGACTATAATGGTATTGCTGTGGATAAGTCACCATCCTACACTATTTAAAAACTGGTCCTTGCAGGCATTTCTTCTGAGCTTATAATTAATGACTTGTTGCTGTTTGAAAAGTAGATACATTATCAATATTTTTATACAATATGTGTTATAACACCTTAAAATATTATCACTGTGTTGCAAAAGGTATTTCGTTTTTTCTTTTACACATATGATCTTAAAATAAAATCTAAAAAGTTTTTAAATCTGTGACTTGAAAGTATAATTTACATTAATAAAAACTGCAAGTCTCCACACTGTCCAAGTTTGATGCAACAACTGCCAGGTAAGACTAAAAATGTCTTTCTGATCCAGGGATATTTAGAAATAATTAAATGGGGCAAGCACAAGATCAGTCTCAATACATATTACTGGCAGGTTGACAGGAGGATCCTTAAGATCCTAAACACAGCATGTCCACTCCATCCCTTCTCAGTCATATAATTGTTCTAATCGCTGTTGTCATTTGGACAAAAATTTCCTACCTATTTCCAGAAAAAAAAGGAAGTAGTGAAAATAAGGAGGCAAGGAGAAGAAAAGGAGAGAACAATGTGCCCAAAATTAATTAATTAGTTGTCATGTTTGATTTAGGATACCTCTAACCCTAATAAGGTCTGCCAACCACAAATATAGTTTATAATGGTCTGAAAGTGAAAATCTAATCTCCATCTGTAGCCCTATTTCAGTGACATCAGAATCTCTTGTTTTTAAAAAAATCTGATTTTGCATGAAAACTTCCAAATTTAGTCATCAGGCCTCTCCAAAGTACATGTACATGTTTTAATAAATACTATTTATTTAAAAAAAAAAACACAAAAAATTGTTTCAGAAAGAAATACAAGTAGTTAAATAAAAGGCTTTTTTTTTTTTGTCATAAAGGAATGTACTCACACGATAATATACTTACCTTCCTATGGGGAAATAAAAGTTGATAAAATCTCTACTAAGCCAAATTGAATTGAGGAAATGGTAGACTTTTATTAATAATTAATTTCGAAACTACCAGCTGTAGTATATATAATAAAATAGGTTGCATTATTAATTGATCTTTTTCCAAAATACGCAGTATGTCAGAATTATTCTGAATATAAATTTGTCATTTAAAAAAATAGCACAATAACATTATGTTAACCTTCACTTTAAATTATCTGCTTTTCCATATTAAAAGATATATCACAAACCCATTGGAGAAAAAATGGATAGAAACTTGAACAGTAGTGGATGAAGTTTTTAAAAAGCAATTTATTAAAATGATCTTTGTTCACGTAGTATTCTAGTCTAGATAGATTTTGGTATCACCTTCCTGACAAGGGAACAAGAATGCTTTATACTGTCTGAAATAAGTGAAGGGAGGGGGGAAAAAAAAAAAAAAGAAAAAAGGTAAAAAAAAAGGAATTTTACCCTAATTCTGTACGTGCTTTTGCAACAGTAGCCTCTGCTCCTTATTTCAAAGGAGGAATCTGCAGACAGCTTTTCGTTCTTTGGGTAAACCCTTCAACAGCAGCACAATTTTCCCTATAAAGTTCAATGCAAGAAACTGTCTCATATTTTAAAAGTTTTCTTTCTTCTGAAACATCCAGAAACACCATATCAAAAATACACAAACTAAATTAAATATGTAGAATTTGTCCACCAAAGACAGTGGTGAGACATGGTGCAGTGTTACTGCACTCATTTTCTTCAATCCTGACACATGGCTTTCAAATATTTGTATTTGAAGGTGAAGAGTTACACTTGTATAATAGATTACCCACAGAGACAACACTAGAAGAAATTAATAATGCCCCATTTTACCAGAAACCTCAAAGCACTGTTTCTTAAAAAGACAAAGAAAATAATCTCTTTCTAGCACACAATTTGGCAAAACTGACAATGAACAGAATTTCAACATTTCAGTTTGGAGTTCCTTACAGGGACATCCAGGATCACTGCTTGATGGCATCTTCTTCAAAGCTTTAAGTTGATTGGTTTTGGTTTGTTTTGTTTTCTGTTTATTTTGTAAGGATGTTAAAATCCATCTTTTTTGAAAAGATGCCTCTCTTTTCAGTCAGTAGAGTGATTTGTTTCTGGAGCTTATTCTTATCTTCATTTTTTACCACATCTCAATTTCATTATTTTCTTTGTGAGATAAGGTCCTAGCTCTTTTGGAAGCTGATGTTAATTCTTGTCCCTTTTTATTTCATTCAGGAAGATTCCAAAGGGGGAGCTTTGTTTTTATCAGATTAAACTGCATTGTGAAGTAATTTTCTTAGATAAATGTGTGAACAGGGACCTAGTGCCTGAAGTCACAAAAGAATGCAGAGTTAATCTTAGCCGTACAGATTGCTGATGCCATGGGTTTTTTGTTGGTTTGTTTGTTTGTTTGCTTTTTAAATAATTACTAGGAAACCTAATAAAGTTGATTAGGAAATAGGTCCTTATTTTCAACTGAAACTACCCAGAATGATGTTATTTGTCATATGATGGTCTGATTAAGGGACAGCAGAATTTCAAGCAGTATTTTTAGGAAGGGCTGTATCCATTTTCCTGTTATGAAGTACTCGATGCATTCCAAATGTTTCTTCTTTCCATCCAAATCTTCTCAAGATAACTTCAAAGAGAGACTTGAAAGGTAATGCATTTCTTTCTAGCCATATTAGTATTTGCTTGCTTGAATTATTGTGTTGCATTGTATTTGACAGCCAAATTACCTCGTCATTAGTTATGACAAACTCTTTTAATTTATGCTCTATTTTCATTCTCCTAATATTTCAGGCAGATGTACAAGATTTTACGAAGCTATACACCAGGTGCTGCATAAAGGAAAATGAAATAATTTATGATTTCTTCCACCTCATCTTTTGTACAACTTGTAGCTTTAAATAGAAATATGAAATGGTATTTACAAGCATTTTACCCCACTATGCCCTGTACTTACTTTCTCTCTAATAGGATCACAATTTAAAAAAAAAAAAAAAAACCAGCACATGGCTCTGGTTTTCCACTTAACAGCTTTCTACTGTCCTAAAAAACTGTATTTGTCAATGGAAGTGTCTAGCTCATTAGTGCATATATACTAAAGTCTTAAATAGGGACAACATCCTTGCAACATCAAAAGCTTGCCATGGGCAGAACCACAGCTCATGTGCAGGGTATCTCCTTAAAGATTAGGCTTACATGAGATATTTTAAAATATCTGAAAGAACACCATTTATCCAAAGAGCTTCTGAAAGTTATCAAGCATTAAAATCCTCTTTATTAAACAACTATTAATTTTGCCATTATTAATTCAAGACTTACCATTATTTAATTACTAACGACTAATCTTAAAAAGCTTTGAAACTTAAATGTAATACAGAGTTACAGTGAATTAATCACCACAAGGAAAAATCATGTTCTCTGCATTTTTTTCCTTCTTTAAACAACTACTTTAAGAAAAAAAGTTTGAAATTTAACATCTGCAGTTCAAACTTTTACCTAAAATCACTGAAGTTGTTTGTCACTTTCTATTAACAGATCAGTCATTTCCTCATACTTTCCAAAATAACTAATAGTCATTGAAATTCACTAGATCAACTAGAAAGACAACAGAAAAAATGGAGTGAAATATGTTAACATACGAACTTTTTACCTATGAAATAAAGGCAAACAGGAAGCTACATATAGACTGACACATTCAGCCAAGAGGAAAGTACATAACACAGCTCTGTCCCCAACTTTAAAATGCCCAATATGACAAAAAAATTTCCCTGAGCAGTAGTTCAATTTGAAGCTAATTAATACTGGAGTGCCACGCAAAATAACCTATTTCACCAATCTAACCCAAGTTGTCCATCTGACAAGGGTGAATTTAACCCTTCAAAAATAACTCTTAGAACTGTATATTTGAGCTTATTCACCAATGACAGAACTTGTTTTTTTACTAAATTATCCTTCTAGACTATTTCACACAAATGTGGCCACATGAAATAGATGGAAAAAAATCTTCCAGTGTCCCATAATGTGAATTGTGTCTTAACAGAAGCTCTGAATGGCCATGTGTGACATGCTGTTTGGAAGCCAGCTAAGCACATGCACACCCAGAAATGGAGTTCAAGATCATTAGCATCACTGGAAAGCAAAACAAAACAAAAGCTGTATCTATACTTCAGAGTATCACCTGTTAAGGCATGTGAAAGTAGAATCAGTCTAGAGAGATCAAAACTGAACTGAAACTGGCTGGCCAGCACACTCCAGTCAACTCATTTTTATCATGAGCAATTCAGGAATTATAATGATATGATTGGACCGTTTTCAAATCTAGTTTCCTCTGGTTATTAAACATTCATCAAGAAAGCTAAACAATGCAAAGACATTACATCCACTGTCAAGTGAAAAACTCGATGCTAAACGATGAATATGCGAGTCTGAAATCCAGACACAATCTATTATGACATGTATACATACACACACTCAAAACACGCCACAAAAAGAAAGCTGATAGGCTCAGCATTTTCTAATGGTAAAATACGTGGCAGCATATAATTGCTTAATTAAGAATTCTAGTTATGCTAACTATATTCACAACTACACCTATGAACATGATATTAAAAAAAATCCTGGAGGTTCAAATCTATTATCAACTGGGACATAAGACAGTTTTTAACTGTTTATAAACATATTTAAACATATATATGTGGAGCAACTTTATCCTGATAAGCATTATATGATTTGAGAAACTAAGGCTGATTTTAATGATCACCATGACTAGATGCCATCTGACGCTTTTCACAATTTATAGAGATTACAGACAATTGTATTATCTAACAAATGCTGAAAAGACTAATAAGGTAGAAGCATAATTAATTAAAGGAGAATTCTTGGCTTATTATAAAACAGTGGATAGAAAATCCAACTCCAGCACATTTAAAGCTGGTTAGTATTTGTATCTGTGCAGAATCACACATATTTTATCCTAACACACCTCATATGGAATTGTTTTCAGATTAATGCTGCTTAACTGAGGGCCTGGAAGATAACAAAGCACTACATATAGTCCTAACATTGAGGCAAACTTAGGTGAAAAAAAAAAAAAAAAGAGATTCAAAGGACACTCTCTCTTATAAAAGTCTTCCCAATTCTGTTTATTCCATTTTCTGGATCTTATATTTTATATATTTAAGATTGAGTCTTGCATCTAACTGTTGCTAGCATTTTCCCTTTAACTATTCCAGCTATTATACATTTGTCCACACACCAATATCCCTGTATTTTGGTAATATTCACCAATAGACTTAGGATAAGGTTATGTCTTCAATTTTACCTAATTTTTCTTAATTACTCTTTGTGAAAACATCTAAGGGTGCAATTGGCATTTTGACAAAAACAATAAGTAACTGCTCACAGACACTTAGCAAACAAATAGAAAAAATAAATAGGGAAAAGAGTACCAGTCTTAACCAAAAGCTTTTTCTCCACCAACAGCTGCTTAGCTTTTCTAACTCATTTACTGTGGAAGCTTGTTAGTGCCTCTCTGAAAATCTAAATAATTTTTACCCACTGGTTCCCCTTGGCCGCGTGCTTACTGAGACTTTCTTAGCCATTCAGGAGGCCTCCAAGCCAGGATTTTCCTCTTTCTATCACCTCACCCCCCAAAAAAAGGTGTTTAACAGTCTAACAGTGTCTATGTACACTACTAAATCAATAGGTAAGTTAGATGTTGGTAAGTCACCTGGACTGAGTAGCTTTCACCCCAGAGGACCATCTAAAATAGTGAAAAAGTTATTGCCAGATGAAACAAGTGAAAAAGGGACTGTCACTAACAATCAATATAAGAATCGTTAATATTAATTAATTTTATGTTAGAGTCACCGTGTTACTGTTTAGTTTTACACAGCTTTCTAGAGATAAAGATATTGTACAAAATTGATCATGGGGAGACAAATTTGAGGAGGAAAAAGGTATAAGATACATATATATACACTTATATATCACATTAATATATTATGGAAAAATTGTTTTAGATTGGTATACAGAAGTGAAGCCCCCTTCCCCACAAAATTAAAATTGCTTATGTCATTTAATATAACCTCAAGATGACAGTGACATTACTTTCATTGTAGTCTAGCACACTACTTATATAACAGTCCCATACTATTTAAAGAACAGTTCCATACTATTTAGAAAACACAACAGGATCTAAATATACAGACCCCTGAAAAGATCTGTAAACCTGCTTATTTTACACACTTGAATTGCGTTCATTTACTGTACTTTAATATCAATACGCGTGTGGAGAATCAGGCCACAAATCAGCAGAATGAGTTCAATTCTAAACTTTATCATTAATCTATTGTATCCCTTTGTTTTCTGTTCTCTAAACAGCTCTCGATCTACATCAGCACCTTCCTTCTCATCCTACAGGTAATAATTTACTTCGCTTTCTCCATCTGGCCAGAGTTATTGCTGCATGACCTTTGGCAATCCAGGCTGACTAAAAACTACCAAGAAATTCTCCCCTATCCACATATTCAGTGAATTCTTCAAAAACTCTAATAGATTATATCAATCAGCTCCTTTTACAAATGCTATACTTGTTTTTTCCTGATTTCTTTTCATTATATTATTCACTAATTCTATTCTTTATTATAATTTCTCCTAATGTATTTAAAGTTCTAAAGAAAATAATCTAAAATCTATTATTTAATACTCAGATTTCTCTAAGCAGATTCCCTAAACTTTGTTGTCTCCTACCACAGTTCATGGTGGGGATTAGCACTCTACAGCCCTTCTTAAAAATCTGCATCGTATTTGCCACTTTCTCATCCCCTGATACAAAGGCATCTTCAAGCAAGAGGCTATATGTGATGGTTAGTAGCTCCTCTATCCCATTGCTGTGTTACTTAAGAATTCTTAAGGAAAGAGTAACTGGTTTGCTATAGTTGGTTTTGTCTTCTATCAACAGTTTGATCTGAAACAGATTTTCTAGCATACTGTGAGAAAAAGTGGATCCACAGAGAAAATGGATGCCAAAATATCACTTAATCTTTCTTCCATGGCCTTATCTTTCAGAGGCTTTGCGTTCTTGATCATACGGTGCTCCTACAATGTCTGAAAGATTTTTTATTTCTGATACCATCAGAAAAACAAAAGGATTTATTACTAGCTTTTATAATTTCTCTTTTTAAAATGTGTATCATCGCCACCAATCCCCCTGCCCTAAACTTTCCTATATACTCTGTACTTTTGCATTACAGTTCTCCTTAACTATCTTCCTTCCACCAAATCTGTGTCAGTTAGGTCATTATCCTCACAAAAAGACAGTATTCCTTTTCCCTTATCAATTTTGTCAACACTTGCAACTGAAACAGTTTTGTTTTTTTCTTTTCTCTCTGTCTCCATCCTGTTTGGGACTCTCACTCTCCTGGCTGTTCCTTGCCGTTTCACACTTGAATTTTGCCCCTACCTATCAATTGGTTGAAGAAACAGAACTTACATGAGTTCATTTCTAAAACACGTTATCCTCAATCTCTTGCTGTTTCACATGTATTATTTCCTACTGTTTTCATTAAGAAGCCATATAAACAACCATTTAAATTAACTTGAATGTAATTTAGTTCAATTTACCTAAGTATTAAACCACTTCCCTTTGGCTTTTGATGATGCTTCTCATCACTTCAGGAGCTCCCACAGCTTCAGAAATTATGATAGTGCCCATTGGATGTGAACTACTGTGTCCTGCACTATCCTGCCAGCCATGCACTAAGACTTTGCCCCTCCATTAAGTATTACGAACATTTCCAGACAACGACCACCAAAGTCTGTCTTCATCTGCCTACCTCCTGTCCAAAATATTCCTTCAGAACTGCTCTTCATCCTTTCTTGTGTCCAGAAAATACACAGCCCTTTGATCTTCCATATCCTTTTGTAACAGTTTTCCTTTTAAGAAATCTCAAGAAGCCTGCCACATACAGCGTCAACAGTTGCATCTCATTCTACATCTAGCAATATTTCTCTGAACTGTTTAGCAAAGTCAAAATGATCAACAGAAATGCTATAAAACTGTTACAGTTTAGATTACCAATAAAATTAATATTTTAACCCAATACAATATGTACAATGCATTTGTAAAGTCAACATTTACTAAAATAACACCACAAATTATAATGACAAATGGAACACCTTGAAAGGATATATCTTTTCAAGAGGTTAGAAAAGTCTCCCCAGAATTAACATAATTTTGGAACACCTGAGATTCCAAAAGTAACCTTTAGGCCTGTTTCCTTTAAAAAAAAAAAATTTTGTATTATTCATTTATTTTTATCAGTAAGATCTCCAGAGCATTCTTCTTGCAGGCTTACCATATTCCAAATAATAAAATGCAAACCACAAGATGTAGGTAGAATCCTACCCTAATAAATGTCTATTTTTGAGATAACACATCATTATGAAGATACTCATAGTGGAATAGCAATATATCTCCCAGCTTCAACACAACTTTTCACAACTGCCTGAGATGACGTGGCCTGTGCAGCAATATCTTTAAACTTTTCCAGGATTAAATTGAGGCATAGGCTGATCCTGGACTTCTCTCCCGCACCAGCAGACATTACATTATGTATCAAACTTTTTTTTTTTTTTTAATTTTGACACCACCCCGCGCACCCCCCCCCCACCTTTTTGGATGGAACGTAGACAAGTAACAAAGAAAGCATCTGGTACATTTCATATCATGCATTTCAGACATATTTGCTTTGCAGGAGAAGAAAAAGTCTGAAATAATGTGGGTTTTTTTTTTTTTAATTAAGAATACTCACAATCCTTCAAATCACAAAAAAAAATCAAAAAAGAATGTCTGCTTGCAGAAGGTTCTTCAGTGTCAATTTTTGCCTCAATGCAATTTATATCTGGAGTTATTAACCCTTCAAAATTCAACAACGAAATGGAAAAAAAAAATCTTACATGACATTTCATTATGTGAGTGCTGCTGCAATAATAAGAACAAAAAGCACATAATACAGGAAAAAGAAACCAACAGTCTATGTGAAATTCAAGAAAAGAAATCTGCATGCATTTCGTTTCCCCATGTTGTATAAGTTGTTTAGCCATTTCAAAAGATAATACACAAAACAATAAATAAATTTCTGAATTTTTCAAAACAGCACAACCACTTTAAGAAGGTCCTTATAGCCATGAATCAATCTTGGCTGACTAAATGGAGGGCACAGGATTCAGCTATGACAGCACTAATTTTTTCAGAGGTGACAAAGTAATTATGCAAGCATAAGGCCTTATAAATATAACAAATAAAAATGTCCATGTTTATTTTTACAATGAAAAGTTAACAGATGCAGTATGTAAATATTTTGACTCAAGTGACTCAGTGACTAGTTTATTACCATCTTAGAAATAGCAACATTTTCTATAAAATTCAAGTTTTATTCAAATTACATGCTGCCTGTGTCAAAAATACTTTAAAAAATACTAAAAAACAAAAAAAAAAAAAAAAACCCAACATGAAGCACCAGCTTTACAATTACAAAGTTATCAAAACATTTTAAAACTCCTCAAATACCTGGTGAAGAGTTGAATATGAAACTATAAAATAGGATGCTGGAAAATTTCGGGAATACATTAGCTATAAAGCAGTGGTAACTTGCCCACAACCATGACAATGAATTTGGGAGAAATTCAAGACAATTTAATCAGCACTCCAAGGACACATTAATGAAACATGTATTCAGTTCTGATTCTGTAGTTGTACTCCTTATCATTATTTGTAGCCTTGGATTATTCCAGGAGAAACATCAATTAAAGATGAGGATTGATTGAATTCTGAGGTCTGGGTCTTATTGAAATATCAAGACCCTTCAGACTAGTTTCAGGAATTACAAAAAAACCCAACCAAACAAACATTAAAATAAAAAACCCAACAAAACACACCCAGAAAAACCCCCCCACAAATACAGCAAAATTTATACGAGCTACGTAGACTTTTGAAATTAAGGAACTATGCTCATTTTTATATATATGGAGCTGGTAACCAACATGAGATTTTACCATACGGACAACTAGACTAATAAAAACCAGGCACAGAAATTTGCCAGAGCAGAAGAGGGATCTAGTGCATTTTTTCAGTCTTCTGACCAGCCAACTGCAACAACTAGCATTTGTTTAGAATTTTCCAGATTTGTTACATTTCACCACCATATGCCTTTGAAAGGAACAGTTAACATTACATAAAAAACATCCCTTTTGGAAAGCTATTTAAATTAATTTTGTTAAAAAAAAAAAAAAAAAAAAAAGGAAAGAATTAGATAAGAGGCAGTTGTGACTTTTATTTTGCATTTCTGAAAAAAAATTCCCTAAAGTCAAGCTGCATATGCATATGGACAGAAATGCTAAAGTTGTGATGATAATTGAAAGTCCTGTGGGAAATGTGTTTTTCCACAGTTTTCTATGTGTAAGTTTTTTTATGTCATTCATTAATTTGGGTTTTGGTCTTCAAGCTAAGGAGCTTCTAAAAATAACATATTGCTCTTCCTTTTCATAAAACGCATACACTGCTGCTTTGATGAGAAATTCATTAATCCTAAATGAACAGAGGCAAACAGAAACTGTTTAAACTATCTTCAACCACCCACAGCCTTGACAGGCAGCACACCAAGTATCCTGTAATAATACCCTTCATCAATTGGAAAATAATTATGTATTATATTTCTTATATCTTGCATAAAAAGGATAATTTATTCCTATGAACCTAGAACTCTTCCTTTTTCCCTAGCACTATTAGCACTAATAACACTTAACTATTCTAGTTTCCTATTTTAACTTCTCCCTTATAAAACACACAATTTCTAGAAGAAGCATTTTCCGTCTTCCCAAAGTCTTTCTAAATTGCAAGGAATGACCAAAGTCACTCACTGCCCAGACTCCAAATTAGCACATCTCCAGCTAGAAGCAAATGAAACAGAAGAAACAGAATTATACCTACCCACAGGCCTAAATTTCTTTCTAATGACAGAGCGTTATTTTCTCAGTTCAGTAGGACAAATAACCATTATTTTTTCACCCTTTTTCAATATATATTTCTTTATTCTATACATCAACAGGTAATGAGCAGAATTTATCAATGTTATGCCAGCCTACCTCTAAATAGCATCAATGCCTCTGCTGCCAAAGCATAAAGAGAAAAAAGCACGCTGCTGCTGACAAACCTAATAGCAAGAACAATGTAAAATTTCATAATACTTGCTGTGACTATGCCATTATTGTTTTTTAAATCTGAATGTAGCAGAACTAATATTACAATGAGTTTTTTCCAGCCTTGAACATTTCATTTCTTGGAATTTATGAGAATAAATGATAATGACAATCAAAGCTGAAATTGAAAATTTATCAGTATTTGGAACAGTGAAGAATGTTTATTTCTTCATGGATGCCAATGGATGGTAAATTCCTTTTTCCAGTCACTAGACTCAATTTCCCTGTCCAGAGCTACATGCAAGCATGACTTTGGCTGTTGAATTGTGTTGATGGCTGCATATATAAATAATTCGAGACAGGTTTTAAAGCCCTTACAGGAAAAGCAAACACAAACCCACAATTTATGTTTTTGGACATGTCAAAAGGTGAACAAAATACCAAGCAGTCATAATCTCCTGTAATACATTACAGTGAACATGTTCAGGAAATAGAACCCATTCACGGACAATATCCTGAATGACTAAGTGGTCATGTTTATTTCTACGCTAATAATAATTTCAGGAGAACCACTCAAAATTAATGGTGGACAACAATAAACTTGTCTATATTATGTTTGTTATCTTAATAAATCTTCCCTGTTCAGAATAATGTTTTGGTCTGTTTCCCTGTCCTTTATGTCTCCCAAACACTATCATGTTTAATAATTCTCATGAGGAACAATTTTATATCATGTATGCACCAAGTAGAAACATATATCTGAATTTTAAGGTGCTTGGGGTGAGGAGGTTTTCTTGGTGAGTGTGGTGCCAAGACCTCAGATTTATACTAGCCATTCCTATATGGCAGACTTAAAATAGCTATAGTAGGTCACGGCAAGAAAAAGAAGAGAGCAAGACCAAGGTTACAATGATAATTTGAAAGAATACTTTCTGTATGTAGCCCAGTCATAAACTGAAGCTGATCCCTGCAAAACTTCCAGAGTTCATGGAAACACCATGATCTCTCTTCTTTATTTAAACTTTTGACTTGTGTAGAAATCAAGCTTGCAATACTTTCAGACTGATAATAGTGAAAAACATGCTGTGAAAAGCACTAGTAACAGCAAGGTAGTAAATGTACTTAAACATATAAATAAATACATCAGATTGAAAGAGAGTAATAATTAAAGGGATAAACCTCTAAAAGGATAAATTTTAGGAGGAGATAGGAGAAATAAAGGACAGGGAAACAAGATGAAAACATTTTTCTGAACAAGAAAGATTTATTAAAATAGTAAACATAATGTAGAGAATCTTCTTGTTCTCCAAACCAACTGAATGCCTCAAAGGCCTAAGCAGAACGTGCATTTAAATACAAACAAATGCTTCTATGGTTTTTCCATTTAGACAAACATTTTCGTGGTTTGCACTGTCTTGTTCATGTTTACCAAACAAATGAGCAGTGCTCATAAACAACTGACATAAGAATGAAACCTATTTTATGATTTTTTTATTGAGTAGAATATTTAACTAAAAACCAAACAAACTACCTGAGAAGTGCAAAACTTCCTAAAAGTTGTGAAATTTGGAACATTTTCACACCACAACTTCCCCATTCAGAGCAAAGAACACAGGTTGTGCAACACTTCATTATGAGAGTTCATCTGGTGAATCAAAGCATATGCTTTCCTTTGCTGTGTTTCACTCACAGTGTATATTCGAAGCTGACTTCCACATAATCTTTACAGCAAATTCTCCTTCCTGTCTTGAGAAAGGGCTTGTTTGGATATCAGACTTGTTAATTTCTTGGAATTTTTATTTTTCCATAAAAATAATTTCCCCCTTTTAACTACTTGTCCTCCCACTAACATTTTAAATTTGATAACTAAAATTTCATATCCATGTTAACTGAAGATAAATCATTAACATAAATTGAGTATTAGCTAAACTTTACAACTGAACTCCATAAGAGATGACATACAATTCTTTAAAATTTAAGAGTATTAACTTCAGAATCCTTGTTTAGCCATAATCTTATACAAAAAAATTACAAAAAAACAAAATAATACCAGCTATGCTTTTAGAATCTTATTTCATATCTAGGTTAATTTATTTACTTAAACTAAGTAGCTAGACTTCTTGGATGCTCAGGACACAAAAATACCTTCTGAGGCTGGCCTCTCATGTGGTGCTTTCTGTCACTGTTAATAAAGTGGCATTGCCAAAAAAAATACTGCAAAAGCAGAAGACATCAAAGGGTGAGATTTTAATGATATTCTGGGGAACACTGCTTTCAGAAGTGATATTTCTAGATTTTGGGAGATCTCATCTAAAATGCCCATGGGCAAGAGGCAGTTCTGGTCACATTCTGAATTTCAGCCCTCTCATCTCTAAAAATACACATTTTTCTTTTCCAAATAGCATTTCCATGCCACAATCCCAGTCCTGCACAAAGGAAAAGAAAAAAAAAAAAAGGATTTACAAAATGTTAATACTATACAATGTTATGCAATGTCTCATGTCAGTCCTTTTTATGTAGCATAGATAAATCACTGAAATGTAAGAAACAATATTTCTGGCTATGGGTGGCTGGTAGATTATCTCCATGACTCATCCATATATGCCTATTCTTCAGGAAGACATGTGTCCCTGTGTAGTGTTTTGTATAGCGTAGTTTGACTTTTATGCTTGGAAAGTCAAGAGCTCTCTCTCACTCAGAAAAGGAAAGCTCAATCAAGCTGGACAGTGATGGACAACGCTCTCACATCTAACTCCCATCTCTTTCCCTGGTTAGGAAAGGATATTCACTGTTTAGTGTACAGTCCCCTAAATGCACTTTATTCATCATGTATCCCTCTGTCATCATACTATTTTGCAGAGGTTTTAATTCCTTCTTTTTTTCTCAAAGAATTTTAAAAAATATACTTCCTACTGCCTACCAGCATTACTGAAGCTCAGATACATTTTTAGGGTGATGTGAAGAGACTATAAATTAACTTGCTCTTTCAGTACTCTTTAGTCATTGAACCAGTGCCAGAGTGCTAAGTACTCTGCCAGCAAGAGCAGCACCAGGCTGAAGAATTCACATGAGATTAAAAAAAAAAAAAAAAAAAGAAAAAAAGGCACCCCAGGAAAATAATCTAGGGTATTGCAAGAGTGGGAGAGACTGTGACAAAATAGGGGAAGAACCATAGCTTAGATACCCAGCTGGGCTCCACAGCAGAAAGAGAACATAAAAATATAGAGCTATAAAAAGTTAATAAAACATTTAATAAAAATATAATATAAACAAATCAGGAAAAACAAGTACTTATTGTTTCTTGAGTAATGTAGTACAATATAATAGGATCCCTTACAAGAAGAATATTGGCAGTAAATATTTCAGTTCTACTACCCTGACATTACATACAGTCTTTTAAGACTACTGATACTTCTGCTCAATCTCGTTAATTGCAAAGATCTACAGAACAGAGATTACACAAATCCAGTTTCATTTGTTCTAAACACAATTGTGGAGATAGATTTGCAATTCTAAGCACAAAAAGATTACTAAATAATTCTTCCGCAGTGGTGCTCATTTGCATAATTAAAAGCTGGCAACTCTTCATTAGTGTTCATTTCCTTTACCTACTTGTAATATTATTCAGTTTTCTCAGCGTACATAATTAAAAGGCAAATTTACAACTCACAAATAAATAATACTAATCACCAACTATCTAGTTTAAAAATATATCAATTACTACTGAATTTTCTGTTGCTTTATATTGCAGAGTTGGCTGCATCCCCATCAATACAGAAGAGCCAAGCTTAGTTTTCAGGGGAATTTAAGAGGTGAAAGGTATATTTTTTCCTGTCACGCAAGACACAAGTGCAAAGTTGTTCTGCTCCGGATTTGTGCTAATCAACAAGTAGCGTAAGTATACTAAACAATACGTACAATATACAATAAGCAGGCAACCACACAATTACCCAGACCTTTTCAAAATATCTGCTGGGGGGGAAAACCCAACTCGACAAACAAAAAAAAACACCCCAGACCCACACACCAACTGTACTCAAATCTAACTCAGCAGTGCAATTCAGTCATTTAAATGTGTTCTCAGATTGGCAGCCTATTTATCTAAAACTTTATTATAGTAGCAAAAGATAAGCACCTTGACATGGTAATTCAGCACTCATTTAGGATGAACTGCCCTCAGAAAGTGTCACTCACTGTCCAGCAACAAAATATGAACCATGCAGAGAAACTAAGCGTCTCTCAGCATAAACATCCTGTGATAAATGCCTGAAATTATATTAATTAATCTGAACACTGGAACAAACCAAAACAGCAGAAAAAGACATTATTAGCCATAATATACCTCTAAATATGTTCAGTGAATGAGAGTTCCCTGAGTACTGAAGGAACATATGAATATAACATATAAGAATATATATTTATATATAAATATATTGTATGCACAACATACTGTATACAGTAAATGTACAGGAACAGTATAAAGAATATAGGAATAAATGAAGAAGAAACACTGCAGTGAGGCTATGACTTTGGGTTCTTATTTAGAAACTTACCAGTTGCTTTTCATTTTAATCATACCTGAGATCTTCACATTTCCGTCCTTTACACACCTTTTATAGATGGAAAAAATAACTTAAGGTCAAGTAAAAAAGGAGGTTGCTTTCCCACCTCTGTCCCACTTCCTTGCAGCCATCATAATGCAGGCTGAGAGTCTCAGTGACAGCAACACCAGATCAGGTTCCCGTATGATCTTACAAGTTTGGGTATTTTCTTGATCTTTTTCTAGACCTATCCAAACCTATTTATTTTCACACTTTGCTGGGAATGTCTAAAGAAGAGACTGTCACTACTCTCTAAGACTTTATTAACCCGTCTTTCTCAGATCTTTGTAACTGACACCCTTCTACCATGATAATCTTTTGCTTTCCCTTCAACTGTATTGTATTCTGAATATTCCTCCTTCTGTATGTTTCATTTTCGCTACTCCACAGAAACTTTTCAACTCCTGCTTTAAGCTTCCATTTTTATTATTTGTAACTCTCACCAACTGAAGTTGTCTTGCAGTTACTCCTCATTCAAACATTTTTTGAAAACACGCTCATTTTGAATCACCTATCAATCAAGCCAGTAATAATTCAACACTGCAAGATGCAATGCAGAAATACACATTTTTATCACGTGATCTGTTACAATGCAAATTCTGTCTAAGTTTTCAAAATACAAATTGTTCCATGAATCTGCTAAGCTTGTGCAAGTTCAATTTGAGTTGTATACTGGGAAAGACTTCCTTCTCCTCATCCCCCTCAGGCTCCATTTTGGATCAGAAAGGGCCCGAGAACGATTTCACCAGCTAATGCTGCTTTGCTGAACTGAGACACAGAAGAAATAAGGAATGATGCAGCTGGAATAGAATATGCTAAAAAGACTGTAGCTGGACCCATGAGTATGGATTACATGGCTTACTGGAATAGTCTTTGAACACCCTGATTTTCATCTATTAGCTTTCACTCAGTAACACAGACATTAGGAATGTAGGAAACTGTTTTAAAGCTTTTCGTTGTCTAGTTCATTGCTTGTGTTTAAATTTGTGCTTCCAGGACCAATGTCTCAATCACTGGGTTATAGATAGGCCACAAGACCTAGGCTACAGATATCTACATACTAGTAGAGTGGTTGCATATCTGCATAAAATCTGTCTTTAACTACACGGACAAACAGGGATGCAGAAGGAAAGCAAACCAGCACAGGCTTGACTGACAAGGCTTTTGGCACCCAGCGTACACGGTCGGTTTTCCTGTTTCAAGTGTCGTGAGCTTACTGGGTTTTTAACAATCAATGGTAGCATGACTAAAACTGTTAAATGTATTTGGTGGGAACTGACATTCCTTTAGCAGGTCAGGAATTTTACTTCCCAAAAAAAGATGAAAGCCCACAGAAATGCAGCACTGCAATTCACCAACAGAAATGTGTCAACTGTTGCAGCTTAGGGCCGGGGGGGGGGGGGGGGGGGGGGAGGGGCGCAAAAAACCCCAAACAGCAATTCTAGGTGTAGCTTTTTAGTAGTAAAACCATCCTAAAGTGTGTCAGCAGATGAAGCTATTAAAAACCGAGGCTTATCCAAAAAGACTTTCTATTAACTTCTGCAAGATTTTCGTTAGACATCTAAAGAAGTTAAAATGCTGAGGTTTTCCTTATAAGGTGATAAATACTTGGTTCCTAGACTTTGAGCAATGAGAACAGGCTTATAGTACCACAACTGAAAAAGGGATGAGCTGTAATTTGTTACTCTGCTGTTGTGGAGTCTCCTTGTCTCATCTTTGTAAAACTGAAGAATAATTTCTGAACATAAGACAACTAAATAGAAAACTAAATCAAAACCACATACCCTTCATTGTAAGATACATATATACTGTTCATCAAATAAAAGAATGAGAATCATAAAAAGAAGTATGATTCATAGGAGTCTGAATGTATAATATCTACTACATTTTCCATAACCTTTTCTCTGGGCATTTCATGATTCTGCCCTCATGTACATGACTTCATGACCCAGAACTGAATTCAGAATATGATCTATTTTACCAATTTTGTAACTATTTTATAATTTCCTCCATCGGATAAAGGTGAACTGATCAATGAAATATAAACTGCAACCTGCTTTCTAGGTGCAAGCAATCATGTCCTATATCCCTTGATTAAGCACAAGTGAACAGAAAGTTATTATAGTCCAAGAAATTAAAATTTTTTATATATGTTAATATAGACAGAACTACACACACTCAATTTAAAAACCTTGATTATGTAAGTCAAAATCTTTATAGACACAACTCAAAAATTATAACTGTCTTGTCTGAAACTAGACTGGAAGCATAAAATCATTAATTACAATATAGAAGAGGCAAAGTATTTAAGAAATAGCAGCATGACATAACTATTAAAATGGTAAAAGGATAGGAAGCTCAGGAGTTGCTGAAAAGTGTTTAACACTTCACTGTTAAGTGAAATTTAAAAGTTTTAATGGGCATTGATACTATTAAGAAAACTGTGTAAGAAACACTTCAAAACACCAATACATATTCTGAAGATGTGATGCAGACACGATATAATGCAGATGTGAAAGATTTGGGAATTCTGAAAGAAGAGGGGCAAAAAAACCTGAAGTGTGCAAAAATAAAAGGGCAAATGAGATGAGCAGATTACATTGACATTAATGAGACAAAATTGTGGGAAAGCAGCTATCAGACTAATCATGAAATCATTAAAGTATAATACCACATAAACATATAATTTGTTACAACAAACAGCTGATATTTTATTCTGATGAGATTTAATTCATCATATATAAATTGAACTAACATTAAATATATTTAGGCTCTCCTACAGCTACATACTAAGCAGCAGGTCCAAAGGAAACCCTGCCCTTCCACAAAAACTTAGAAATGTAGCTTGTACAACCATCCCACGCCATGTTCAGTGCTGGGCAGCGGACAGCCCCAGATCACCCATTGCATATGTCTGTCTTCCAGCCTGAGGTGCCTTCCTGTCCCTCTCACTACAGGGGACATAGGAGGTAAACCCTGGCTTTGATTTCCAATGTCAATGGCAAAACTATTAGTATTACAGCACCTAACCGCAGGGCAATTGTGTTGATCTAGCTCTTGGCCACATACGACACTGTAGTTAAAAGAAAAGCCAGTAGAATACAGTAGTTGATCCATGATTTTGAAACTAGTACTTATCAGACTTACAGCACTTATAGCCCAGCACAAGTTTCCCTTCTGGTTTTCATGTTCATTTGCTAAAGAATGAGCAAACAGTAGTTTGAATTTACACTGTGATGAGCAAAACTCCTTTCAGCTACATTTACAGGCAGGCTGTTCTAGCAACCCCAGAAATAAATGGAGAACCACAGAAAGAAATTACCTATTTGGTGTGTTATAATTTAAATATATTTCTCTGACTTATCAGTAAAGAATTTCTGTGGGTAATGCACAGACGATATGAGGTATCCTATTTCTGTGTAAGAATTATTCCTTTTATTCCCAATGTTTTGATGATAACGTTCTCTATTCAAACTACTGTTACAAGTGCATTAGCAATCGCATTGACCTGCTTTTTCTGTTTATTATACATAGCCTTCCATCAAGAACATGGAACTACTGAAGTGGCACTCAGCAACGTAATTTTATCTGTTTTATTCGGTCTGTGATTAGGCTGCGCTCCTTTATTAAATGGAAGTTTTTCTAAAGTACAGGCAGGGAACACAGAAAAACCACGTTATAATCTATATTGGATGTTAGGAAATAAACGTGGCAGATGCTAGACTTTGGACTGTACTAACAAAACACTGAATTGCACAAAACTACTTGCTCTGAAGCCTCCTTTAAGATTAAAACTTTGAAGAAAGACTATATATAAATACACAAATAGATGTCACTGCTGATGCAACTGAAAGGAAAGCTTAAAATGCATTAAATTGTATTACAATAGTTTATTCAATGTTAATCATTAGTTACTGAGGCAAGTATAAAGTATAATTAAGAATATGATTACTAGAGATTTACTTATGCAAAACATACAATAGCCTGTATTAATCATACCCATGAATATAAGTGTTTGCATATTCTCCTCCCTAACAAAAACACTTTTAAACTTAAATAATTAATAACATAGGCTACCTCTGAAACTTAATCGTACAAAAGTAAAGCTACAAAACCCTAATTAAAGCAGAAGATTCTTCTCTTTTTTGACCACAAATACCCCTACTTCTCTTCATCCTTACCTAGCACCCCAAATCTTAGGTTTTTTTGATTACAGAAGCCAGTTCTAAATTTTACTGCGAGTCATACTTGAAATGAGCTGACCAGTCATTAACCTCTTAAAACTGTTTGTAACACATTTAATCCTATACAGAGAATTAGAAGTAAAATCCTGGACTAATTTTTCTTTACTCAAATGAGTTACATCAGTGTGAAAGTTCACAAGTACAAATATATAGTAAATCATGCAAGTGAACGTTTTGAAATTTTCACAACTGAGATAGTTACTCATAAAAGCAGAACTGATTGGTAGACACTTTCAGCAGCCTAAGTAATTCCAAAATTGGTATACAGGGTATAAACTAGGAACATTCTTCAAACTTAAACATACATGCTGCCCGAATTTAAAATTGATCATATGATAGTGATTGTGTCAGAAATTGCTTGCTGTCAACTCCTGTGTTTTGTATAAGAATGATATGAGATTCACAGTATGGCTAATAATTCAACAGAAAAATCTGTTGGAACACATTCACCAGGTAAATCCGAATTACACACAAAAAAAATAATCAGTTCAGATACGTTAATATTCACTGTATAATTTCAGGTCTTGTTTCAAATATAAAATAACATGGCCTGCCTTTTTTTTTTTTAAAGGGGAAAAAGGGAGAAATGCACCTGCTCATCTAGAGAAAACATGCAAACTTAGTGTAAAAGCCATCTTGCTTTTTCTATGCATATCTGTGCATCATACTGAATTTATTCTCAGGAATGTCCATGTTTTCACTGATCATTAATTTCCTCACTAGGACACTTCCAAGCAATTCCATCTAACTCCTTCTCTGACTAATTTCCCATACCATAGTTAGGTTCAATCTCACATATTTAATTTGAACCTCAATACCATTAATATGAACATCAATACTTTGGGACCTTCTTGGTACAGTTTGCTATTGAAGTTCAGTTCAGTTGCTTCGTGAACTCTTTGTTGATTTGAAGCTCTTCCACTGCAGCCTTGGTAACACTTTCTAGAGCTTCCAGCCAGGAAACATGAACTTATGATGGAAGATTGAAGCTGGCCAGACTTTCTGCTGCCTCACATCTGTTTTTGTAACATGACATGATGCCATCAGCTGTTTAAGAAACTGTTTAATGTTATAGCTTCTTCCAGACTTCTACAAATGCCTCTAACATAGAGTATTAAGCTTTTTAAAATGCTCAGTTCCAGCTCCTCTCAGATTTCATTATAGACTGGCTTAAACCTCACAGTTATTAGCATTAGTCCTTGAGCATAGCAGAACTTTCTGCCAGAAGACTACACTACTTATGCAGGGTCCAGTACAGCAAAGAGCTTCAGCTTAACCTCTGCAATAAGTACATGGCAACACTTCCAGTAAAAAAGCTTCCGAAGCCTATGATAAGCCAGTGTAGTTAAAAATAACAAGGAAACAAAAACTCAACCCATCCCCACCCACCAAAAAAACCCCCAAAACCCACCCCAACACAAAAAACCTCCAGACAAATGCTGGTATTACAGGAAAGAAGCCAGGTATAGTGAAGAATTCTCTGTGTATATGAATACTGTATGCCAAACTTTTAATAACATTTTCAAAACTATTGAAGCAAATTTGCTTTGGCTTTGAGTCTGTAATAAATTCTGTTTAAGACAACATCAATGCAGTTGCTGAAATTTGTAAAGAAAACAAGTCCATCAACTTTCCACAACTTGGTAGAGGATGTATCTTTTGTTGGAGATAGCTTCTAACATGCAATCAACTGGAAAAGCAGGAGAACACTTTCTATAATCAGTATTTATTCCTTACCCTATGTAAGTATTCCTCATTAGAGGATTCATCATTCCTGTCTTTGATCATGGACTTTTATATATTGTTTAGTGTTGTTAGCACCTTCTAGAGAAACAGCCTGTGTATGTAAGCCACCCTGTGATATTTGTGTATCTGACTCACGCAGATGGTACTAAGTGATAAATTTCTTCTGCTGGCTTGAAATTGCAATATATGCCATTTGCTCTATCAACAATGAATCAAATATTTCTTTTATTAAACTGTGTTATTGTCAATAGCAGTACATAGCAAATAGTCCCCCAGAAAAGTTTTCTAAAGCAATACTTCTTTCTTGCAATACATTTTTCAAGCCTGCTACTTGGTTCTGATTTGCCTTGGAGTGGCAAAGTGACTCAGAACTCATACCCTGATTGCACAAAACCCCCAGCATTTCTCCTATCTTTTCTGTGTTTTTTTTTCTGAATGCGTTGAATGTAGCCATCATCAGACAGGGCATGTTTTCTAATTCATACTAAAACCTCGTAAAAAGGAACCATAAGCCACACGCCAGACTAGATGTCAGCTACAGGTTTCGCTTGAAAGAGCCAGACCAATGTATCATATTGGCAGAACAAGAAACAATCACAGAAACAATCAACAATACACCTGATAGCCAAGAGATTTGCAGAAGTCCTCTGCACAGATTACCTGGATCTAAGGTGTGATCTCTGTTTACATACTTCTGCCTCTGCCACTGGGATCGTGGTTTACATGGGAACTGGGCTGTTACCAGCTTTTCAGCTGCCACGTACCTCCCACTGTTCACAATATCTGCTAGAACTTTGGCAATGCAATGAATATGGACATGGAAAATATAAAACTTTTGTGTAATAGTAACCCACCTGCCTGAACTGGATAGGAGAATAGAGTCTATATGGCCTAAAACTGCATCCACTCATTTACCTGTTTTACAGAGACCTGATATAAGCCAGATCCATACTGACATACTAAACTAGAAAACAGCTTTTAAACTAAATATAGTTTGACGTCTCTCCATCCAGACAAGTAAAATTCTGAAAATTTTACTGAAAAATTCAAGTTACAGGCAAAACCACCATTTTGACGCACTAGATCTCCACTGTGGGCACTGGTAGGGGTAATTCTCTGGCTACCAGTCACACTACATCAAAAACACAGACCAAAACTGTTACAAAAAGAAAAACCCATAGCAAAAACCAAGTCTATGTTATATACATAGCAACTTTCCTAAGCATCTCTCCAGGACTCTGAGCTGGTTCATAGAGGTCCATACATTGACAGCAGTAGCACAAGCCTCTCACAGTATGCTAGTCCTTCAGTGCTTCCAGCTGTTTTTGCATGACCACAATCTGTACTTTATATACTTTTGTTCAGAATTTACACAGAGGCAAAAATGCTTTGATCACTTTAAAACACATTACATAATAAATGCAACTCCAAAGTTCAGTTTGTGTAGCTACAGATAACATTTCTTCAGGAAATACATCTACGGTTTTTGTCACGATCTACAGCAAGAATTACTTCTTACTGTTTATGCACAAGTCCAGAAGACAGAGAATTGCTCATCAGTCATTTCTATATACATTCTCCCTTGTTGAGGCAGAATTACAGATTGTAGATGAACCAATTATGTTGCCTCAAACCCTTTCCATCATCACAAACAACAAAGCACAACTATTTTGCTCACTTGTTGAATTTTTTTTTCTTGTGTATATCAAAAGACACTTGACAGTACGCATTCTAGAGAAACAAAAATGAAAAAAAAAAAAATCATCACTCCTGTCTAAGGGACATAACTGTTACCTTCAAAGCTTTCTGCACACAGATCTGAGTGGCATCAACTTCTACTTTAAAGCTAAAAAAGGACAATATTTAATTTTTCATTACACAAATTTGGCTTAAATCAAACACCATCTCAGTAATATTACAAAGTTTCCAGTGACATTATTAGTTCTCTGTTTTGTTCAGGTAACATAAGCTTTGCATCCTTCCTAAGGTATACTTCAAAATTCTTAATAACAGTTCTAATGTGAGAGTGCTTACCTTTTAAAGCTCTTAATTCTAATGTGAAAATTAAACGCTCTCCTACTTTTGAAACCAAAGCGGCAATCTCTGTCAAGCTCTACTATTCTGAAATCCAATATATGAAAATAGGAATAATAAAAAACCTAGATAAATTATACAGAATTTACTAAGAGCACAAAAATACTTCAGTCACAAATTAATCAAAGGCATGTACCCAAACTACCATTTAAATAATTTGGAAAAGTTATTATGTATTTTCTGTCATTGATAGTTAAAAAAGCCCTTTTTTATTCAGGTACAATTCATACCTTTTCCAAAAGCCTTACGTAAATTTAAAACAAGCACAAGAAAAAGGTAACCCCAGCCTGTACGTCAACAGGTGGAAAGCCCCACCACAATGACAGTTAAAGAAATTGCCAATCAAAAAACACAGAATCAGTTTTATTTTAATCCAGAGTATATTTTTTAAAATCCAGCAGTTAAAGAGAGGTGCAATAACTGGTTAGAAAGGATAGTGTGTGAAAAGAATGTAAATGTTATTTTAGATTCCATTTTGCCTAGAATTAGAGACGTAGACTAACTGAAGGTCTTTTTAATTCAGCAGAGGTCAGAAAGAACTTTTACTTCCACTTTTTGGATTCAGTAAATAAAACATTTACACAACTCTAAGACACCCCAAGACAAATTATTCTTCCCCACTCACCTATGTATGTGTGCCATAAATTACAAAAAGAAAGTACTTATAAGTGTACACACCCCCTTACTATTCTAATAAGTTAGGGATTTTAGTACTAACTATTGATAATGATACCCAGGCCTTCAGAAGCATTACTATTTTGAGACTTAAATTTTTTAATTGTTTTGCATTTAAAATACATTAGCATAAAAAGAGATTAGTTCTGAGACTAATTTATATGGGTACTGTTTTCAACGGTCACCACTCATGTCAGAAAACAGCTATTCACAGCAGATGTCACAAATAAACATTAGAGTAATTTTCTGTTGTGAATGGTCTAGAAGTGGAAACAAATATTACTGGATCCTAATAATTTCAAACTTTTGATCTTATTGCCAAACTCAAATTTAGAAAATAACTAGTAAAATCAGAAAAATGAGACTTTTCCTAAAAATAAATTGGTATTACCTGACTGGATCTTTAAAAAAATACATAAAAAATCAAGAAGACATTGTGGAAATTAGTTTCAGTGCCAGGCTTATGTTCGGGCTCAGGTGATGCAGCAAGAAAAAGGGCATGCCACAGTGTAGAAACAGAATAAGCTTCCTTCAGTGCAAAAAACAAAGGTGAGGCCTATATTTCCTTTACTAAATTTCTGCTGTAAGAAGAATGTGCAGGTTCCTAGCAAACCATATTAAGCAGGAAAAATGTAAAATTCCCAAATTTCATATAGAAATCCATGGCAAAATACTGTTCTGGAGAACATTTTCCAAGACAGACAGTTATTCTATTTGCTTTATGATTTTCAGGTGTTCAAGATTTCCACAGATTTCTACAGCCATTATAAAGTTCAAAGGTTGGTTGTTTTTAAATGAAACATATATTCTCCATAATTGTTTTACATAAGAAAACAAACAAAAAAAATTTTAGGACTGACAGCTTGCAAAACTAAAAGAAAATTCAATGTTTCCACTATGAGCATTTTCTTAGCCACTGACCATATTTTTACTTTACTAGAGCCACCTACCCACCTACTAGTTCTGCAACACTGCCAGACAAACTAGGATTGCAGTTCAAGGGTGTTATTAATTATATCAAGAACAGACCCTACAAGCAAAGGTAAATACATTAACATTCTTGTTAAAATTCTAGTGCTATATATTGTTATAAACACTTAGTCATTCTGGGACCACGCTAAATTCTCTTGCAACAATAAACAAATCAGATAACTCTCTCTGTACCAAAAAGTAATTTCTGCAAAACCAGAAAACTACAGATTCTGTAGGACATAAGCAAGTGATGCATCTTTCCTTGGGTCCTGTTTGTCCAAACATCCCAATTCTTTTGTTGACCATGAAGCACAAGTAGTTTACACAATAGGTGAAATTCATCTGCAATGACTATAAATATGGTTAAAAAAGAAGGAAATTTTAAATAATTAGTACTGTTAATATGTTTATCTCTGGCAGTTGCCTTTTCTTAATCAGGAAGAAAAATGGTACCTAAAGCAAGGGGAATAGATATGTGAAGAACAAAAATACCAATCAAATGTAGTAAATTTGAAGTTTTGCAAAATAAATGAAATAGAATCAAGCAACTGAGTCCTCCTGCTTCTTGGCCCATGAATTAAGTGCTAATTTGTTTCTTATATTTTCTTAGGTTCCATATGTGAGGTCACCTTGTGTTATGTTGATTCTATGGTCATGCAGGACAAACATCCTTTAGGATTGCAGTGGCTGGGATAAAGTAGATCGTTTCTGAACTGAAAACTGTACTATTTACAATTACTTTTAAACACCATTATTGTAGTTCAAGGCTCACCACATTAACATTCTCTCTGCAGTTGAAGAATTCATGAAATATGGCTTATGAAACAGAACGTATCCAAAGGATCACTGCACTTTTATACTTTCATGCTGAGCTCTAGGGTAGAGAACTAAGTAATGTAAACATCAAGTTTAATCAAAGCTTCTTGGATTAGATTAAAACTGAAAAGATAATTTCAAAACAGGTATACTAAATGCTATTTATTACATGAGGGAAGGGCTAGATTATTTTTTGAGTTTGGGACTAAACCTGTGTTCCAATCTGAACTCCCAGTCTCCAATCCAAACATTTTGGTCACAAGTTCATGTTCAGCTATGCAGCAAGATGTTCATTTATGATCCTGTTGGATTTAAAAAAATAACTAGGTGAGGAGTCTTAATGGATTGTTTAAGGTAAATAAAACAAGGGGTTTATGTAGTAGATTAAACATTAAGTTCAAAATCTGTAAATTTTAAAGCCTCCAAAATGTTGGGCATAAATGTTTGTTTTGTTTAGCTTTGTGGGTTTCTCAATGTTTGGGAATAAATTAACAGATTTCTGATTTCTAAATAGCAGTAAAAAATAAAATATTTTATTTATCTTAGAAATTAGTTCTTTGAAGTTCTTTATATATAAATTTATTGGTTCATTATTTTACAAAGAATAGCAGCTAGGAAAGATGTAACAAATAAGATTTTATATTGACTTATCTGATAAGCTGTGATACTGAGATAATAATAAAGATAGGATACCCTATTTTTAGGGTCATAGTTGTAATCTTCATAGAAGGAGCTTGTCTTATATGTGATTGTATATATTTCAAATAAATAACTAATAAGGGAGATATCTGAACTCAGCCTGAGCTGTACATCGAAAATACAAAGTAATAACTGGTAGGAAAGAGAGTTGTAGAAACTGATGATACAATACCATTGGTACTGGTTTCTGGAAGTGGGTGAGATCATCATCAAAACACTTTTTGAAAATTAATCTTTGATAGCAAATCATCAACCCAGCTCAGTGGTTGCTCAGATGGCTGCTGTTTGGTGTACTGTAGTTAAAAATCTGTATAGCAGCAGAACAAGAAGCTGGGTGAAATCATGGGAGCATTGAAATCAGTAAGGAATGTGCCACTAACTGTATGATGTAATTGGAGTTAGCATTTCTAGATCATAGAATCATAGAATTGTTTAGGTTGGAAAAGACCCTTAAAATCATCAAGTTGAATGGTAAAATTAGAGATTAGAGAGATTTCTTTTTTTCGTTTTTATTCTCTTTTTTTAATATGCCCAAAATGGTCACCAAGAAATTAATAATTCCACATATATGTGTTTATTATAGAGGGAACAACAGATTTATTCTGTGCCCAGTATGCTCAGAAGCTGTAAGATAAAATCGCTACTATTTTACTTTCCAAAATACAACTGCCTCCTTATCCAAAACCAGAATTTTGACAACGTATGAAAAGTGGCTGAAGACAGTCAGAGAAGAGCTGATACTACAGGACAAAACACAGTTTCTTTTCTTCCTCCTGTATTGTAAAATCTCCTTCAGTGATTTATCTTCTAGTTTGTGAGGGCTTTACTCAGATGATTTTTTTTTTATGAAATACACTTAGATTTGCACATTTCAATACATTTAAGATTTCAACCGACTCATTGTTACTTCACAGGATCACAGGATCACTAAGGTTGGAAAAGACCTGTAAGATCATCAAGTCCAACCATCAACCAACACCACCATGGCCACTAAACCACGTCCCACAATGCTTCATCCATACGTTCCTTGAACACCTCCAGTGATAGTGACTCCACCACTTCCCTGGGCAGTTTGTTCCAATGCTTCACCACTCTCTCAGTAAAGAAATTTTTCCTAATATCCGATCTGAACCTCCCCTGGCGCAACTTGAGGCCATTTCCCCTTGTCCTTGCCATTTCCACTAGTCACTTGGGAGAAGAGACCAACACCCACCTCTGTGCAACCCCCTTTCAGGGAATTGTAGAGAGCGATAAGGTCTCCCCTCAGCCTCCTCTTACTTCTTAGTCCCTAAAAAAAGTTCTTACTAATTTTTCTGCTTTTATCCAGAAAATACCCGAGTCAGGAAAAAGTGACAGTGATTACACAGTATAATGCTACAGATAAGAGCAAGTGTAGCAGTAAATAGTCCCTTGTTAACAATTTATTTAAATATTATAACAAATTTCTGCAGGGCAAATGACTCCTACTGGAAAGGAGGAGATACCTGGGAAAAAAAAAATCAATAAATCTGGAATTTAATTATATCAGTAATATCAAACACCCTTACTGTGCCAGAAAAATTAAAATATATTGGCCTTTTCTGTAAGAATAACTACAGTGAAACAAATGAATTGTTATTAGAAATATTTTTCATGGCACATAAACATAAAATACATCTTTCAACAGTGTTCACTGTGTCATGAAGAAATCAAATAGCGAGAGTTAAAATGATGGACCAAAGATCAATTTTAAATATAAACACACAGACCAGAAGTCTAAATGTGAAAGATTGCTGCTTACTGGGAAATGCATACATAATAAAAAAGATGCAGTTAGTTTGGAAAACTCTTCTAAAGGACTCTGAGTTTTCATAGTATTTGAAAATGAAAGTGGTTGTGGGTTTTCTTTCATTCGTTAGAAAGTATTGTAATTTATTTCTTAGCATTAGATATTACTAGGTATGCAGAAAAAGGAAATATTCCCTTATTTCTTTAGAAAAGTTCATTTTATGCCATTTAATTTTGCAGTTGTTCAAAAACTAGGCAGGTACTGGAATGTCCTCATGTTGAGAATTCAATAATAGTAGGTAAGGCTTTAGTATCTTTCTACTGAAAATAAAGCTGAATGCAGACGAGCGATATAGTTGTTAGCAAAGCAGAGTTTTGTTTTGTTTTTTCAAAAGATGATTAATGAAAGTTGTAAAGAATGAAAACCGTTGGAAGGACTGATTAGAGAACTGATGCAGGTAAAAATAAGAGGTAGAAGAAAAATAAAGTTGAAAAAGATCTTGTGAAGAAAGCTTTCATTTATAGAGAAAATTTTATAGTAGTTCTAGGGAGCACAGAATTTGAGAGACAGCTAGAGATTTGTGAACAGGTTAGAGTAAGACAAAAGGCTTTTTGAGGCAGTATTGAACCCCTACTTTCCTTTGACTTTTACAATAAAAACAAAACCTTCAGAGCCTCCAAAGGAAAAAAAAAACCAAAAAATTTTGCTGGTTCTGAGAGGGTGAAATTGGGGCAAGGACAGCATTTACAAGGGACAAGTAATTATAAAAATGGAAGCTTTATCTTTAAATGGAAGGAGTTAGTTTAACTGAACTGATTTCAAATAACTCAAAATTTAGAGACACTGAAGTTCTTAGTATGACCAAACTTCAATTGCTCATGTTAATGGGTGTTAGTAAAGGTGATCCTTGTAACTAAAGTTTCTTAAACCTCTTTGGAAAAAATCTGCTTGCATATAGTAACTGGCTGCTGCAGCTTTCTGTAGGATATTAATGTCTTGTTCGGGTGAAGTTTTGGGAAAGCCGACTTTCCCAGCAATAGTTGTTGTGTAAGTAAGAGTTCTTTATTTTAAGTGTAGGAGTCTTATATAAGTAGCATGGAGAGCAACAAGAAGCTACATTAATAACACTATTCAGAATGTCACCACGTGTCTCTGCCCTGCAGAAAAAACACTTCTAAATCCTGCTACATTTAATGTTCTTTCTTCCATCTCTTCCCCCAAAAGTGTTTAACAAAAATTCCATCTTTTCTTAACAGCCTCATTAACAGGCATGATTATTTCACCTGTGTGTTATGTTGTCCCTTCTGCCATGTAGCAATAGGCTGCTAACTTTTTCTTCACAGTACATAATTAATTTTTAATCATTCCACAGATTTCCCTACCTGCCACCCTTTTCTGCTGTGTCTCATTTAATCATGCAACACATGCATTCAAGGTGAAATACTGTTTAGTTTTGCGTAATCATCAACCTGTATACTTGTTCTTACTGTTAAGATTGTCTTCCACCTTCACATTCCAATAATACCAGTTGGATGCCTCATACTCAGTTTATGAGGGTTTTGTTTTGGTTGTTGGGTTTTTTTAAAATTATTTTTCTGGCATACAGAATAGTCTTTTTGTTCATTCCAATCCTAGTTCTAGATTCAAAAGTTTATTTATTTCATTTTTTTGAAATACGTGAAATAATAAGTAATTAAATACCTTGTGTGTCCCAGTATATTGTGTCTTTTTTACTGTAGTCAGTTTGCAAATTCTTCAGAATATACATATTTTCTTTTACACTGCCTTAAGTGTACTTTCAGTCAGTTGTAGTCAAGATAATAATGGACATCACTTTTCTACCACTAAGATTAGACTAGAAATAGTTTGGTCTTGTAAAGAGTAGAGAGAAGTAATAGATGGTTGGGAGCACTTGTAAGACACACAGGTCTATGGAAGTGAAAGCTGTTTCCTGCTTTAAAAATCTAGTAATTGCCTTAATGGGTAGATGGAAAATTAGGGCTGAATCAGTGGGAAGCAAAAGGTGCTCCAGTGGGTAAGAATATATAAATAATGAAGTAGAATAGGTATGGAATTGCTTTTTGGGTGGACAGGGAAGAAATTCTGTGGAAATGTTTCTATATGCTCTTTTTTTTTTTTCTTCTTCTTTGCTCTTATATGCGAAAGGGTTGTATCTTAAACTATTTTTTACAATGCTGTTGTAATGGCTGGATACATTGCCATCCAGTGCAAGTGCTTTTTCAGTGTTAGTCATGAGTTTGTGAGCAGTAAAATACAGTGCTTCTTCACCCTATTGCCATTCCTACTGGCTTTGTGGAACAAGGAACTTAACTCTTGTTGCACTATGAATCTCCTGCAGGTGGCTGAAAAAAGCTGAATTTGATAGAAGTGTGTTCCTGCTTACAGAGAAAGAAGAAAATACAATATTTTTGTCATTGACTAAGACCATGAGTTTCCCAATATTGAAATTACAATAGGTGCAAAGTGGTTGAGATGTAGAAAATATGAATAAGAAGGTACCAAAGGTAGAAACTGAAACTAGACTCACAAATTTGAAACAGAATTTAAGTCTCGTAAGTGATATATATCACTTCATATAAGTCATGGAGGTGTATGTGTGGGATACATACATTGAGCATCAGTCAGTGTGTTATTCCAGGTCTGTACTAAATGGAAGTGTTATTTAATATGTACTTTAATGTTTTAGTCATTAATTGTAAGACTGGAACAAACTTTAAATTTTT
Source organism: Gavia stellata (assembly GCF_030936135.1). Lineage (NCBI taxonomy): Eukaryota > Metazoa > Chordata > Aves > Gaviiformes > Gaviidae > Gavia > Gavia stellata. The sequence goes on from NC_082598.1 coordinate 32,557,335, forward strand.
AAGTTAGGAGCAATATCATCCACACAGATGAAAAAATGGTAAAATGTTATACACAAAGTGCTGTCAAATGAAAGAGACAAGTGACTTGGAAAAGAGAACAGTTCTGATTTCTTCTTAACTTTTAGTCATAGGCAACTCAGCTAACATTTGCACTCAAAGCATATGCAAATTTTTGATAGAAAGGGCTTCTATGTGTACGGCGAAGATTTAAAGTGTTTCACTCTCACAGTTCATTCATCTACGCAAGTTTGATACCTTAAGAATCATGAAAATTGTCAAAATATGTTACATTTAATCTAGGTTGCTTCCTAACTGATGGATGTTTTATCCACGTTCACTGACATCTGAGGTTGGCTGATACCTGCAAGCCATTTTAGATTTAAAAACATATTTATAAAATCACTTTACGTTTCCAGCAACCTGTGTCATATTCAAAGCAGTTGTATGAACCCAGGAAAAGCAAATCAATATGTATTATTTGAGCCACATCTTTTGAGATTCAGTACTAATTATTGGTGGCCATCCTAATTTATATCTCTAATACTCTTTCCCTGGTCTTCCATAATCACAGAATCACAGAATCACTAAGGTTGGAAAAGACCTGTAAGATCATCAAGTCCAACCATTAAAAAAAACACAAAACAACAACAACAAAAAAAACAAAAAAACCCCCCACGCACAAAATACCCCCACCCACACACTAAAACCACCACACAAAAAACCACCCACCACACAGCACCATGCCCATCAAGCCACGTCCCACAAAGCCACATCCACATGCTCCTTGAATACCTCCAGGGAGGATGACTCCACTACCTCCCTGGGCAGTCTATTCCACTGTGTTACCACTCTCTCAGTAAAGAACTTTTTCCTAATATCCAGTCTGTATCTCCCCTGGTGCAACTTGAGGCCATTTCCTCTAGTCCTGTCACTAGTCACTTGGGAGAAGAGACCAGCACCCACCTCTCTGCAACCTCCTTTCAGGTCTCCCCTCAGCCTCTTCTTCTCCAGACTGAACAACCCCAGTTCCCTAATGAATTGCCTACTAAAATTTAAGATACTAATTAAGAACAAAAAAGTAAGAAAATTAACATCTCTCAAAGATAATTAGTATATGTTCATGTTCCCTCTCTGCATTTCATGCATTAGATAGGTCATCTCATTCAAATCGTGCTTGTAATTTCAGAGTGGCATTTTGTTTATAAATTGCCCTGAATTAGTCTAATTTATGCATTACTTTTAAGAAGTTTCCTAATCCTCCAATACCTTAAATAAGACTCATATTAAATCACAGTGATTTACACTTCTATAGAAATAGACTCTTACAAAGCTTTTAAGATTAATGACATCAGCATGAATACCAAGACAGGAGAGGATGAAATGAGAAGGAAGGCAGGTTGCATGAAGCCACTTTGCTGCTCTTCAGGAGGACACAAGTAAGAAGTAGCTCATACAGCCATAACCATAGATTTTCTCAGGTGGCAACTGCAATACTTGAAAACATGTATCAGTAATTACTTGTTATTAAAAAAGAAGCTAGAGATTTAAAACAATTCTTTGTCCATCTCATCTCCCTGTGGAAACAGATGACATCCAAAAATGTTGAGAGATAGATGAAAGAAAAGGCATTGCGGGTTAAGTCACATTACACAAGACAATGGATCAGAAGTTATGAGATAAAAATATCTGACTAATTTCCCTTCTCTTTAAATTATTTAGCCTATCCTAAGCAGGAATGATCCTACCTTAATCTGACAAGTACATCTTTCTGCTTTCCCTCTAGCACCTATGGTCTAAGGTGAAACTAATATTTCAAAACGTGTTTAAGAATTTATATTTCATCAGGGGAACACTCAGGTAATATTGTCTAGTCATGGAAAAATACCCCCTCCAACCAGAGAAAAATCTGAAGCAAAACAAGAGAAAGAAGATTTAGCAAAATAGGGATCTGCAAGTGATTACAAATTTAAGACAACACTGCAAGCATAAGCGTGCATGAACATATACACAGAACAAAAATGCATACAAGATCTTAAGCAGTATTCCACTTTTCCTGGAAGCAATTGCTTTGTAAACTTTCTGTTCACTTTTAAATTCCCTTCTTTCTTTAATCTTCCAACTTATGATCCCATTATTCTCCACAAAAGCTGCCAAATCAATTGCTGATTTACTCTGAAGAAGGACTGGCTAAAGATTGGCACAATGTTTAGTGCAGAAAGTTCTCTGAATATTTCTTGTACAACTCAATTATATTATGGTAGAGTAATGCCTTTACTTCACTTATTTAAAAATCCAAATATAAAGTACAAAAATGAATTAGAATTTGGTTTTCTGGACCTTAGAAGAAAAATTTTGACAGTTTTGATTCAGAGGCTCTAGACACTGAAACCACAATACAACATGACATTCAAGAGTTTGATTGAAATTACACATAGCAAATCTCTCATATTTGAATTATTTAAACCAACATGTTAAACTCAAGATTTCAGCTGAATTGAAGACTCCTGAGCAAAAGAGTCAAAATAAGGAATGTCACAGCTTTTCCATAGGAAAAATAATGAATTTATCTTGGAATATTAGCCAGTGCATTGCAAAATTCCTCATTTCCTTGGTTAACAGGAATTGCTAATTAGCACATTTTCAACTACTTAGGAAATCCTCCTATTGTGCTTATTAATGATGTTTCCATTCCTTTACTAAGATTTCATGCAGATCAAAAATCAGTATTTCTTCAAATAGGCTGCATACTGCAAACTATTTGAGTATGTTTTACAATCACTTCACCAAATGCTATTAAGGGTATTAAATATGACAGTGAAGCTGACCATGGTGTTGCAGAATTGCCTGTTATTGTAAAACCATGAAAAACGTAAATGTAAATACAAAAAAAAAGGCTTAGTAATTTAGTAAAAGAGTAATATTGTTATCATTACCTGTTGTGTAGTAGCAGGTTGGATCAATGCTAATGAAAGCTGGGGACAATACATTGTTAGAAGATAATTTAGAAAAGAATCAAAGCAAACAAAATGAAAATAAATTATTGGAAACAATAAACAAATAACCTTGTATAACAGGAGATCGGAAACCATATGAGATTGAGAAGGAAAATATCTATAGAAATTAACTCAGGCTTTCCTGAGTTTCTACCTCTCCAACAGTATTGCCAGTAATAAATACTTTTAAAGACATTAGTTTTCCAGAAATCAGTCCCAAATGAGTCACTATTTCCATTTCAGTGCAGCCAGAATTTTCTTTGGGAAGTCTTCCTCCAAGGAACTGTGCTCACAAGTCTTCTGCACTATCATTTCGTAAAATATGGTATTTCACAGTCTACTGGTAACTATTCTGCTCTGCAGGTAATTCATACCACATCTTGAAAATATATTTGTTTTTCTAGCTTATTTGGAGGCAAGAGAAGTACCTTAGATTTGGTTCTCTCGCTCTTTTCAGCAGTCCTCAGTAGACACATTATAACGCTGCTGCAACGACCACAGTGGTCTCTCCCCTTGTGATCCACGTAAATATAATTTCCTTCACGTTCCACTGTCTCCTCTAAGATTACAGCTCAATTTTCTTTGGCATCTCCAACTACCAATTGCCACATAAATCCTGTTTAGAATGGGCTTACAGTAATTTTATTGGCAATTTACAATTTCAGACTGAAAGAAAAGTAAACACATGGATGACTAAACAATTACAACAGACATTTTCACTAGAATGCAAGTAAAGGCAGATCAATAAACCATTGGAACACACTTGTGAAAGAAAGAAGATGGAAAAACTAAGAAGAAAAAAAAGCATGAAAAGGCTTTCATTTTACTTATCTGTTTCCTTTTTCTTCAATGCAACCCCAGTATAGAGATCCAAAATCCTAGCAGAAGAGATTTTGTCTTTTGGTAAGTTAAAGGTTAAACAATCTGTTATGGATATCAATGTCTTCATTTGTACCTTGTTAATAGGTAGTAATCTTAGATAGCATGTGTCTGTCATCATCACATTGTGACTCGACTAGACTAGAGATAAATCTAAAATAGCTGCTAGCATTCTTGCTGTGTCACCAAATAGGTCAGATCAAAACAAACTGCATAACTATGTTAGTCCTGCTTCTTGGGTAAGCTTATATTTTAGACTACCATAACTAGGCTTTTTATGCATGAACTGACTAAAAAAATGCTTACACACACATTGTGCTGTAATACAGTCAGCTTTTCACCTTACTTCCATCTCTAAATATACATCTTAAAATAAGTTCATCTCATTGATCTTTTCCCCTTCTGTTTTTTCCATGCAGAGATGGGCTACATTTCTTCAAGATGTGTTATTCTGCAAAGAAAACACTATCTTATTTTTGTGGTATATCACCATTACACAGAAAAAGACCTCCAACTCATGTTCTATCCAAATGAAGTGTGCCTTTTATTCAACAGAAAGTATTATTACATCCATTGATAGTCGTGCCAGTTAAAAAAAATTATGCTTTCATATAAAAGAGGTTTCATGCCATCTGCCAGTGCATCAGTTGAGAAAAAAGATGCCTTCATGAAACATCAGATCTACTGAATCTTATATGCCACCTCTTCAGAGATCAGCCCTCTTTGTGGTATCACTGAAGTCACAAAAGAGGATTCATTTTTTTCTCTTTAGTGCTGGTAAAGAGCACTAACCATACTGACAGTTCCACCCACAAGTGAAAGCAGCATTGTCACTTGATCTCATGCCACAGTCAAGTATTTTATGTTTCAAGAGTTTTCAATATCCATTCTTGGATTATTGCAGATACTCAACCAGGACACAGGTACCCTCTTTACTCCCCATTACTGAAAAAAAATATTTTGCACATCTTAACAACATTGACTAGATTACAATTTGAATTTGATTTTAGCTTCTTTCTTGCTTTATTTATTAGTCTTTTGGGCTCATCAGGATGTGAAAGATTATAATTGTAGCTGGTAAAACCTGGCACTCAAATACATTACAATCTCAAATAATGAATGCTCCCTGATAAGTACACAGATGCAGATCAGCTTCTCAACATAGACAGCAAGGAAAGGAGCATGGCTCCACAATAAAAAAATAAAACAAATCTTTACTGAAAAGATTCAACATTGCGTTTTATTGATTTTCTATGCCAAATGTACTAGGAACTACCAAGCTTTAATTAATATGGAAAAGATTAATCTCACTACTAATGCAGCTGCACATTCTCTATGGTAAAAGATATTTTGACATGTGTCTTTCTACTGATTCATTGGTCAACAAGACAGCAGCACACACACACACAAAAAAAAATTACAGAAACATTTCTTCTGGTATCCCAGGTCCTGATGGAAGTTCATTTGCAACTGGAGGAATGCAGAGGGGCGTCACCAACCTGAAAATGTGTTTGTATACATTTTGATGAAAAATAAGCCTGTATTCCCTAGTGACAGAAATTTTGTAGGACTATGGCCTGCTAATTAAGTTTTCCTACTCCTGAAGCAATCTCAAAGGAAAGCCTGAAAAATATTGATTGCATTGTAAGTTTGATACATATTTGGACTGTCATTGTTGAAGTTATGCCACACTTTACAGTCCTTCCTTTTGATTAGTGACTTCCAAAAAAAGATCAGGTTAAACGCTACTGACTTACTTTTTTAATCTACAACACACACCTTTTACTAACTGTCTCTGCTTAATCTAATAAACTTTTTAAATGGGTATTTTAGTTAGAAGATAATTAAATAGCAAAGCTGGGAACTTCAAAGATGCACAATAAGATCGCTTTATTACTAATAAAAAGATTCTCAGCTGGTTGAAGGGTCTGGGAATACCAAGTTAAGGCAAAATGAGTACTGCTTGATAACAAGCTGCACGTCGCTGCCCTCTACCCAAGAAATGATGATGTACATTATTCACACCTTAAATAATGAGGGTGCAAATAAAAGTCTGCTTTGCATTTGCAGTGTACAATGCACTGCATGTGATATCACCAATGTGCCTCCCTGAAAGTATGGAGGTTTTTTTTCACTACTGCTTTTATTTGGTTGTACTCATTATGATAATTAGGATATTTTCTAATTTTTGCATTTAAAGACATTTCTTTCTCTGTATCCCCAATTACTCATAAATTCAGTCCTCATATGCTAAATACTAGAGACAAGCTTCTCAAATAACCCACACCTGTCATCTAAAATGAGGAAGCAAGTACCTGTATTCCATAAAGTGAGGTTTAACGGAGCAATTTCTAACAGAGCATTTTATAACAACAAAGGTTTCATGACCAATTAACTTCTGTTTATATAAAAATAAATAATTTCCAAATTTATTTTGTTTCACTGTATGTATTTTCCCCAGTAGCATGTATTAAATAGGACCTATATAAAATGTCTATGCAAACGGCACACAAAATAATCACTATGAGACAGTAATGTCTTCTGAGGACAAATGCATTCAGGAGATCATACTTAAAATGCAGACACATGCATGAATAAAGTAATATCCTTTAAATATTTTAGATCATAGTGAATAAGAAATAGCTCCTTTACCATGTTCAAAGTAACAAAAGTAAATCTGGAAAAATTAGAAACAACATCAAACGGGAAAGGGAAAGAGTGCTAGGAACATATTCATTTTGACCTCATTCAATAATTGATGCACATTGGCTTACATCTGGAGCTTGATACCCCGTGACTGAAACGGTAGCAATGATATCTTCTCTTGTATTAGTCTTTGTTGTCTCCTGACCATTTGCCAAATTGTAACTGTGGGAGTTCTTATCTATCTACGTAGAATTACATACTCTCAAGACTTAAGTGTTCTTTGGCTTTCTTTATGGATCCCTACTCAGTTCAGGTTTTACCTGTTGCTTCTTTTTTTTTTTCAACTTAGCATTAAGGAAAATATGTGGTTTATATAAAATATTTAGGTATAGCTTTGGTTTTGTATAAGTAAAATTTATTTTAAGAATTCCAAGTATTGCCTGAACACTGTTACATATTCTACTGCCATAGCACTTAGAAATCCTAGTCAGAGTACGAGGGTTGGCTGCAGTAGGTGCAGAAGGAGCAAGACAAACACAGGCTCAAATACAGTTTCTCTGTGCAAGCAGAGTACACCATGCAAAGGACTTCAGACAGAACCGTGAGGAAATGAGCTCCCAAATAACCATTTATATGCTTTTATTCAGATACCATATCCATAGTCAATAAACTTTCGCCATTCTGAGGAACAAACAGATTCTGTATTCTTTGTTAGTCACTCTTCTTGACAGACATTTTGTGGCTATTTTCATTTGGCATTCTTACTTGCCATTCTGAACTGATCTGGAGTGAAATTTATTGCAGTAGGCTTCAGTGAAAACCAAACCTGTTTTTATACTTTAATCAGAAAAGGCTGAGTCACAGCTGTTGGTTAAATGATATTCAAAATTATCTTCCATCATGTTCTGGGCCAAATTTCATCTCTAATGTAAGCAGGCAACACTTCAGCATCTCCACTGCACTTGTAACTCATGAGAACAGAGGATGAAATTTGGCCTTCAGAGTTCACTTCCAAGCACATTAACAGTCTGTGTTTTCATTACAGATACTGAAAAAAACCTACAGTTTATCATGGAACCCAATGAAGACAGAAGTGCTGACAGCTTTCTTAGCACATTCTGCTTTCTTTTTGCAGGCATAGGAAATATGCTCCATGGATAAAAATCAGTCCCTCCAAAGCATGACCCGCCCACGCACAGTTGGCACTACAAGCCCCTATTTCATCTCTCAGAGGGACTGTCACTTTACACAAATCAAGGTAATAAGACAATTCCCTTCATTTTGTGACAAACAGGATATTTTTGGTTGTATATAATCCCCTAAAGGAAATAAGCGTTATTGTTACCTTACCTGCCTCCCCAATACTTATACCATACATGTATCCTATTACTAGAATTTGCCCTTATGAATAAGAATGTGGGTTAAACAAGCCCCTGCCCTTCCACCTGCATTACCAGCAAACTGCAGCTGGACAGTGGGGGGGAGACACCTCAGCTGAGGGTTCATTAGCATCCCTTGAGAGTAAGCAGCTGGAAGAAAAGAGAAGATAACCTAGGTCTCTTGCAGCAACTGTCCCTTTTTTTCCTTCTATCACTGTAAGATAGTAACCTGTTAAGTGCCAAAACACATTACTATCTCATAAATACCTATTGGTACAAGGTTTCCTTCAAAATTATGTTTGTGCTACCCCATAAACAAACCTCATCCAAACAGACTGAGTCCCTGGGTTTCCTTGAGTCATCTCATTGAAGAAAAGGAACACTAAAACTTCCTTATTTTTCTTTGATGCACTTACTGGATCATGCATGATAAATGAAAGGTTTGAGCTCTGGTTTTGTTTTTTTTTTCTTTTCACTTGCTACAAATTCATGGCTTGCATCACACTTTACAGAGCCAGGTGTTTTCTCCTAGTGCTTTTGTTCACAATAAACAGACCAACTAGAAATGAATAATGCCATAAGAATGCATCAGAATGAAACTTCCAAGGATAAAATCAAAAGCATCGTGACCAAACCAAGTAAGAAGTAAAGCACATAGGATGAAGTACTTCACTAAGATCATAAGACTCCTTAAAGCCTTTTACAGACAAAAGAAGAAAGGAAAGGCTAAAACATTGGTTCTAGTCAATACTTCCACTCCTGACACTCCTACCATGTACATGAATATATCTGGTGGTGGATTTTTGAGTACAAAAGCTGAAAAAGGGAATGGTTAATAATGAAAAGAAGGCTAGATCTAAAAATCTAACTGTAATCTGCTTTTGAAAGTGAGAATCCCCCAAGTACTGGGGAATAGAATAGAATAGAGTAGAGTAGAGTATTTCAGTTGGAAGGGACCTACAACAATCATCTAGCTCAACTGTGTGACCAATTCAGGGGTGACTAAAAGTTAAAGCATGTTATTAAGTGCATTGTCCAAATGCCTCTTAAACACTGAGAGGCTTGGGGCATCGACCACTTCTCTAGGAAGCCTGTTTCAGTGTTTGACCACCCTCTCTGTAAAGAAATGTTTCCTAATGTCAAGTCTGAACCTCCTCTGAAACTAATCAGAAATGTAATACTCTCTCAGGTTATGTCAAAATCCCATGTATTTAATTAAGCAAAAATCTCTATTAGGAGAATATTTGATATTAACTATAAGGAAACAAACAGCACAATCTACTTGACCATAAACAGCACTTGAAGAATTACTTTTCTATCGAAGTCACCACTCTTTGAAATGCAGTTATGGAAAAATTATTATTTACTTGTATTCTGAATTCTGTAACAGGGATAGAGGTCTTGACTCCCCCAGGGGACATTTTAATATTCCTGAGTCACCTACCATTTGAGAGACTAGAGGTTTAACCCACTGATTGAAACATTAAAGCAGCTAGGATGGCCACATAGTTAAAGATTACTGGAACTCTGCTAACTGCTTGAATTAAAAACATAATAAACCGAAACAAAACAAAACCCACGACCATCATAGCTACCTTTTCTTTGTCTAAATATCAGCTTGAAATCTGTGCCATTTCCTTATTTTATATGAAAACTCTTGAACTAAATGGCATAAACAATCCCAAGATGACTGGAACCTAAAATCATCATTTTCTTGTGTCTTGACTACCAGCCCCAAAATCCAGTGGATTCTGCAAGGCAAGCTAGCTGAAAACATCAAAGAGATTTTTATGTCTTTATCATTCTAAGTCCTCACCTCCAGCTCTCTTTGAATCCCATCCGGTGGATGAACAATGATTGTTTTGAGGGAAAAAAAAAAGAGAGGTAAAATGGTGAGGACTACCTGAATGTCATTAGGGCATGGGATGAGATGCTCCAGACTATTTTTCTGGTCTCTGTAACTTCAGTTTCATGGACAGAAGCAGCTCCTTCTAAAAGTGGTCTCAGTCACCCTACAGTTCAGATTCCTTTTGTCTCAACCAGAGTAATGCTTAATTCATAATATTCCATAAATACTTGTGTGACAGACCAGTTTTATACTAGGATCAACACATTTTCCACAAGGGATGAAATTGCAACTATGTAAAAATGCTGACCACCTGGGAAAGGAGGTCCCTCAGGGGTTAGCTGCCCCACAGTAGTCATATGTACCTTTAAAAAGTCTTATTACAAATTAGCTAGAATCAGTTATTATTGCATACACACATTCATGTTAGTACAGGTTTCAACTGATCACTTAGCCACAGTTGAAGTTACATTACAAAATTGTATCAGATAATAAATGTCTCTCGAAAGGAGATAGCAGAGCAATGCTCTGAATTGTATTTAACAGTTCACATTATGGAATAGAATCAATGAAGCACCTGGTTTTCACCTACTGACATTTTCTTCAACATAAAACTGAAAAAAATGCCTGTGATGTTAAAAACTGACACCAATGACACTGAGGACCTTCAGAAACATGACAAGACAGACAAGATGAAATCAATCTGAGACCTGAGGAAGTGGTTATTACTTAAAGAAAATGATGCTCTGCCTCTCTGCAACTGAACACAATGCAGAGGAATGATAGCACAAGTAAGAAGCATGAAGTGAGTATGTTTGTCACCCCAAAGGAACACCTACCACCAGCCTATGATAAACAAATCATAAAAGTAGGAAAAGCAAGTAACTGTCAGTTGCTTTATTTTTAGATCTCATATCGGCAAAAATAGACTGTGGACAAAACAGCGTTGTAAGTGGCAAGATGACATCTGAACTATTGGAATTACTAACGTGACAAAAACACAAAAAAACCAAACCAAAATCAAACCAAAACCACCCAAAGAGCAGGCGCTCTTAAGACTTCGATTCATAAAGGGCATTTATTACATCTATGATAGCAGTTGCTATTTTACTTCCCTTTCTTTTCTCCCCAGAAACCCTGCAATGACATCTGATACTTCTTCAGGGTATATGCCTCTCTTTGCCTGGTGTAGTCCTACAGAATAGCCATAGCTGGTCAATAAATTTGACTGTTGTCCTTGGCATGAAGACATCATTATGGAATGTGTTGCTGGGAAAATGTGCTATTAGAAGACACATTCAGAGTATTACAAGGCACCACAGGTTCTCTCTGTCGTGTTTCCAATATGCATAAGAGCACAGTGTAATGGGCACAAAAGCCTTTATTAAATAATAGGACCATTTAAAAAGCATATGAGATGGACATGTCTCATGCTGTCAAGTCTCCAAAACTTGTATTATGGCATATGTTCAACACTGAAATGCTTTTATTCATTTATTTCTAAAATAAAAAAGATGTTTTGCACCTGCTAAGGAATCTAACTGATAGGAAATTAAAGTGATCCCCCACGCCTCTTAAACATTGTCTCTTGCTAGGCTACTTGCTAGCCCTTGCTCTGTCCTAGATCCGCCTTTTAAAAGACTCCTCAAGAGTTAAGAACCTTATCCTCTCATGTACAAAAACAAAACAAGGGTAAAGTCCTTTGTTTTAGGAGAACTATGGCTAAAGCATCCACTCAAGAAAGATGGGTGTGATTCATTCCAATGCTAAGGCAGGACCCAAATCTTCCAAGAAAAAGCCCTGAGCTCAGACCACAACTGTCCTGGAAAAAGGGCATTCCTAACCTGTCCTTCCAGAAGCTAAAAATCACACACATGTACACACACACAGAGACAAAATCGACGCTTTACAGGCAGCAAACACATCCTCCTCTATCAGCAGAATAAAGTGGAGAAGGAAAGGGAATTGTAGAAATCCTGAAAGCATGCTACCTACTTCTTTTTTTATTTATGAAGTGTAATCTTCAAAATGAGAGTTAAGAGCACACTTTTTTTACCTGAAAAGCTTAAAGCATATTTGTAAAGAAGGCATCTCTTGGCCTTGTGGCTGCTCATCACTAACAGCTCAAAACCCTCACTAATTTATATAAACAAATGCACGTCAATACGTGATGTCAAAAAAAAATGAAAAGACAAAAAATAGTCACTCAGCATTTATTAAGGACTCTTCCATATTATCACAACAGATGAGGAAAAACAAAACCAACAAGACTCAAGTGCATAGTTCTAACTTTATATTTAATTACTTCAGGGCACACTACTATCAAACATGCCAAGGAAACCTCCATTTTTCTTCAATGAAAGATTACAAAACTAGATAACTCACTGTTAACTTTCTTACTTTTGAATATTATGAAGCAAAAAGGATAGAAGAAATGGCTGTCTGAATGACCTACTGCTGGATATTGCAGTTATTTTTTAAGTATTTGGTCCCTGATATAGCATTTGACATTAAGAAAAAGTCATGGTGTTCTACTGCTGTCCTGATACAAGGCAATTCCCGTATTTCTTTTTAAAGGAGTGTAAAGTGAACTAAAGTAACTAACATGGTTTCCTGGTTCATAAGCTGAAAAATATTATTGCCTATTCAGAGACAGAGAGGCAGAATTCAATAGAATCTGACCATAGTAATTTAGATGCAATTCCCATCTTCCTTTTCTCATCTGCACAACTGTACTATACTTAATAAAATAGGTCTTGAATTTGAATGCACAGCATAGAGTCCTAGTTCTCACCATCTATTCAATATCTTTGCTCAAAAGAAACTGTATTGTAATTTTTGCTGCATTATCAGGTAGTTTAACTCCAAATTTGCCAGTTTGCATTTTCCTTGTCTTCAAATAATATCTTTCTCTCAATCTGAAAGCAGTTCAAACATTGTATGTCAAGTTTCTGTACCCTAAAGGTATGAAGCATCCTCCCAAGTGTGAAGTGTGAGGGATTTCAGCCCTTTTTCTTTCTTTCCAGGTTCTTAAAAAACCTGGGTCATATTTACATCTTTCTTGGGGATATTTTCAAGGGTTTTTTTTCTCCTTGTTTTTTCCTAAAAGAAAGCAGAAACAGAGGTGTGTTTTTAGGAATACTGCTTTATGAAAAATATTTGCCATTAGAGTCAAGGGTCATCTGGACAAAAGGAAACACCAAGATGGTATTTATAGATTTAGTACTTTGTAGACTGAGACCCTTGCTTTTGGCTAAGTGAGGCTGAGAAATTCTCACTATATCCAAAAGTCTGAATAGATTTGTACTAGTTTTAAGTTTTGTTGTGAAAAGAGACTGTACAAGGAAGACATGTGCAGTGGACTACAGTTATCTTTTATGTCTATTTTTCCTGCATGACATCCTGTAAATAATCTTTTCTCAGTCTTCGGCTCAATTATGTGGCAAGTATCTAGCATCAGGGAGAACAATACATTCTAGCCATTTTCCTTAAACAAATGAAAACAAACAAAAAAAAAGTTAAATGCAATGTTCTTCAACATAGTTAAAACTGAAGACCACATAAAAATAGCTAACTGTTCTTTAGAGTACAGGAAGGTTGAAAGACCTTTTAAGTAATACATTCAAGACTCTCCAGAAAGGTATCTTTCACTGTATGAAAAACTCACTACAATTCCTTTCTTTTTTTCTGGGTTTTTTTGGGTTTTTTTTTTGTTGTTGTTTTTTGGGGGTTTTTTTGTGGGGGGGGACAGGCAGGGGGTGTCATTAAAAAAATATGAAACAACTCGTCCCTATGATCAAGGAACTGTTACACCGATAGGCCTGTTAACCTTTCTCTAGCACAACAATGCTGTTGAAAAAGAAATGTTTTACAATTTTTTTTCCAGAAAAGCCATATCAATGGGCATGGCTGCTGTGGCAATAGTAAGGGTAACTTGGCAGGTTCCATGTTCAGCAGCTTCATGGACTCTGCTAAGATAAGACTGAATAAAACTCTGCAGAATCTGATCCCACCTCTTCCCAGGAACACCATCAGTATGGCTTTGTGAAACACAGACAACCTTGACTGGTATATGAGCTCACTTTCTGAGGGGAAATAGCACAGATACAGCTCCAATACATGCTCAAAGAACAAATTAATAAGTGGACAAGTCAAGCTAAGATTTAAACTAATGATTTTAGAATGTCTCAGTAACTGATGTATTTGTTTGCTGTTCTTCTTTGCAGGCCCTCAGTTGCTCATTTTTGCTAGAAAGTAATTAACTAAGTACAATAGAATGGTTTCCAGGCTATTAAGTTATTTTCATGGGAATTTAAATAAATTAGTTATAATTAGACCTAATGAAATTTCTAGGAGCGCTGGGTTCAACTGCAGAAATTATTCTATTGCCTGTGACTCCTATTTACTACAGTATAAGGATACATTCAAAAAATCATTTATATGTGAGGACTCAAATTAAAATCAAGATCTAAAAGAAAGTTCAGTGGTTTTTTTCCTCTTACCCTCCATTGTTCTCATATAATATTAGAACATGAGTAACAAAAAAATCAAAACAAAGTACAAAATAAAGAGACAAGAAGAATTGTGATTGTCTCCTACAGAGACTGTAAAATTAAGTCAATAGAGATTTTTGTAACAATTCTAAGGGGTTCCGTACTAACATTATATACAAGAAATGTGGAAATAAATTAGAAGCTTTGATTGCATTAAGAAAAAACAAATAATCAGGAGACAACCAGCATTTTAGACAAAGTGAACATCACCAAAAAGACAAAAGAGCAAGTCAACAAAATGAAGGCTAAGTTTAAAATAAAATTTCCTTATTCTGTCCCTGTCTCAAAAGACAGCACAAACTACCAAGACTGACTCTTAAAAGATTCTAGAGCTCCTAGAAAAATAACAAACCTCTTCATGACTGCAGTTACTATTTATTGTAGTAGTAACAAAAACACAGGCACATGAGATACAGTCTTTTCTTTCATTCTGCAGTTCTTAATTCCTTACCTTCCTTCCTTCTGTTTTGCTGTTTATGTACATGGGCTTTCTTCTTAGTTTTTATCATTGTCTGCCTTTTATTCTTTCTCCTTTTTTCTCTTCCTCTTCTTTTTCTCATTTCACAGTCCTTTCTTTTCTTACCCTCATTCCTTACCACATATCCACAATTCTTTCTCCTGCTTAGATGTTCAAAAAACAGAGGCACAAGAAGTGCTGCCTCAAATAGTTTGTAGCCTCTTCCTGGAATTCACCTCTTTCCAGGTAAATCCAGCAGTCCATAAAGATTACATTATTGATGCCTTATTAACCGTTCAGCCCCCACTTTTAGCCGGAGAAAATTTAAAGGTAAATTTCAGTTTTGGACAAATTTCACTGTTACTATATTTCCTACCTGAGTAGGTACTGCTCATCCTATCTCTGAATCCTATCACTTTCTTACCGTTTATGCTCCCTGCATTAACACACATGGCCCTGAATAGCAGCATTGAACGATTAGCACAGTTAACTCTTAGGAAATGGTAGTAAGCCTAAGTTCACTACTTTTTCCCTCCTAGAAAGACTACTTACTTTCTGGTACTGTTTTAAATATTACATTACCAAAACAGTCTTCCTATTAGCATTCTCATCTACAGTCTCTCCCAAATGAGTAAGCCTCCCCCACTGGAAAGGCTATTTAAATATACTCAGGGACTCACTGCAGTGTTATATTACAAACAGGAAAGCTCTTCAATTACTTTTGTCGCAAAAGGTTTTGAACCACTGAACACATTGAGGAGGATCAGCATACCTATGCTGAATATTTTGAAAACTGTTTATCAGACATTTCACTTCATTGTTTCATGCACAGTCAGATATTGTCGACAGATTTTATCCACCCCATCATGTCTGTCATATATGATTTTTAGCAGCAAAAAGGTCCATTTTCATTTGCCAGAAATATCACAGCATTTTCAGGTGTATAATATAATAGGAAAAGTTGAAGAAGGTTCTGTTGCAGTGAGGCAAGGTGGCTGCTTACCCGAATCAGTGTTTGGAATCCACTGGGTGGGTCCTTTCATGGATCACAAATACTAGGTGATACAGAACAGATGTTTACCTTGAACTCTCTGAACGATCTATTTTTCACTGACTAGAGGAAGAGCCTGGACAGACTAGGTTTAAAATACTAAGAGTCTTATTATTAATGTTATTATTAACGTTAATAAAGGAAGATTATCTTTCTGTAGCTTCAAGACTAAGAAAGACGTAAGTTAGAGAAAAAGGGTTAGAAGTGAATAGACCCAAGAGATTTTACTCTGTGTTTTTTGATATAGTATGAAAATAATTTCTGCAGCACAAGTGTGTAGGTCCTCTGTAGAATCAACAGTGTCTTCTGGTCAGAGTCTCTCTTGTATTTACAAAGATTATTTCAGAATTTGCTCAGCAGTTAGCACATGATTAAGAAAGGTAGGAGGAGGAAGAAAAAAAAATATTAGGAAATGTCTTTAAGGGAAAAAAAAAAGATAAAAGAAGACTTGAAAATAAGCACCAAGAGTTCAGAAACATTAGGATGGCTTTTTTTTCTTCCCTTAAATTGTTTTACATTCTTACTCAATGGTTCCAGCTGCCTACTAAGTGATAGCTGGTCCAAAATCCCCACAGGTCTTTTTTTACACAGCATTTTTAAGAAGTATACAAAGTAAAATTTGTATTGATCCTCTCCAAAATACCAATCAGTACTAAAAAAGGCTTAATTAGATTATCCTAGTGTTTAACAGTGATTTTGATATAAATGTTGCAGGCAAACCAAAAACATGAGAAAAACATACAATGAAAAAGGAGAATTAAACAGCATCTTAACAAGCTCCCAGATGCACTTAAGTTTCTTCAACTGAAGTCTATATTTTGGTTCCTCAATGATTTAATCACAAAATTAGATTTCCAAATTGTAATACAATCCTTTCAAAGCAATAGGAGAAACTTTTAAGCTTGTCTGTGAAAGTAATTCTAGAAGAGAGAGAGCAAATGCATACCTTGAGCAAAATGAGAAAAAAGAACCGTGGCATGCAAAGCCCAGCAATTTGGCCACCCACACTTATGTTCAGAGATAACTAAAACTTCAGCTGGTATCTTAAGCACTCTGATAGCCCCTAATTCCACAATGCTCCTTAGACCACCAAAACAAAAAAAAATTAAAAAATAGACAATTAAAACCAAACAGAATACAAGTAACTGTATGTACGACCAAGGTGTACTGAGTACTTGCAAACCAATTACCAGTAGGTCACCTAATTCATATAGTTTCTAGGTCTCTCTCAGAAGGAAAGAGATACAGTCTAATGAAATCTTATCAAAGTACTTGCTAGCATACATTGTTTAGCAAAAGAAAATTAACAGAAAGAAAAAAATCTTCACATTTTGCTATCATCTCTTTGTTACATGACCTGACATTCACTCCCCTTTTCCCTGAATTTTTTTGCCTATATAAATTTGAAGACAGACAATATATTTTACAACTGCTACAGTTCCTACACAAACTGTCATTCATCAGTGACAGAAAACAGTATCCTATGCCAAAACAGAGAGGTAACTACTCTAGAGAATATGTACCAGATACACACTTTTTATTCCATGAAATTATGCAAAACATCTTCAGAGAAACACTATAGTTTAACAGTCTGCAGAAAGCTCTAAGGGTTTCATAGTCCCAAAAGCAAAAATTTCAAAATAGCAGAGCTAAGTCATTCCTTTCATATGCAAAGATGTGACATTAATGCTTGAAGTTAAAGGCAACATGGTAACTCCTAAGTGCTGAAGTTCTAAGAACAAAATAATTTCTTTTGGTAATTTTATAGTTGTATGTTTGGTTTCAGCTACAATGAATCAAGAAGGGACCAACAAGCCCCTCTCTGAATATTATGGCAGTTCATGCAGAAGGTCTTGCTTGAGAGATGTGGTTTATGTTGTAGACAACGAATCAGTCTAACTGAATGGCAGGAAGACTATTTTGGTTTCTGGCCCTCAAATCTAAGGAGAACAGTACCTTTTTTATGTTCAGAACACCAACATGAACACATACAAACAAAGCCTCTGTACAAGGATAATCAAGGATTCCTAGCTAGAAATAAGTTACATTACTATTAACAAACCCACACCCTTTAAAATATTCTAAGTAGCTAAAATGAACAATTGCGAAATCTAACTTAACAGAACACACAGTTAAAAAATAGTGCTTGGACACAATCCCCACCCAATGGAAACCATCACCGTTCAGTGAAAAAGCAGCAAGATAGATACCAAATCTCCCATCTCACATTATAATAATATAGTAAACAATCCAGTAAAAGAAATATTGTCTAGATAATTGTTACTGTTTGCATGACAATTATGATTGTGTCTTTGTCTGAATTATGATATTGATAAAAGTCAATTTACATTGTCAACCTTCAATAACGTATAGGGTATGCTGAAATACTTCTTTTCATTCACTCAGTCATCAATAGAATAAAATAGTTTATCTTTGTAATGCACACACAAAAACAGGTAGAAGAGTCTTGCACAATAGCTGTTGGGATAATGACATCAACAAACGCAGTGTTACATCTCATTTCTTCTGTGTTCTTAAATGTTCTGTGCTTACCAAACTAAAGGTATAATCCATCTAACAAAGAGTACAAAAATACTCTCCTGTGTAAGGAAAGAAATGGTTAAACGTGTCCAAGAACACTGAGTTGGAAAAATAATTGCTAGGAGCAAACTTTTTTAAAACAGTAAACCTAATATATGGCTTGTGTAATGAATATTTTAGGATATGAATTTGAAATGAAAGCTATCTTTTTAAACAATAGATAAATTAAAATCTACCAGTTCATGAACTAAACACTTAGACTTTTCCATACCAGATAGAATGCTCTGCTTTCCAAAATATTTAAGCTAGAGCTGACTAGTTGCTATTTAAGACGCGTATCTAAGACAAAAATTATTCTCTCAGGTTCAGCACTATGTTTTATTAAAAAAGCAACTTGTAGCATTTCTAAAATTCATTATCTTGAAATTGGGGCCTGTGAAAGACATCAATGAATTCAGGGCAGAGAATATTTCTTAAGGTAGGGCAGTTCATCTCATTAACTTCTATAAGTTTTACTTAAAAGACACTTATTTCTATTGACATATTCCCAAGCAATCCAATGGACCTCAGCCATTCTGTAATACATGTTAAACAAATATTTTAATCCAAATAATTTATAAATAACACACAAAGTTATTTGTGTAATTACAAGAATAAGTAAATATGGACCTATCACTCTAGAAACACAACAAAAATACGATAAGTGGAAAGCAGCTTCTATAGAGGATTATTTTTGCTACATATTTTCTATTATTTATAGGACTGTACCTGTATGAAAATGAATCAAAGAAAATTATGAACTCCATGTTCATGGACTGATGGAAAAAAGTACTATAATTAATTACCAGAAATAATAATCAGTTATTGCTTCAAAAAGTTGAAGTTTCACAGATTTCCATGTACACAATTTATTGTAATTTTACTTATACTACAATTTCAAAAATCAATTAACAGCCTCACTCTGTTACAGTTAGTTACTAGATAACGAGTTCAAAGGTCTTAGACAAATAGTAGTTGAAAAGCAACAGTCATGCCTCTCAAGACAGGTGGTGCTTTAAGCTAAATAGAGGTCTTGTCTGACTCTCTTTCCAATAATTAAGACATTTTTTCCCCCAAAGGCATTTTCTGAAATTCATTAATCATCATAACTAAAAAATTCCTAAGTTAAAGATTTACATTTATGCAAAGTTTATGTGGATCTAGGTCCAGATATCTTTCAACTACTCAGAAATGCAGCTGGAATAGATCCATTGATTTCCAAGAGTTAGGTAGCCTAACCCAAAGACAACAGAAATTATTGCAGTTTCTCATTGATCGCATATCCTACAATTCATATATTTTATTCTGAAAGATTCTGAATATTTATTATTCTGAAAATACAGCCTGATTTAAAATATCACAGTCTATAAGCACTGACTGTATTTTACATACATCAAAGCAACTAGGCTTCACTAAATGCTTGCTTACTCTAAATACTGACCTAGATCTTTTCGGTCTTTCTTTAGCTTCCAAAGAGTCTCCAAGTAAATAATAATAACGACAACAACAATAATAATAATTCTCACAGCTAAATTAGGCTTCAGTATACATAATTCCATAAATGAAAGAAAAATGCTTATGGCAGAATGTGGTGGTGCATTCATTCCCCCTCTCCCCTGGACCACTCTACAATCTCAGAAATTCCATCTAGGCCCTAGCCTTTGTGTAACAAGTTGCATGGTTAAGCATCCCTTGACCATACCAGGAACTCTTGCATGGTTAAGGCAGGGAACAGCACTGACTGTACCAGGCACTCCTGTTAGCTGATCAAGGTGTGTAATGACAGCAAGAAGAATAGGATAATCCATCATTCCCTAACAGCCCTGGAGCACTCCTTATCAGGTTCATAACCCAAGTGGAATGACACCACGATTACTGAAATCCCATCATTTTACTAATGACTAAAGCCAATCATCTTGCAAACCTATAAACAGCAGTCCCAAGTGAGACCCTCTGAGATCTTCTGGACTGCAGCGGGCTGCAGCCAGCATCTTCCTCTGAGTGGGACGCCTCTCAGAGTTTCGCAAACTCTCCAGTTTGTGAAACATTGGACGACCGTGCCGAGCCAGCAATGGCACCTGAGCTAAAACCTTCTCCTCCTCGAGGATCAACCCTGGCCCGTTGAGAAATGCTGAGACATTTGAAGTGAGTATTTTCACAGAACTCAAGGGGAATTTTTAACAGGTATACCTTTGTTCATATATATATATATATATATTTATGTCTGTGTGCGTGCATGTGTGAATCAATTTGAGTACCCGATAGCAAGTATAGTATAAATATTACCACTTCAAATCTATAATTAAGTCACTGTTGTGATTGTAGTAAATTCTATTAACTCAATTTGCAAATGTTAAACTAATCAATGATTAAGTGCTGCTAAAATCTTGTGATCCACCTTAAATTGTGAATGAACCTTAGAATGCTGCTAAATACATACAATCTTTTAGATATAAACCATTGACCTAGTCTGGGACTAGAAGTGGAGCTAGCCAGTCTTCTCTGAACCTCATGACTCAATGGGAGGATTTCTTTATTCCTCATACCCTTTCCTTTAGACACGAACCACTGATCAAGTCTGGATTCAGCTGCACCTAGACTCCTCTCTAAGAAGGAGTTTAGAAAGCACGGGGGTCCATTCTGAACCTCGTGACTCAATGGGAGGGTCCTCTTTACCCTTTTGTTTCTCCACTCCCACTGTATAAATCATTCTGATTAGATTCTAATTTTATTTTCCTTTGTATGTTTTAATAAGTAATAGAGTGAACCTTGCCATCAAATTCTGTTAAGTTGCATTTTTACAAACTTCTATTAAAATCACTTTTGCCGATACCCTTGATGGTGATTCTTTAAGCAGCCTAAACCACTCATTTGCGACACAGCACTCCCATTTCACCAGAAGAAAAATAACTGGAAGAGACAGAGGCCATCAAAATGGCTATTATCAAAGCATGATACAAATGCTCATACTTCCATTATGTAAAAACAACTTTACAACTTTAAATACTTCATTCCCTTTTAAGTTTGTAAATCAAACTGGTTTACCTTTTTTCCCTAGCTTCACGTTAAAATGGAACTAAAAATCTACCTAACAAGCAGAACTGAATTCATTCAGTTACTTCTTCCAAGTGATGATACTTTATAAATTTGTTTCACAATTTTAAAGACTTCTTTTATCCATGTATTTTCATTAGATCAGAAGCAAGTAACTCTGAGGTACTGAATATCTCTAATACTCACCAAGAAGCTACAGATTCTCAGCGCTTTCTCAAAATTAGTTCTACAGAGAAAATAAGTTTTAGGATACAGGTGGGTAGAACTTGCACAGCCCAAATGCAAGCTAACATTTTCCTAGAATTTACCTGTTTGAGAGCTCATATGAAATTATGAATTTAAGGTAGAATTTATGCCACAGAAACCTTATGGGTTTAAAGATTTTTGCAACCTCAGAACAAGCAGTACTTTCTAGTTTTCATTCACCCAGTGCTCACTGGAAGACTGAAAGTTCAAACAATCCGGAATACAATTTGGAACAGGAATCTATAAACAACACTCAAGAAAAAAAGTAGTAAGATTATGCTGTTCTGATTTCTATTACTAGGGCCAGAAATAAGGATTTTGCTTTTCTTGGCCACTTGGGGTAAAAAAAAAAATAAAAAACATAAACTGTCGAGAGAGTGAAAGAAACACTGAACATGAGCAACAGTAACTGTGAAACCACGGAAACAGATTCTGGATCAGAGATGTGGTTGAGAAAATAGGTATTTCTGCAAATTGATATTAGGCTTTCAATCAAAACCAGCACAGTAAGACTGCCTAGATGGGATATTAAAGATTTTTTTGCCTGAAATATATTCATTCCTATTCCAACTGCATGTTACCTGAAAATATAAAATAATGAGGACATTTTGTTAATTATATTTTACCCCGCTAAAATCTCTACAGATTTCCTTAAAAAACCTGAACATAGCTAGTGAAGTTGGTAGAATAAAGAGAATGAGAAGCACGGATGGTACTTTGAACTCATTTCTGTCACAGTAAAAATTTACATTTCAATTAATTCATACCCGTGTTGTAATCTATTCACAGCTTTTAAGACCATTGTTTTTTTTTCCTTTTACATTTTGTATTGAAATACCTTGATTAACTCAGAATTTCACAATTACTTTACAGAAAAGTCTTCACATTAGTACCGCATAAATAAAAGGCTATCAAAATCAATATGATAACATCAGTGACAGAATATGTGCTTTTTGTTTATACTTCAAAGCAGAGATTTTAATACATTAAATACATGTCAGAATGCGTAACAAAACTCTGCATCAACATGCTTGTATTTCCCCTTCCCTTCCTTTCTTTCTGCCTTCAAAACTATGCCTCTATCTATTTCTTGACAAGTTTTTTTTCATTCAAATGTTAATATATTACATCTGAGTTGGTAGCATAGGCATGAAAGAGAAAGATAAGTGATACATCTTAGTACCTTTTCCTGTGAAATTACATTAGCCTTCTGGGATACTGGATAGGATGAAGCTGCAGATTCAAAGATCATTACACTGCTTATTACCCTTTGTATTTATCTTCAGTGCTGCTAAAGCTCTACAGAAAATCTAATTTCTCTGAAGCTGCATTAATGTCGAAACCACCACTTTTTGGATGCCAGACTTCATTTGAACTGGTAGATAATGCACAAAAGGATCTAATATCAATCACAGGGAATTATATAAAAGCTAAAGGTTTGGCATATTTGGCAAAGAATTCAACCAATGCTCTACTTATGAATTACTGCAGGATCTTTGCTCTTCTATTCAGTTCATGTTTTGCTAAGCAGAAAGATGAAGTGTTGAGCAACGGAGTCAAGGTTGTACTTAATCTTTCCTCATTCTGTTATCGCTTGAGAGGTTTTTCTGACTGATATGGGTAACTTTTTCAATCTCAGCAATAGTAACTTTAGAGGAAATGGTACAGGGCATGCCTAAAGGAGGGAAAAAAGTTCCAGCATAAGCTCGTTTTTGGGGACCAGCTAGTATTCCAGTCAAAACAAAGTAGAAAATAGAACATCTCTCTCCCTTCCCACTCCACTTTTTTAAACAAAAACAAAACAAAAATCACAATAGGAGCAACAGCGAACCAATATTGTCTTCTCACTGATGTATGCCAATGACTGGCTACTATTTCAATAATAAGCTTAAGATTTCAAATACAAGCATAAAAAAAAATTACATATTTGTATTATATAAAACTGACAAAGCGTGTCCATGTCCTTCAGAATGGTTTCCATTTCATTCACCTGGTTCTAATTAAAAATAATCCAGTACGTGGTGATTTGTAAGAATTATACTTCAATCTGTTTCTGCTGATGATAGCAGCTAAACTGATCTTAAGATTCTCTTCTGCCTGGAGTAATACTAAGAGATTAATTATATCCTGTGTCAAAAAGAGGGATTCCAGCTTTCAATCCAAATAAGAGACCCTCAGGCATTACCAGGTGCCTCTAATGGAAAGACCACTACAAAGGGCAACACAGACTCATAGAATGGTTAGGGTTGGAATGGACCTTTAAATATCACCTAGTTCAACTTCCCCTGCCATAGGCTGGGACATCTTTCACTAGATCACAGCTTGCTCAAAGACCCATCCAACATGACCTTGAACACTTCCAATGATGGGGCATCCACAACTTCTCTGGGCAACCTGTTCCAGTGTCTCACCACCCTTACTGTAAAAAATGTCTTCCTTAAGTCCAATCTAAATCTACCCTCTTTTAGTTCAAAACCATCACCCCTTGTCCTATCACTACAGGGCTTGCTAAAATGTCTCTCTCCATCTTTCTTATAAGCCCCCTTTAGTATTGAAAACTGCAACAAGGTCTCCCCTGAGCCTTCTCTTCTCCAGACTGAACAACTCCAACTTTCTCAGCCTTTCTTCTTAGGAGAGGTGTTCCAGCCCTCTGAACTGTTAATTGTTTTTGACCTAAGTTTTACTCACCTTAAGCTCGCTGTCTTTTACCTATCATTCACATGATGATAATAGGAATGAATCTTGTTGAACCAATCTGTTTTTCTCTGTAATGACACTTTCACCATGGAGTTTTAACTTCCGTTATTACTGCTTGAAGTAATTTTCCTTGTAGTGAGAAACATCTTTAAATTTAGCCTGATGAAACTTGACCTATAGTATGAACATGTACATATGAGCCACTCTAAGCTAAACTTATAGTAAGTGAAAGAAAGTCAAGGTATTAAAGAGGATGTAGATTTCACCTCATCTGTAGTAGATACATGAAACAGTTCAGATGAACCATGTAGACATGGTTTAGTGGTGGACTGGCAGTGTTAGGTTTACGTTTGGACTCGATGATCTTAAGGGTCTTTTCCAACCTAAATGATCCTAAGATTCTATGATTCTAGAAATTCCTGTTTGCCTTTACTGAATTCAAGTGATTTGGGAGCTCACTAGCTCAATTCTACAGGTCTGCTTTTAGACATCTAAAATTAACTAAATAAATTCTACCCATCAGGTCTGTATTTCAAAGGATATTACAGATGCCTTCTTTATATACATTGTACAGCATCTACTACCCTTTACATTACGTCTGATTTTTAGTAGACACTATTACTTCATTTGCTATTTAATTTGGACATACAGATGAAAAATATCAGTCATTTAAGAGGAATTTTAAAGGCAAGCTGAAACAAAGTCAGACATAAGACACGCCCACTGTGTGAAGTGCAGATTAGCAACTGCAGAATAATCAGTGGTTTAGAGATCCTCTAACCCCAGTGTTTTGCTACTATCATGGTCCAAAGAAATAATTTCACCTGGACCTTCCTAAATAGCAATGTGGGAACTAATTTGTGAGACAGTGACATTCCTAATCCTCATCCTTCATTCAATTAATTAATTAATTTATAATTTTCAGAAGTTTTATATATGTGTGTGTATAGAGACACACACACCCCCTTGCATGTGTCCTTCTGATTCAGTCTTTTATTTAACTAATTTAGTCTTTTATTTCATTTATTTATCTAAAACCTCCTTTGAAATATATCGTCAATCTGTCTCACCTTATTACTTTAAGAGAGAAAAAGTCTATGTTAAAAAGGAAAGAAAGAATTAATTTAACATTCTTTGAAAATTTTTGTCTTCCCCAAAAAGAAGCAGATAACAGTGTCCTTCAGGAAACATCTCCACTTCTGAAACACTTTACTTACCTATTGCCCCAAACATTTGTCTCATTGTCATAATAATTGATACTGTGAATGCTTGTAAAAATGAGTTCAATTTTATAAAATGGAAAAGTGATATCTCGGGTTTTGTCTGTTAATATATGAAAGAAAATGTTAAAGATATGTTAACATTTTTCCTCTGGGTGTTTTGTTAAAAGATTGCTAATGCCTAGACATGTATTTAAAAGGCTTTAAAAACACGAGTAACACAAATGCAAGTAGTTAACTAATAGGGATCAGCATGTGTGTCCATTACACAGTAGGAGTTGTAAGTAAAATTTCTGAAGATAAACTGTTAGAATTGACCTGAAATGCAGCAAAGAACCTGAAAGAAAAATATCTACAAGTTTCAGTGACATTCAAAACATAGGAAAAGACTTAGGAATGTGCTGCTTTACTCACTTTTATAATTATAAATATTTGTTGCTCAAAGCTCCTATAAATTCTGTTCAATAACCTTTATCCAGCCAAACACAAAGTTTGAGCTAATGTCCAGTTAGGAATATCATCCCAAACCTTCTTCAGTTTTGATTCTCTATACTGTATTTTGGACTTTTTGACTATCTAATTAGAAATGGTTTTCTAGTTCATACCTGTTCCTGCTTTAACTCTTGGCATTTGGTGAGTAAGACACAGTGTTATTTCTGTGACCAAAGCTCTGTCTTTTCATCATAAGTTTACAGAAAAATAATACAGGTTTAAAATGTCTCAACCGACAGACAAAGAAGTGGACAGAAATATCATTCAGCCCTTAATTGGAAATATAACTATTTCTTGATAAGAGAAAACACAGAAAAAATATATAGGAGTAGGACTATTTTTCTCACCATTGAAAACATTAGTAGAAAATAGCATAGTAGCAACTGTAGTCTTATAACCCAGTAAAATACAGGGCTGCCCTTATGAGAACAGGTCACAGGCTTTGTGTTAAGCTAACACCACCTCTATTAAGATATTCAGACATCCCAGAGTTTATATTCTTTCATAAAGGAAAAAAAATTGACTACAGTTTTGTCAATTTCTACCCAATGATTACCTATACTCTACTGTTACCTGTATGTATTTTATATGATATATAGATAGTAGTACATATATTCCACATAAATTTTATCTAGATTTCAAAAACTCAGCCATAAAAGTCCTTTTTAGCTGAGTTATTTCTCAGCTAATACTGATTCTTCAAGAAAAGTGAACTTAGTTTTAAATAACACATATTTTTTTCATAGAAAGCTATCTACATAAATATTTTGCCTTGTCACCTTAATTAATGGGAAGCAGTATTGCCATGTCTCAGTAATATCATTAAACACTGGATTTTTTTCCCCTGTATGTTTTGCATTTAAAGTGCACTTTTTTCTTTTTGAGATTACAGTAAATTATCTTCACTTTTTAGGTAAATTTTCTCAGGTATTTAGACAGTCACAAAAAAACCTTCCAATTCAAGCATGACTCATTTAATTCCTTTACTTCAATGTAGCATTTTTCATTAGTTCCGCATTTGAGATCTCAGAAGATCTGTCTCATTAATCAGAAGCAAAATTCCTTCAATAGTATTACCTGTAGCAAGTCTGTATGACTGCAAATTATTAAATATATATATACAAATTTCTGTAAAGATTAGTGTGAAATGAAACATAATTTATAACTTTGGAATAAGAAAAAAAAATCCACAGAGAGTATTATAACTGTGGATAAATTAGAATTTGCCTATGCTGCTTTTCTATTATTTTATTTTCTTTTTTTCTGCCTCTTAATAACGGGAAGCTGTGGAATAATTGCTGAAGGTGACTTAGAAATTAAATTTATATTTGCATTTTAAGGAAAGGTACAGCATTGAAGAACCTTTCAGGGTGGAGTGTGGTGGATATGCAAGGAATCATCCCGCAGAAGTTCCCTAGGCAACCTTAGGTGTTGGCAACACCAGGGGAGCTTGATGTGCTGACTCTAAGAGAAACTGCACAGAGAGTGGAGTTGAGTGAAGACACGGCGGCCCGGCTCTGTGATAAGACGGGAACTGGAAGGTACTATGGAACTAATAAGCTGCATACTTACTACCCTGAGACAACAGTACTATCCTTTGGGTGAACTTTGCTCCTTATAATCTCATTATAATACCAAAACACACCTCCATCACAAAAGCTACCCGCCTCCAGGGTGCGACCACCCCTCACTGAGCTTGCACTCTGAAATTTTCCTAGTCTATACCTCTAAAACCAAAGCAAGAAACTTTTACACCAATTACAACAAAGGTATGTATGACTAGAGTCACTCAAGCTCCACCTGAAAAGTAAAAATAGTATAAAATGGCTTAAGAGAGGAGGGATGTCAGGGAAGATACCATTGCAGACCACCTCTGACACCTGGGATCAGTCAACGGGCTGAGCCTCTCTTGCCCCCCACAGGGAGGCTTTTGGATAACATTCGAACACTGGGTTATACTGAGTGCTCTTCAGGAAGCTTAGAAATCTCTATAGAGTTGTTTTATAACTTAACACGTTTGTAGCCAGGCTGTATTACTCATATTCTTGGTATTTGCACATGCTTTGCAGACAGTAATTTTATCACCAACAATCCAAAAGAACGCGTGCATTTGTTGCTTCAATAAACTGCACTATTCATTAATCTAGCCGTGAGAGTTCTCATTGAACGTGACCAAATTCCTTAAGTATGGCTGTGCTAGTTCATGGAACATGACTAGACTGAAGGTGTATGATGTTATTAGTGCATCCGTAATTGTGATAGTTCAATATATTGAACGCGACCAGACTTGTAAGACTGAATTGGGCATCACTCAGAATCTAAGCCCAGACACCCCCAGCCCCTCTGATGTCTGAGAACAAGCTGGAACGCAAGGGGGTTTATCTTCTACCAAATTACTTTGCTGTTTAATGCAACAGAAGCCCTACACCTAGACAAAAAAAAATAAATTGTTACTGCAGCATTCTTGTACACATGGACAACAAAAACACCAAGAGTCCGTAAAAGCTGTAAGCAAGCAATACTTTTGTGATTAATCAATACAAGGTATACTTTCTCCCTCAGAGGCCGATATGAAGTTCTAATCAAGCTAAAGATCACAGTAATTAAATAAAAAATACCTACACAAGAAAACCCAACAAAAAATCCCACAAATCCCCACCTTCTACAGACTGCAAGATGGACAGTGGACACAATGCTCAGCAGTTACGAACCATGAAATAAAATGAATATATGAGGAATAGGGCTGCAATCATATAAACAAAACATCAAGAAGTCAGATCAAAGCACTGTAAGATGTGGAGAAATCTATTGTAGGAAAGCAACTAAAATGCATTACGAATTTCAAAAGCAGGCAGAAAATACTGTGAGAAAACCAACTTACTTCCTTAAGACTAAATTTAAAAAAGGAGTAAAAATAACATTAACAAAACCAAAATAGTTCTTTACACAAGAGAAGGAATAAATATCGAGAATCAGTGATGAATTTGTAAAGGGTGTTACCTTAGTAAATGAAAGCATAAGGTTCACAACAAAACAGAATTCTGAATAAATTAGACCATTATTGCTGTTCCATTAATTGTCTAAGATACAAGAACTGAGATGCTACATTCAGGAAATCACTTTTTTTTTTTTTAATCTAAAAGACCACAAACTAGACAGGTGTTTTGAGACCTGATGTAAATTAGACCAAGTCAGAGTGGCATAGACTTGGATTTAGACTATTAAATTACTATTTAGATTACTGTTTGTGTTTGACATTCAAATGCATCGAGTTCTTGATTTAATATACACCTTAAAAAAATACACAAATAACAATTACGTAGTAATACTGTCTATACATTGAAAATCATTACCTTACAATTTTTATTTTCTTTCACAATTGCAGGTAGAGGCTGATTGCTTATCTTCCAAGTTCGCTAAATCCATGCACTGCAGGTCTGTAGAATTTTGATATCTAGTCATTAAAGTCTCACAAAAAATCTCAGGCAATGAATGGCAAAAATCTTTTAACATTTCAGCCGCCTCAGACAATGTCCAAACCACTTGTGGCAGATAAACCCTTGCACAGCCTTTGTGTGATTCTCGTTGCATCTCATGTATATATAGTAAACTACTAAAATAGTTATAACAGCATGCCACAAAGAATAAAAACAACACACTGTTGAAAATAAAGAATAAATATTACCATCAATGATCTAAAAACCCATCCATGATCTAAAAAACAAATCTAGAGTTTAAAAAATTTCCTTGAAGGGGTGGTGAGGGAACCATGTTTAAGCATAAGAAATCTCATGAGTATGCATGAGAAAGAAAATTTCTGGAATGGCACAGTTATCCCAAGTCCAAATCAGATATGTCCAAAGAATTGACTGATTTTAATGCCAAATCAACCATTTAGTGTGCACAAGCAACTTCATCCTCGAATAGCAACTCTAAATACCATACATACAAACCCCAAACTTATTTGAACATTAAATACAAAGCTAAGTATGTAATTACCTTAATGTGAAAATGGTATATGTATACATTTCAGCTTTTACTTTAGAGGTAATACAGAGGACATACAATCTTTTAAAGCAAACTTCCTAAATATCAGATGATCTTAATTTTAAATACTACATTTCTTTTCAGCTGCATACTAGCATTGGGCATACTTTATTCATATATTTTCTTTTCCTATAATGCTGTTTCCTATCATAAGATTCTCCTACCATACCCAAAACTTAAAATATTCCTGAAGTCGTCACTCTCAAGCTAGTAGTAGTATTCTGCTACTACTAGTCTCTCAAAACACAGAGGCATACATGCAAAAATGTCTGAGCTTGCTGGACCACTATTCCAGTAATCCAACTTAAATCAGTTACAAGTTGAACTATCCTGGGCTATGGATTTAGCAATGAACTGTACTACTCTCACCTTTCCAATGACCTTTCCTACCATCAAATTATTATTTTGTACCTTTCTAAGTACATCGTATTTGCCAGAAAGAAAAAAGAAAGAACTAATAAAAAGCAAAATGAAGCAATAATAATAAAAAAAACAAACTACAGTACCTTGCTGTTGTGCATGAAAGCACAGCAATATTTTTAATCATATGAAAAGGATGTCAGATAATTTTCATAGACTTCTCCACCAGAGGTACACTGAAGGAGAAGACAGATATTGTAAAGATAATGAGCTATCACAACTGGGGGAATTTTAGCCTGAGAAATGTCATAATAAAGAATCATAGATAGATTGAAGTTGGTAAGGACTCCTGGAAGTCATCTAGTCCAAGGCTGCTTAAAGCAGGATTACCCTCCACATTGGACCAGGCTCCTCAGAGCAATGTCTGGCCCAGTCCTGTCAGTCTCTGGGTAGCTTGTTGCAGTCACTGACACTCTCATGGTGAAGAATGTTCTCCTTATGTCCAATTAAGGCTTTCCCTGTTACAGCTGGTGACTGTTTCCACTTGCCCTTTCATTGTGTGTCTTTAAGGAAAGCATGGCTCTGTCTTCTCTCTAAATGCCTTTAAATGGAAATACAGCAACTAGATGCCCAGCCTTCCTTTCTCCAGTCTGAAAAAAAACTCTGATCCCTTGACCTCTCCTCTTTCAGCATGCACTCCTACCCTTAACTGTCTTGGCAGCCCTTCAATGGCTTCTCCAGCATGTCAGAATCTCCTGCACTAGCAGGCCCAAAAACAGATCTTGGTGGATAACAAGTTGAATTAGCAGTGTACCCTTGTGGCAAAGACGCAATGTAGTAGCAAGACTGCAGCCAGGAGATGGAAGGATGTGATTATTCCCCTCTGCTCAGCACTTGTGAGACCACACCTTGAGTACTGGGTGCAGCATTGGGCTCCCCAGTGCAAGGAAAACATTGATATACTGGGGCAAGTACAGGACGGTTAGGTGCCCAGAGTGCATGATAGCTGAGGAAAGAATGTTTTCCCCACCCTTAAGAAGAGAAGACTGGCAAAGACCTTACTGCCTTCTTTAATAGGAGGACATAGAGAAGACACGGCCAGACTCTTCTCAGAGGTTCACAGAGGTAAGACAAGGGACTACAGATATAAAATGCAACACAGGAAATGCTGACTAGGAAAAAAAAGAAAAAAATATACCATGAGAGTCATCAAATACTGGAAGATTGCAGAATTTCAATCCTTAGAAATGTTTGAAACTTGATGGGGCAAGACCTGCAGAGTCTGATCTAACTGGACCTGCTATGAGCAAAAGTATGGACAAGAGGAACTTTCTCCCACCCTAAATAAGTGTGATGCAAATTACAGGAAAAGTTAGTACAAACATAGGCTGGCAACATTTCTCACAGGCCTGAATATACATCAAAGCAAAACTTCAAAACAAAGATCAAGGAGTATTAAGTAGTTCAGTGCCCATTTCTTTTCCAGTGTAGGGTTTATTTTTTCCTAAGTCAAGTGTCTCATCTATGACTGATATATGTATGTCAAGTCACCTACATCAAGCACTGGAAAAGCTCAAGTCTCTTCATTAGCCTACTTTTAGATATTAATTTGAAAAATTCCATTAAAAATATACATAGATAAAACCACATACTGAAAACTGGTAAACATAAATTCAATTTCTTGGAAGAACTGGTTACCTTAGTTACCACACAGGCAGTTTAAAACAGTTTCTGTACTGCAGCAAGTATTGAATTTTTTGTTACTATCCTGTCTTTTACTTTTGCAATGCAGCAGAAGAAACAGACCAAAGTACCTTAATGAACCTACAAGTAAAAACATTTGGGTTGTCAGACACTAACACTGGTATCTTTCCACAAACAAAACAAGGGAGATTTGAGTTAGACTATGGCATCTAATGTGCAGAAATGCTCAGAGCTTCCATCTGCAACTGAAGCCAAAGAAGCTGTGCTTGAACATACTGAACTTACATACTGATACCTGTTTGTAAATATTCACTGTTCCAGATGGAATATTTAGCATTACTGGATACTTCAAACTTAAAATCCCACCATACATACTTTGTCACTTACTATGAGAGTAAGGATAAAAATGGGGTTACCACCTTCCATGATACTATAAAAACAAATTAATTAAGGATTGTGAAGCTTTTGGGTACCGTAAAGATAATTGTTACAGAAAAAAGGTAGGACAAAATAAGAATTTTGTCTTTAGAGCATGACTTAATGCTTATTAATGAATAAGGAATGAGGTCATGCACAGTGATGAAAAGAAAAAAAAAATTAATTAGCACTTACTCTTTGAACTTTGTCCAACCTATAAAATTAATAAGAAAGAGTTTCCATGGAAATACTACACACATATAGAATTTTAGTGTATATATAAATACAAGGGGATGAGATGCTATATAAGGTAATACAGTTGGTCTTATTTATGATATTCTCTGAAATCCTTAATTATATTATTTTGTTGTCAGGGTGGTTAAGAAGGTTCTATTAAACTATTTTATGTCACTAATGCCATTTATCTAGCAAAATACCTTCCATAAAATGACACTTCAGCAACAGCTACTTTGCTAAAACTTTTAGCACTGATTCTATACTACTTGCATCCTGTTTTTTATTGTGAGAACCCCAAAATAATTAAGATGCAGACAGTGGGAAGAACGTACATTAATACTGCTTCTCATTTTCTTATAATTGTGAACTAATATTATCCTACTGCTTTTAAGTCTTCTTCACAGTTTGAAGTAACATTAATTAAAAACTGGCACATGTTTTATTCACAAATATTTTAAGGACTCAGAACAAATGCTTTGAAATCTCACAGATGAAAAATTCAGTATTTGCCTGCAATATCTTCTACAATCCTGCAAGCAGTAGACTGTCTCCTTTACTATTTCCTACATTGTTTTCTTATAAATTATTTGAGGAATAAACTAGAAGAGGCTCAATTAAGCATTTAAAATTTGATTTAAATGCTGTTGTCTTTAAAACATAACTTTATTTTCTAACTGAACTGGTTGTTAAAACTTTTAGATTAACCAAGACATTTATATTTTCTGTAAAATTACTTTAGATTCAAAGGAAATTATTTCTATAAATTAATTCTATAATCTATTTCTAATTCTAAACCAATGTCTATAAACTATTTCTATAAACTAGTAACCATAACCTGCATTAGAATACAAACTGTTTATACAGCAATACATATCCTTCAACAATGCTTTAAGGAATGATGGTCCTAAAATATATATTTATGACAGACGGCTATAACTTAAAATAAATTCTCTATTATGGACAACTTCATTAATGAAAAAATATAATTCTTATAATGCATTTTGCAGGCCCGGCATAAAAATTTTTTTCTAAACCTTTAGGAACAACAGGAGCATGTCTGAGCAAAACAAGGCTATAACCCTCAAAAGCATCTCTACAGTTGATATAGAAAAGTAATAAAATATCTTACAGGAAATATCTGCCAAAATAAGTAAGAGGTAGAAAAAGAAACACAATTTTTTAAAAATCATTTTAATCTAATCTGAAGAAATACTGAAACACCACAACTGTAATTATGGTGCTAGTAAATAGTACTAAAAAGGACCAGAATTAAGGTTATTTGACTGTCTTAATGATGCCTTCATCTAAATATATTCAAATGTCAAATTTAATCATAACATTTAATTTTCCTTAATACTCTGCTTGACAGTTGTTTAAAACCTCTTTATCCTATATTACTAATACCATATCAACCCATCTTTCATTTTTATACAGTTAACATTTTTAATATATGCAAAAACATGAATATTCACTCACAAATGTAAGCTAGATTAACAGTACAATTACCAAAATACCAAAGGTTATTTTATGTAATCTCAATTATTTTCTGAGTTTTTCCTTTTCAAATTTTAATTAATCTTTCCAAGTACTAGCAAAAAGGATGTGAAATTTTTTAATGCGAAACTGTACTTCTACTGCTCAAATCTCGGTTCCAAAACCCTGGGGTCAGGGGTGCAGGGAGAAGAGGGAAAGAAGGTGGAGAGAGAAAAGGAATATCGACCTTTATAGAAAAATAAATGGCCTAAACCTGTACTTGTAGTTGCAAACCTGAAACAAGTGGTAGTCAAGCCCAGTAAATCTGGGGTACCACCATTTTAGATTCTGAAGCTGAAAATTCTCTTGCTGTTCATACAATATCATGTGCAAAATAAATATAGTTTAAAATATCTGTTTATTCAACAAAGTATTAAATAATATCCAAATTGTCATGGGGCGCTGGCTAGAAAATACTGCCTCTGTATTGATATTTCAGGGGTCGTGAAGTACGAAACAAAAGCTCATGCATGATAACTAGTTATGTGTACACTGATGTAATAAGCTATCTGAATTCTAATACATGATCTCACTGTGGGAATATTAGACAGGGACTATACAGGTAAAACTTTTGTCCAAAGAGTACATTTAGAAGTATAAACTCACAGCAATTTTTACACAATTCCATTTAGTTAATTTACAAACATCTAAAATAATTATAAAATTTGCACAGCTGTTCCAAACAATCACTTTTGTTTCCAATATGAAGGTTCCAAAAAGATAGCCTTTTTGCCCAGAGTTGAGCAGGAATGAAAATTACATTTCACAGGCAAGGTACAGATTTTAGAATTTAGCCTTATTAAAATTTTTAGACACCCTCTCCTTGGAGGTATGCTTTCTTTTAAAAGATCTAAAGCCTTTAATAAGTTGACTAAATTCTTCCTAAAAGATCATTTTTTTGCCAAAAGTACACAGAACTATATAAAACCAAAAGTTAATTGGTTTATTAGTGAATTTATTAACCACTGAATGAAATCTATGATTTCAGGTGCCTTAACAATATTTGCTGTTATTTACATACATTTGCAGAATAATATTTAGCATGCTTTCTCAGAAGAAAGAGGCTATCACAGAGCTTCAAAATTAAAAAAAAATCTTGTAAAAAAATAATGAACTAGCTGGATTCCAATTCCTGTGCATGATAAAGCAGGTGCAATTTGCTATTAATGACAACTTATTTTTAGGTCAAATACAAAATCCTTAAAATAAATTCTACTTGTAAACAAATAAAAAAAATGTACAGCATACTTTTACAATTCCTATTTATGAATGTAAAAAAACCACCTTTAACTATTCTATTCACTGAAGCATAACAACATTTCTTAAATTCATTCATGAAACAGGTTCCATTTTTTACATATGTAGTGAGAAGATACAGTTATAATTTCTGAGTACATCAGTTCAGGAAAAATGGACACAAAATGACCACAGTATTTTTAAAATGCTTTTAAAACAAAAGTTTTGATTCATTTTTAAGATTCCCTGGCCAAGAAAGCATTTGCTAAATAATATTTTCAAGTCAGCCAAACAGAACTGTAATGAGGTAGTTGAGGAAGATAAATCTCTGCAGTCTGTTATTGTACTGCTTTTATCTTTCAGAATTAGTTCGTATGAAGCTTGTTGAAAAAAATAAGAAATAGATTTATTTATTTTTCAGCACTGCTCAAATCTTCTGACTCCAAGTTCATACATGTGACTTTTAGGGCAATGCTGAAATGATTCAGTGATGCCTACTTCTGGAAAATATGATTTAGGATTCATATAGGTATGAGCAAACAACAATTTCTGTGACATTTATTATTTAAAAGGGAATAATTATACAGTGAAACTTGTTGCTGCCAGCTGAACACGTTAATACAAAACATGTTCAGGTAATTTTGAACTGGTGTCCCACTTAAATCTGGCTGGGTTGTTTGGTTTTTTCTTTGTTTGTTTGTTTTTTAAACCCCTTCAAAGAGTGTGTCCAGTAACAAAAAGTTCTTGACTTTCAAGAAAGACTGACAGGCTGCCTCAAATTTTTAGGCCAACAGCAGTGACCATCCATTAAAAGAATGTATAATTACTAGTATTTCTGGTTGTGAAAATAAGCGCTTTGGCCATCAGCACATTGGCAGTAAGGATTACTGTTCTTCAGAAAGAAAACCCAACCAAAACAAAAAAGCGTCTTTTTAAGAATGCCTGTCATCCATGGAAATTAACAGAAAGGCTAAAACCAGAGATGAATTCTTTAATTCCTGCTCCTGCAACCACAGCACTGTGACAGGTATACCTTTTTCTCAGATAAAACAAATTCTGAATAAATAGTATACCATACCAGATGGCCATCCTTCATAAAGTAAAATACTGCTCTAGCCTTTTTTTAATGTTGTATCAGTGTTCATAGAAGGGTGTCACAGGCATTACAGAAGCTTTACCACAGAAGTTACTCAAACTGCAAGAGGTTTGGGAATTAATTTTATCTAAAATCTAAGCTGTTCCAGAGTTCAGCTATAGGATCATTCCACCTCTAATGTGTTTCTTTCTATAGAGGACAGCTCGAATCTTCTGTCACTGAAGGCCGGATGGAAATCACGGGACAGTAACCTGCAGCTCCCTTGCAAGTTTCTAACCATAAGGACAAAACCAGAAATCTTCCAACATGCATAGGTTACATTCAAAGTACTTGAGTTAAAAATTTTTAATGCTAACAGTATAAATTAAACACCTTTCCACTTGAATTGCTCATTTTACTAAAATTGACCTAAGGAATCAAAATTGAATGCTCAGTATAAGATTGTGCCTTCACTTTCAAGTGGCCATATTTGTCAGTTATCACAAAACTGAAAAATCAATCATCTATTGTACATGTTAATCGTAATCCTATATTTAAGTACAGGGTTTGTATATTAAAAAGTCAGGTATAAGTAAGGACAGATTAAAAACCAAATGCAAGCTGGGATGACAAACTAGGAAATTGCACTGAGTTGTCTGAAACCCAAGATACGAAGATTAAATTGCCAGATTGGTAGAAGAACGGTTCAGAGAGTCTGAGGAGCCACTGAGAAAAGAATTCATGGCAGCATCGTAATGTAGAACTAATATGTGATCCTAATGTAGAACTAATTTGTGAAAATGCCTTCAAAACCAGATATAGTCAATAACAGCCAGAACAATGTGGAAAGCTCAAGGCAAACATCAGCTGCTTTGCATATGGTCCCTCCCAGGAACCTGAAGCAGAGACGGTCTTTAGTTACTCTATCAGCCTTTAGCAGACCGGTGCACTAAGACAGGTTCTGTGTCTGTTGTTCACTGTCCCAGAAAGTAATAACTAGATCTCAGACCAGAAAAGAAGGTATTAACTGACACTCCAAAGTAACAGGATGAGTGCAGTTCATGTCAAAATATAACTACAAGGTTA
This sequence comes from Gavia stellata, assembly GCF_030936135.1. Lineage (NCBI taxonomy): Eukaryota > Metazoa > Chordata > Aves > Gaviiformes > Gaviidae > Gavia > Gavia stellata. The sequence goes on from NC_082598.1 coordinate 32,595,123, forward strand.
CTCATGGCTGACAAAGGTTAGGAGTATGGCATAAGCCTATATGGATCAGGAAACATAAGTGAAAGCAAGAAGCATGAATCTGAAACACCAAAAAGGAACAAAGCTGAAGCCGTCCAGTATTACTAACTTAACGTACACGTAATAATGCAAGAAGGTCCAAAACCAGTGGCAGACAAGGAAAAGGTGCTTAGTAAAAAGGAACATTTAGTTAACTACCAGCCAGTTATTAAATGCATGGGGTTTTGTTGAACTGAAAGTCCCATCTCCAGGTATTATAATTTTTTTGTACAAGTTGTCTAGTCTCAATTTATCCTTCCTTCTATTTTAACTAGCATGGTTCCTTTGAACTGGCCTATAATAAAGACAACAGAGACTCTGCCCTGTGTAATGGACCCTTTCAAGTTTTACCTACTTTTGTAGCAAAGCCCATCTGGAAGGTCACAGGACTTCTCTTAGAAAAATTGAAGAGGAACAGCTCTTGTGCACTACAATCACAGGAAAAGTTACAGCTTCTGCCACTAGTTATCTCTGATCTAGTAGGGTGCATAAAGACAGAAATGTACACTTAAAAGCAATAAACTGTAATTATCTAAATCAATGTTACCACTTTGGCAGAACATCCCTCTGCGATTGTCTCTAACCTACTCCTCCCAGGAGCAGGAAGCCATACAATGAACTGCAGGTTGTGAAAGAGGTTTGAGCAGAATATAGTGATGTTTGGACAGACAGGCAGAGTGCCTCTACCTGATGCAAGTCCATGAAACACTTCTTCATAGGAAGGAAGTAGAAGTTACAGTATAAAAAACAATTTATAAAAAGAGGTAAGACAACATATTATGGAATTGTAAGTACTTTTCTGCTAAGTAGGTTAGTTTAACATTATTTTCCAAAGGCTCTCTTACAAATTACGTGCCTTGTTTTTCCTCCCTCCCAGGCCTCCACTCTCATTCTGAGGAATCCTACTACTCCTCATTCAGCAGCAGTGCATTTCTGAGCAATCATTTCAGTTCTCAGTTATAAGAACTTATGTGGGAGTATTCTCAGCTTACTGGTTAGGTTTTATAGTGGAAATTTAAACAGGGCTAAAGATCTACAGATCATTGCTGCTTGGACAGCTTGACATGTTAGGGAAAAAAGTAAAGGGCTACCTCTCAACTGGTGCTGATCACTGTGACCAGCTTGTCAGGGGGAAGTGATGATTAAACAAAAAAGTCATTTTTAAAGCAGCAACACTACAAAAATAATCCAGCCAAAATGCTTAGCTTTCTGAAGAAGTAGAAGAGTACACCTTTCAACTCAACTAAGGATTTACTTAGGCTTTCGCACTCAGCTTTTTAATTAACTTTAATTTTTAATGTTTAAATGATTGTAAATGAGAAGACAAGACATTACTTTTGTAAGGTTGGTTCCTTAGGTCTTTTCTCCCATAATGATCTGGTTCTTTGCTCCCAAATTCCAGTCAGAATACCTGCAATCCACTAGCCACTACAATAAGCCTTGCATGAGAGATTTGATCCATAATGAATATTTCTGGTTAAAGCTGATTCAGGAAGAAAAAAAGAAAAGAAAAAACCCAAAACCCACTGCATTTTGGAGGTGGCAGTGCTTGCAATACAACTTTCCTTCTGCAGTAATTAAAACCACCCATAGAATACACATGCAGTTGTTCCTTTATACAGAGACATAGGCACATCTGGGGATTCTGAACAGAGGTCCTCCCCTTAATTCTCCACATTACAATCTTTGTATCTGTCTATCAAGGCACACGAGAGGTATGGGAAAGGGACAGATACTATGATACAGATACTATGACAGATATAATGCAACTTAAATTTTAACACTAGAATGAATTTTTATTTTGTAACCCATTAAATAAACCAAAACAAGACTCAATCTGTTTATACAGTTTCTTCTGTATGAAATGTAGAAGTTCTTTACTGACTAGTGTAAGTGAAGTCAAACACTTACTTTTTTACTGGCTTGTTATCATACGACCATTTTCAAACTACCTAACAAAAACGGAACTCTAGACCTTTTTGTGATAGACGGCATTTCAGGAAGTGCACCTTTAATCAAGGTAGCTACATTTATTTCAATCTAGAAAATAACTTACTTGCATACAACTACAATACACAGTTTTCTTGTAAGTCCTTACTCAAATTCATGATTTGCTAACAAAAAAATCTTCCCCTACCTCCCCCTCCTTTGACACATGACTAGAATCCATTATGCCTAATTGAAAATTGCAGTCAGAAAAGCAATCAGACTGACATGGTTAATAACAGGAGCATCTCCTAAAGCATCATTATAGACTAAATTGAAATTGCATTTTTCCTAAATATGAAATCTGCCATTGTTACTCCATGTGAGCTGTTTCTCAACTGGCTTTAAGAAAAAGAGATAAAACTCAGCTTGTATGTGTTTTTTGCATGCATCTGGACACTTAGATATCACATGTAATCCACAGATTTCAGATCTATTACTGTTATAACTTTTATTTCCCTCATTAAATCATGAATGCAAACCTGAGACAAAACATACTAAATGGGGCTCCTGTACTATCTGGAAGTGTATTTTCACTGAGGGGCAGCTGCTAGCAACTATTTTAATGAGTTAGTTTGTATTGATTTTAACGTTAAATCATTTAGCCTAAGCTTCTTCATACAAGCATCATGCAAAAAACTCACTTTCCCACAAAGATAAAAATTATACTCGGTGTTCACTTCATATTAATCAAAGATGAAAAAAAGCTGAAACACAGACATTACTATTTGCCATATTTAGGACAAGCAAACATCTGAGGATGAGATACACATCTAAAATATTATGCAACAATATTCTGTCACATATATTTTAAGTTTCCAGAATTTCCTACCACCCCAGCACTTAAATCCAAACCAAAAGTTTTCAGCATCATATTTCATTACATTAAATTCTTGACTAAATTCTACATAAAGCCAAGAAAGTGTCCTGAAATATTCTACACAAAAATGTGGCTTTAAAGATATATTTATTTTCTTCCTATGTAAAATTGTTTAAGCTAGAACTTTAACTATATAACCGTTTAAGAAGTAAGTCTGAATGTTTTGATGTTACATTCAATTCAGTATACCCCAGCAGAAAGCTCCACAGTTTCAACATTATAATCAGTGCTCCTTTATTTCCAGTGCCTGACACTCCAAGCATCAAAATGTGTCCTCTTTCTCTCTGAGTCTGCTCTGGAGAGATTCAAGTTCCCTATACTGAAATACTTAGAAACCAAACATAGGGCTTTGAACCATGGAGAGAAAAGAGGAAAATATTGGAGTCATTAAAAGCATTTGTGGAAAAGCAATTTTTCAAACACGGTTTTTAATGGCCACCTTATTATCATTGGTACTCTCCAAGCCTCACTGGAGATAAAACAGGATACTGGACTGGAGTTATATCGTATTGATCATTTCACTGTTTTCAACGGTTAAAATAAAACAAAACAGACAATTTTAGAAATAAATGACAAAAAAATCATAGCTGTTCTAGAAAAGTTATTTAACTGTTTTCCCTCTTCTACTGTTATAACCTGTTATCAGATACCGTTTTCCTTGTCCTTTTCAGACTTTGGATTCTGGTCCAGGACTGCCTTATGCTCTCTCTCTTCCCCCTTATCCCACCAAGAGAAAAACAGTGTATGCTTTAAGAAACCACCATCTTAATGACAACAGCATATCAGGCTGGAAGAAAGAGGCTGAATTACAGAGGCGACATGCAAAAACTACTAGATATTGACATCTTCGTCTAAACTGATGGGGATCTTTCTACAGAAAGAATGGCATTTTTGATAAAAACAGCATGTTAGTCTATGTCCTCAGACAAAAGAAAATCAAAGTTATGGTATAACCTTTCTATCAAGGTGATTATGCACAGTAATGGAATGACTAATTTTTTAATTTAGACTAGACTTCCATCATATAATCACCATAAAACAAGTTATAATTAAAATCTGCACACCTGACTACACTGAACCTTACCATGTTAAGGTTCTGACGTCTACTCTACACTAATCTTTAAAATGAAGATACTACAAGTCACAGTTCTCACTACACTGATAATCAGGTGTCCTCAACAGTCTCTTCTTTCTTTTGTGTAAGTCTTTTGTGGCTACTTCTGAAGCTATTTCCCCACATGTTTTAAGAGTGACAAACACAATTTTACCACAATAAAAAATAATTTTCTAAGTTATGAATACCTATTTATAGCCTTGCAAGGTCCAAGGTAAGTTGCAAATTTCCTATAATTCTATATATGGAAATGATATGACCTTAAAATCACTGCAAAATCTTAAAAGAAAACTGAGACCTCAGTTTAGTACATTACCTCTTTGTTTCCAAGCATTCTGTCTAATCTGATTTTTTTTCAAACAATTAGTTATCTCTTCAATGCCTTTTTTATCCTACTGTTTGTTTTCAGCTGTGTTCAGTATTGACTTCTCCATAAAACCACACTTACTATTTGTTGCTAATGAAACCAGCAGCAAACAAATTGAGTTACAGAGAAATTAATCCAAATGGACAATTAGGTATCTGTGCTAATTGTTTTTGTTATTTGTCAACTCCTTTATTTAGACCATTGCAAGGGAAGAGTAACTTATCTGGTTGCCAAGAAATTCTAAAGAACTTCATGTACGAATAAAAGACGGATGCATCTTACTACATTTTTTAAAGCATTTTCTCAAGGAGATGTTCAGATCTTCAATAAGCTTTTATTTATAGTATAGCTTTGGATCATTTTCAAATACCATTGCAGCTAACTAGGAGAGTTCAAAATATTTTTTTTCATATTGTCTATGGGTTTTACATCAAAACAGCACAGATATTTTTGTCTTGGATTCTTTAATGATTACCATAAAAAAGTGTTTACCTCCATTATTAGGTCACAAAATCCATTGATTTCTCCTGTCATAATCACAAAATTCAGTACTATGTCTGCCCTCCCCCCCAAAGAAACAGTAAATCAAAAAAACATAACCAGTTTGACAAAAAAACCAAACCCTTGGCACTTGTACTCTTCACTAACTGATTAACAAAAGCTTTCTTTGCAAAACTAGTACTATTTTACACTATTAAACTTAGCCACCCATACTACTGGACTTACTCTATTAACTTTTAAGAGGCCAATTCTACACACTCCACTTATTTTTTTCCAAAATAATACTTCCCTTTACCTGTGTAACTCAAAACTGATCTAGCCACCATCTCAAGGTCAGCCGTCAACATTTCTGCCACAATTATTTACACTTCCACGAGGGATTTCCTTGGGTCCCTAAAATAATAAAATGTACAAAGGTGGGATGGGAAAACAGCCTGACAGGTAAATATTCTTCACAGAAATTTTTTTAATTTAGTGGATCACAACATGAATAATGATGTAGCTCTTTAGCTTGTAAGTAGGAAAGTTTCTTAGCTTGTTATAGGCATCCTGTTAAATCGCCATTATAGTAGGGAATTGTATTTTCACAACAGAAGTAAGCATGCAAGCAAACTTACTATTTAGCATAAAGACATGTAAATCCTAACAACTGAACACACAAGGTTTATTTCCTCATTATCCAATTAACCAAAAATATACATCCCCTTATGGCAAGTATGGATCACCCACATACTATTAGAACCATTGTCAGTTACCAAAGTCATAACCTTGGAATTATTAAGCCTAATTTTTTTCTATGCTAATTTTGATAGAACTAGAGCTGTATTAACATGTAGATAATACATTGGCATGCAGTATTATGGAAAAGATTTTATTAACTAGTAGTTTCTTCAGACAGGTAAATAGGTAAGTCAGGGAGGTTTTTTGAGTTTGCAATATAAAAGCATACCTGGAACACTGCTTTAATAATTTAAGAATTGTACAAATTTGGATAGGAAGACATGATATGAATAAGTCTAAGAGTACCTGAATATATTTTCTTCTCAATCAAATCCTCTATAACATTTTTTCCTTCACATGTAAAATGATTTCCACATGAATTCACAACAGAACAACCACAGATCTATATTTCTTTCACTTAATCATAGTAAAGGTGTGACATTTTACAAAAATGAAGCAGAACTGGAACATTATTTTTACTCCTAATAAGGAGTTATTTAGAAATTTGAGCCTGCATCTGATATACACCTCAACATAGCTGATTTTGATGCAGAATTATCTTGGAGCCTGAATGTATAGTTTTTGACTAACATTTCTACCAATTACCAGCAACTGTAAAATAAAGATGCAGTGAATTTCTTCTCTAAATTTTCAAATACAAATTTCATCTTTTAACTTTTTTTTTTCGCCAGGTATACCAGGCCTGAATCAAACTCCTAACAGAATACCTAGTTTTAGCCATGAGTGTCCTAAATTCACTGTGAAAGACATTAACAACAATAGGGTATTAAAGGCAAGTTTCTAAAATATATGCAGATTTGCTACAGTATTTCTAAAAGCTCTGACCCACATTATTCAACAATACACTTGAGGAGGAAAATTTGTATTTATTTGTTTAAAATTACCAGGTTATTAACATTTATGGAGAGTCTTTTGCAGAACTTGATTACCTTCGGTATCAGAGTGATATATCTATGGCCCGTATGACAGTACTACAGCTCACAAGCAGTGAGCACTAACGTCGTTGTTTAAGCCCAGCTGGCAACTAAGCACCACACAGCCGCTCACTCCCTCCCCCCAGGTGGGGTGGGGGAGAGAATCAGAAGAGTAGAAGTGAGAAAACTTGTGGGCTGAGATAAAAACAGTTTAATAGGTAGAGCAAAAAAACACTGCGCGGAGAAGCAAAGCAAAAGAAGGAATTCATTCACCACTTCCCGTAGCAGGCAGGTGTTCAGCTATCTGCAGGGAAGCAGGGCTCTATCACGCGTAGCAGTTGCTTGGGAAGACAAACACCATTACTCCGAATGTCCCCACCTTCCTTCTTCCTCCCCCAGCTTTATATACTGAGCATGATGTCATATGGTATGGAATATCCCTTTGGTCAGTTGGGGTCAGCTGTCCCGGCTGTGTCCCCTCCCAACTTCCCGTGCACCCCCAAGCCCACTCACTGGTGGGGTGACGTGAGGAGCAGAAAAGGCCTTCGTGCTGTGTGAGCCCTGCTCAGCAGTAACTAAAACATTCCTGCTTTATCAACACTGTTTCCAGCCCAAATCCAAAACACAGCCCCATACAATTCAAAACACAGCCCCATACTAGCTGCTATGAAGAAAGTTAACCCCATCCCAGCCAAAACCAGCACAACTAACTATCCCCTTATGAATCAGATTGGCATTAGCAGATCAAGACAGGTCATGGAAATGTGTCAGCCTGTCTTGAATAGACCCATTACACTGGTGGAAAACACATCGGTGTATACACAAAGAGACATCAGAATATAACTGGTTTAAGTGCAAGACAGTGAACGCTATATCAAAATAATTAATTTATCTGTATAGTGCATTTTAAAACTTCCAGCACAGGTAATCTATTCTATCCAAATAAGAGCACATTGCAATAAAGAGTGTCATAGTATTTCTGCTGGGAAACCACAATCTCTCTTTTTTCGTCTTTGGGTATGAAAGAATGAAGACCAAACAAAATGCTAGCAGTTATATTAGTGTGCCATTGCAAGATCTTTTCAAGGAGTGTGGCAAGCAGGTCGAGGGAGGTTATCATCCCCCTCTACTCTGCCCTGGTGAGGCTGCATCTGGAGTACTGTGTCCAGTTCTGGGCTCCCCCGTTCAAGAAGGACCAGGAACTGCTGGAGAAGGTACAGCAAAGGGCTACAAAGGTGATTAGGGGACTGGAACATCTTTCTTACGAGAAAGGCTGAGGGACTTAGGACTTTTTAGTCGGGAGTAGAGAAGACTGAGGGTGGATCTTATCAATGCTTATAAATACTTAAGGGTTGGGTGCCAGGAGGATGGGGCCAGTCTTTTTTCAGTGATGCCCAGTGACAGGACGAGAGGTAACGGGCACAAACTGGATCATAGGAAGTTCGATCTAAACATGAGGAGGAACTTCTTTACTTTGAGGGTGGCAGAGCACTGGAACAAGCTGCCCAGAGAGGTTGTGGAGTCTCCTTCTCTGGAGATACTCATAACTCACCTGGACACATTCCTGTGCAACCTGCTCTAGGTGAACCTGCCCTGGTGAGGGGATTGGGTGATCTCCAGAGGTCCCTTCCAACCCCTATCATTCTGTGATTCTGTGAGTGATCTGTAATTCAGGCAAAATATAAAATTGTATTAGAATACCCACCAAAAGGGTTATCAAGCACTGGAACAGGCTGCCCAGGGAAGTGGTGGTGTCACCATCCCTGGAAGTACTTAAAAGACACATAAATGTGGCGCTTAGGGACATGGTTTACTGATGGACTTGGCAGTGTTAGGTTTATGATTGGACTCAATGATCTTAAGGGTATTTTCCAACCTAAATGATTCTATGATTCTACCCATACTGTATCAGAGGGAAAAGTCCATCCAACCTAGTGTCCTCTGTCTCTGTTAACATCCACATGACAATGAGCAGAAAAAGACCTTAAGAACAGGGAAAATACAGAGCAGTACTCTCATCAGTAAATTCTTCTTTATCTCAGTAATTTGTGCTAATAAGAAATACCTGAACAGGAGAATAAATCTCCATCTCATGTCCAATAGCCCTTCTTACACTCTTACGAACTTGCCTGATGACACCTTTCTCCTTTTTAATAACCTGTTCATATACTTGACCTCATCAGTACTTCACTAACAAAAAAGTTAAAAATTCCAAATTAATTGGAAATTCCTAATGACATACAAAATAATCTCATCTTTTATAGGGATGAGGTTCCTTGATATAATGAACTTGCCTTTATGACCACTTTGTTTCAAACATCTTTAAAGCTACTGAAAAGAGGATGAAATGAGTGCCCTAGGGATTCTCCTCTCCAACATTCCTGTCTTAATAGTAGGGACATGCTTAAAATAAAGGGACACTATCTCAGGTGCCCTGGAATACACTGATCCTGAAAAGTTAACTCTGGGTATAGTCTATAGTAAAGATTTAACATACAACGTAAGAGAAACAAATAACTGCATCCTGCCATGCAGGAGTAATTGTCAGCAAAATATATGACCTTTTAGTATAAAAATACCTGCAAGATTTGTTTTCTAGGCTTCATCCAAAAGCCAGAGCAGTGCAAGAAGAACTGAATTGAGAACAAACTCACCTAATACAGTGAAAGTAGGTAAAACAGGAAAACATTAGATGGCACTACATAGTAAATAATTCATGACCTATTGTCCTTATAAAGTGTGATAGAGGAAGGATGTGTGTCTGAAAGAGATGCACAGAATTTAAGTATCCATTCTTTTAGACATTATTGTTAGCAACAATAAAAGAGTCTCCTCCTTGACCAAAGGGGGGAAAAAAACATTTTCTTTTATGGTTATTATTCCAGCAAGAGCAGCATCTTCTATCAGCTATCTTTCAAATACTTGATCATTCAAAAAACTCTGTAAAATATTATTACACACAAAATCTTTTAGGCAAGACAGACTTCACTCAAAGTGTATTATACATAAAGCACACATTGGAAAACATTACAACTTCAATGCAAAATTATCAAAGAAAAGGCTCCGCAAATGTTTTAATCCTTCAGTAAATACAGTCAATAGAATAAGTTATGAATAATGCTTATTGACTGTAGAGAAGGCTTACATTTCATAAATTTTTAAATTGAACTTTGTATTAGCAAATGAGACCAGCACATAACAGATCATCATTCCTCATTTACACTCAGTTGTAAAAGACCTAATTTGTAGATCGAAGATGAAATAAGAAGCTGTTATTGAAGCCAGAACTGTAACAATTACATGCAAGAATATAAGGACGAGGCTGGCAATATGGGGGCACTGTGATCTTCTATAGCTCTTTGCAAGAGATCAAGTGTGGTCATTTAACCTGCAATTTGAGGAAGAGTGACCCAGCAGCCAGAGTTAACAAGTCTCTTATATGCTCAAGATTCATACAATTAGGAACCGTAAGAGCAATTTTCCTGCAGTTCTTTCTAATGGGGAATATCACTGGGACAATCTTATATATCTTTCTCAAGAGCATTTATGCCTTTCTGAATATTTCTATGACATCTTACATGCAGGTTTTTAAACAGAATGTTAGGTGTTCATACTGGAGTACCCAATGCCAAGAAAATGCAAAATAGAGCAATCAGGAACTGTTCATCCCACAGCCTTATGTCTATATATTATCTTGTAAATCGTTGTGGTTTTTTCCTCATTCTTAGATTACTGACCATTTTTACACAACGGTTTGTGTCATTACATTTAATTACATAATCAGTGTGAATCCAAGTAGCCACTAAATGAGAATATTTAATTACCTATGATTTATTGAGCTGCAAAGCATGACAGACTCTAGATGAGAAACAGCTTCATAAATGCATCTGACAAATACCTTTTCTTTTTTGAAACTAGGAAGTCTGAAAATAAGGTAGTAGTGAAGTAATAGAGCAATAGTGAAGATGTAAAAAGGAACTGGATTTCTGCAATAGAACTAGAAGTAAGGGAGATGTACAAGGCAGGAGAAATGGACACCTTACTCTCCACTGTCTGTATAGAATTCTGTGAAATAAAACATCTGAACAGAATTTTTTTTTTTTTAAATAGCTCTATAAAATCTTAAATAAATTGAATGAGGAACAAGGACCCCATATGTCTGAGGCTTGTTCCATTATAAACTTTATCATTGCTCTTTTGTAACATCTGTTCCTTCCCACCCTTCCAAAACCAGTTTCCTGTCCACTTCAGTTTTTCATGCTCAGTCACAGCTGGGGAATCAAAAAAAGATATAAAAAAGCTAACCTTTTTTTTTTTTATAGAAGCTTGAATACAGTTGTTATACCTTCTAAAATATTTTAAAATATATATCTGATTAAAAATTGCCATAGAGCTCTTCTACATGAGGACACAATATTTGGATAGTTTGAGAAGTTGTGTTTTCACCCATAAAAGTATAATGTAAGAACTGATGAATATTATTCTGTGTGTACGTGTTACTCACTGTGAGTTTTGAATCTCAAGAGAAATTTTGAGTTTGAGTGCAACAGTCCCTAAAGACTCAGTCTCAAACATTTCTGAAGAATGAACTCATTACATATTTCTCAACATTGAGTCACAGTGCTTCATTTCTGTTACTTAGACCCCTTCTGAAAGATAAAAATAAATCAGTGGAAGATCAGATTTCACATACATATATTTTGTTGCTTATTATGACATGAACTTCTCTTTGATTTAAGATTAGCTCATGTAAGATTGACTGACTAAGTATGGTATGCAGTGCCATGGATTTTTTTTTTCCCCACCTTATAAAACAAGCCTTTTATAGTAATTAGAATAGCCTAGCTTCTTTGAAAACCTTTCAAAACAATGACACAGCTAGCTACTTTGCTTGCTAGACACAAAATCAATCACATTTTATTCTTTTTAAACTTTTACCTATATCTCAATGTTCTTTTTCTTCTGCTTACACTGTTTACAACTCCACTCAACCCCTTTCCCTGTTCTCAGTTTTGTCACTGTGTCAAAAATCAGCCATCAAATTGTCATACTCTTCAGTCAGTCCTAAAGCAAGATGAATTCACAATAATGACCTGGAGACAAAAAACTCTAGTTGTTCCTAATGGGTTTGTATAATTCATTCTTCTCCAAAAGAACCAAAAAGCTAATTTTCCTTATATTGTATCATTTAAGTGTAGTTGTATGTACAGTTACCTACATTTCAACAATTCTGAAGGAAAAAAACTAGAAAGTAATATTGGGATGAATGGTACAGTTTCCCCACATTTAAATTAATACTGAGTAGTTTTGCTTCAGTAACATGATATAGTCATATTCCGCTCTTTCAAACTATTCATAACAAGATTATACATTGTCAGCCTGAATTTGAAGAAAGAATTGACATATAAAACTGCATGTTCTTGGGAATAAATGAACAGCCAGTATTATTGAGAAACCAAGTTTTCTTCTTAATTTAAGCATAAATTGACTATTCTTAAATTTAGGTCTCTTATACCAAATAATTTGTTATTAATCTATTCAGTCCAGTTCAACAAAAAGCTCCTGACAACACATTTTTCTGGTTATTGTTAACACCACACAGTCAAAAACCTGAAAAATGTATCACCCTGGGAGTTCAATAAAACATTAACATATCAGATTATGAAAAACTATCACAGTATTACACACAATAAGCATGTGGAGATTCTCTGCAAAACCTTAAAAAATAAAGTTTAAAAAAAAGTCACAAATACAGCTTTTGCTGCTCTATAATTCCTACAAAAACAGTTTGACATCCTCTTTTCTGTGATATCTTGCCTTGAAAAAGCTGTCCATTACTTCCCGGCCTTATCCTTATCTCAAATTCACATCTCTACTTAGTTTCCTACAGACTTTAGCAGAACTTCCCAGCACGGTAGAGTAAATGGTTATAAGGGTAGAATTATGATCCCACCTATTCACCACTCTATTACTTGACAATTTGTTTCGCTTTATATCCTTTCTTCTGCCTGACATGTTTCCTTTATGCAGTGCCACGGAATGTCTCTGTCTTGCTGAGACTGGGCTCATTGTTCCTCCTCAGAAAAACTCCATCCCAACATTAACATGTGTACCTAGAAATAATGTTTAGGTGAAGGAATTGGTGTTCCTATTCAAACACAGCCAAGACTGACTAATTCAATCCAAATTGTCCTCCCCCCCGACTCCTTCCCCCACCCCCATTAATTAACCATTTAATACGAGGTATGCTTTTTCCAGCATTGACACCAAATATTTTTAAAAATTAAGAACTCTAACTAAAAATGAAATTGTGCCCTAACTTAAACATTCTGTTCACTGCTTTCCATGAAATATACAGTAATCCAATAACTGTAATAGTAGTATAAGTATCAGCATTATAGGTCAATCTGTCTTCAAATAGAGCTCAACAGAAACTGCTTTCAGACCTGGAATACAGGTCAATTCATGGCCTTGATCATATCTTCAATACAGCATTAAAGTGTTCACTGTGTCATTTAGCAGTATCCTTGGACTGAGATATTGAATTTGAAGTTGTTGCCAATACTCTTGACAACCTCAGAACTACTCTAATTTTTTTGGAGAGTTGAACTGCATACAGCATGTAGGTATTCAGTGCTGAACAAACATTTTAATTTTCTCTATGAAGACAACAAGTGCTGTTTACTATGTTCACCACTACTCTGTAACTTGTATCAATAATTCTACCCTGGTTTTTATATAAAGAGGAGGAAAGTGTTTACCCCCCCCCCCCTTTGCTTTAATCTAAGTACACTTACCACAGAACTATTAGAAATGTATTAAAATGCATTCTATGTGTATATTTTTCCTTATATTAAAAAATTTAAGACAGACAAAAGCTGGATGATTAAAATTAGCCATATAAATGCATATTTAATTTTCTCCAATTCTATCAACTATTTTCTTATAAAAATTCTTTCTAATGTATTTACATACAGAAATGTATATATGTATCGTCTATATCTATATATAAATATGCATTTCTGAAAATACATACAGAATCCTGTTACAGTGCTGAACATCCATTACTAATCTGAGAAACCCAAAGTTCCTTCATATAAATGTGAACAATACAAGACAATACGTTCTTGTTGAACTTCCACGGGATTTGACTAAACAGGAATAAAATTTCTTATCCAGTCTCAGCAGCCACAATTCTTGGTTACCAAACCATGCAATGAATTAAAACAGCTTACTTGTGCATTCATTTAGATGAAAGATGGATATGATTTCATAATGAGAAAAATAAATGTCATTTTCTGTACAGAAAGGTCAAGATTATATTTGCTTCATATAACTATTCCATGTACTAAAGCCATACTGTGCATTTCACTGCCTCTGCAGTATCAGCTACCTATTGTAGCAGGCCATCTCTTCCAATGGACAGCCTCTAAAACGTTAATAAACACTTTAGCACTCAGAAGAACTAACTGATTTCTAGTAGCTAAAAATACTTGCTGCTGTGTGATGAGTTCAAGCATTAGCAGAAGAGGAGAAATCCAGATGCCATAGTGAAATTTGTAAGGAAAAAGAAAGAATATTATTGCTAAATTTAAGGCTATAAGTAATTGTTTGTAAATAAATACAATGTAATTGCTAATCCTAAAGTATCCACACCATTGTCAGTAATTTTTGTGAAGTAAGATACAGTTCTGTTACTTAGTACTTTGTATATCAGCAACTATGAAGTGCACCCACAGGTGACTTTATCTACCCTCCTAATTCTCTCAACATAGGTGGGAAGGTAAATCTGCTGATGAAAAGGAATTCAAAATCTTAATAAATCAACCAGGGAAGGAGAAAAAGAGTCACATTTACTAAGTATCTGATTCAGGGCATATTGATTGATTTTATCAAAAACATACACAAATAATAGTTTTTATACCTCTAAGATTATGTATGTTTTTATATAATCCAATTAATACACTTTCCTTTCTACCAAGTGACCCTCTAATCAATATTTGGAGATCATTGATTTTTAATGAAAACCAAACAGTTAAAGGTACACAGAATTTTGTACTTTCCATTCATTTTCTCACAGTTATTTCCTTAAGATACCTGCATCAGCCTTGCATATATTACTAACATCAATGTGCCCTCAATAATTATTTATTGGTGAAACTAACTATGAGCACAAAACACCAAAATACAATTCAGAATAGTTTATTACCTGTGTCAAGCATAGAATAATAAAGAAAAACATACTCTATAATTTCTTTTTCTAAGATGTAGGAAAGGCACAACTTAAAATAAATATGTGGTATCATAATAAGCATCTCATTAGGCAGGTTATATTCTACATCAAAAGGCTGTGCAAAGATCACTTGGTCTGACCTTCTGCAAAACATATGCCATAGAAAATCATTTACCTTAATTTCTGCATCCCATATATAACATCTTTTTGCAAAATTCACTGTGATTTGAAAAGTAATGGAATCTCCCTCATACTTGCAGGCATGCTATTTTCAATTTAAAGTAATCAACTTATTTCTAATTTGGATCAGTTTATCCTAAACTTTTGAATCTTAAACCTCTTTCCAACTTTTTATCCTAGATTCAAGAGCCATCTTCTGCCATATACCTTTCTCCCCAGAAACTTAAAGTAATCTTGTTTCACTAATCAGGACAACTTCCAAAATCTCCTTATTAGACATATTTTCCTAAGCTCAAACTGTTGTTTGTGTTTCCTGAGCTCTTCCCAGTATTCCAACATCTTTTGGACTTGCAGACAACTCACACTCAACTTAGAAATTACTTCACTAATATCGTGAAAAAAATAGCACAACCTCTGAACTCTTTCTTACACTTCTCTCTACGTACTATACTCTAAAATACCATCTGAACTACAGCATCATAATTGAAATCCTCACCTCATTTCAAGGCCTCTCTGCATGTTTCAGTATCACTGAGTGCTTTAGTAGAAACGTGATTATGTCCTTACCTACCTTCCCAGGTAGGCTTTGCACTTGGATACAATAAAACACATGTTTTAAGTCATGAATTATATTTCTTTAATTTATTGTTTTTTCATTAATGTTATCAAATTGTTTTCTAGCATTTTTTGGGTTCTATTACTATGTTCTTAATATCTATTTTAGACAGAACAATTTAGTCAAAATTAATTGTAAATTGACAATATTTTTGGCATAGAAAACTGTTTCTGATTTGCAATAAGTATGTGTATACAGCTAACTATGTATTTTAAAATTTTTAAAAAACTACTATCAGTCAGTAGTCACAAGAGTGCTTACTGGACTATTCTGAAGTTAACAAACTGAAAAACTTTGCTGCTTATAGATAGTTATGCCCAGAATGCCATATCACATTTAGGCTTACTATACAACAATAAACAAGCCATCTCAGAGTTTATAGTCTAACAAGATAAAACTGATGGTAACAGACAGTCAATAACTAAGCAAAATGTTTGAATTTAATTCCTTTTCCAGGAATAACAGTACCAGCATACTGCATGTTGCAAAGTGAAACTGTATTCTGCAGATGAGAACTGTTCACTATTCAAATATAGTTATACCACATCTAAGATCGTATGTAATATCATTACCTTTGTTTCATTTTTTAGATTCAAGCTATTCACAACTAAATGAAAAGAAACACTCTACTAATTGCCTTCAACATGCCATTAAACAGACATACACATATTCAGAGAGACAAAGAATCAAGACTACCTGAATCTTAAATGCCTAAATTTTGGCATTTGTTGGAAACTGACTGCTTGATGAAACTGACTGACTTGTTGAAATTAACTAAAAATTTTTTCACCATTATGTGAAAGTAATAGCAAAATCCAGTTATAAGCTGCACAAATTAATGAAATAATTAATAAATACTGAAATACACTTAGTAGGAAAAAACCCCAAACAAACCTGCTGTAAAGTCATATGCATTTTTTTATGTTTATGTGACCAAACTAAAGTTCCGAGCAGGACTGTGGGATTATTACTATGCTCCGTTCTATTCAATACATGTTAAGATAAACATCCTGCCTTATGTGCACTTTAAGTTTTTAATCAATAAAAAGGCATATGTACATGCTGAACTACAAACTATTAGTAGAGCCATGAGGTAAAATATGATCAAAGAATATAGAAATTTTACAGAGTTGAGCAATATAGATGAAAAGGTGGCGGTGAAGGGTATGATTGCATATATAAATACATACAAAAATGTATATCCATACATAATTGTAGTACACGCAAATGCGTACATCATTGCAAAGTAGAGATGTGTGTGTAAGTATTCAAACATACATAGCCAGATTTCTTGATTTTCCCCAATAAATATGCAACTTTGCATGTGTTAGTAGAAAACTGATAAAGCATGAATAGTTGAGTTGACTCAGTCCCTATGGACATTGAAACAAACCTGGAAAAAAGTCCTTGAGGAGTAATATTAGGCATACATGTTTACCTTTCTAGTAGAACTATGAAAGGAGAAATATATAAGAAAACAAAACAGAGTTTGTGTTCAAGTCTGATGTATATTCATCTGTAACAATATCACGCATAGCCTTTGCAGTAGAGGAAGGTACAAAGTGGAAAAAGAGCGGAGTCATGAAGGCTCACACATAAATGCTTAAAGCTTCTTTTATGAAGCAAAGAACATTGCTCCAGACAAGACTCATTACAAGATGCATAGGTTCTTTAACATCTGTAGCAAAAGATGTCTGTGCAAAATGCCGCTAACTTGCTATTATTTTTTTCATCTCTATTATTCACAGTTGCTCAGCCTTAGGATATTTTTCAATTATGTTCCTTAGACTAGAATAAGTCATAATGGTATTAAGTTACTGAAATACTCACTTCAATATTAATAGTTGATAAACGATACAAAATCATTTACATAAAACTCATACTAGACATAAATTACAATTTTTGGTGAACTAAATTCTAATCAACAAGTATACAAATACATCATAGAAAGAATTCAAGCTGAAGCAGACACCACAGTCTAGTGTTATGAGATCCTAAATTTAAGAACTGAATATACAAAATGGGTTGCAGGGTTTTTTTTCTCCCAATGCCATTTATTTCTGGACTCCCTTTCACCTTTTTTTTAATCATTTGCATTTTCATAGTGACTTCATCAGCTAGAGAGAAGTAAGTCTTTGGCAAAAGCTGTTGCAAGTAACACAAGTTAATGAGGGATATTGTATTTTAGAAACGAAACAGCATACACTATGTGTTAGTGAGAAAGGAATATTGTCCAATGATCAAGGGCCCAGACTGAGATGCAAGAAATCCAGAGACTGATTACAGTCTTTCAAAACATACATCTATAACATAAGGCTTACCTATAGCATGACTAACATTATTAACAGAAATAACAGTGGGAAAGATACTGTGGTGATACAGTCTTGAGCTGGCTAGTTGGCTAAAAAATGTCCCATAGCGTGTTGTGCCATATTTGGGTTGTTAGCGTGTTTTGAGTTACATACCACTTTATCTCACTACTAATACTGCTAAAATGTATGACATACCTTTGCTTGCTGGCTAGATCTACCCATAGACTTCATCATCTACTTTTTCTTAATCTCAGTTCACAAGCAAAAATAATATTCTTCCTGGACTAGAACAGGTATGGTGAAGATGAATAAAACAAATCCAAGGAATTGATAAAACTGCTGAGCATGGGAGGAGAGAGACAGGGTGGATTAAAGATGGAAAGACAGGTCTTATAACTGAATACAGGTAAATGTAAAGAAGATTAAATTTCTTACACCCACAAGGATTTTCCATTTTTCAAGTGTATTAATGGTTATAAAACATGCATGATATACACTAAAACTGATTTGTCTTAAAAGCTGTATTAAATGTCAGCCTTGTTTTCTCAAGAGACCAACATTGTTATGCTACTTTCTCTTTCCAATTAATCTCAATCTAATCATACACATTCAAAAACACAATGTTTAATTCATTAACATAATCCTAGAACTTTGATTTGCTGGTGTTTTGTGGGTTTTTTTTAAAGTTTTCTTCTCCTTAATAGCTCAATTTTATACTGGTATATAGATTGGACTGCGTTCCTGTAAAAAATGTTGTAAAAAAGCAGTGGAATTTTCAGAATGGCAACTCTTGATATAAATATCCATAATGAGATTCCCTGCAAAAACTTATTCCGAAAGCTTATGCAGGAACGTACAAATCCTCCCACTTGCTGCAAATTCAAGGCAATATTTGATGGATCCGTTCAATCGAGATCATAGTTTTATGCCGCTTTTTATGTTTCCTCAATCCTGGTGATTAGCAGCCATTTCCACTGTCACATGTAAATTTGAGCAACTGAGAATAAACACCAGAAGAGCAACTGCTTTAATATAAAACCGTATCAGCTATCTCCTAAACATAGCTGTGGTGGCCACAGGTGTCCAAAACACAAAGAATATTACAGCCATGCTATTCCCAAAGCAAGCTAAAAATGTTCAAAAACAAATGTGAGCAAGCTATTCAAAATTTATTTAATCATATAATTTTATTTAAGACTTTTCTGATTTCTATGAGAAATATTTTCAAATAATCTTTAATAAGCATAAAACACATCTGCCAAAATGCTGCCTTGATACAGCTTGTTTGTTACATATATAACGACTAGAATTCAGCTCCCAGGTGGCAAGACTGTTTTGTTTTGCAACTTTCATACAGCAATTTCTCATAAAAATCTGAACTGGTAGTTAAAAAACACTTTGTATATTTAAAGATTCCTGAATTTATCCATTGCCTCTATAACAATGTTAATTAAAAGTATACCAAGGGACTTCAACTTTTCCTGAACATATACTATGATTTTTAGACAAAAGGAATGGGATTCTTCTTTTTATGATGCTTAATGATTTTATGTCAACTTCATGGCCAAGTGGTGTTTGTTTCTATACATCTCAGGCATTGCCTGACAACAGACATGCTGAGCACAGATGTACCTGGTGCACTAAAGCATCTCACAGCACCAGCTTACTGCTTTCTCCACTATTCTATGACTCCCAGAGCACTAGGAGCAATTGGGTTTCAGTGGAGCTGCAGCACGCAAATACTGTCAGTGCTAGGAACATGGTGTTGGCAATAGGGGCAGACAATGGTCATGATGGGGGATTTTAAAGCTTCTACCTGAAAATACAGCAGGCCAAGCCAGCCAGTTATACCTAACCCTGGCTTGGTTTGTGCTCTTGGCCTAGAGAGAAGCATTTCATTCACAGGGTCTGCACTAGCACAACCTGGTGCCCTAAGACTAAGGTACCGACTAGTTTCTCCTTTACACAGAGTTGCAATAGAATGCAGACATGAAGCTGCTAAGAAGTGGGGAAATTCAGCTATTAATGGCACTTCTCATTAAAAGCTTTTACATAATTTTCAGACTTCTTTTACAGTTTCTGTTGCCAAAACGAATGTAGAAGTGATGTAAAGTGCCTTTTGTATTCTAACTTTCCCCTTTTAACATACTATACCGACAATCCCCAAACAGCTCAAGACAAACACACTAATTCTTATTAAAAGTCATCACACACGACGTTGTTTGCAGTTCACTACAGCACAGCACAATATTATGTATACTACTCACTCTGGTTTTGCGGTCCCACCTTTGCTAACCCCTGAGAAGCTGCAGTGGTAAATTCCAATGAACAGTTCTAAACTAACAGAAAATTAGCTCTCTGGGATATTCTCTATCACAATTAAGCAATAATGAATAAAAAGTCATGTTTTTTCTTTCAGTAATGGAAATGGGTTACCTAAGTCAGTTCTACCAACAGTACTACAATGCACAACATAACTTTGTACTCATTACTTTTTGAGAAAACAGAAAAAAAAAGTAAATAACGATGTAATTTCAGTCTGGAAAAGGAAATGCTACTGTGTGCTTTGTGCTATAAAAGAGTGCAGTTGCCAATCAACAGAAAAGAAAGCTGTTCTGGATGGGCAGACAATTGTTCTACATAGCTCCTGGGTTTGGAGGAATAGTTTTATCACTGCATTTAAGGTGGGAGAGGAGGAAGATGGAGACAGAAATTTTACGTTTGCTGAGCAGCCAGGGCACAAAGAAACATGAAGCTGACTAATAAAAATCTGTGTCCTATGCATAAACGAACAAAATGACAAAAAGTTATTTTATTCATGTAAAAATCAAAAGTTAGTATTTTTCACATAAGGAATTACACTTAAAAGCAGTGCAAGTACTCAAATATGTCATGACATTATACCCGATGTTAATTAATTGTATTAAAAGAAGTTAGGGGCCAAACACATTTCTAATAATTAGAAGAGTGAATGGCTTATGAAATCCACAAATCAAAATGTTTAAATATTAAAATGACCACAGTCCACCTTCTACTTATACATCATACTATGGACTGTCAAAATAAATGTCATAGTCTCGTGGCCAAGCAGTAGGTGCCAGCTAGTCACCTGCTTCACAGTCAGTTTCTCTTCCCTAACCACTAAGAAAAAACTTACCTGATGCTGGACCCTGGCCACCTCAAGTGCATCTTCCTTCTCCCTAAAAACAGCCTTTATAAAGTAGACTTGCATCAAAGCAAGAATCCATGGCATTTGTTTGGCCCAAACCTGTCACTGATGTTACACTTAGGCTTTCACTGAAACGAGAAGCTGATAAGCCTTAGGTAAGAATAATAAAGGGTATTATCGCTCTTTCCTCCAGCAGCTGAATAAACAACTTTTCTGCCTCTGGCCTGCAATCAGTCAGGCTTCTGCCTCCACACTTTGCTCAAGCTGAGCACAGCTTCTTGTGTAACCATATACAGTAGATATCTTACAGGATATTAGCATGGCAATGGAAAAACTAGTTCCCCTCCCACCCTACCATTAGACCTTCCCTAAATGACTGTCATAAGAAATTATGAAATCACCTAAACCAAAACCTCATCCACAAAAGTAAACTTCTCCATACTTATCTATCTCCAGCCACACTTAGAAAATAGTGTTAGAAATCCATGCTCTCCTTTCCTTATCTCCATTATTTCCATTTCAGAATCTGTTCTTGTCTTCATTTATGTTAGTTCTACATAGCTTACAGATAAAACAAATATGTATTTGAAAGCAAAATACCTGTAACTACAGATTTCACCCATGACAGCAAGTAAAATATAACCTTTCTGACTGTAACCTATATTCACCTGCCCTTGTCACACTGCACACAGTAGCAGTGCCATCAATATATCCAGTCAGATTTCTCCATCCTTTACCCACAACCACTATACTCTTTCAGGTTACAGTTTGATGGTTTCTTTTGTTTTTTTTTAATAACCATAGATCTGGCCTTAAAAATGGCTTCACTTGAAACTTTTGAAGTAGTGAGCAGCTTTCTAAACTGTTATTTTAAAAAAACCCTATACACTGTGCCAGTTGGAAACCTACCTAGAGAAACAACTGGTGACTTCTTATAAACCTCTTTTTGGCCTCGTATGCTCTTCCATACGTTCTGCATGACAGCGCATTCGGGAAAATGATTTTATGAAATTATCCACTAAAGTACAGAAATTTGACAATTTATTTCTCAGTATACATAATTGTATAAGATTACTAATCTTAAAACCTATTTCTAAAGATTTTACTGGTAAGCTCTCAAACATGAACCCACAGAAAATTAGTACTTCAAAAATCAAGCTGATGTATATGAGCAAGAATGTCTCTTACTATTGATGCTGGGTAACAACTGTACATAGAACCATTTTTTACATTTTTGAAAACAACTAATTTTTGCAAAAGGTATCCTTATGTGGTAAAAAATCAAATACACTGCATGAGACAAAGAACTTAGTATAGATGATTTTACTTTAGGCCTAATAATAAGGTGCTTAACCCCCCCACCCCACTGCCAAGAACTCAAATATTCTCAGTTTGAAAGAATTGTAACCTTATACTTTTCTAATGCACACACCATTATCAATGTTTTCAGTTAGTAAAAGTTAAATACACTTAGATAATTAGTAGCTTTTAAAGTTATTTTTAATTAATTAAAAAACACCAAATCAAGTTATTTCTAAATCAGGATCTTGTTGAAAAAGGTACGTACTAGTTTAACCAAACTATGTCTGAGAAGTCTGCAGTCTTTTATACAAACGATCAGGTAACATAATCAAATGGATCCCTGGTGATATAGTTTGCTACTCCAAGAAAAAAAAAAAACACTATAAAATTTAATAATGGTCCTGATATGACTTGAATTTTAAAACAGCAGTATTGTTCCCAAATCCAGGAGATGTGAAATGAGTGAAGGCTCACAAACATAATTCAACCTTCTTGTAGGTAAAACCAAAATGAATTAAACGCCATGAAATTCCTAACCCACTATTCACAGAATGCAAATAAACATCTTTTCTGATGTTAGAGATATTACCCACATAAGTAAGCCAGGGAAATACCATCACTATGCAAAACACTATTCATCAATAGGGGTTTTTTTCAGCACTGCAACATACATGGGTATTTATACTGACCATGTAAAATGTAGCAATCACTATCCAGCATTATTATAAAACTTTTGTGTGAAAGTTTTACAAAGTTTATCATTAAAATGACCCAGTGCATTTAAAGTGTTGAATTTGCATCTGGCTTCGTATGAACAAAAATTCGACATAGCATATCCTTGTAAACCTCAGTGAATAAAGCATACAACCTCATGTGAGCTAACCCCATTGGGAGGGGGAGTATTTATCCCCTAGACTCTATAAATGATTTCCTTCTTTCTGAACTGTTCCACATGAGCATCAAAAGAGACTTGATCACCCCCACACAGCAACTTGGTAATGGAGCATTATTTGTCTGTAAAGGTGCTGCAATGAGGCACCCCCTAGAAAAGCCTACCCAAAAGAAGATCATTTAACTCTGGAAGCTACTTCTCTTCTGAAAGGCATAGAAGTCAGCGAAGTCCAGTCCAGTCTAAAGAACAGTGTGACCTTAGTTACTGCAAATTGAATGATAATTGCTCTTTCTCTCACTCTTATTAAAAGAAAAAAAAAAAAAAAAGAGCCTAAAACCTGCCACTTACTGAGACTTGGGCTCAGATGCTGCCCTGCTTACACCAATGCCTTGCTTGGTGTCCACAGAGGGCTGTGCAGCCTAGTGCCCCCTTCCACCTATGCACTAAAGCACTACCAACTCCACCACTGCCAGCAGACAGTGCAGGAAGCATAGCACCAGGAAAAAATAAAGCAGACGTTACAGGATGTCGTGGTTTAAGCCCAGATGGCAACTAAGCACCACACAGCTGTTCGCTCACTCTCCCCCTGCCCCAGTGGGATGGGGGAGAGAATAGGAAAAGTAAAGTGAGATAAAAACAGTTTAGTAAGTGAACTGAAATAAAATAAGATAATAATAATAACAATGAAAAGGAAAATAACAACAAGCACAACAAACAAAAAAGGCAAGTGGTGCAAATGAAAACAATTGCTCACCACCCCCCAACTGATGCCCAGCCCAAGCAGCGGTCCCCTGGCCAGCTTTCCCCCTAGTTTATATACTGAGCATGACATCATATGGTATGGAATATCCCCTTGGTCAGTTGGGGTCAGCTGTCCCGGCTGTATCCCCTCCCAACTTCTTGTGCACCCCCAGCCTACTCGCTGGTGGGGTGGGGTGAGGAGCAGAAAAGGCCTTGACTCTGTGTAAGCACTGCTCAGCAGTAACTAAAACATCCCTGCGTATCAATGCTGTTTCTAGCACAAATTTAAAACATAGCCCCATACTAGCTACCATGAAGAAAATTAACTCTATCCCAGCCAAAACCAGCACACAGGAGTACGAACGGGCCTAGGAGAGCAGGTGCCTCATGTGCCCTGACAGCCATTTTCCTGCCCTGGCAGCCAGTCACCAGACCACGCTAACTCACTGACTGGTAAAAGTATAGCTCCCCTGCTTCACTTCCCTTGACTCACCATCCTGCCTCGGAAAGGCTCCATCCTCACAGAGCAGCCAGAGTGGTAGGAGGGGTTTTACTGAAGCAAGCAGGAGTAGCAGGGGAGACAAGGCTGGGCTGTGGCAGCAGTGCCCCAGTCAAGAGGGAGAATGGGGCCCCTGGCCTGGCGGAACCTTCTAGCGCCGGAGAGGCAGCAGGCCCCGAGGAGTGGACAGAGGGCTGGTTGCTCGCTGCGGGAAGAGGTGTGGGCAGGCCGGGTCTCTCTGGGAATGGAGAGAAAGGCCTTTTCTGAGGAACCATGAGGGGACTGAAGGAATTTCACAGTTGGTGAGTGTCTGAGGTGACTAAGAGGAAGCCCACAGAAAAGGTGAGTGTCTGAGGTGACTAAGAGGAAGCCCACAGAAAAGGACTTACCCCTGCAAGGACACAACGAGCAAGGGAAAATGGGTTTGCAAACTTGTTTATTTTTATTCCATCTTAGCCAGCAGATCTCAGGTTTTCCTATTTTACAGGTCACCTAGGTCTAATAAAAATCACTTTTAAAGATTATAAAGCTTTGGTGTTTTGGAAAGGGGTAGGGCTTGGTTATTGTGCCTGCAAGATGATCTCAAGCCCTACTTCCTATATCAGTTTACTTAGCAAAATGGATTCAGGCAGAAAATCAATAAAGCAGCAGCAACTTTCAAAATTACTCAGTCTGATCTGAAAAAGCATGGACTCCCAGAAGAGACAAACCCCACAACATTATGTACAATGTATTGTTCTAGGGAATCAAAACGAGCATAGAAAAAAGAAAATCAATAGTCTTTCAGCCACGTGCAATTTCTCAGTATCAAATATGTGCAAATATTTGTGGCAAACACTATTGTTTTCATAGCAGATGGGTCAGTTGAAAGTGGTTGGAGCTGGTGGATTAGAAAGTTTGCTGTTTATTGCTATAGGCTGTTGCCTTACTTTACAGAAACTACCCAGCATGAATACAAACTCAGTTTGAATGTGAGAACATGAGCCTTTTTCTCCCGAGTCCTGCACTGCATCATACTCCCCAGATAATGTCAAGTCTGGGGGATAAATCCATCTTGTGGAGCTGAAATGTGAAGAAGCGAAGCGAGAAGATACGCTGCTGGCTGCTGGGCAGCTCCTCGATTTCTCTGCAGCTTTGGAGGACTCGAGAAAATTTGTTACGTATGCACAGGGTTGGTTACATGAACAGGCAGAGCAGCTACAGGGAATCTTCTTGCTCTCCCTGGTGATTGTACAAAGACAGCAGGACTATTCCGCCGTTTTTCCCATTGTTCCCATGCTGCAAGGCAGCTGTTAGCTGGTGACAGTGAAAGATTTATTGCATCACATAACGACAGCAGTGCAAAACCAGGCGTGTGTCCCTATCTGAGATGTGTCATAATCCCGTCAGATTACCATCTTTGACACTTCTGGATATTCTGCATCCTTCCATGAAGGTGAACAGAAATCATGGTGATCTGCACTTTAGAACCATGGACTAACCATATTACTCCATACATTGTAGCAAGCCTTGAAATTGTGTACAATGGTCAGGGTAAAACTGAAATGCAATTTAATGTAACACTGCATTTCTTAAGCTATTAAACCTAGTTCAGCATATCAGTTCTTACTTTCAAGGCAATCAATAATATAACATAGAGATTACATTAGAAATCTTTAACTACTCTGTTTTCTAAATCACGGGAACCAGTTCAATACAATAGTATTAACGTTCTCAGCAATTAAGGAGTTTCACAAATCTCCTGATTTGTTTGATGTAAAAGTGATTTTGTGGAGTGGAGGAGAAAACAGTAGAAGATGAAGGCAAAATAAAATGTTAGAATAATACATTGCAGGAGAAAGCACCTTGCTATGCACATGATTCTCTTTTTAGGGAAAGGATGAAACAAAACCAAGCAAACCGCGCCATTAGTCACACCATCGAATGCATGCTGCAAAGCCTTCAGACTACCCAATGAGTCAGATACTTGACTAGGTGGGATGCAGTGGTGCTGTTTGCAGAAGCCCGATATGCTGCCTGCTAGCAGTCTCAGCTCTATCGGCTCTTTCTTCCTAGAGCTACATTAAGGACCAGGTGGGTTTTTTGACAACTCAGATGAGGAGTACTGGTGTCTGTATGCGAATGCAAAACACCCAGAAGAGAGCAAGATGAGCCTTTGGAGAATGGTCCCAGAGGTCTCATCATCACAGAAATCTCAACATTTTGTTCAAGTCCCACTAATTCTGATTGCACCATTTACTCCTTTTAGCATGCCTGAAAGGAGAACAGGATGAGAGAATACCATCAGAACGAGGCTAGAAAATATTTTTAGAGGCTATAGATCCATTAACAAAGACTGAACAGAATTTTTAAATGGATCATAGCTAAAGCAATAAAGATGAGTCTTTAAAGAAAAAGATACTTCATAGATGAGATGACTTTTACAATGAAAAAGGCAGCAAAATCACCACATTCTACTAGATGAAACAAAAAGTAAATTGACAGTAGGGAAGCCTCACAAGGGAGCTATGGCTTGTGGAACCGCCAAAATCATTTAAGGCCGGGACGAGTTGAGAGAGGCAGGCCAAAGTAAAATTATATTTGCGTACAGGGATGGGATAGAGAAAGAAAATTCTACTCAGTGAGAGGAAGACCACCTTGACATGAAAGGAAAAATAATTCAAAGGGGAAAATTTGTGAATAAATGGTTTGTTAATGTATGATAAAAATAGTTTGAAATTTGGCAGTGGGAATGCAAATGGAAGGAGTGGCCTCCACATTTTTCATCACAAAGCAGTGTTAGCTCGTGCAGTAGCAGTCCTCAAACATGCTTTTGTCAGTTAATGCAATGTACACAATAGGCACACATCTTGTCTCATTTAATACTGTGGTGTTAACAGAAATAACAGGCAGTGATTGACAGTAACATACCATATTTCCATCTGATATTTTAGAGACCTTTACATGTAGTCAAGTGTAAACATACTAGAGTTTATTCAAATAAAAGCCTCACCAAACCTGAACTGCAAAAGAAATGAGACAACTCTCAGAAATATTTCTATTTTGCTAATCAGGTTACTTCCAGGCTTTCAGCCATTTCAGAATTCTGGTTTTATCAAAAGATGAAGCATCAAGGTTTAAAGTCATAAAATTCAGGTTTCTGAAACATCTGGAAGAACTGATATCTAAGACATAAGAAAAGGCTTGAGAAAGTAGCATGCAATTAATAAGCATTAGTATGAGTGATTAGAATCAAAAAAACAGAAACAATGACCCTCTACTGCAGACTAGGACTTTGCAGGATTCATGGATTCAGTGATTTAACTAAGCAGTAGCTTTTACCATTAAACTAAAAAACAACTCAGTGTTATTTAGTGTATTGAAATCCCACAATGATTTTTCCTATTTGCTAAAACTGGAAAATATCCTCACCTTAAATACTGAAATACTATGAATGCTTTCCATAAGGCTACTACTTCACACTTAATTAAAATAGTGCAAGATATATATTCCCATTATCCTTGGTAGCTTCAGACACAAACTATATTATTCATCAAAGACGGTGTGAAAACTGTTGTATAAAGGGGAAGGTGACATGAGACCTTTCATGGTATTGCATGCAGTTGCATACAACCTAAGCAATCAAAACAAATTATAAAAACAGTTAATAAAAGAATCAATGAAAGCAATGAGAAAGTGAAGACATTCTAACCAAAAAGAAATAACCCAAAATAAAATCCTGCAAATTCTAAATTAGGACAAATAAGACTAACAAACATGCAAATTCCATTCACAGCTAGAATTAAAATTTCTTGTGAAACCTATTTCCCCTTTCTTTTAATAGTAAAATATTATTCATTCTGATGCATCAGTGTATCCTGTAGGAGTGCACAGATTAGCAAAGTACTTAAGATTGTCTTTAAAATAATGTGAAATTCTAGACCAAATTAGAAGTGTTCTAGATTGACTAAGAAGAAAAGAAAAAATATGAAAAGAAGAAAATAGACAGGTATCATGAGAATGAGTGGTTAAATGCCTGAGTGCATTACTGAAATTCGATATATTTTTTCAGTTCTCCAAAGCAGTACAGCAAAGAAATCACTTCATCTTTTTTACTTTTCAAGATGTGAAATGAAGACATTACTATCTCTTTACCTAAGTAGCTCCTTAGAATTGTTATACTGAAGTTGTGAAGTACTACACCTTTTTTTTTGGGGGGGGGGGGGGGGGGGGGGCGGGGGGGGCAGGTAGGTGGGTTGTTTTTTGGTTTGTTTGTTTACTTTTTTAAACAAGTGTCAAAAGTATACAGAAGCAATGCTAAAACATAGGTTTCCTCATTCCTTACCTGAGGGTAATTGAACTACTTCAGTGCAGACCCAGTGATATATCTAGAACTGTTTTAGAAAGTGAGAAATGAAACTTTGTCAGAAATATTATAAATTGTGAAGCTATATTGGATGTTTTCGCTATATTAAAACTGTTAGTGAAGTGATATAGTCTAAATATTAATATAAGTTCAGACTAAATAGTTAAATACAAAAATGAAAAAAATGTCATTATCAGTGTTGGTTTTTGTCAGAGGCACTGGAAACCTGAAGGTATGGCACACACAACAATTTATGATTTTCAGTGGTGTGCAATAGTTGTTTTCCTGAGCATGTCTTTCTCAGCTTGTTTACAAGCAGGAGACAAGAGAAAGATTCAGATTCTTTTTCTTGGCATAATAATATTTTATTTTGTGAGCACTCGTCTATTCCCCCTCCCCCTTTGTTACCAATACTCTGATTGAGCCCTTGAGCCTCAGACTTGCTCATATGAATGTTGCTGTGTCCCACAACTTGGTTCTCTTGGTCTATTCTGTAGCAGCTTTTTATCTTTGTAAGTTCAAACATACAGAAAGAGCATTAAAATGTACCATTCCAGTTCAAAACATATGCACTTACCTATATCTAAATGTATTTGTTGAGGCATGGATGATGTGCTGTGCTCTTTGATCTTTTGCATTTCAATCGTAATAAACTTTACTAGCTCTTAGAACAGTTAGTTCCTGAAGATGCTTACCCTACAAAGCACTGTAAGTGGAGTTAGAGGTGAAGAACTTCATCAGGTGCTAGACTGTACAACTGATAGCAGTACAAATCATTATCTGTTGGTAGCCAATATCAGCATTGCTTTCCAAGAATTGCTATCAAAATTAGAATAAAAGGAAACAGCTTTTTAAGCATGTTTTTGTTTGTAGGGGGTTTTTTAGCTAACGTGAGCAAATGTTAACATGAAATAACAGCTTGACATTTTTCTTTTCTCCTTATATCTAATTAAAATAAGTCTTAGTGGACTGCTGCTAAGCTCTTGAAAGCACTTTGCCTTGGCACTGATGATTTGTACTGCTTTTGGCAAAAAAGATATTTTGTTCTCACATTCAATAGACATATTCAATTTCTTTGCTCTTCAAGGAGGGGTTGATGCCAGATGCTTAGATGTGGCTAAGTGTTTCCATTTCCAAAAAGGCACAGCTGAATTTTGTACAGACTTTGTTTCCTTCTAATAAACCCACTGAAATATTTTGTTTAATGTTAGAATTAATCCTATGATCTACACTGTCAGGTATTGTGAGCATTCAAGGCATTGGGTTTTCTCCCCAAGTTCCCAATTCAGGCAGCGTATGGCATAAATTTATTTATGTCGACTGCCTTGTTTCCCTCTGTGTAATAACTCGCAAGTAATATGTAGTCAGCAGGGAAAAATGACCTTCACATACAAAAGAGGGTCCTTTAGCTACCTTTTAGTCAGTATGTCATGCTCTAAAATATATATTCTTCTAAAATTTTGATGAAACAATTCTGAAGCTTGGAAAGACGTAAGAGTCATGTTTTTTGTCTATTTCATTTATCGCCACTGGTAAACTCTCCTTTTCTATATACATTTTTTCCAATTATAGGGGAAAACACACTTCTAATATTTGAAAAGTATGGTCTTCAATTCTGCAATACAGAATATTTTTTCAACCTAAGGAACAATTTATTGAGCAGTGTTAAATTTAAACTTGGGACACAGCTTTCTAGAAAATCAGAACAACATGAAATCAAGATAAACTTGGGGGTTTTGTCGTTGGTGGTGGGGTTTTTTGTTTTTGTTTTTTTTTAATATTCAGTAGTATCATTCCGTGTTTCCCTTGCACCTGCAGTTACTGTGTATGCAGAGATCTGGAAACATGGCAGCAATATTTAAAACAGTACACCTACTAGCCAATAAGAAAAAAAAAAAAATTAAAAATCTGTGCTTTTTAACTCCCAGAGCCAAGCTCTTCAGACAGACATGATAGTAAGTAACAGCTATGGGACTAATGACCCTGGAGAGCAGTGCAGCCATTAGTATGATTGTTTTCACTGCTGAAAAAAGCATCATATACAACAGCTGACACCTGTGCCATGAAATATATATAGCCAGTTCTAAAAGATAGGTGGAACGGAATGAAGGGGATGCTTTATATGACTCATACTTGCTTCTTAAACTTTCAGTTCCATTCTTGTTTTTAAACAATGTCCAAGTGCAGTTCAGCTGAATGCAAATGAGCTAAGACTGTAAATGAGTGCATAATTTGCACGCACAATCTCTTACAATCACAGGGTTTGAATGATGCACACAAGCTCTTGCGTTCCAGAAGCTGATGCACAACTTTTTACATATTTTTCATATGTACCCCATAGTTTGCCACATCACCAGTCTTACAATATTAGTTATGACCAGCTAGGAAGAGGGTTACCAACATGAAATCTCCATGGACAAGCATCTATCAGAATATTAACATTGGTTTCTGTACCTCTGTCTGTCTCGGACAATACAAGAAATGTTCCTTATTTCCAAATTGTTGTTTGGACTGAATAAAGTTGAAAATCTGCTTTAACAACCTATATTGAAGTCCTCATTTCACACAAACTGACAGAGACTTATGTTTTCATAAAATTCTAGTCTCTGAACTATGAAATCAAACAACTGGCAAATATACATGATTAATTATTTGTTATTAATAGCTGACCAGAGTAAAATAAGAAAAGAGTTCACTTCCTTGTCCTAATGACTGAACTAATAGTATTGTCTTTTAAATAAAATAAATAATAATTTCCTCAAAATGCAATGCTCAGAAAGAGTTAAAAGTTGCACATCATAAACAAGCTTACCTCAAATCATCCTCACTATGCTGCTTAAAACATACTAGCAATATAAAGAACATACATTCTAGCGGTCTTTAATTTAAATTTTGACTAATTGGGGGGGAGGGTGGGTGGGTGTCTTTTTTTTAAAGAAAAAGGTGTCAGACTTGCATTTTTTGTCACCTGTTGGCTGGAAAATACTAATTCTCATGAAAATAGTATTTGGGTATTTTAGCTTCTTTTCATATAAATCACACATGGAATGTTCATGCATTTGATTTTAATTTGAGATGAAGTTTATATTTCAATCTTATAATAGTCTCAATTGGAATATGTATCCCTGCTATAGTTCTACTAATGAAGAAGCTTACAGGCTGGACGCAGAACCATCAAAAAGTTAGTGGAAGACACCTGTAGAAATGATTGGGGACTGCCTTAATTTCATATAGCCTGTCACAGCAACAGGTCAGAGAAAAAAAGAGAAAACAAACAAACAAAAAACCTCCACTTTTATTTGGTCGGAGTCATGCACAAAACAGCTACTAGCTCCACCACAAGTCATCAAAGTCCCTGAGCTTTGAACAGTTTGGTGCCCATTCCCTTCCTCATCTTCTGCACCAGCCAGACAGTTGAATTTTACTGCCAGGCCACAATTCCCAGTCATCCTGGGAAGAACCTCAACTGCACAGAAGTCAAGCTTGCTGTGCACATAGTGACAGATGGCCACTGGGTACGTTCTGGACCTCCTTAAATCTGTATGATGTTGTGTCTCAGAGAATTCATTCTTGGCACTGGCAAATGCTAAGAACCCGTAACGTGACATACAGAAGTATTTGAAAGCCCTACAAAATGGCAAAATATGCTAACATTTTATGTACAGCATAATAGAAAAGCGTACTTTGATAAGTACGCTCATGAAGTGAGTAAGAAATTGTAAGAAACAATGAAAAACAGGTTACTTAAATTCAAGCATAAAAACATAAATGAGATAAACATTTTTTCCAAAGCATTATTTTTCTTTAAAAACACTGATCAACATCAGCACTATTCTTTCCCTTTCCTTGTTCAGAAATTAAATATGTATGTTTGATCTTTCCAGATGAGAGAAGAGAGGAGTCTATTTACTGTAAACAATAGGAAAAGAGCAGAAACAACGCAAAGTCTGTTATTAGCAAGGATGATATCTATACTGAAGATTTCTGATATCAAAAACATACCACCAATAAAAATTAATCATCTTGGATACCAAGGCTATCCTATAACAAATAAAAGACAAATTAATGGGGCAAATTCTACAGACGTATTCAGGCTAGCTCTAACTTTCTGACTCGGATCCTTCTAGCAATAAGCAGTAATTTTAGCATGGGCTGCAAAACCTAAGGTAGTGCTCAGCACACACAGCGCTCTGTATCATTAACATTGCATCAAATTGGTGGAATCTAAGCTAGGTAAGGTAGGTCTGCACGAGTACAGTGACATACCCATTCACCCACATTCTTCAGAGTAAGATTAAAAGTAGACCTATCATTACAACCTCAAGATCAATTTCATTTACTCAAATAAGCATGCATGGGTAATGTCTTGAACACAAATGCTTTTTCAAATAAGGATTGAAGTAGAGATTTACATTAATCACAATACACACTTTGTAATCTGTGTAAAGCATTGCAAATTCTTATTTCACTTTGGAAGATAAATTAGATATGAGCACAAGTTAGCTTGTCTCTGAGTCAGATTGGAATAAATCTTGTCAGGAATTTATCTGAACAAATTATAACAAATGCAGCTTCAGAAGTTTGAGATTACTCTCAGTTTTAATACGAAGCTCCTGGGGGACTAAAAGTTTGAGGTTCAAGTCCTGTTACGTCTTCCTTGGGCAAAGGCAATATTGATGAAAACCAAAGCAAAATTATATGCTGTGATGAATAGTTCCCAGTTTTTCAGTTCTTCTAATATTTACAAGCTGCAAACACTGTATTAATAGTTCTGTATAGATCAGTATCTACTTTTTAGCTTTCTTCATTTCTATAAAAGCAACACATCTACCCATCTTTCTAGATACATATAAAGTACTTTCAAAAAATAAAGTGTATGTTTGGGAAATCTTTTTGTGACTCTCCTATTTCTGCATTCTTTTAAAATTTCTCTCAAGTTTCTTTTAAATGTTTTTATGACCAAGCAGAAGGTACTTGTCACAGACATAGATGTATTTAGGTCATCTGATTATAATAGTGAAAAGGGGATTTAAAACATAATTTTAAGCAACTAAACAAAATACTTTTAATCAAATATTAACATACATTTTAAGTATCTTGATAGCCATATGAGCTAAATTCCCCATGTACATTAACCAAAATTTTGAATTGTTATTTTAAGAAATTATTTCTCATCTTTGCAATATTACCTTAACTACTATTTATAATTATTTTGTGGCAATTGTAAGACCCATAGAAATTCCCAAAGTTATAAATACAGAGTGTAATAACTAGAAAATTATTCAAAATCAAAAACATCAGTGTTTCTTCTAAACATGTGCTGTCCAATTTACAGACTTTGAAATCAGGTTTTTGCCATATATTGCTTTTACTCTCATTTCCACATGCAGCTTCATGCAAAACAATCTTTGACTTAGAAGTATAATAGAATAGACTATAGTATAGACTATTTCTGTTGGAAAGGACCTATAATGGTCATCTAGTCCAAGGGCCTGACCAGTTCAGGGCTGACCAAAAGTTAAAGCATGTTATTAAGAGCATTGTCCAAATGCCTCTTAAACACTGACAGGTTTGGGGCATCGACCATCTCTCTAGGAAGCCTGTTCCAGTGTTTGACCACCCTCTCAGTAAAGAAATGCTTCCCAATGTCCAGTCTAAACCTCCCCTGGTGCAGCTTTGAACCATTATCACATGTCCTATCACTGGATACCAGGGAGAAGAGATCAGGACCTCCCTCTCCACTTCCCCCCGTCAGGAAGCTGTAGAGAGCCATGAGGTCACCCCTCAGCCTCCTTTTCTCCAAACTAGACAAGCCCAAAGTCCTTAGCTGCCTCTCATAGGACATGCCTTCCAGCCCTTTCACCAGCTTTGTTGTCCTCCTCTAGATGCATTCAAGGACCTTCACAGCCTTCTTAAATTGTGGGGGCCAAAACTGCACACAGTATTCAAGGTGAGGCCGCTCCAAAGGTAACTTCAGTATGCATAATGAAGTTAGTACTATACAAGTCAAGTGTTTAAGATTATGTCTATATTGTTATTATACATACACAAAGCTAGTACAAATTATGCACTGCTACTGTAGAAAAAAATGAACATAAATACAAATAAGTATTTAATTAGGAAGTGAAAATGGATGCAATAGAATGTAGAAACAATAGAACTCTTCTTCACTTGCATTGTGTTTTGAGGAACACCCAAATGGTTATAATGTTTTCTGTTAAACAGAACACTTAACAGTATTCATACCATGCATCATAATGAACAGCTCTTCCAAAATGCTCATCTGAAAAGAAATAAAGTATTTAAGAATTCCGCTACTTGCTACATTTGGAGCTAGTGCATGAGAGTAGCTTGCCACTGTTAAAAAAATAAAGCATAGGTGTATAATCAAAGTGACTCCAAAGAGACCAGATACAGAATACATACATACTTAGGGCTACATATTATTTATTCAGAATTCTGAAGCCCTTTTATTACAGTCAATTGAAAATAATTCTCTCCCTAATAATGCTATTGCTGCACACATATGCTGTATTTTCTCCAAGAAATACAAGAAATGTTAGTGAGGAAATACTGATGAAAAAGTTTTCTTCACTTTTTCCTGTAGTTTGCTACTGCTTATATGTAGAATGTACAAGAATGTTTCTTAGCTTGGTTTCCTAAGGAAGTGATATTAAATGATGTGCCAAGTCCTTTCTCTAGCTGCTTTAAAAAAAGCTCAAAACCCTACAATTTTTAAAGTCATTGTCCAGCTTCAACCAAATTTGACATTGGTAGAAGCTCTAGACACAATCAAGTCCTATTTATTTCATTAAAATAGCAGTAAGACAGATGGGAGAGACTGTCTTATTGCCCCCACTGAAGGAACAGCTAAAGCACCGAGAACAATTCCTGGACACCAGATCATTCATGCAGAGAGGAGCCAATACGTTAACTACAGTGGGGTCTCCAACACCTCATTTTTCAGTTTACTGTTTCAGAAGCAGCTCTGTTTTCTCCAGATTGTCTGAGCTTCACCATAATGAGAAATGTAGTTTAATCAAGTAAAATAGTTAAGTGTTTGAACATATCTACGGTGTTACTGATGAACTGAAATCTTGGCATTTTGCAAGGTCCAAACTCACCTTCAGAATTTCCTTTTAATTCAATGTGTTCTGTACACAAATCTAAATCAATAATCATATTATTTAAAATCACATACTTGCCAAGGTAACTAATTTCTCATATAATTCATATTGCAGAAATAGGATTTGTTGAATGCCCTTCATTTTAGATATAAATTAGATTTTATTGTTTTATGACATGTATAACTTCTGATCTGTATCTTTCTTTAGAAAGTTTGTTAAATAGGTGAGAGGAGATACCTTTTTTAAGGGTTTCCATTCCTTTTTTATTACTCCTTAAACAACTCAGGACATTGTAAACAAAAGATAAACATTTTTGTTGCCTGGAAGAGAATAACCACTGAAGCCTACTTTAAAGCCTATAACAGTATTTCACATAATAAACTCCTGTTTCACAATGTGCGCCACATTCCCAAAGAAATCAAGTTTGCCAAGCAGACTGTCCCTTCAGATTAGAACATTTCTCACACAGTTCTTGATCTCTTGAGCTCACTCAAGCAGATGGAAAAGGTGGGGGGGACATGGGCTGGAGTCGGGGAAGAGAAAGGAGGAGAAAGAGCCTGCACATGCCAGGCTTCAAAATCACTGGTGTTTAATCACTAGAAAGAAAGAGGAAGGAAGTTGTAGTATCATTCATAGTATTA
This sequence comes from Gavia stellata, assembly GCF_030936135.1. Lineage (NCBI taxonomy): Eukaryota > Metazoa > Chordata > Aves > Gaviiformes > Gaviidae > Gavia > Gavia stellata. The sequence continues at coordinate 32,631,740 of NC_082598.1, forward strand.
AGTATGTGCTATGCTGGAATCTGGAAATGTCTTAGTAAATAAAATTTAGCTGGATTATGCTATACCAATTAAGAATTAATTGGTAAGATAGCTATTTTGGCAAGAAATACTTACGTATCAATAGACATTATACAGGTATTAGAGAGTTTAACTGCATAGATCTGAGGGCAGTTGGGAGGGCAAGTATGGCAAGGTATTTAACACTGAAGAAATGGTATTAGGTCTGGTCCAGGTCCTGGATTATGTCTGTTTTGTATTATAGACAGCAGCTCCAAGGCCTAATACTTCTTGTCATTCTTCCTGTTTAGTGCTAGTGGCTGTCTGTTATAAACTTCACTTGCAATAAACCCCAAAATAATAGATTTTAGAATTTATAGTAAAATAAAGTTTCTAACTGGGCAATAAATACATTGTGAAATATCCAGAATGTTACTATATAATTCAAAGAATTATGGAAGTTTGATTACTTCATTCCTTTATAAAGTATGCTGCTTTACTGCCACTTAATATTTGAATGACAAATCTGCTTTACAAAAGAAAGGTAATCAATGGATTAGGCAGTCTCAGAATTTGGTGGGAGATTTAATTAAGAGTACCTTTTCTGAACAGCTGTTGGCTGATGATCCAGATCTTATGGCCTAGGCAGGCCATATCATTTCATAATTTTTTAAAATCAATTCATCTTCTGGTCTTGCAGCCCTCAGATACTCTTGAAGAACAGAGTATATTTATGCAAAGGAATCACACTGAGGTAGTCATAATCTTTAGGAACTAATTACAGTCTGAAGCGAACATGGTATGTGTTTTTATTCCACAGAAACTACAGTATTGCTCTTCCAAAGCACTATGTTCATTCTTAGTATTTCAAAGCATCCACGTAATTCTTTATTTCTGTAAGAGAAATTAAATAGGTATCAACTGCATAAAAGTTTGCCTTTGCTCACATTTAGAGCGAAACTGCCTTTACATTACAGTATTCCTAACTAAGCATGTCTTTGGTTTTAATTGCAAAAGCAGTATAACTTCAAGAAAATGAAGAAATTAATTTCCTTTCCTAGGGCAAAGTACAAGAAATGCTTTTCATCACTCAGTCTGGCACTCTATCACTCACCTGTATTGTTGTCTTGATACTCCGCTCCCTGATTCGTCTGAAGAGATGTTACGACAAATGACACCAGATCATGCGGCAAGGCAGTTTGTGATGTGGTGTTCACAGGGAAGCAACAGCATTGTTTTCCGGGTTTCAAACCTTAGCACTTGATGAGGACCAAGATCTTCGAGAAGTAAAAGGCTAGTACACTTGCTCTTTCTGACCAGGCAGTGCTGTGGCTGCTTAATATCTACTCAAAGCCACAATCACCTTCTGATCTGAGGAGCAGGTGACTTGGCGATTCTTTTCCATTCTGATTGCTATGCACAGACAGTCATGAAAAGGTAGAATGTAAAAGATTAAGTAGTATTCTAATCACCCAGACAGTTTACTTTGCCCTTTTGAGAATTGGTCCAATGCATCATCATCTATCATAAATGGCTTATAATATGACAGTGCTGGATCTTTAAGGTTATCTGTGCTCCAGTGCTAAATAAGATAGATAAATCTGCAGAAAAAATAATCAGAAGCTCAGAGTAATTCTAGTCACCAGTAAAGGGCTGGCTTCCTTTTCTAATAGGCATCCAAGCCTCAAAGTCTAACAACTCAAATTAATCCTGTGCCTCAGATTATGAAGCAGCCTTTCTTAGTTACCAAGAACAGACCAACAAAGAGATACTGCACAAGTTTCTGTTTCAAATACTACAGCAGCAGGCAATGGCTATATAAAGTTATAGACTTCCACATATGATGGATGACATGTCAGTCATTTCAGTGTATGTTTAAAAATTAATAGATTACAATCTTACATTTACATATTTTTATTAAAGCAACTTTATTTTACAACATCCAATACATTATAACATGATTAAACTGAAACAGCTACCATACTCTGAAACATCAACTATAGAAATCTTGAAGGAAATACTAAAGAAATTTATTTGATTTTTGATAAGAGTCTACATTATAAGATCATTTTCCAGATTTGATCGCACTAGAGAATAACCACCTTCTGAAACTACAGTTAGGTTTTTTTTTTTGGTTGGTTGGTTTGGTTTTTTTGTTCTTATCTTTCATTATTTTCTACCATGACACTTTCTTTTCCTCCTACAAATACAAGCATTTTGTCCTATGGCTCAGATTAAAATAAACCCTCACAGGAATGTTATCTCCAGGCATTCTCAATCTCACGATAAACCTGGTAACAACGAGTCTTTTTTTATCAGTGCAGACAAACTACCTGGTGCTGAAAAGTTATCAAAAATACTAAAAGGAAATGCATGATTAAGGTTGTAGTGGCATTCTCACAGGGGGCTCCTGAGGCATCAGCTCAGGAACTTTTCTCAGCATTTTGGGCTCTGAAAAGCAGTATATATATACACCTAGTAATGTAACACCAAATAGGAAATTAAATAATGAAATAAAGAGGCCGTGATAGTCACTGCCAAATTAAAGTTCTTGATATACATTACAAGGAGGCCAATTTCTCAGGCGTAGTGATTAGAAATGCAGAAATGCGTGCAATCGGGTTAAAAGTATAACAGCAATACATCTCTCCATATCAATTTAATGTGCTGGACAATTATCAAATGTGAAAATAATCACTGTAACAGAGCATTTGGGGGGGAAAAAAGTTTCTAAAGTACTATTAAGAGTCCTCAAAGTCTACTGAAAAAAATTACTGAAGAATATTCAGATTTTACATAACAACTTGAAGTAGCAGCAAGCCATCAAAACAAAGAAAGATGCAGAAAAGCTTAAAAATATGCTAAACATCCAAAATATGTCATACTGTTTTTTAAAAAATAAAGTATTAGGATTTTTTATACCTTTTGTTTTTATTAAGCAGATTTTTTAATTTTCCCTTTAAAATCTAGCATTCTTTTTTTCAGGCTGAATTATGAACTTTAAAGCAAACCTCTGCTACATTACTCATAACGCAATGTTTCAAACAAGTAAGGTTCAATGCATGATATCACACTATGTCTTCACGGGGGCTGGGGGAAGGAAAGAGGCACAGATGACCATCTGTATCAAAAAGTAATCCACCATTAATTTATATATTACTAAATAAATAAATATAAACTGCATCAGCAAAAAAAGAAAAGAACTTGAATCTGATGGAAGTATTTTAGCACCACCATTGCTGTGCTACTGCAATTAGAGGTACCTTTCTCAAGGCAAAATGCCCACTTAGCAGTAATCTGTCCAAATACAAGCGGATAATGAATACAGAACTAGACACTTTGAATTTACACCATGATCACTTTTGTAGCATATAACTTAGGTTTCTGCTGTGTTACACAATGTTAAGTATTTGACTGGTAGTAACGTGCTGCTATTTCAAAAAAGTACATGGTTGCTGTCACAAACCGTATTTCAGTGCCTAAAAGTTAGCTGCTGGAGTTAACTAAATTCAAAGTCAGGCCCTTGATTCCACTGTTACCGAATGGCAAAATACAAGCCTCTAAGGGGAAGCCTCGTGGGAGCAGCACGCTGCACTTAACATTTGGGAATAGCCACTGCCATTTCTGAAATTCACTCCCCCCCGGGCTTAAGCACCTAAGTCAATAGTATGTTAGATACCTGTCATAAAATGAATTAATCATCTGTATGTATCTTAATTCCAGCACAATCGACTGTTACTTTTGAAGACACAGGGTGAATGAAGAGGTCACAGCTACCTTTTGCATTGAAACCAAATGGTTAAATTATTCAGTAAGTGGGAGACCAGTTCACCCTGCTCTTCAGAAGGAACTTTGAACAACCCTAATCATAGGTCTGCAGGCTACTTTGAGGAAAAAGAGAAGCTATCCTGTCTCTAAACAAGAGAGAAACGTGATTGCAGTCTAGCTGTTAGCTCACTGCTTTGGGGAACAAGGAAAACAGGTTCTGGTTCTTTTCCCTGCTCTCTGGAATAGCTCCTAACACCTCCGACTCTTTGAAGGCTGCAGGTCATGAAAAGGTCATAAATATCAATTGTTTCATTCTCTATAAATCCATAGCAAGGAAAAAGACCTTTAACAAAGAGACAAGAGAGCTTCAAATTTCTGTGCTTGGACATAGAACATGGTCATACAGTTGTCTGATGTATCTAACAAAATTGCCACGGAGAACAACTTGGTAAAAATGAGGAGACAGTAATCTGTCTAAGCTTTCTGAAAGGTGATCAGTAGGTTGTTTAGTGTGAAAACTTTAAACTATAGTTGAAGTATGTAATCTGGCACGTCAAACTTTCAAGTTAATTTTCTTTAGTTACTGAGATCAGAGATTTCCATGGAATGTTTAATCAGTTGCTATAGAAATGCTTACATGCACAGCTCTGCACACCCAGCTGTGAAGACAGTCTCGAAGCAGTAACTTTGTTGCCATATCTTATTGATTAACTGAATGTCAAGATTTACTTGGTCCTGTAAGTCTAGAAGCTACTGCACTGAATATATTTTGCCTTACAACGGAAAGGTGTCATAAAAGTGCCTGTGGCCTTTTTCACATTCTTGTATGAGTTGTGGGGTTTATTACAATTTCACTGAAGTAAGCTTATTTAACTTACAGATAAAAATTGAGTTAAACAATTAGCAAAACCAAGTGTGCATGTTCATATTCTTAATTTTCTATCCCCAGTATCTTCCTCTTCCGCTTATTAGAATTTATTTCTCCAAAGGACAGATCAATAATGAAAATATGATTCTATGCATTAAACAAAAAAAGGAAACACTCTTTGCAAGAGAGAGTGAAATTCACAGAAAGAGATTAACTAAATTCGGATGAAAGAGATTCAGAGCCTCTGCTCAGCAATATAGCATACTTAGCACAGTGTGAGAGGAGTTATTCATATTAATGTAAAGAAGTGGCTTTAGAAAAACCTCATAGATCAGGACTGCAATAATCTCCCTTAAAACCAAACTAAACCAAAAACCCTAAGATTAAAACCACCAATTTTCAATGAAAAGTTGAAGATGAGGAAAAGAGCACAAGCTATGCCCACATCAGCTCTAGGTGTAATTTGACAGAGAACGAGTGAACACCCAAGCTAAGATTAAGCCATTTACTACTTAACTAGCTCACCACTAAAGTGTGGTGTGTTAATTAGCTAAGAGTTGCAAAAGTTTAAATTTTACTAATATAATACCATTTCCAAGTAATTCCTTACAAAAATGTGTCTTTGTACCAACCAAAACAGAATAACAGATGATAATAATAGAGCTTGAAAGTTTCATTAGTACACATTTTCTAGACTAATCCAATTTTGCATTGTAAAGTTAAAACTCCTACATTTAGGTAGAGTAAAAACAAAAAATATGCAAACCCAAATTAAATGGCATATTTCACCTCATCCAGAACAATTTTATTCTCATCACATCATAATAATATGAAAAAAGAAAACAATAACAAAAAAATCTTTTTTTCTTTAGTAAAAGTCAATATATAGGCACAACAGAAGTTGACTATTTGAGAAGTAGGTTATGAAAACATCTGCAAATCTGTCTACTAAGGGTAGAACATTTCATACAACTGGTACTTGATACCTCTATAATACCTATATGCATGTGTGTGTCTTTATAGTGCTTTTTATATATGATAGATTATGATTTTGAACAGAAAATTGGACTCTTAAAAAATCACATTAATTTTATAGAGGCAAAGATGGGATATCCTTTAATGGTAAGCTTAAGATCTGTTATATTTAACTTATGAATGAGTACAGTATACAAAAGCTTTAAAAAGCAAACCAAAATTCTTTCAAATTTGGATATTCAGATGAATTCTAGTTCTCTAGATGGCAATTTATTAGCAGGATTTTCTCACTGCGTGTCCTTATTGCAGAAGGGTATGGAACTGATGTAGCATGACTTTCGTGACACTAAGAAATGAAGAGCAAGGCATTACCTTTTGTAAGGCATGAACAATCTAGTGTTTCGTATTCTTGTGTAACGTGTATAGAGCAGTCTGATTCTCTTAAACTAAAGGCATTGAGGATGACTGAAGAGTTTGAATTAAAAGGTTTCTGAAAAGCCATAGCAATTTTAAAGATAGAATATGTAAAACTTTTTTTTCTTTACTGTACAATCCAGTATTTTTATTCTTAGACCTAAAAGTGTGCATATGGAAACATGCATATAAACTCATGAATACCACCTCCCTTCACAGTTATTTTTTCTGATACTGCTGATCCCTTATTTTTAACCAATTCTGACAATATCTTTTGCTCCAGATTGTTTTTTTTCCTGCATTTTCTTACTTTGTCCATTTATACATAAACAACAAGCACAAGAAAGATGTTATATTTTGCCAATGGTCACATTCTGTGGCTCCTAATTCTTCAGAAATAATTTTTGTGTCCCACAATAGGTTTACTTCGTCAAATTTGTGATGAAGAATAATAGTGCTATAAAAGAAAAACCTGAAGTATTCATATAGACAGAACAGAGCATAAAGGTGTTCATATAAAGAACATTTTCTTCAGACCAAAAAGTTAATAATGACATGGATACCTCTTAACATTAACAGAAAACGGTCAAAATTAACAAGAGATATCAAGAGCAAATTTAGTAAAATTTCAAAATATTCCTTTACTGTTGTGAAGGCTCTATAAAAATAACATTATGGCAGGCTATAATTCTAATTATATTAGCTTCATTCATGAAAAAAAAAAAGAACATCTGTATTTCCTTCTTATCCTAAAACTATTTCTGGGTTTGATTTGCATTTATTAACTTAGAGTAAGTTTTTATTAACTTAGAGTAAGTTTCTGAAAGGCTAGCTAGACTGATAAAGCCAATGTTCTTACTGACCTTTACCCAATAGTTAAGCCTTTAAGATGAAAAAACCTAACTGACATCCTTGCTCTGAACCAGAAAGAAAGGGGACTTGAGCTTAGGTCTTCTAGTTCTCCCCCAAACATTTTGGCAAGGACTCTAGTGGATATTCCAGAAATTATCTCCATCCTATCAATGCTGATCCATTTAAAAGGGAAAAAAAAATAACAAATTTTAAAAAATTAAGAGGCACTTAGCAGGCTGGTAGTTGATCATTCAGAATTAGATACCTGGCTACCAGTCCTAGAAACCTGTCAAATAAGAGGGTTCTGTTGTTGGGTTTTGGGGCTTTTTTTGTTTTGTGGTGGGTTTTTTTGTTTGTTTGTTTGTTTGTTTGTTTTTAAATCATGTGCCTGTGCAGGTAGCCAACATTCCTAGCTGGTTAAAACACAGTTAAGAGTTGAGAGAAGCAAGCTCATCCCAAAGAGAAGATAGAAATAAACCCAGGTCTTATCCAACCTCTTACTGAATTTTTCTGTTAGCAGTGGAGTATCTGCTAAGAATTTCACTATAAATCACATTTTTACAGCAGTGTGTAAGTTTAACTTTTCATTTTATGGTTTTGGTTAGAGATAGACAAATTGGAAATGAAATATTTTATTGAAACTTGTCACTTAATCAAATCAAATCTTCATTTGCTTTGCTATTTTGCCACAGCCCCCTTGGGTAGCTGCCAATGTACATATACACAATGTCTGTGTACTGCATATGCAGAAAAAAAATACATCACATAGACAGTCAAAATTCATTCTGCATGCAATACCAATGCCCATGGCTTCCTCAATTCTTAAAACATTTATGTACAAGGCCTCCAAGATCTCTTTGCTGGCTGGCCTGGCAGGCTGTAAAAGAGTAGTGTCTGTCAAACTGTAAGAATCCTGGTTACCTGAGCTACCAAGGGCACATTTTGGAAAACTAGGTGGAAATAGATTAAAAATACTTGCTTGAGAGTCACTAAAATTTTGAAATGAGATGATTTAATTCCACCTCTGAATTAAAAGGGCATACTGAAAACATTTTCTACCATGTTAGGTGTAGGAGAGAGCAAGAAGTCTAAAACAATTTTGTTTTCAGCAGCAAGTTCACAGGAAGACTAGAGAAACACTAAACATAAAAAGGACAGTGTATTTTTGCCAGATATCCCTTTCATTTTAAAGCATCTACGTATGGTGTCCATATAAATAGGAGTTCACATCTTTTTGTTTACATCATGTCCAATCTCCTGTAGGAACATACAGCCAGAAAGATGTTGCAGAGGGCTAATAAGATGATATTCCTGCAGCAGGCATGTTGATTAGATTTACAACTCTCAACTGTTTTTCCAGAATCACATAGAGTGTTAATTCCTATGACAGTACTTGACAGTACAGTATTTGTCAAGTACTTGAATGAATCCTCACACTGCAAACAGAGCGCAGAAATACCAAAGCTAGTTTAATTACTCAAACTGCAGTCATCTGATGCACATACTTCGTAAATGGCCTACCTACTTAACATGCAATGACACTAATTATTATGCACGGGATATGAAATAGGATATGCACAGGATCATGCATTTTTTAGTGATGCTAGATGGCTCTTAAAGGCATGTTACCTTGTCTCTACCGAAATTAGGAAGACATCTGTGCTTAGAGACATTAACTAAGCTGAAGTACCAGGCCTCTTTTGTTAGCTGTAGTCCGTGTGACAACCTAAAGCCAAATACAGTTTAGTCAAGTTTTTCCTGTTATGTGCACCACAACACTAAAATTTTACAGTCTGCTGTGACCAAATAGAAGCACATAGAAGCACATAGTTTTGCCACTCAAGATAAAAGCAGAGGATAAGTTAGGATGGTAACAATTCATATTGCTTTCCTTCTGCTTTGGGAAACAACTGTCTATAGTCAGCTTTTTTTTTTTTTTCCCAGTGCATCAAACCCATTGCATACTATCCTACTACTCAGATTCCTTAATGCAGATCAGCTAATACAAGGCAGCCCCTTTCACACCTCTTTTTTACAGAAATGTACAATAGAGGGGGAGCTCCCTCTCTTGCTGTCATTGCAAGAATTCTGACTGGTGTGGGAACAGGCAGGGTTACATGGCCTGTAGTCCTTCAGTGCTTCTAAGGAAGAACAGATGTTCTTAGGGAGATAGGGCAGAAATTAGTTACAAAATATTTTCAGGAACTTCCCAGAAATAACAATAACATGTACATGATTTCTCCATCATGTTTCTAGTCTGTCAGATACTATTTTATTCTAAGCAACCATATAGCCATGTTCTTGACTGTTCCATAGATAAAAGTAGTTTCCGTGTTTAAGTAAATTGCAAGCAATGTTCTATATGTAAATACATAAACTAGATTAAACAGGCATATGAAGTATTATCTTCTTAATGTAACATGTATAAATTTCCAAGTTTTAGGTGAGATAATACAACTATTTGATCTGGCGAAGCTCCTTCAACAGAAAGCAGAAGTACACAGAGATCATAGCATCATAAACTCACTGCAGAATTTCAGAGGCAATCACATGGTTTAGTTTCCTATACTATCACAATATAGATAAAGGCTCATTCCTTTCATATACATTTGAAGAAAATTTCCTTCACTTTCTGAACCTTGTGTTCTGCTTTGTCTATTTGGACTATCAATACGGTATTTGAGTTCTAGGGTACCTAACACCGTTAGGCTTCTGGACCTGGAAAGAATACATCTCCTCATGAGAGACACAAAGAATTGGATACATGAAATTCTGGCGTCCCTCCCATAGGTAACTGGAGAAGAAAAGAAGACCAAGTTTGAGCAGGAATACTGAAAAGGACCTTTTCAGTGGTTCTGTCTATATCTAGTCTCATGTTCCTGTAATCTTTTTCTCTCCACTAGCAGCCTCCCAAATCGTTTGTAAGATGATATGCATAGGTGAACTTACCATCTGACACCCATACATTCTTTTCATCAGTAATCTTTATAGTAGATTATATGCATTAGAAGCAGGTTAGAGAAAACAGTCATTACACTCTTGGAACAGTACTAAAAACAGTTGAATATACTTAGTTTTCATTTAAATAAATTCTCTTAATATCTTTCATTTTTTCCTCCAGTTCCCAATATTTTCTACACTCTTTCCAACAATACCTAAGAAACAATCACATACATAAGTGCATACATCTTTCAATTGGTCCTGTGCAATGCTACAGCATAAGGATATTGTTACAGGGCCTTTTTTGACTGAATATACTATGTCCTTTGCTGGGTATTTGGCTCACCAATACTGTCTTTACCCATAATTCTGGGGAAAAAAAAAAAAATATGCTGGCAGCTAGCATATAACAAATTATGAGGATGAAAAATAATTCTTCCTAAAGAAAAAAAAGTATTTATCATGGTTAGGAATATATTTGGTCACATTATATACAACTAGAGGTCTGTTTTCATCCCTAGCATGCTTAGCAAAAGTATTCCATACAATAAAAATATGATGAACCATCTAGGATTACAATACTGGATATCTTCTGAGTAATCATAAGCAATGTCCAGTTTATATATCTGTCCATGATGGCAAGCTTTGTAGTTATGTTAGTGGGCAGGCACTGATATTTGATTTTGTGCCCCCACCCCCACCCCCCTTTCAATCTATAACACTGTTATATTTCTAAGGTTCTGTACTTGTGACAACTGTAACATCATGCATGGCTTCATCAAAAACAGGGAACAACAGCAGGCTTGGGACAAGTGTGGACCTCTGTGTATGAGGTAGAAATGAAAGGAATTTGGTATTTATTATGTATTAATATTTTAGAAAAATAAATCTTTGCAACCAGGGTCAAGCATGGAAACATAAAATTAGGGAGATACCAGCTGTCTTAAAAAAAAAAAAGTATTTTGAAAAAGAATGAAGTTTGCTTTGAGGTACCGTGCATTTCCTAAATTAATAGAATCAAAGTAATTAGAAGAAAGGAGCCATTCATGCTTACAAAAAGGAGATGTGAGAAATTCACACTGTTCATCATATATACATGATTTTGTTTCAACCTTCTCCCTCTGCTGTTCAAAAAGTTCAGAGATACTTCAGTTTCAAAGGGAAATAACTGCAGAAGTTTACTTATTAAAAAAGTATTGGCCACCTACAATGAAATTAATTCCTCTCATCACTTTTCTTAGACATCTTTTGAAGCACGCATTTAAGTATATGCATTCATTTTCTGAAAATTAATTCCTATTCTTGAAAAGATAATTGACTGTCAATACTATAGCCTCAAAGTAAGAACCAGATTCTCATTTTCCATTACACAGAAAAAGACCAAATCTTTCTCCCTGTAGTTAGCTTTGAAAAGGAGTGGGCAGTGATTTGTGAAGGTGCAGTCCCCTAGAGCCTTGGCTTCAGGTCAGACTGGAGGACCATCGGTGGAGGGGATGAGTAGATCTGCAGAAAGATAAAGCAGAAGATCTGAAGTACTTCAGTGTTATCTCATCTTCAGTGCTGGCTGTGCACTGATATATTTACTGTTAATGGGGTTTAGGCTGTGAATGAAGCGCATAGTTTCTTGATTATTTATGTGTACAAGAGAAATGATAACCCAGTATTTTCAAAGTAATCTACTCAGCAGAAGAGGTTGTGTCGGGAAGAGTGCATAAATTTCTTCTCTGAAGTGCTTGCCATCACAAGGATCTGCCCCAAACTGAACTAATTCCTTCCCCTTCCACTATGAGTTGCGGCCCATCACCTTCTTTTGTACTACTGTGTTTTTAAACCTTCTCAGCACAAGATAGATAGATAGATATGAAAAAGATGACAAGAGCTTATTGACAGATATGAAAGGGACTCAGGTTTATGGAAAATGAAATGCGTAACTTCTGACAGTTGTTTAAACAGAATAAACTGCCAGCCAAGTTCAGAACTGAATCATCCTGCTGGCTCAATAAAACGATTATGCCAAAATACAGAAAAAATATTGGAAAACAGTTTATTATTAGACAGTATCTCCACACCCCACACCCACCCTGCAAGAACAAAAATTGTGAGAATATTCAAAATTTATCCAACTGACTTATTTTTATTACAATTTTTGGAAACTTTCACATAATGCCTGGCAAATATGAATGGGTAGATACTCCCTAGCAAAGATTTAGTCTGTTTTTTTCCTGCTTAATAGTATTTAAATGCATATAGTCAATGTTTTAAAGTATAACAGTTACATTGCTGTAGTTAGGAGCACAGCAAATCCAAATAATCATGACATGAAATGGAAAAACAAAGATGCTGGAAAAATAATAAGAAATACATTTAACTACCTAAGACTTCCCTCTAGAAAGCCTTAATGTTAGAGCAACCCATATATACATGTAGCGTTAGGTTTTCAAGAAATAATCTGCAGGAAGGATGTGTATCTGCTAGATAATGTGAACAACTGGGTTTAAAAAGGAATACTCTAAGCAAAAAAGAATATAAAGCTATTTATTTCAGTATATAATAATAGTAACTATACTTCCGTCTAAAGGTGAGAATCATCTTTTGGTAAGTCATATTTTCCTAAAAAGGTTATTTTCCCTACCAGTAATTCTATATAAAATCATTAGCAATTTCACTTGAACTGTATTACTTTATGTTCAGTAACTACAACCTCCATTAAAGAGATAATAGTTCTGCTTCACATTTACATAATAGAAAAGGTAAGAATTGAATTCCACCTTGGATGATAGCCCTGGCATTTCTTCCATTTCTCTTTGCAGTGAAAGCTACATAATTTGTTCTAGTCAAAAGGGAAATTTGTTGCATGGAAATGGAAGAAATATCATAGCTCCTGAACAAGAAGCCTCTACTCAATTTCATTTCAAAAAACTTGGGAGTTTGTGGTGGGTTGACCCTGGCTAGATGCCAGGTGACCACCAAAGCTGCTCTATCACTCCCCTTCCTCAGCTGGACAGGGGAGAGAAAATACAATGAAAGGCTCATGGGTTGAGACAAGGACAGGAAGATCTCTCACCATCACTGTTTTGCCATCATGGGCAAAACAGACTCGACTTGGGGAGTTTAATTTGTTACCAATCAAATCAGAGTAGGATAATGAGAAATAAAACCAAATCTTAAAAACACCTTCCCCTCACCCATCCCTTCTTCCTGGACTCAGCGCTTCACTCCCAATTTTCTCTACCTCCTCCCCCTGAGTGGCACAGGGGGGACAGGGAATGGGGGTTGTGGTCAGTTCATCACGCGTCTCTGTCACTCCTTCCTCCTCACACTCTTCCCGTGCTCCAGTGCGGGGTCCCTCCCACAGGAGCCAGTCCTCCACTAATTTCTCCAACGTGAGTCCTTCCCACAGGCTGCAGTTCTTCATGAACTGCTCCAGCATGGGTCCTTTCCACGGGGTGCAGTCCCTCAGGAACAGACTGCACCAGCGTGGGTCCCCCATGAGGTCACAAGTCCTGCCAGAAAACCTGTCTGGTGTGGGCTACTCTCTCTCTACAGGGTCACAGGTCCTGCCAGGAGCTGCAGGCTTCTCATGAGGTTACAGCCTCCTTCGGGCACATCCACCTGCTCTGGCGTGGGGTCCTCCACAGGCTGCAGGTGGATATCTGCTCCACCGTGGACCTCCATGGGCTGCCGGGGGACAACCTGCCTCACCATGGTCTTCACCAGGGGCTGCAGGGGAATCTCTGCTCCGGCACCTGGAGCACCTCCTCCCCCTCCTTCTTCACTGACCTTGGTGTCTGCAGAGCTGTTTCTCTCACATACTCTCACTCCTCTGGTGTGCTGCTGTTGCAGTTTTTTCCCCGTCATTAAATATGTTACCCCAGAGGCACTACCACTACCACCGTCACTGATGGGCTCGGCCTTGGCCAGCAACAGGTCCATCTTGGAGCCGGCTGGCACTGGCTCTATCGGACAGAGGGGAACCTTCTAGCAGCTTCTCACAGAAGCCACCCCTGTAGCCCCCCCACTACCAAAACCTTGCCACACAAACCCAATACAGGGCTGTAGCAATACACCCCGGTAACAACACAGAAGGCAGTAACAGCATTTAGTTCTATTTTGGCATTAGGACAGCTGCCACCCCAAGCAGCCAGCTTACCCTCCTCCAGTCTGACAGCTGCAGGGGCCACAGAGAGCCCAGGCACAAGAAAATCAGGGCACAAGTCTACTTTCACCATGACGAGCAAAGAGTACTCCTGTGAGCAGTGCTCTGCGGAAGCAGCTATCTCAGCAAATCTAGTGGAAAAGAACATCAAAGCAGCACTTTCCTCTTTTCTTTTTTTCTTCAGATCATTTTTTCCCTAATACATGGCTCTTTTCAGCGGCCCAACAGATTATCATGGCAGAGCAGAAAGCACAGAATACAGAAAATGCAGTTCAGGAAACAGAAAACGGGACAGAGAAAGCAGTATTTCCTTTTCATACCGCAGAGAAGTCAGGTCGCTGGAAGCACTAAACTGCAAATGCTGCTCTGAGCACCACTTGCCTGGAGTGTCTTTTTTACTTTCAACTACCGAGGAAGCAGTGCAATTTTTATTTAAAAATAAGTAAATCAGAAGATAGAAGATACCAGAATGCTGAAGACTAACGGGATACCAAAGAGCACAACAAAAGCCTCCGAGGAGAAGGCCGAAGCTATTGGGGAAGTTGTGTTCTCATGAGGCAGACACCTTGTTTTTCCTACAAACACACATGTTGAGAACTGTAGGTAAGAAGTCAAATTTAGGACGAGATATATTGTCCATTCTGAAAAATGGCAAATACTTATTTTCCTTCTTTATTTACTCTCAACTGATTAACCAAATGGTGGTTGCATTTGCTAGACAGTTGCACAGCAATTATGAATATGCTTTTAGATAGTTAGAAAGGAACAGAATAACCTGGTCAAACACAAGCTCATCTTTGTCACTTGTATATTTTTTTGTTAACCATACACAGAAATCCAGCTGATGTTCTGGAGCTACGGCCTTTTCAAATAAGTGAATACTATTAAGTCAAATTACAAATGCACACAGAATTACATTTCCAGAGGAGTGCCAAGAATATAAAGTTTCTACCCATTTAAGAAGAAAAAGGAACCTTAAATTTGCATTCAGCTCTGCAAAATACTAACTACAAATAAAAATTAGAGAAAAGCCTATTAGTATGACAGCACAGAAAATTCTATAATATTTGTCCTTTTTCCCTTCAAGTCCTCCTCCACTAAAAGCAAGTCTTTCCACCATGACAAGAACATATTTCCACAAAATTGGTAAATTCCCTCCTGAGGCAAGTTCGCAAATATTACTATTACCAGACTCAGACCAGCATACACAAGGGTGTTAATATCATTTTTATCTTGCAAAAGACTACAGCGGTTGTGCTTGATGGAAAGCTACAAGTACTGTAGAAACATCAACACATGTTCTGTTATGATATGGTTATTTGTGATAACATTCCCATCAGATAGATTTATGCCAGGAACTTCAAGATATTTTTGTATCGTCTTAAGGCAGGACCACAGAGGATTTTCAAAATGTCTCTAGGTAACAATCTGAGAATCAGGCTGCAGAAGAAATGCACCGTAACAGCTTGCTGTCAGGTTGAAACTAAGTCAGAACTTCTGTGTAAACTTTTTGGTTCAATAAATATATGGAATAAAAGAAGTTGTTGATATTTAGGAGAGAAAGCAAAAGTCTTATCTTCATTTTTCACTCCATTACTCTTTAAACTGACAGCAGAACTAATATATTTAACTCAGATGCTACCTAGTAAGGCATTAGAAGTAGTATAATAGGATGCTGGAACAATAGGATATTGACAGTGCCTTTTCTACATTGTTATAGCTCACAGGAGTCAAGAACTGACTGTGCTATGTGGACAGGCACCAAGATGAGACTCCCTGTCTGGACAGCTTGGAATTGAAGAGGGGTCTGACAAGGGACTGCACAAGAGTTTTCAAATACAGAGAAAGCTACATGGAGAAACCAAGTTAAACTCTTGTTAACATTCACATTAGACACTGAAAGAAAGGCATCATACTTGAGCCTAGGTTCAGGTTAGACATTAGGAAAATAGTTCTAAAGGAGAGAAGAATGAAGTAAGGCAATAGATTGCACAAATTGATTGTGGAATAGCTATCATTGTGGGGTTTGTGTTGGAATTTTTTATTTTTTTTTTAAATAAAGGGTAACTATCAACCAGAAAACACAAAGCTGGTCCTTACTTGGGCAGGTATTCAACTAGAAAGTATTTTTAAATTCCTTATGGTCTTATTTTCAAGTGTTGAACATACATGTCTAAATCCACATGTGCAGTTACTATGTTAATACTGCATATTTGAAATATATAGTAACAGTAAGAGACTAAGCTTATAATGAAAGCTTAGCAATGCTTCATTAAATTTTTTGAACTAAAAATCCTAACTGTAAAAAGCACCGTAAAAATATTTGTCAGTGTTTAATGGTATTGATTATTTCTCTGGATACATATGGTATCATTCAACTCTGTGAAATGGTATTTCTTTGAAAGAGGCCCTAAGATGAAGCTCTGTTTTCTTCTTTCTGCCAAATCTTACAAAGAATAGAATTCCTGCCCACAGTTGAATACAGAGATAGATGGTAAATGTAATATAACTTTGCTTTTGCCCATCCCCAGCAATAATACTTACTTTATGTGTAACCAGAGGTGCTCTCACTTTAAAAGGGATCATCAGCTTTTCACATTCACTGCAATATCCAAGAGGAAAGTGCATCATCAGAATTGCAGGCAAGGGAGGGTTCAGAGCTGAGGCCTGAGGGTCTTTGTTTTATCTGTGGAGACCATTATGCAGCTTAACTCCCTTCTCTGTTCCAGAGAAAAATTAGAAAACTGTCCTGTTAATATACAGAAAGAACGTGCTTCCTCTTCTTAGGCTTGCCAAATCAGTGCAGCAAAGTAAACTGAAAACAAAAAACTTATTTTCTCCTTGAATGTCTACAGATCCAACTACAACACATGCCATGGACAGAAACACTGATAGGCTGGGAAGTACTATTTTTTGAAGTGCAGAGCACTTTCAGAGCAGAAAACACAAATCAAACAGGAACTGTGAAGAACTGAACCTCATCTGCTAAATAGAAACTTAGAATAGGAAGACGCGAGTTTTTCTTGGCAAGAAGCCAGCAGAATTTCTTAAGCTATTTGTTTCTAAATTCTTAGCTGTGGAATATTTTTTTCTCCTGTATTTTTTTATACTTTTTGTAAAGCATGCAAGCCACAGCAACTCATGTAGTAATTCTCTGAAGCTCACAGAATTATGATAGATTAATATAAGTCATTAAAATGTTGTGCTACTCTGCATAAGACTTTTGACTAGCTGTCTCTCTATCAGAATCTGATAAACACTGTTCTAAGCTGTATTTGTTTGAACAGTAAATCGTTATGGCCCTATTTCCAGCAGTATGAAACATCTGCAGCTTGTGCTGACTTTGTTAGGATTAGTGGATATCTAGCACCTTTGGAAACCATCCCACCCTGAATCTAAATAAAGGAAAACAAGTGAATCACTGTCTCTGTAGATTCATTAAGTACATTTCTCTGTACTTAAATTAACTCAACTGGGGCAAAAGCAGAAGCTCTGATATCAGTAACTATGGCATGTTTTCATCTTTGCAACATATGGCTTCAGTTCAACATAAAATTAGATAAATTTAGAAATTTCTATTTTTTTAGCAATGCCCTTCAAATCCTGCTGAACAAAAAGGGTTCTCTGCTTGAGTATTTTTAATGGATATAAGATGTCTCAGATAGACAGCTCTGTTTCATAGGGAGTTTCAGACCTCAGCTTTCCAAATGGAAACCAAGACCATGCAGAGTGCCAGAAGAAATAAAAAAGCTGGAGTCAGCATGCATTTTCTTTTTGTAATCCAATTAATATTTTTTTTAAATCCTGTTACCATGTTGGGTAGCAGCTGCAGTAAGTAAAATTAATTTAATACCTCAGTATTTTAAGTGCTATTGTTTCTTATTCAGATTCTTATCATTACTGTCTAGCTGTGGAGTAAACTCATCTTTGCTGAAACTTGTTCAGAAAGTTTTCCATGGAGATGGCAATGGAAGTGGGCAAGGCATTTGCTTCAATGCTGCCTAAGCCTTTTTTCAAATTCTATATTTTATTGAAAAGTCACAAGACCAAACCAAGCATCGATGTAACAATAAAAATGAAACTTGAACACAGAAGACAACCAAGTGAACGCATTGGGGAAAAAAAACCCAGAAATAAGGATATTTATAATTCCTGTGTAAAAAATTTTGCACATGAACTTCTTATTTACTTTGAGGAAATAAGTTCTTTAGGTTCCTAGGGGATCTGAGTGGCTATTTCTGTTTTGAAAGAGTAAAATTACTTTTAACTAGTAGAAATACATTTAGAAAGAGTCAAAACTCCACTCCTAGCCTTTTCAGAATAAAGTTTAAAATAAAATGGCAAACTATTTTAACATTGAAAACTAGTTAGCTTTCTCCTCCATTTTTAGTTATTTCAATTTTTTCATCTCGCCTAGAGACCATTACAGTTTCCCACTTAGCGTGAACACAAGTAAACCTGTTCACTTGTTACACATCTGTATTTTAATTCATCAAGAAATTTTACCTGCTATGAGCTTTTCAAAATAGGATATAGGGAAAATTAATTTTAACTCCTGTGACCGAAACCAAAAGCAGTAAGCAGCAAGTATTTTAGAGCGGCCATTCCCACACAGGCTTATTTTGTTATTGCGAAAATGATTTAAAGTGTTTTTTTCTTGCCTTTTGTCTTGTTTGGATTACATGACAGACTTTTTTTTTTAAATATATAAATGTGTTTTACCCAAGTTCCTTTCCTGTTTGTAAGTATTTCGCAATGTGAAAGCTGTTTGTTATAATCATTAATCATTACTGAGATAGGAACTAGGTAAAAACCTGTGCTGCGCATCCAGTTCTTACCCAAAATACTAAAGTGTTCAGATTCAAGTGGGTGGGGTTTTTTATTTATTTACATTGACCTCCGGCTATGAAGCAGATAAAGCCAGATTCACTACCTGTAAACCTAAACAGCAACACCCACCATGAGAATGTCAGAACATATGCAAGTCCTAGTGGGATATCTTGGCTACTCAGGCATTTACAGTTAAACAAACTAGAATACAGTGACACCAATCTATGAACTCAGGATTCACAAGTTTACACACAGTGTTTTGATTCACTATAAACTGTATCACATGCAAGATCAAGTTTCCAGAGGAAAAGGAAAGAAAAGAAACCAAGAAAAGATATATGCTAAAAAAAAAAAAGTCTAGAAAAAAAGATATATGCTAAAAAAAAAAAGTCTCACTTTGTGAGAAAAGATGGGCTGGAGGTTCTAAATGAAGTCTTTATAAAAAGGGTCATGATTTTTCTTAACTAGAACACATTATGGAGGAAAAAAAACCCTTCCTGTTTAAAATAGTACTACTAGGCTTAATTTCTACCAACCTATTAGCAATATTTTGAGAAGAGGCTGAGAGATACATTACAAAAGAAACAGCATTCACCTCTGGCAATGTCACTGAGAGTTCAAGAACCAGCATCATCCCTCCCACGGGAGGAGGTCCAAGTGACATGGGGCCGAAATACACATTTCCCTGGCCATAATACAAAAAGATAGCATTGTAAAAGCCTAAAACTGAAATGAATAAACTCTAGAGAAAAAAAAATTAAGATAGAGACTAAAATTGTACATATTACATCGGCCAAGAATATGGCTTGACAGCTAAAAACATTGTTCTTCACTAATAACATATTTGTCTTCAGTAAAGTAGGAAATTTTTAATACTTCTCCATTTTTTCCACTGGACTTTTCCATAGCTATTTATGAAGGAACATAAAGAACCAGAAGTATACATATCTTTAAAGATGGACAGCTTCATATCCTGAAAAAAACCAAATTGTATTTTCTTAAAACTTGCTAGCATCTATCTCTACCAATAGAATGATATAAGTCCTAGCTAACAAGTTTCTGCTACAAAGTAGTCCAAAGAAAAGTACTTAAAGTGAAAGTCAAAGATAAGGAAAAGTTTTACAAAATGCTTCCAATAGGAGGTATATCTATGCATATATATTAACAAGTTTTCAAGTCCTTACAAGCCTTTACAGACACAATCACTGAATGAGGTATTATATTGCATTAGAAAATGCCCAAAGTACTAAAAGCACATTTCTAAGTGAAAAAAACCCCAAAAGCTTTAAATGAAAACAAAGTCTTTTTGAACACAAATCCTCTATTCTTCTTTCCAGTTGTCTTTGTTGCAGTGTCAACCAAACATTTCCTCCATTTCTGTGCAAGCAGTTCACACTATACCATAATTAAACTCTTTCATTTTACCAGTGCAAATCCCATAGAAATGCATATTTACCAAATGAACCTGTAACACTTATACTAGCCTAAAAAATGTTTGAACAATATATTATTTGCCTATGTGCAAAGAATATACATATATTGCAGTTTTGGTATTATACACAAATACAGATAAGCCACTTACAGAGCTATACATGGCTATCGTTCTATTTTTGCACACTCTTGTGCTTCCAGCAGAGAGAATACAAAAAGGAAGCAACTCTTGAATTTAGCATCACAAGTAGATGCAAGAGTAGATTTAGCATCACAAGTAGAGGCAAGAAACAGAACGTAATACGGACTTTGAAAGGTCAGACTTGTAGGTATTAAAACACTTACAAGAATATCTATCTCTATCCTCAAAAGTAGTAATGCTAATATATTGAGCTGGGTTAGAGAAGGAACAGATAAGATCAGATGGAAGATTAATGCAAGTCAGACAGCAAAAATTACCAGATTGAAAAGGAAAGTGAGAAGAAGAGTAAAGTAGCTATAGCTGTTGAAAGAAGCTTGAGAAACACACAAAGGTGGGAGCGATAAAACGTACAAGAAGCACTGAAGGTATCCAAGACTGCCTGGGTAGCCTGACTGCTGCAAGCCTTCATTTCCGAGCCACTATCCTCTGGAAGGAGTGCTACAAACCTGTAACAGCTCATTAGCCTGTATTCTGAAAAGAGGCTATTTTTACCATTTATAGTATAATGAAGTTTCATGGCCTGACCAAGATTATATTGGTGTGGGAGCATCCACGGATACAGGAATACAAGTTGGTGATTGAGTAGCTTGAACTCAAGTAAGTTAGAATAGTTTAAAGAATGAACAGCATGTCACTAAAATAGGTGAATTACCAAGTTTCTGTATTATTATTTCACACACAAGTTCACAATTATTAGCTACTTTTACTTTCATCCAGATGAAAAACATTCTCTGTCAAGCTTAATATTTGAACCAGTATTTATTTAGTTAAATTGTGGATTCTTCTCAGCAGTTGATCTTTCTTGATTGGACTATCAGAATCTCTATCAGATCCATTAGTTAAAAGATGTGCTGGCTTATTCCAGAGAGACAGCAGAAAAATTTGGCCAATCAAGAATGCTACCAAGCAAATCTCACTCCTTCCAAATCATCAGCTTCATGGGAAGAGTAAAAAGATGTATAGGCAAACTAGAACTCAAAATTAGTTAGAAATTGTCTGTAATGTTACTGTTTGGAGGTATGGGTTATCATCAACTTATGCAACCTATTGACTTCTCGAATCTGATTTTCTATGCTGTGGCTTGGTTTTTGTCACTAGAGTCTTAATTACACTAACCTGCTGTTCCTGAACCCCGCCTTTTTTTTCCTTCTTAATAGCTGCCTTTATATCACTATCAAGCAGGCAGTTCAACATTCCCTTCATTAAATCTATAAAACTTTGAAACCAAACCTTTGCTTATGACAGTAATGCAATCTTGTGATTCTTTGTTGCATACCATGTCACCAATGTCTGGCCACACGTTGTGGACCAATGTGGCCACAATTATAATTCAATAGCAATATTGCTACGTATCAACTCTGAATTTTGGTCATTGCCATTTCATCCTGACAAACACCTTCTCTGTTTTGATTTATGAGACTTACGTCTGGGACTACTTAGCATGGCATTTTTTTGGAGGCTGAATTTGCAGATCACCACAAGACAAAATGTATTCACTGACACAATGTGCAACTGGTAAGGGTTAATTAAACTTTTCTATATCAAGAAGAAAATTTGAGGGCTAACCATTGCATATGAATTTTTTTTTATAATTGCTTGCTCTAAAATTCATTATCTTTATCACTAAGAGTACTGGAACCATTCTTTTGCCTTTAATGGCTGGCAGATTTACCATAAATAGTGATAGTTCATGTCACTGAAATAATTGATCTAGTAAAATCAGTTATAACTGTGCCAATGTGATTGCTTGTGACTTGAGATACCATTATCTCAGGGCAAGATATGAAAACTGAAAGTAGTCTGTAAAAAAAAGCAGTATGAATTCTCTTTGAAAGAGGCAATCAGTAAATAAAAAGGTAGTTCTTCTGTACCAACACCTTCTCCACAGAATCACTGTTGTCTTTTTCCCTTTCCAGTGTGAAAGCAAGTAACAGACACTCATTCGATTTCTACAGTGCTGATATCAGCCGCTTAAACTGGGGTTAACGCATCTCTCTAGAAACACTGTTTAATATTTCCTCATTCTGAGCATCTTACACTAGTATATTGTTAATAGCACAAATCGTCTTTTATCTGCGTAGATTATTATTAAGAAATTAAAATATGAATTTTGCTCTTAAAGTCATTTGACCTTGGTTGAACTGTCAAAAGGGTCCTCCAGCAAACTGAATGTTATGGTATATAACATATTGTTTTGCTTTCTCAACATACCTGGTTTTATTTGGTTCATTTTAAAAGAAGATTTGCCTCCTAATATTTTAACTTTTAAAAAACCCAAAAAACCCCAGAAGTATCCATCTGATTTCCAAGCCAGAAATACTCAAAACCAATAAGCATATGGGTTCTCAGCGTTGAGCAACAGGAATAGTAGCCAGTAAGCTACTGTTCTGTCTAGGTGTTCTTGCAGTGTTGGCCAGGCACTAGGCTCTCTCATTCTAGAAACAGGAGACAGACCCCGGGTGAGTCACTGCCTTTTAAGGACCCCCGTCACTATGCACCTTTCTTTCTATACAGTTTTTTGAAGCTTGGACAACAACCACAAAAATCAACTAGAGTCTTCAGCTTCCATAATCTAGTTATGTGATGGAAAAAGCTCTTTAAATTTACAAATCTGGATTTAAAAAAATCCAGATAAAATTACAATACAGGAGTCTCTGACAGCCTGCTTTCCACACCAGTGCTTTTCCCAAACCCATCTCTCTTGAAATACACTCAGAAACAGTGAGTCAGCTTGGGAGACAACATAAAATTAAGGAAGAGCTTGACAGCTACTTGGTTTGTTTATTGAAATCAAAGTGCATCAAAAGGGAAAGGTATGGTCAAAGAGCAGCATTTGGGTTCCTCAGCATGGTGTACACTATGATCCTCTGGTAAGAAAACAAGCAGCATATACTACATCCAGAGAAGAAACCAAAGACATTAAATGCTGATTAGCAAGAAAGTAATGGCTTCACAGGGGCATACCATATTCTTCTGCTTTCCACAACATCCTCTTGGAGATCAGTTTTCTTGCAGATGAGGGAGAAAGTAGAACTTGCTTCATTTTCCAGGTATCACCTTAGAATTACAGCAAATGCAAGGGCTGAGAAACAAGTGGCCAGGGCATGGCAGAGGGGTTTATTTATATGAGGAAATCTCACTGATAGGTATCACTTCACCAAGATAAACAGGAAACAACAAACACCTTCTTTGTATTAGTAATTAACTTCTTTCCCTCTTGTCAGTCCCTTTACAGGTGGCCACTGTCAGGTTATCAGTTTCCTTCAAGATCAGCAGGTGAAAAGCAGAGACAGGAGATCTTGGTAGTTTAGAAGCAAGACCAACATACAGGCAAGCACTTTGAGAAAGCAAAGAAAGGTGAGAGTAGATAAAAACAACATCTGGTAGCTTGTAGTAGACCACAATGTGTTTGGAATAAAGCCTAAAACTAACCCTAGATACAATAAAATTTCAGATCAAAAGCAATTTCACTTAAAAATAATCTATGTTACATTATAAACTGTCACATCCCTGTCTCGTAGCTAACATTTATGATTAGAACTGTTGGGATTTCAAGAAGTTTTTCAAGAAGGTGCTAGTAGCAAGTTGGGAAACATCTGTGTTTGAACGTATAAAATAGGGCCATCTAATTTCCAAAATCTGATGAGCAATATTCCACACTTCTGCTTCTCTGGGTTCATGGTCAGGATTAAACAACAGGGAAATAGTGTGAAAGATATCGTCTGTTTTTACAGTACACTCTGATTTTATCTTTTTTTCCTCTAGAGACACCATTGTAGAGTTAAAGACTGGTATTTCAGAAAGTTAGCTTTTCTCCAGATTATTCATTTTCTTGCCAAGTACCATTTTCTCTGCTCTCCCAAACTGCAAAAACTTGATCTGCAGAGACACAAGAACTCTTTGTCAGTGGAAAGGTGCACAGGTAATAACAGAATTGTGTATATCCTGGGTATAGAGGTCTTAGAAGTTGTGGAAGATGAATCAGAGGTAAAAGCAGAAGAATCCCAACTCCTTGTGTAAAGCAGACTCTCCCATCATTTGCTTTCTCTATGTCTTGCAAGGTCTAATTAGGCCAGTCCCTCCCAAACCAGGATGTTTGTAGCACTCTTTATAAAGATGTATAAACACTGCTACAGAGTTTTCATGCTACAGTGTATAAATCCACCCACTAACACCCCAGAAACACACATTTTGCTTAATGCTGCAAGTCAGTGTGACTTTCTAACTTTTACACTTAGATTTACTGAACTGTTGTTTGCACTTATCTATAGGCTTGTATTTTCTGACTCTTTTTACCAGCCAGCTTGTCATTCCAACATGAAACCAAGCTAAAAAGAAAAATACTTAAGTCCTCTTAATCTCTCTTTTTCCAGCTTTCATGCAAACGGAACTTTGCTCAGCTTCAGTCTTTTGGGGACTGGCTGAGCTACAGATAAGCAGATCTGCACCAGGGAACACCATTGGAATTAAAAGGCTGCTGCTCGACACATTCCCCTTTAGCAGAATAAACTAAGACTATTATTTTTGTATATGTAGTTCATAGAATATCCACTGATCCCACCTACTGTTATCACTAAATCATACGGTTTTGTATTTTAAAGTTTTGAAGTAATATTGTGCTTTAGAACCTAGTTGACCTTCTCATCTGAAAGAAGTCAGCTAAAATTGATGGCTTGCTGAGAACTAGCAACTCTGAAGATTTAATTTACAGGGCATTTCAGTAGTGATCCCTATATGAAGTGTAGGTGAGTGAATTGATCTACCAAGTACATTAGCAGACAGGACAGCCTGAGCAATCCAGCCTTTTTGCAAATTCAGCAACAGAAACTAGTCTAACAGGTCTATGCCATCCAGTAACTTACACTGAACACTAGATACTTGTTTTCTTCCTAGCATGTATTTGCTAAATTATTTTATTCAAGTACAAATATTATATGTTTATAAAATTAGAAGATATGCTATACTTGAAAATTGCCATGGAAAATGCAAAAAGGGACAAGATCTGTAGAGCACTTGTAAATCTTAATTGTATACCTTTATAATGCAAATCTTTGGCTAGGTGAAGCTGTTGGAATGAATACCTGGCATATGTATTATAAAAAAATATAGACTACTATATCATTTCTCAGAAGAATACTTGTAGTCATACAGTTATAGAGTTTTCAAAAGACCTTTTTTTCTGTCCAGTACAATAATGTAAGACTGGTTACAGTTTCACCTATTTAATAAAAACAAAAAGTAGTAACTGCTCACAATCAAATAATTATGTAGTGTGTTCAGCATTGTTTAATACCGTCCCTTTGCCAGCTAGAGACATGAACTGCCAATCAAGTTATTTATATGCTTATAAGCATTTGCCGTTATATGCATATACACATTTTTTTCACTCTCTGCCATTGCTGTTGTCTTTTGAGGAGACTCCTCCCTATCTTTTTTTTTTTTAGTCTTCATTCACGAGTAGAACACAGTTTCATAGTAATTTAAGCCCAGAAAGGTAAGATTTGGACTTTTTATTCTTATATTGTATTCTTTATTATATGGGGTATATGGCTTAGTCCTCAAAAGGTCTATATATGCTTACCGTAATTATTAACTAATTACCATTCAGGATCTAGACCTAGACCTGAGAGAAGGTAAGTTTTACCATTTACTTGGTTACCATCGTTCCCAAGAGGTCCATGGACTGGTTTGCAGTAGTTGTGTGACTCCTTTTTTGAAACCAACATATGCCATTCAAATTGACAATACCACTTGGAGGAACTGGAGTCTCGTCAATGCTTCAGATGTACGGTATCATTTTCTTTGATATGTCCAACACTAGAACTGGTTTTGTATTTCCTTTAGCGTGGCTTAATCATGGATAGAAAGATGAACCAGGCTACTTCCTGAGGCTTTTTCATCCCTGTTTTCTTTAACTCTGTCTTACTGATGTTAAACAGTTCTAACATCTTTTAATCTTTCTTAGGAACCATGGCTATAGTTAGATCTTTATACACTCCATTAACTACTCTGTCCATATATTCAACTCCAAAAAAGTTTGAATTTGATGCTGTGATTCAGCTGCCTTTTTTCCAGCAGACTTTACTGTTGTAACGTGGACATAAATTTGGTAATTGTGAAAACTGTGTGGCAGGGATCACAGTGGAAAGTAATTTAAACTATTTAAAAATACTCATAAGTCCTCCAAATTTCTAAGAATTGATGGTTGGACTTAATGATCTTACAGGTCTTTTCCAACCTTAATGATTCTGTGTGATTCTGTAACAAAGGGGAAAGTCTTTAGCAGCAGGGGTTTTTTGCCTTTTGGTTTTTTGGGGTTTTTTTTGTTTGTTTGTTTTTTGGTTTTGTGGTTTGCTGTTTTTTTTTTTTTTTTGTGGTACTATGATTCAACAAGCAAAGTCTCACAGGCTTGGACAAGCAGTTAGTTCGACATCCCAGCAGGCCACACATGCTGCAGCAGACCTTTTGCCTTCAAAAGTTTGATAACTTGCTGGGGATTTGACAGAACCCAGAAACTGCTGAAAAAACTATGGTATCAGTAACAGGCATTGCAAGATTGGAGAATTTCTGAAGCCACAGAGCTTGTGTTTCTCTGGGCTCTGATTTAGCCTATAGCTAACTCTGGCTGTCACAGCTGGGCAGCAAAATGACAAGGCCATCACTAACTACAGACTTTTCTCTGTATGTCTTGCAAAAAGAAGAAAGGTTCAGTATATAGCAAATATTGTGCAGTAAAGTTGGTATCGTACATGTTTAGTCATAGAGAAGAAATTTCCTATTTCAGGCCAACTCTCATAACAAGCAGAATTACATAGCCACCAATGAAAAAATATAAAAACATCAGAAAGAATGCCATAGAGAGAGGACCAAATAGCAGCAGGCTAGTTACTATAATCAAGAGGGACTATGATGTTCTGTCCCTTAAGGCAGAGGAAAATACAATGATAATTTGTACAATTGAAAGCTAATGTACTTCTTGTTCATAATTCAAAGCATTTAAGAATTTTAATTGGTAAATCGATCAAAACCTTTTCCCAGGAGTGTTCTTTTTGCTGGTTATAGCTAATACTAAAATGTTCACAGATACATTTTATGTCTATCAGAATTAACAATTCCAGAGAAACACGGGAGCAACTATTTTCATAATACTACCGTTGATAGTGAAGACCTCTCTCCCTCTCTTCTCCCTCTACTCTTCACCAGTACTGTTTTATATGCAAATATCTCATAAACTTTGCAGATTTCAGCTGTTAAGTCCATTAATTAGCAGGTTAATAAAACCTTCACTTTAGACCTGTTTTCTATATTCCTAAGAAGTCTGCTTAAAATACATTCTTCGTCTTGAAGCCAGAAGTAGAGCATACCAAACAATACTAAATTAAACATGGTAAAATTTTGGACAACAGCAAGCTCCTTAATGGCTCCTTATGCCATAGTGCAACCTGGAGGAGGAGAAGATTTTTTTTCTCCTTAATGAAATTTTCATCTTAATTAGTCCTAATTTATTATTTGCTTTTCCAAATGTCGTATTGTACAATCACTTAACCTAGTTCACATTGCAGCAAATCCATAAGACTCACTTCCAACCCCCAGAAGCCCCTTCTCCTTTATCTGTCTTCTCAACTTTTTCTGTTGGGCATGTCTGTGTATGCATACATCACAGAGAAAACAGATTCGACGTAACAGAAGAAAACTATTCAGCTTCTTATTGGCTGATATAACATTTCTTACATGCAGCTGAACAGATTCTTACATTAATCTTTAAATAAAAGTTTTACACCAAAATTGTACTAGCATTGCAGTAAACATTAACAAGAAAATAAACATTTGTTTCATTTTTATAACACAAAACATATTTTTCCCATTATACAATTTAAGCTACATTAAGCTATTGCTGAGGACAGAGTCCTCAGGCCTCCAATGATTCGTAATTCTGAATTCCCTATTCAGTATTGCTGCACATTTCTCACTTCATAAAGAGCTTCTAGCTAACTACTGCAAATAAAGGCCACCTTGTTGCAATATACCATAGTCATCCGTTTCCCCTTTTGATACAGTCAAGGATGCTTCCTGAATAGTAAGTTGTACCTTCTCAAAGACATTTGCATTCAAACCAAAAGACGTAATTGAGTCTTAGGGATTCATACAAAAATGAAAATGCAATTATGTGCCAAATATATCTAGTTTTTGTTAGTACGTTAAAACTACATGTGCCGATGGACATCACATTAATTCATAAATGAGGAACAAATAACCTCATATGAAAAGTTAAAATAAGATGTGCCTACTGCATAAAGACCGATGTTTCTAATCCACGCATGTGTATGTGCAAGACTTTTGTGTAGCATTTTTTAAAGAAATGTGACAGTTTTCAGTAAATTGGGTGCACTTCACATTAATTAATGCTGTATGGTATAGAAAAATGGTAAGATCCTCGCTTGAGTCAACAGATTTTTACCTTAAAATGCCATTCTATTTTTTTTCCTAGTATTACCAGATCTTTTAAATCATTTAAGGAGGAGATTTTTTTTAATTGAACAACTGCCATGTTGTAATTCTTGCACTTCAACAGCAAGAGCCCTTTCCAGCAGGATGCATCTATGTCAAAGAAAACAAAACTGGTGTTAAATCAGCATTGCTATAAAGAATAAAAATTAAAGAAAAGATTGTTGTAGAAAATATGAGAGGAATAAGACTAAAGCTGTACCTTAGTTTAAAAATAAAATACGTAAGCCAGAATAATAAAAAGCTTCTTGTCTTTTATCCAGGAAGTCTTGATAAGTTTTGGTACCGCTTCTGAATATATCATACAAGTTTGAGATGAACAGTGCTAGTAAGACATGGTATATTCACTAACATTGCAGATGAGAAAAAAGTTTGAATTATTGCTGAACTCAAAATATTACTTTGACTTTCATTCTTCAAATATTTAAGTCAGAAGTACTGAGAACAAAACAACCTTCTTAGATGCCTTACCTGAAACAATATCTTTTCTCCTCTCATGTACATTCTCACATCTTTTATCTGATTTACTATTCCTTATGGAGCAGCTTGAGAAAGGTTTTCCTAAGAAGTGTTGCACAGCCTCATTGATTTCAGTATTGATAAAAGTTTCCTATGGATATAAACTTTCCTTGAAAATCTTTTATTCCATTGCTTTGAAGTTTTACTCATCTCTTAGCAAGTAGAACCCAACAAGCCATCAGGCTGATCACTCTCTAAAAAGTTCTCCTCATTCCCGTATAGGTTTCCTTCAGCACCTAAAGAGTAGCTACCTTTAATTAATCAGTTAACATCATGTCACAAATTATATATAAAATAAATATCTTAATATATCAGTGCCTTCCTGACCAGAGGTCAACAAGGACCTAAACTTGTGAGTACAGTTACTGCAGTTCTTAGTGTAGTTTGTATCTCTTCTTCATTTTCTTTTTTAATTCTGCCATAATTCTGTCTATATAGATTTTTTTCCTTTGGAACAGAGGCACACTGATTTCTGAATGAATTCATGTTAAAGCATAATTACAAAGGAAAAATAATAAGGAAAAATTAGCATATTCAGTGTTTCTCCTGCTCATTAAATAGCAAAGATATTTTGTTTACCATATAAAACTGAAAGAATTCAAACTTTCATTCTAGAATAAAGTTGGGAAGTCACAGAAATTCTTTCCATGTTTCTTCTATATTTATTACCTATCAGTTTGGGGCTGCTGCCAGGGGTCTCAAAGCATGCCAGTTAAGGTCTGCCAGAGCTCCTCAGGCTACGTGCACTGCCTTTTATGGTACCATTGTTTTTTCTTAGGATCGAAGTGTTCACACTGCACATAGGTAGAGTTCAGTATACAGTATTTTTTGATGGACTTTGATGCATCACACTCTGAAATTCTGCATCTCTACCTTCTCTATTCCATCTGGCCCAAATAAATTGCTGGGAGCTTGGGCCTGGATTGATTCAACCTCAAGCCCAGGCTCCGGGGAATGCTCTGGAGTTTGGCCTAAGCTGGTTCTTTACCTGGGTACATGAATGTTGATGAAAGATCCAGCACCAAATTTTACAGCATCCTAGATGGTGTCAAGAATCAGTACAAACACACTGTCCCTTCGGTAAGAAGCGTTGCATATATTTCCCGGACAGAAGTCTGGATCAGATGTGTGTTGGTACAAAGCAAAAAGCTTAGCAGAGAAGGTATTTTAGACTGAAAGATGCACTCTCGGACACTGCAAGGAGAGAAAGAGAGCACTACCTCTCTTGAGCAAAACTGCAAGGGTTCAGTGGTTGGTCAGTGCTGTTTTGGAGGTGACATGTGCCACTGTAAGAGCTGAACAGCTGAGTGCACAGCAGTATCATGCCGGTGGGGAAAGGAGGACGGGGCTTCGGGCAGCTGTCAAGGACAGAGACAGAGCAGACTGGCAGAGTCCAGACAGCAGCTCTGGGGCTCAGTTTGAAGGTGTTTCATGTGACACAGTTTGAGCTCTGTGAATCAGCATCTACAGATTGAGTGTTCACTGGGACTTTTCAAGCCAGCTGTAGTAATCGGATTTTTGTGGAGTCATTAATCATCATTACCACACAGCCCTGCAGTAGTGCTGCGGACCCAACCAAGACTGTGATAGTGTGACAGCACTTACGTCCACAAGTTTACAGTCCGACTGGGTAATTCTGATTATGGATACAGGAAAGAGACACAGAATACAAAAACAGATTAATAACTTCCAAAGGCCACAGACATTTGCAGAGAGTTTGTTAGGAAAAGTACAGACTAGCGTAAGGCAAGAGTAATGAAAGCAACAAGACGGGGGGCAGAACGGGCTAGTGGGAAACGAGAGGGGCACAACATGGTGTCTAGAAATCCATCAAAACTGCAAATCTGAGTGTCCCTGCAGGGTTTTGTTTCCCACAGAGTGGGATGGGGGAAAAGCTTTCTCCTCTCTCTAAACTTCTTTTTTAGGAATATTCTGCAAGACAAAACTATCAAACTCATAGATAAATTTAATATTTATAACTGTTGCTATGAATTCTATTACTTCCCTAATGATACTTTTAACTTTTATGTCTTACGGCTATAGAAATAAACCATTCCATGCATTTTTACAGCTTAACAACGCAATGACGTTTTACCTGAATTTATTGCAAGTATGTAATGCTACTTAAGATAAAAAGATATAATTTTCTCATTATTACCTATCATATTTATGCAGATACTTGTCTGACAGATCTGGTAAGGGCTAGTAATTTGAGAGGGGACGCTGTTTTATTAAAAGGATCAAAATAATCAACCACAGACATAAGAATGGAGCAGAGCAAAAAGTTGTGAATAACTTAGTAATTCTGTCTACAAATTTTTAGCAAAAGCTAAGTAATTCTTCAGTTTGGTTGTATAAGAAAATTTTGAGCTGGATACTGCAAACTGACATCAAATTGCCAGTCACTAACTTACAGAGGTGTTGAATCAGGCCCTGGTTTGGCACAGACAGATTAGATAAACAAGAAAATAAGCTTTGCATAATTAATGTACTTGATTAGCTATTGTTGTTTGCTCTCCTTAAGTTCTTCCTCTTTTTCCCTCACCCTGAGGTTAAAGTTATTAAGCCTGAAGTACTATGGAGACTAGAGCCTTCCAGAAAACAGTAAGAAATTACTTATATAATTATCCTAAACAATGCTTTCCTGAACAAAGAAACCCAGAATAAATCAAAAGCAACATCTAATATAGATTTGTAGATCTCATATGGTATTGCCAGAAATAACAGATACAACTTGGCGTATATCTTAAGCAAGTTTCTAGGAATATATATCAGTGTCCAGTAAGACTAACTGTAATTTTTGAATTCTAGTATGCAGCTAAGCTGCATGCAGTAAGAGCTCCAAATGAAAATGGAGTCACCTAATCCTCAGTTATATTCTCCCCAGAAGGGAAGCTTTGCCTCCTACCCTTCAGCCCACCTCTAGCATTACTACGATCCTGGGGATTGGATTATTTGCCAATTCCAGTTTATTAATGCAAACAGATACACATGAATAAGGTATGGGACTTATCACATTAATTTTCCAATTTGCATTTTAAAAAATTGCAAACAGATAAAACTCTCCCAATTCTCTGCAGTAGTTAGACTTTGAGACTGGGGATCCCCAGAGATCACTTCCAGCCAACAGCTGTATGCTTGTATGAAAACAGCACCACTCTGGGAAGCTGTGAATGGATCCAACACAGCTGGATAATGGCAAGTATGGAGGTAGGAACTCACAGCTGAAGCCTTTTAGCCACTTCATAGGTCCAATCAAAGATACCAGCAAGCTGTAGTCTTATAGCACTCGCTTACCTCAATATTGCTCCATAAATTGCCAAGTAAGCACACTGAAATCCTCCTCTGGGCACAGAAAAGGTTAGGGAAGGAGGCCCAGGATGGGGGGGGGGAGGGGGAAGGGGAAGCAGGAGGGAGGAAGGGAAAAGCAGGGAAATGCCAAGTCTGTGTAATAATGTAAACCTAAGTCTTCGTGACTTCCACGTAACTGCCAAACTGAGACTCTGACAAAAATACTAAACTGTATGAGAGCAATATAAGGTGTTATATTACAAACCTCCTAGTTACAATTCAATGTAAAATATTAATTGAAAGACAACATATAGAATTGAAAGGCAACAGTGATAAAATATTGTATATGTTCTATATAAAACATATATTTATATATGAATAAAATATATACAATACATAATAATAATCACAAAAGTCAGCTACCACAAACTAAATACAGGACTTTAAAAGTGAGCAAACAGCTATATGCACAGGTTTCAATAGGAAAGTTTAGGATGGAGTCCAGAATACATGGTATACTGTAGCTGGCTTAATAGTAATATTTAAGCTGCCAAATGCAATATCTTGCAAGGAAGAAATCTATTAGACAGCAATACTTTGGGAGATTAAAAAAGCAAGTACACAAAAACTAAATAACTGAGGATATTTGTTATAGAGGCTCTAGAAACCCAGAAGGAATGAGTAAATCTTAAAATATTGTGTATTAAGAAATTTTCCCTGTCATCAGGTTGTTCTGTAATAATCTCTGCAAGATCCTTGTACCTTCTTTTTGCACATCTACTATCAGGAATTGCATATTGGACTCCACATATCACTGGGCTTACTTCCCAGGTCAGCTCTTATCTAATCAGCATGAAATATAGATAATGAAATAAAATCAAACATAGTCACTAAAGCTAAGAGAGAATAGAAATCTCCTCACTATGTTGACTACTCTTCCAGTAGAGGAGAATGTAAGGGCAGAATTAGAAAATCAGTTAGACTATTTTAGCTATAACACGGCTTGGTATGAAGATGCATCGTAGATCCTCGCAAACACATTCATGAAAACCTGAACCTTTTAATAGCAGTGAAAATCAGAATCACAGAATCACTAAGGTTGGAAAAGACCTGTAAGATCATCAAGTCATCCCTTTGAGGATTTAAACAAGTGTTTATATTACTCCATCCTCTAACTAATTTACAGTGATTATTTCTAAAAATAGATGAGTTTTTTTGCTTTTATTTAGTTTTTCCACATGAAAGAAAAAGTTAATTGACTACTAATGACTAATCTGGGTACAGTGCCAAGACATGTTGATATTAACCCGAAAGATATATTTAAATTCAGTTACATGTCTAAGATCAATAAATATTAGTCTAAGCTATGAATTAATAAATTAAAATTAATTCATAAAAGTATACATATATGTTATGACTGAGGTGTTTTTTAAGACCAGTTTTTAAATTGAGGTATTCTCTAACACCTTGCTCGGAGAAGGAGCTGGAGTTTTTAAAAAGTAAACCTGAGTTAGAGGAACAAGCTTTAAGGCCTTCCTTTTTTACAGTAATCCAGAAAAAAAAACCCAAAACACCACCTTTCTGAGTCCCCACCCTAAATAAAATATTTCCTGTTTAGAAAACAACCCACAAGGTGGGATTTGGGGCACACCTGTCATATGCAATCCTCACTTTTGATGGCTGCAGGTCCCCAGGAGCGCCCACTACCTCCACTTCCAGCTTCTGCCTTTCCAGCCATCCCCCAGACAGGGCAGTCACCTCCCAGAAGAAAGGAGCAGGCACACTGCATTAAATCAAGAGACACCTTCAAATTTGTGAGTGTTTTCCTGATTGATAACTAGTTCACCAGAATGACATATATTCATTAACAGAAGTACCATACATTGGTACCACATGCCTGACAGTGTGCCCAGGTGGCCAAGGTGACAAACAGCACCCTGGCCTGTATCAGAAACAGTGTGGCCAGCAGGACCAGGGAAGTGATGGTGCCCCTGTACTCGGTGCTGGTGAGACTGCACCTCGAATACCGTGTTCAGTTTTGGACTCCCACATTTCTCCTAGCGCAAATTCCTCTATATGAAAGACATGCCCCACTTTCTCCCCAGCTGATGCGGTAGCCCCACTGAGCTCCCTGTGTGCTTCTCCCAAGCGCCACCTGACTCCACCTGTCATGGGATTTTCAAGAACCAGGACCTGGTCTCCACTTATGATAAACTCTTTCCATTAGCCCTCCAAAAACAACACAAGAAAAAAAAAAATCAGTGACTGACTCAGGAGAAAAAACTGATGAATGCATGGAACCCTTTCCTTGGACTACCTGGTAGTCTTTTGGACAGACTAAAAATTAAACAAATTAAAAAATTTTAAAACATTTGATGAAAATTATTATTGAAAGACTGCTTGCTTTAAAAAAAAAATAAATAATTCTCACCAGTTAGCAAAAAGGGAAATAAAATGAAGAATCTACGCTAACAAATCTCCTGCCAGCTTTAACTCAAGGTGACATCTTTTAAACAACACAGTGTCTGGCAGAATCAGAAAGTTTGTCTTTTATTTGCATCTTCTTCAATAGAAGAAAGCATATGAAACATAACCTCCAAAAGTATTCTTGAAGTACTTGGAAACATCTAGCATGAAATATAGGTGCGCAAAGTGATCATTTTACAAATCCTCAGAATAGTCTTACTCTTTGCAAACATCCCTCTTCCAGAGAAGTTAGGATGTTACTAAATCACAAAACAACACACCTCATATTCAGATAAAATTTCTGTAATAACCAGCAGTCTGCTACCATGCCTGCACAGCTGCTGATTCTGTGTAAGAATATCTCATAAATTAAGGGAGAAGTGATGATAGAATTACAATTTACTTCAGAATTCAATTTACCCCTGCTGGTAAAGGTATCAATGTCCACTCGATGTTTTTTTATGATTTTCAAGCTCATTCAACACATCTCAAAGTAGATGCAATATAATTATCAGGTTGATCCAACAGTTACATTGTTTATGAATTCCTTCTGCACCAAAATGAATACATTTACACATTTACAGTTACAGGAGATATGTGGAGGTGTGGATATTTTGCTCAGTAATCTCAGTTTTGCAGAATGAAAGAAACAGGGAGCAATGCACGTGCAAGTATTACAAGATGATGACTTGGATACTGGTTCATCCACAGGAAGATCTTTCTACTATGAATTCCTTTACATTGTTTTGAAGAATAACATGAGAACTATGCATGCTGTCTAAGTAGGTGTTGTCTAAGTAAGCATGATTAACTTAAATTATTTCTATCAATCGACAACTAATGAAGAGTTAAAAAGGTCCATGAAGGTTTTTAAATCCTTGTTTCTAAACATTCTAGTTAGCAAGAAACAAGGAAATACAAGAAATTAATAATAACAGCTCTGATATTTTATTAAACTTAGTAAGTTGCTTAGGTATTATGATCTGGATTACTTTATTCGATAAGTGCTTGTGTACAAAACATGTATGCATAATACCTTGCTTAGAAATCAAAGTTAGAATTGGAGCAATTAGGTGCATTGTTTGGATTTCTCTTGAAGTGGAATGAAGATTAGTCATTCAGCTGATTACAATAACAGCAATAATTTGAAAACAAATGAATGGCATCAAACAGCTGGATTTCTATATTATCTAAGACCTGAGAAGTCTGACAAAACAAATGTGTTCAAAAATTGTAATTAGTAAAAGAACTGCTTTTTTGCAAATCTAAAGAGGACAATATTGAACAAACGGATGTGGACAAGGGAGAAAACGATAATTGAAAAGAATCAGTGAA
Organism: Gavia stellata; assembly: GCF_030936135.1. Classification (NCBI taxonomy): domain Eukaryota; kingdom Metazoa; phylum Chordata; class Aves; order Gaviiformes; family Gaviidae; genus Gavia; species Gavia stellata. Next base: position 32,668,289 of record NC_082598.1, read on the forward strand.
AATAAATTATGATCTCTTCATCACAGAGATGACGTCTGAGGTTATACTTCAAAGTGACATAAAGAAGAGACTGAACTGGAAAATAAAAAGATGACGGGTAATAAACCCTGTTACATTTTCTTCAAAACTCTCTCACATGCAGTCCAAAATAAGTCAAACCAAGAGTTTACATTTTGCCTTAAATTAGCAAGAAGCTAATAATCACGAACAGATCACATTCCAAAAGAAAATAGTTTTCTGATATTACTAAAGGTGAAACAATTTCATATTGTTACAGAAAAGAGACAAGATGTAAAATAACATGAATACATAAAGAAGCAAACACCTCTGAAGAGCCTGCTGTAGCTGTCTGACAGCTATCAGATTTGTATGGTGATCTGAAAAATTATTAAATGTTTGCATCATCTTATATGGAAGGAATACATGAGGGGAAGAAATGTTTAAGTGTGTAGGAAGAACAAAACCAACTACATTATTACTAGAAACAAGAAAAGACCTTTGGAAGTAACACAGAACAATAAACTGAAGCAGTAAGGCATCACCCAAAGATTATGACAAAGGTGGAAAGCAAATAAAAGCTTCAGATGTTTGTTTTGATCTTTAGCAGAAAAATAACAGTTGATGAATTCTGCTTGTACGGTTGTGAGCTGAAACAATGCCTACATAGTAAAGGTAGAAATAGTGGCTGGCAGCAGAAACTCAGTGGTTTTTACTGAGTATGAAATCACCCCAAGTCTAAGGTGTGTAGTGACCACAGCCTCTCTTTGATTATGTTTCCAACCAGAGAAATCAACACACTGGTTTTCATTAGGGAAAATTATCAGGCTGGGAACATAAAGAACATTGATGTATCTGAGACTGAAGCGAAGAAGTTTGCTGAGAGTCTGAATTTCTGATTCCTGTGGCATGTGCTATCCTATTTGCTTTCTTTGCTACCACAATACACAGATCTCTAAGAAATGGAGAAGAATAAAATCTTACAACCCTAAACCAGGACAAAGGAGAGAAGTTCGTCCAGCAGTATAAAGGCGCAAGATACTGAATGGTGGCAAAGAGAAAAAACGGTTGTGTAATGGCAATTAAGAGGGGAAAAAAAGTATTGACCAACAGAAACAAATTAGTACGAAAGACAAGACATATCTTAAAAGAAATGAGGCATCATTTCATACCCTTAAACTGAGATCAGATATTAAAGCTGGTGTGCAAGAGCAGGAATTTTAATTTTTTTTTGGTCAGAATCTGAACTAGATTAATTTCCATCAAATATCACTCATTATTGAAAAATCTACATTCTAGATTGACTTGGTTTTGCAAATACAGCCATTTATCTGTGAAATTAAACCATGCTGACATTCTCAAATAAGTTGTATACCTACCAGTGATTCTCTCAGCCTCAGAAGAGATTCAGGGTGCTTTGTGGTGGAGATTAGGAGGCAACACAAAGAGATCAGCGTTCATTGGAAGGACAAGAGAAAGGAGCTTGGAAAGTAGGGTATATTTTAAGGAACAGAAAAGCACAAATAAATGAAAAGTTTTTGCCAGGGTACAGAGACAGGGTTTAAGTTTTGTCAACTTTCATTACAGGTATTCCTACTATTGACAGAGAGAGTGGGAAACATCAGGGCTGTCAGAAATACCCCCTCCCTCTGCTTGCCTTATTAACTTACTAAGTGCATGGCTGATGAAACCAAGGACAGGGCAGCCAGGCAAAGAATGGACCAGCGAGAACTTCATCAAATTCAAAGACAGAAAGTCCTACACCTGCAATAGGTTAACCTGTGCCATAGTACAGCACTGGCTGGTTCGCTAGTGGCTCTGCAAAAAAAAAAAAAAACCAAAACCAAAAAAAACACCACACACCAACTTGAACCCGAGCCAATAGTGGAGACGTGGTGTGGAGATGTGTGCTATTCTGTTTGCCAGGTTTCTGGTCTAACCAGCACTGAAATACACTGATCAGAGCTTGCAAGGGCAGCTAAACTTCCCCCAAAACTGAAGTAAGAGTTTGCATGCTGGGGACATACCCCAGGTCACATTAGGACCTGCAAAGCATTCCTGGACTTCAGACTTCAAATAGATCTAGCAGACTCAAGCAAAGGTAGGCTTTTAGGGCTGTAAGATCTTCTGGGAGTACTTTGGTGTACATTTACTGTTTAGAGTGATGGAGTTTCTACTAGTTATTCTAGGAGAATTTTATAAAAAATGTCATCTTTCACATAAAAAAATAGAGAGATTCTAAACTTTGGTAAGAAAACACTGCCTGAGCAACTAGTTATCTCCTCTTATCTGCTCAAGCACCACTGCTGTTGCTGGCAATAGTAAGATGCAGAGCAAGGTATATATTTGGAAATTATTTTACCCTGCATTAACCTTCCCAAATATATTTACTGTCAGATCCCTATGTAAGGAGCCTCAAAAACCTTAGAGAAATCAGGTCAACACTCTCTTCCTCTATCTAGAAAACTTCTGATCTAGAAGCCTGTATTAAGCTGATGAATGTCAAGAAAAAAGACTATTCTGTAGAATGGCCCTGAGAAGTATTTATTAGCCTTCTCACAAGATGATACTATATTCCATTCCAGATCTACTTATAGCTCTTTAATAAGTTGCTTGTCTTTAATAGGAAAATCTTTTACACACCTCTTTGATCTTCAAGTAATTTCAGGTAAAATACATGAATGCCATTTCATATAATTCCTGTTCGGAAATGAAGATTGCAGTAATCTTAAACTTTAAGCATCCATCTTCTAATAAGAATCTATCTAGTTGGTAAAGGGTCTGCACAAACTTTGTATGAAAAAAATTACATACTGTTTATTCAACTTCTGTCAAAAACATTGCATATTTTGACAGAAATACATTTTACTAGGTATAAAAACGTATCATGGCTTCTTAGAATGAAAAATGTATTTGAAACTTCTATGTTTAAGAGATTAATGTCCAGTTTGGTACTTGATTTTGAATAATTTAAACCTTATTGCTTTATTGCTATATTTTCAGTTGAAAAAGAAAATGTCTTGTAAATCTGCCAAGCTGCAAAATGTATCAACAATTAGCATGTCCCTTTGTTCTGCTTAGAACAGCAGGTTCCTTAGAAACATCTTTTCTTTTTTTCAGTATATGCAGGTGTCATTTTTATACTCTGCATAGTTTGATAGGAAATTTTACTTTCCTTTTTTGCAGTACTTGATACAGCAGGGATACCACAGAATATTATGAGATACTAAAAGTGGCCAGTTTTGCTTGTGTCAAGTAGTTCAGATGGTGATTTTCAAAAGCCTACAGAAAACTTAAATATACCAATGGTGGTTAATTCATTTTCATATATGGACTGAACTTAGTGAGGTACTTGAGTTAAAGAATGTGCACACTAACTTTTATCAGTCCCAACAGACTCCACCTCCTCTTAAGCGGCAAGAAAATGCAGGTGGGATGGACAGTAACCTTTTCAGTCGAGAGCTGGACTTCCCAAGCAAGGAGGCACAGTGCATGCTCCTCCGGGGAGACAAGGCAGTAACTTGAGCTGGGCCCAATCTTCCTCTTGGGAGGGCTTGAGTACCCTGGTCCAAGATCCTAGATGGTGGCAAACAGGTCCCTGACATTTTAAATATCACTGGGTGCCCACCTCCCACATCAGAAGGGTATAGGTATCAGATGCGTCATATCTGCAATTCCACAAGGATATTTCACACATTGCAAGGATCTAAAATGGCACCAGACACCTATGGTAGATCAACTTTATTCACAGTATTAAGATTAAGTCTTTGAGACAGAAATCCTTTTACATAAAATATATGGTACTTGTTTCCCTATAGGAATTCAACGAGGTGTAGAGTGAGAATACATTTCACAGAGAATATAGAAGAATTTGAGTGACATGATGAATAATACACTTTGTGTCATGATCTCATCTCCTCTCCTTTTGCTGCTGGAAGACCATAAACAGAAGGAAAAGATCATGCCAAATGGATTTTCTCTCCTCATTCCTACAGCATTGAGGGATAAACAGAGAATGCAGCAGCTGTGAGGCCTGCCTAGAAAAGTTAGTTACTCCAGGGTTATCCCAGCTAAAAGATCTGCGTGATCTAAAGTACAGGTCTTAAATTACAAATGACTCAGAGCTGCAACCTAGAATTGCCAGAGGACTGATTTGTCACAACTGTCAGTGACTTTCATGGTACTAGAGCTCCTACAGAAAAAAAAATAAATAATGAATATGTTTAGGCGTGAGAAAGTTTTGATAAGAAAAAGAAAAAATTGCCAATATTTCCCCTGGGATAAATAATTTCATCTTGTTTGCACTAAGAATAAAGACTGTAGAAACTCAAGTACAGTGATGCAAACATTTTCTCCTAGAAGAAATAACATATTCGTGAAAACAAGGAAAACCCCTAATGATTAAAATATTCATTAGAGGCACTATCTACATTTAAATTGAGGAAAACTACAAGGCTTGTAGTTTCTTGTGAGATTTCCCCCCTTCTGGATCAACAACAAAAGATGTTTGTTATTCATTCATGTTATACTGTTTTTCAGTTCAGAAGCTGACAAGCTATGAGGGTATTTATTTGTCCTTCACTCCCTCCTCCATGAAATAAGCTAGCTTTTAAAAAGGAAAAGGTGAAGTTATATGTTTCTTTCTTAGGACAGTGCTCTATTTTTACTTCCTTGCTTTAATGGTGATGGTATCTGATTTTTATTTTTTTTTAAGAGTGGGGTGGAGGTGTATGGGGATTTTTGTATTACCTCTGTAGGAATCACTATTAGCATTGTATTAAACCCTTACTACTGAGTAAGAATGAATACAGTTGCTTATTCTCCGATAGGAGAAAATGGCTATAGAGTATTTTCAGTGATAGAGGACAACCACAATTCCAGCACTTCCCTTTAGCAAACAAGAATTTAAAGCCTAGTTAGTAATTTCCTCCATTTTTCTGAGGTTATTTACGTAAACTTAAAGGAAATACAAAACAAAGTATGATCAAATGAGAATGGGTGTGTTTAACACCCACCTTTGATTACTTTGAATACTTATGCACAAGGTCTAGATAATGATAAAAGTAGGTCTTCAAATGCATCAGCATCAAAATTAGACACATACAGTAGAGTTTAACAAGACACTGTACTTCTTCTTTAAAGAGTCTATGGAACTAGTGTAAGATATCACTTTTCAAAGTATAGACATGCAGAAATTTCTGTAATATTGCAAAGTTTGTAACCACATGCCTGTGAGGGCACTCTGACTCATACTAGAAGGACTGTACACACCCGTTGCTCCTTGTCCCTCTCACCCCAGACACAGGCTGTCATTTCACAGACATAAGACACTCTAAAACACAATTCTCCCTTGCTCCCTTCTCACCCCTTCCATTATCAGCAGTACTGAAGTTTTCTTCTGTCACAAAACTGCATTGTATAATGGTCTTAGGCGGGAAGAAAAGGAGCTCATAGCAAGGCAGCAATTAATTGCCCCATATTCCTTCAGGGAAACATTGCTTATAGCCAGCTGGTTAATTAACAAAGTCGTAGCCATGAGGCAACGCAGCCTGGCAGTTGCAGAGCTCATGTGACTAATTTGATTCATTTTCATTTCATTTGTTGCTGGATGCAAATATTTAATTTTTATTTGTTACAATGATCAAAAGTTACAGGTTTGAAAGTTCTAAGAACCCCACTATGTAGGAACTGTAAGGAAGTTTTAAGGCTTCTGAAAAGTTTTTTTCTACTACAGACTGACTATTTTTCAAAGACAAACATGTTTGACTACTCCTTGTCCATTTAGCAAGTTAATACATAACTCGAGTCGCTGAACTGTCTTATTAGGAGATTACAAGTTAGTGTACAGTACAGCATGAAGAAAGTGAAAAAAGCTAATGATATTCAAAGTCTCTGACAAATAGCTGTTGAGTAGCTGCTGAAGGCCCAAGAGACAAGCATATGGTTAGATCAAGTAGAAGTTAAGTTAAAGCTATTAATAGGGTTCCTTGTCATTCTGGCCTCAGATGCGTTGAAGAAAAGTCCTCTACTTACAGCCCATTTTCTCCTGCCCCCCCCGGATTAGCCCGCAGTGGTAGCAAATCCTGTTCATTGCCTACTGCAGTGGTGTAGGACTCCTAACACCAAAGGAGTCCACCGAAGGTCAGCTTCCATCAGCAACTCTGTACATTGATTAACACCAATCTCCAAACAACCTGCTCCAAGCTAACTTTCACAAGTTTTTTTGAGATTTGGTTCACCAGATCTCTCCTCTCCAGGCAAACATGTTTAGACAACCATTAAGGATATGTGACTGATCCCAGGTGCTGTCTTTTGTTCTGCAGTGATTGTTGAAGACAGAACTTGTCTCCAAGCCCAAGACAGAGAGCTGCACTAGAGAACTGCCCTGGCAAAGAGTTTCAGAATCAACATTTCCCAAAAAAGTCATGTTACAGGACAACCAATTCTTTCAAGTCCGGACACAGAAAGGGAGAAATCCGATGCACTTTTTGGCTCAAATGATTGTTGAAAATGTTTGTGTATTTCCATGTTGTTTACAAAAGGTGATTCTACATCACAGACACGTGACAGTTTGAGTGCTTTATTTTATTCAAAGTTGAGCCCCAGTTCAAATATAGGTCCTATAAACTCAACAAATCATACAGCAAACTGAGTTTGCTACCAGGCTGTAAAATGTTTCTGATCTTGTCTGAAGCTTCTTAATATAATGACATTCCTCATGCCTGGACCCTGCAGTATTCTCTGCTAGAGATACATTATAGTTTTATGCGTTACATTAATAAATGCTCTGATTAGCACATGATTATTTTTTTAAAATGCTGAAATTATTTTCTTATATGCAGATAAGCTATTTAACAAATTCTTTTTATTACAGAATTTATTTTCTTACCAGCACTCCTGTGCACATTCTGCATTAAAAAATAATGTTTCCCCTTTAGTGCCTGAGTGATTGCCCTCTTTTCCTATTTCCCATACTGCCTGTTTATATGTAGTACTTCAGGCACAAATATTAAGGAGCCATGAATTTTCAAATCACTACTGTGATTTATCCTTTAACAAATAAGATCACTACCTTCATATTTAGCCCATCCCTTTTAGCACAGTTCTCTTGTACCACAGTCCTTGATGTCAGCCATACTAGAAAACTCTTGCAAAAGCTTTGCAAAACTTAGTAGATTGCCTCCTCTCATAATTAAATAAGAGGGACTCAACTCAGACAGGACAACTATGAATGCAGCCACAAGTCCTTTTCATTTTTCCAGTCTAAGGACGATACATCATGTGTCCTGCTTCAATGCTTGAAAAGAAATCTTAAGGGCTTTCACAGCACCAGACATTTTATTGCACCTTGCTTTCCCTTGCAACTCTGTCAATACAGCTACATCAGTTTCCCCTGGCTGCAAACCAACCTCTAATTTCACTTAGTGTCAAGAAGAGTGGTGCTCAGAAGCCATGCATACTCTTAAGATTTCACCAAAGCCACTCCTATAATGCAGGAGCCCACTGCTGTTAGCTTCTATGTGTTATTTGGGGGGAGGGGAGCACAAAGAGAAGTCTTTTTGATATTAAGATTTACTTTGTTACCCACACCAGAACATTGATATTTGTAACAGAGAGCACAGACTTTTGGCCTTAAGAGGAAAAACAGTGACTATTTGGCTAACGTGGCTGATGTGTTGATCCACAACTAGATCAGACAAGAACAGTGAAAAATGCTGGTGGGTCAGAGTTCTCAGTCTTCCAAGGTGCTGGCCAATATTAAGTGCACCTCATGTGTGAAAGTGTACTATTCCATCTAAGAAGCCATGAATCTCAGGAGGATGATTTATCATTTATTTTCAGGAAGCTGACACAGATATATGATGTTCCGTATACTTCTTCACTATAAAGATAGTGTCTGTGCTCACACTAAAGGATTCAATTACACTCATATGTTGCTTCCCTTACAGCAAGTTCCATCAATAATTCCTCAAGTGGTTTGTTGTTGGCATTCATACTAGCGGAATGGCTTTTCTTTTGCTCCTATAAATATGATAACGTAATTATGCTCACGGTCCGATAATTTTAGGAGGCACCAAGGCTTTCTGAGAGAAATGTATTCTGTACTTTCCATCAAAAAAGTCAAACAAAAGAAGTAAAAAAAGAAGTAGTAAGCAACATCAACTAAGCAACACTCCAGATTAAAATCATTTTGCTTACGTATACTGATTCAGATCCAAGGATCTCCAACTGCAAAATTTCTGGATGACACTATACCTACATTGGAACTATTCAAATAATAAATCTGAGTAGTTGTTAAGAGTAATGTGTTGATTCACAGCCACCTACAGTACTCATTTCTATTTGTACCTGCCCAGCAACATCCGCCTCTGAATAATTTGGGTTATGGAGCTCTGTTTTGGATAAGCTACATGCAGCTATGAATTCAATCATCTGTGACACTGGGTGTTTATATGGCAGCTTATCCCTGCTTCGGTTGTCTTGTATGACATGTTCCCCAGCAGCACAGGAAGGAGACTTGTAGTGATACGGAAATACTCAAACAGAATATGCTACTGAGCCAAACTGTCCTGAAATGAATACTACAATATGCTTACAGTTCTATTTGCTAGGCAGAAAAATATCTGTAGTTTTCCAGGCATGGTGGGGCAAAAGCTATTGGCTCAGGTTTCCTATAGCACCAGCATTTCATGGAAGCTTGACTTAATACGCAGAAACACTCCAAAGCCACGTTCTAAGCCACCAAACCCCTGTCTCATATGTATGGAAAAAAGCTGAAGAGTGTTACTAAAACATTTTCCTGGAGGACTTCACAGGAATGGTGGTTTGTTTTATAGGTTAGGAGAATTGAGTCTCTGAGTGATCAACTCAAAGGTCATGTAGTGATTCAGTGTAGAATTACAAGTCAAATGGAGTGATTTGTCTTATCTTCTGACTTCAGGTGAAAATATCCTATTTCATGGGGGGAAAAAAAAAAGCTTCAGGAGTCCCACCACCTGCTTATCTCTTTGCAGAATCTAAGCATATTTCTTCCATATTTATCTCAATTAGCAACTGTTGAGAAGATACTGAACTTAGTGGAAGAAATGCTGTTTTATAATGAGTGGCATAATTTTCAGGTTTTGTAGACTGCAATTCTTGGTCTTATTTATCTACAATATATTAAGTCTTTTGGGAATTTACAGGCCAGAGACATGAAGACGAGAAATAATTGCCTCTCATGAATTTTTACATTCTAATTAAACAATTTCATACTGTACCATCACAATAGCCAAAGACTATCAAACAACTGAGTCATGGTGTGCTTTGACTTACATTGGAAATGTTCTCAAGTACAATTTATACCAGTCTCTTTGGATTGTTAAAAACAAGTTACAGAAACAGGAACATTGTTGTAACTGCTCTGAGACCACGCCACAACAGGAAAACAGGTACAAAAATCCACCTAGCTTCAATAGAAGCAGAATTTGGTCCCTTACCATCAGCAAGCGATTTTCTTGTGCAACTAGCTAAATCATCCTTTATCCTCTCAGCACTAGAAATGGACATAGCCTGAGTCCTAGCACAGCTGCCTCAGCAGAGGGACAAATGGCCCTTTCAGGGACAGTCTCACACATACCCCAGACGATAGGCACAGCCCATGATTAATTGCAGACAATGCAGAAAGTCAATATGCTCAAGTTCAGATTCGTCACAAAGTAAAGCGCATGGCAACAGCAGTGATATTTCCATCATTCCTTTCATAGGCCACATTTACCAACTGTTGGCCAGACGTACAAATAAATGGACTTGTCTCTGCTGCTATCAAAAGCAAAAGTTAATTTCAAGACTAACCGTCAACGTAACCATGATCCACAAGGCAGTTACAGCTGCTACACGTAGTTAGACAGAAACTTTACTTGGTGACTAAAGTGACAGTGAGAAGTTGAGTCTTCCCAGTGTGACACATTTGGCATACTTTTTGTTATACCATGCTACATAAATGTAGAGTAAGGTTTGGGGTTTTTTACTGGCAAAGTTATCGTGTTGGTATTTTACTTAGAAGTCAACAGGTTTTCATATTCATTTACCATCTATTTGATGATTTCAGCATCTCCCAGCTGGGTCAAAAGACAAAAGATCCTGATTGCTAGAAATGTGGTCACTGATTGTTTTTTTAAAATACTTCATCAATGTGACAGCAAGAACATTAAACAAAACCTGTCAGGAGAGCACTCATGTCCAGAAAAAAAATCCATTAGTTAAACTAAAATCTGTACTTTGCCAAAAAGCTTGTGAAATGGTAATTGCATAAAGTTTTCAGTTGATGTTATTTTCCACATAGTCACATCATGTACCTATGCGTGCTTCAGTACCTAGTTGCTCGGAGTATGTGAACAGCATTCTCACAGACTTCTTATGGTCAGGCAGGCAGAGTAATATGAAGGTAGTAATCCGGCACAGTGACCTCCAGTTGCTAAATCACATCCCAAATGTTTTTGGACAAGATCACAATAAGTTCAGAAAGCACATAAATAATATTTTTAAATAATGTATGATTTGTAAAATTATACTTAACTTATAAAATAACTGATTAATAATTTTTCGGAGTGATACATAGTGGCCAAAACATGACAAAATACAGATTCTTTCCATTTTAAACAAATTTTTCATGCTGCCTTTTGCACCTGAAAGGAAAACCAGGCTCAGAATTATTAACATATGTGATCACAAGGCTCAAATAAAACTTTAATAAACAAAATGTTTTGTTGAACATGCCTATTGAGTCACCTTGATTGCTTCACCTAAAGTCACTCTTTCTATAGCATTAAAAATGTCTTAAATTTTCTGAAGACAACAACTGGAAAAGAATATTACTATCAGCTTCATTCAGAATGTAGAGAATTTCAGGTGTGCAATTTTTTGGGGGGTCCTAATAGACCTATTTATCTTTCAGTAGTTTAACTATTTGACATATTTTACCACTTTTACCAAATATTCCTTTGATAAAGTATTAATTGGCTGTTCTTTAGAATCTATTCATATGTCTTTACTATCTAGTTGAACTCTCCACTAACAGATGTTAAATGAAACTTTAAAAAAATTATCAGAAACAAGGAAAGACAATTTCTTAGACTGGTTCATTGTGCCAGTCCTCCAGTGGACTTAAAGACAGTCATAGACATGAGTGTCACATTCTCCATAATTTTGTTAGCAAATTTGTAGAAACATCTTAGAGAATAACCGTTCATCATTCTAAAGCTTTTCCAGGAAAATGCACTGTGTCCAGTAAAGTTCCTACTGTAGAAAGTTGCTTCTTTTCAGAGTAGATTTCTGCTTAGATTCATAACCCCCTGCAGCCGTTTGGTCTAGACTGTGGGAATCACAGAAGAATCATATTCGTGCCTAAATTATCCCACATCACCTCCATCCCTTGTTAAAATTCAAGTAATATAGAGCACACTGGTCTTCGCTCTTCTATAGTAACCAAAGTCCACAAAGTCATGAGCAGACATTCAGCAAAGACTGCCTATTATTATAAAACTTTCACAGCATGTAGGAGGCTAAATCAAAGTCCTTAACCTCAATAAAATAGGAATTAGTTTTTTTCTTTTTTGTCCTCAGTCTTGGGTGTGCATTGACTGTCACCAAGATATGGACCAAAATGCAATCTAAGGTGTCTCATAAGCAAAAAATTCACAGGGCTACACATCAGAATGAAATTAAAGCTTTACAAAGCTGCAAAAAAATTAAGGGATGTGGAAGCTGCTACTTGTTTAGATCTACTATAGGGAGGTAAGGTTTCCTCTGCACCTCTTCCACTCTGAGCAGAGTTACTATTCATACCAAAGGAGACCAGTGCACATAAGGCCACTGGTGTTTAGAAAAAACATTTGCATGTAGCTCCTGCTTTCTATTTTTGTAGTTCAAGTGGCCAGAATGCACTTTCTTTCATCTTTTGACAAGCTTTCACCAGTCCCATTCACCTCATCCTCTCAAACATCCTTCAATTTCTTTAGGGTTTTTTGTGGCTGATTTTTTTTTTTTAAATTTTGCTATGATTGGATTTGCATTTTGAAGCTTTCTATTCAATATTATATATGCAACATGTCAAAGCTTTGATTTCCACTTACCACCAAATAGAGATAAAAGTAAACACACAAGCAGTAAATGAGCTCCTTTTTAGTGGAAGTACACTGCAGATGGAATGTAGAATTGATGAGCATAGAGTACCAGCAACAAAAAATTCTATTTCATGTTTAGCACAACCAAACTGAAAAAGATCTTTTATCTAACCAGTGTTCTTCCTGACACCTGCAATATAATTGTATAAATATCTGTTGTTCCTATTTTGCCTTTCATTTACATTCCTCCTACTTTTCACTCTTTCTACTGCTCTGCTTTGTTTTCTTGGGTTTTTTTTAAATAATTAAGTAGCGCACAAATGATAATGCACAAGTTCACCATTTCTTCAGTTTCCCTTCCCATCCCCTCCCAGCATTATTTTTCACTTTAACACAACAATAACTATGTAGTCTAGTATTGTAATCAAATGAAATAGTCCTCCCAATCCTGATACAAGTCAAAGCAAAGTTAAAATTAAATTAAAAATCTCTACTATTTCAATTGTTTGATTCATCTCTTTCCATTCCAAATAACCACTAGATGACAACATGGAAGAAACATTTATTCTGTACATCAAAATCTAGCTTTCAAGTAACAGTTGTCCCCTCAGCCCACTAGCTCCTAAAGATCATAACTTAAGTCAACATGGTCTTCATACTTCTAAGTTTTTCCCTAAGCCTAGTTTAGATGTTCTGTTTTTCACCAGTTTTTGGTTTCTAGAGTCAATGTGTGCCTCTCATTCAGATAACGTTGAACAGATCAGCTCCTTCCCTTGACAATTTCCTTGCACCAAGGTTCAGCTTGTCAGCTTTCCAACTACTGTTGATCTCTTTTCTACTCACCTCCTCACACAGCAGAAGCTGTTTCCAATCCATCTGATTCTTAAAGCATCCATTTTTAAAGATGCAGTTTACTTGCATATGGTAAGAATACTAAATATATAGCCATGACATGGGGTAACAGGTATTTTTCTATAATTCCCTATTATTATTTTTTCCTCTACTGAGTTAAGAACATACAAACAGCAGGCCTGGTTCAATTCTACTAGTCACACCCAGAATTGAGATGTTCCTTTTCAATTACAAGCAAATGATACCTTTCATAGCAGATACAATTTTTAGGGTGCACCCATCAAAAAGGGTATATTTATTGAGAAGATGGTTTTGGAGCATCACAGAAGTATGCACAGAGAGGCCTGTTTAGAAGTGAAAGCCTCAGGAATATCCAGCCTGTGCCGAAGCATTACATACAATGCACTTAGAACAAACACATTGAAGGAGAAGTCCACCACCCATCATTAATATGCCTACTGGAAGTGCAGCAGGTCTTTACTACCAGATTGCAGTGAAGATTTAGATAAAGATCTGACTTCATTCCAGTTTAAGTATTTTGCATTCTCTAAAATGGTAATGAATGCTGACAAAGATTTATGCACTATTGTTTGAATACTTTATTGACTGCCTCTATGTAACTGTATTTAAGCAGTCACATGAAAAAAAGTTTGCAAAGAGGTTCCAATGAAAGCTAGTTCTGAAAACATGTCACAGAAGAGTGGCTTCCCAATAGACTACATGTTTGACTTGTAGATATCAAAGTTCAAATGCTGTAGAGGATAGAACACTTCATACTTGGAATATTCATTAGTTCATTCACATAAATCCGTCATCCTGATATTTACAAACAATCCTTGAAAATTAATTGGTAAAATTACTTGGGGTTTGGGTTTTTAAAAATAAACACATACATGTGTCAATTCAAGGGAAAAGTCTTACACCAACAGAATTTATAAACAATAGAATATTTCAAGTTTAGAACACTGAATACATAACAATCTAATGGATAGACTAAAAGGTTTTTGTTTATTTGTTTTAAAAGTTTGGATTGTTTTTTGTTTGGTTGGTTTTACTGGGGTTTTTTTTGTTGTTGTTTTGGGGTGCTTATTCCAGAAAGTATTCAAAGCAAGTGGTTCAATCTTTCTGTAATGGTAATATTTTTTATTCACTCTGAACGTGAGATACATAAATTGTCTTTGCATAGAGCTTAAATTAGAAAGGAGAACTCTCACCATAAGACAGATATTATTCAGCAAGATTTTTTCTTTTGGTAGGTCCATGTTGAGGCTCCAGACAGTAAGTGTGTAAACAACAGTTGCTATTTACATTCCAAATGGAGATGTAGAAACTGTTTTTGTTATTTATAGTATTTGTGAAATTAAAGCAACAGGTTCAGAGGGTATATGCAATTGTCTGTAGTAAATTGATTCTCTAGCACTTCCATTTTAAAAGGTGGCACCTGCTATCTTTCCTTTCTGCTCATTAGTTCTCTTTCAATTATAAGCACTGAAAACATTTGTACTCCTCAATTTGCACGAGGCTGATGAACATCGAGATAGAATTCAATGTGTCCATTGATTACTCTACTTGATGTGTACAACTCACAGTCTAAAAGAATCACAGATGAAATATCCTGTCAGCTACTAATGAATCTGATTGGTGCTTCCATTATATGTTGTAAGTATTTCAGCTAGTTTGGTACTTTTCAAGCCTTTTAAACATTCTGGTTGAGATTACTGTAAGACAATTTTAGGAAATAAATTACATTAAGAGAGTCAAATAAAGATAGAGCAAGGATACTGATATTCAAATCTTAACACCAGTTTATGCAAAAACCCAAAGTTCCAATCCTAACATACCTGATTTTATAAGTGCTTCTAATGACTAAGAATTAGTGGTGTTTTTTTTCTTTTTTTCAATTTAAGATGACTAGAGAGGAAAAGGAAGATTTCTATTACATTTTAGAGCATTAGCAGAATCTGAGTTCCCCTTTGTCACACTTTTATGCAAAGTTGCAGGAAACAAATAATTTTCCAGCAAGAGTACCAATCAGCATAACTACTTTATTTTACAGAAACATTATATGGGGAGAAGAGCATAATGGATCCCTTTATTTTGTTTAGTATATCAAACTCAGTCATGTCTCCATAAAAATATACCACTTGAGAAGCCACTTCACTGACAAAATCAGCAGTTTCATTAACCTTAGCTGATCTCTTAACCTTAAGGCTATTAACAAGTCTGGCAAAAAGTGTCTAAATATTTGCTGCAGTGATCACTTCAGAATAATGCAAAATAAGAGGCCTTATCTGAAAAAAAATCTCGAAAGCATCGCATATTTAAATAATTTGGGGCTTTTTTAAGACTGGAGAAATAGTTTACAGAAATTTCTTTGATATCAAATATATTACTGAACATTGCTATCTGTTAAATATTTTTCTGTATCTAAATATATCCAGTTATTGTATGTTAATGTTCTATGTGGTGCACAGAAACTAAGAAAAGTGTCCTCCCCCTCAGAGAGATTTATATGGATGTGAAATTCAACACAGAATTAGTAAAACTAAGTGTGCAGACATATATACATAAATAACCCCCCCCATTTTTTTATAGTATTCACATTTACCCTGATCTTGAGAGCTTTCCTCTGCCCTTAGTTACACAGAAAATTCGTGGTGCTACCCACGAATGTAGTTACCAGTGGTTGTATGTATGCCTGTGTAAGTGCTTGTACAATATCAATAGTTTTAATGGCTGCTCAAGGATGAATGTTATCAAAGTGCTCTTTTTGAGCATACCTAAACGTATCTCCTGGTGCCTCAGCTTCTTATACTTGTCCATTGAAATTTCAAAGTAAAACATAATGGAGGGAAGGTGTTGCAGTGACTTAAGATATCAATGAACCCAGAATACCCATGGATTATTTTGTCAAATAGCCTATGTGCATAGATAATTATGAAAGAAAATATTAATTGTGATTCCTAATTACATTTTCATATTGAGAATTAGAATTACTTCACTTGCACAGAATCTCAATTTAATTAAATAGACTATTGAAGCATTGAGTTATCAGGTGAAATAAATTAAGTATAGAGGGTGGATTAACACTGTCATAAAATATGGAAAGTGCTATAGTACTTTCCCATGTTTGTCTTTAGAAGTGGCTTGTTAAGAATCAGCTACATATCAAGGACAATTTACACTTGATAAAGCCAGTGCAACTGAAAAATTACTACAGTTACTGTCACTACAGTTATATCTGTTATCACTATATAGTTACCACACATTAGTCAGAACTTCAGGAACACAAATGCGTTGATGTGGGATTTCAATAATCAGTTTTATGAAACATGGTATTTTGTCAGCAGTTTTGTGGATCAAGACAGCGCCGCGTACAAGGCGGTGTCAGGAGAAATCTGTGATGCTGCAGCAACGGCTGGAATCTGTTATATGATGAAAGTGCTAACACTGATCCTGTACGAAAGTATTCTGAAAACAGACGTTTTAGCCTGAAGTTACTTCCATTTTTCTCCCCTAAGGAGAAGCTTACTTCCAGATACTGAGGTCCAAACTGTGATGGGATTGGAGAAACACAGAGGTAGCACAGACAAAAGAGGAATCAGCACACCTAGTATTGAAAAACAATTACTGTGAAAGATGAGGATGTACATATACCATAAATCAATCCTTGCCATGACAACAAAACTGTGAAGAAGCCTTCAAAAGTCAATATTGTTGAAGTGTATGACCAATGGAAACTCTGGTTTCTTCTAGGAACACTGTGAAGTCCATGACACTGATAAGTACAGAGCTGTAGGAAATTATCCTACCATTTTGTTAAAACTTTGTAATCTAATGTGTTGTTAGAAATACCAATAGGCATAATTCTATAACTCACAGTTGAACCAAGTATTACCTCAAATAAGAGGACATCTGCATCTGTTGAACTACAAGCCACTAAAGGAATATTTACTTCTCCCGGTTACTACTGAGGGTCTAATAACGTACTGTTTCTACCAACCAACCTTGTCCTGCCTGCATCTGTAGGTCATAACTACACCATTACCATTCACATGTAGGTTCTCGGCACCGTGTGTATAAACCAACAGCTCCACATTCATACCACACGGGCTTCCTCAAATTTCCAGTACTGAAGACAATACAGAGCTGAGCCTGTTTAACACCATATTTGTCATGTAGCAGACTATTGTGGGTGAACTAGCTATCAAATTTAGGGGTTTTTTTCCCCCCTCAAGGGTGCTGGTTCCTTATACAGCTCCAACAAGCAAAACTAATTCTAATGTATATTAAGAAAACAGTAGTGCCCGTAACCGCCTAACCCTCAGGCAAACCTGCCACATAGCGAAGCAAAAAAAAAAAAAGAAATAATATTTGAATATTTAGTCTACCTAAGAGCAGCAATGGCTGGCTGAGTAGCTATTGTATGTTAAACAACATATCATGGCAGATAGCCAACATATTCCCTCCCCTTTCTTTTTCGTCTACTGCATAGAGAAAGGGAAATCTGGGTACTTACTCTAGTTTAGAGCAGAATTTGGAGCTGAAAAGACAATGCCTCTGGCAAGGGGGATGGCAGGTTCCCTGGCATAGCCAGAGTATAAAACCTACAACATATTTTTGTATTCAAACATTAAAGCTTTCACTCTAATAATTATCTTGAACATGAATTTAAGAATAAAGGCTCTGTAAAGCCACTTTTAAAGCCCAGTCTGTTGTCACTGAAGATTATTTTAGTAACCTATTACCTCTAATAATTTTCAGAGCATGTACTCAATTGCAGGTTGCTCATGGTTGGTATATCATCATAACTTCAGATTTCTAATGACATCTGGCTATAGCATAAATTGCTAAGTCACAAATTTGTGTTTATTCCAAGGCTATAAAATATTTAACTTCAATCTGCAAATATTTTCACATTAGTTTAATTTGTATGATCAAACATTTACTGTATAGCATTTTGTATTAAAAAGACTGTTTACATACATACTGATATACTGCTTCTAATTAAAAAAAAAAATGTATCAACAACTTCTGCAAAAAGTTTAGCTACTCAGGATTAGTGAGACCTGTAGTTAACTTTAATAATAATGTTTTACCAGTACTTTCTAAAAATATGACTTAGACCAGATAAGAAACACTGGAGCAGAAATAAAGTTTGGGACAAATAAATCAGTATTGGAGCTTATAGTTTTATTATTAAAGTATCTGAGATGTGTTGTATAATTTATATCTATCATTATTTCCTCAGAATGTTTCTGCAGGGTGATGGTTTTTTTCCTCCATGACCTTTCTATCTAACCCTTGTTCTTTTGCCATTTTTATCTCCTAATCTGTGCTTTTCTTCATCTTTAAAATGCTGCGTACAAGAACTTTAATACCATGTCACTATAGTAAAACAGCACTTTGTTACAATGACTAATCTGTCCAGCTTTATAACCATAGGGGGGGAAAAAAATAATAAAAAAAAAAAAATCACAAGAACAAAAAAGTGTCCCAAAATATTCCATCAACAGCACAGTCCTACTCTTGCCAGCATAAGGTTTCTCATTTTTTTCCCTAGAAGAAGGTTGTGCTGAACTCTAACTTTTTAAACACTCATGAAATTATATTTATAGAAGAAAATGGGATTACCTATACCAAGACAAATGAGGGCCAATTCCAAACCCACCATTTTTAACATACCAAGAAGCTTTAGGGTGGAGTTTGACAGATTAACTTGCTATACGCTATGCTAGCAGTCCTATCTGTAGCAGTTTCTATTACAACTACAATTCACAAATACTCAGAGAGCACATTTACCTGTACAGTGTCCCAGTTATTTCATAAGACACAGCATCTAGCAGAAACATCTTCAAAACATACTACAAAAATACAAAAATATTAAATACAAGATTGTTTTTACCTCTCATGTACCAAGCAGTGGGAAACAGAAACCATATGCCATCATTATTTTTTCCTAAATCTGCAGCTTAACTCCTAGAACAGCTGAGTTGTGTTGCTAAAATTAGTGTTTTACAACAAGGGACTGCTAAGTAAGAGACAGAATACGATGATCATTTAGAGGGTGCTACAGAAATAAACCATCTAGAATTCCAGATTATTCAGTCTTGTTTTCAGAACATTTGGATTCAATGCAAAATTAAAGGAAGAACAAAACCCTTTCTACTGCCTATATTTTGAACATTGCTGTGGACCGCACCAACATCTAGCCTCAAAGTATTCCAGCACTGACCTCCAACTATTTTACTGTTAAAACATCCATTAACATTGCTTGCATCACGTTAGCAGTATATTATAGAAAATGAGCACTGCATCTCAGCCAATGTGCTACTGCTAACAAAGTAAAGGGCACATTAAGATGCAGTCCCTATTCTACAGTGCAGACATTTATACAGAGATTACAGAAGCCAGTTGAAAGATTTCCAGTTAAAATTACTTGTGTCGTTAATAGAGAACATTTAGTCAGCAACATCAACTGTATGTTATTTTCTCAGCTAGAGATATTATACTAGGTACAATGATGATCACAGTAATAATGTCTTTCAAAAGAGGTTTCTAAACTTACTTTTGTACTCTAGTTTTTGGTTAGATCAACTTAAAACTGCAGTCCTTTGTCGAACAGGTGAACTGCAGCAATCATACAATATACAGCATGAGGAAAATGTCAAACATACACATGAGTGTGCCATAAAACTGATTTACACTGCTTGAAAAGAGTATTCTAGCTCTTGAGCAAAAATAATGATGGGGGAATTATGAATTTGAAGAAGAGACTTTGTTACCTTCATCACTTCAATAAAAACAAAAGCCTGTTACAAAAGAGCAGAGATTTTATTTTTACTTTAAAAAAAAAAAAAAGACCTCAAGTCAAGTAAGCAGCAGCAGAGGATGCCATTTGTACAAATGAAGCAAGATGTTCTCTCAACTGTTCCCCCCGCCCCGGTTTTTCCAAGTTTTTAAAGCATAACAGCAAAACAATACAGAAATATGATACGCTAAATATATGCAACTCATAGCAATTGCATTCAGGATTTATATTTGACAAACAACCTTTGGTTGCCAAACTAATACATGTATACACACACGTATGTACGAATATTAGGTTGGCAACCAATGATCTTGCTTAGAGTTGAAATGCTATGGTAGACAGTACCATAGAAACAAAACAGCCTCCAAACATCAAGTAATTCTGCAGTTTGTTTGCAAGACAAGGTACTAAAAGAGTTAGCAACAGTGGTAAACAAAAGGCCAATGTGCTATGGGGACTTGATGATTCAAAAAACTAAGATCTCTCAGGTGAGACATGAGATAACTTTGTTAGGTAACTTAGTTATCACCATTTGCCTGGCTACTGTGTGGCAACACAGCAAAATGCAGGAGGTTTGCCTACGTAAGGGTTGCGATTGAAGAAAGCACGACATGGGCAATAACTGCACAAACAGGCTCCCACAGCTGATATATTTGCCAGAAGCATGAGATGGTCATTTGAGTGGGACAGGTGAGAAGAGACCTGGACCCTGAAAAGACAGAGGGAAGGAAATGGAGAAGACCCAGCTGGGAGCCATACTGTCAGCCTGGGAACATCAGCCCTTCAGAGAAAAGGGTACATCAAGTTGGAAAGTCATAACTCTACCAAAGATCAACTCTACCAAAGTTGGGCAAATGACCTCTTGATATCCCTCGTAGTCCTATACTCTGATGCCTTGCTTTTTTCTTCCAAAATGAAGCAAGTCTAGCATCCAACTGGTGGTTTTATTATTCTAAGCAAGGACAAGACTGACATGCTAGTCTGATTAACTTGTTTGAGATCTCAGAAGTAACCATTTACTCAGATTGATATAGTGCAGTTTCTCACTGCAAGTAGGATGCTTACATACCAGATGACCCACAGATGATGACAGTGTCTTTGCAGATTTTTTAGCAGTTAGTGCTCTGTCTTCTGAAATGAGTATCTGTAGAGTTAGAGAATGCAAAACATATCTAATTAAACACTCAGTGAGACTATTCTCACAAGCAAGATGGATTAAGATACACAAAACCAACAGCAATACTTTCAAATTTTAAGTCATCTATAACATGGGATACCTATGAGCTTAAGAGAAATTAAGTCAGCTTTTACTTTGTCAGATCTAAAAAGAGACCTTACGTTTCCACCAAAGACCATAATATAGACATCCAGGTCTGTGTTGAGTAATATTCACTATAAAACAGTCCGTTTTTAGATTTGATATGCTTTCAAGCAAGCAGAGTGAAAAAGAACCAGAGCTGGGAGTGGAGGGTGAGGGGTGCCCAAAAATAGAGTTTTAGTTGCTGACATGCCATTATGTAGTTTTTATTTGCTTCCTTTTGACTCCTTTTGTAGGTTTTCCAGCACCATAATGTAGCACATCAATTCCGATTCAGTGTTGTCCTTGAACATACAGAGTTCAGTATACAAACAGAACACTGAAAGAAGCAATTTAGGTTCTTCGTCTCATGCAGTTTCTTAGGATGAAAGCTGAGAAATCTCACAGGAGAAAACTATTTTTTTTGAGCCGAAGAGATACTGAACAGCATACTTTACCTGTTCAGGAACTTACTACGCTCTACAACATTAGTGAATGAACATCTATATCCACCCCAAAACTATGTTTTCCCCCTTTCCTGAACCTGCCACACACACTTTACTGCTAAAATTGAACCACAGAATGTAGCATACACATATTTCAGATATGTGGGACTGTTCATGCATAAATTTAACCTTTGTAACGGCTGGAAGCTTCCTTTCTCCTTAGTTTCTTCCAAGATTTTCAAGTCATTGTTTTCCTGAAACAATGCACAAGTCTGAAAAACAGCCAACATTCCTCGGAGTTCTTGCTTTGGTATAATTGCTTTTAGCTTAAATCTACCGATATGTACTGCTGTATAAAAGCTTTTACTGGCCTAATATCTCTAGGTAAAAATGTGACAGCAGAAATCTATAACTGGCATCTTTTCCATGAAGCAGCAGAAGTGATCCCTCATTAGAGAAACAAGTAGTTATCTCCTAGCAACTAGATAACATTAGCTGTGGAAAGTGAATGCTAAGGAAATTGTCCTTGAATGTCTATTCCTGCTTGAGGAAAACAAAAAGAAAAGTGGAGGCTGAACAAGTTTTGTACGGTAAAATAAAGGAAAGGCATAGGGAAGTCTCAATGACTGAGCCTAATTTCCTTTGTAATTTTCAGCTTTTGTTTTTCTGGCTAATACCTTATGACTAATGTATCGGAACAAGTTTTAATGATAATTGTGAGTTAGTTTAAATTCACTTCCTCTTTGATCTGAAGCTATATTAAAACCCCAGACATGATTTGGGTATGTTTTACTCTCAAAGTCAAACCCTACATTCAGAACAAGAAATCACCTTTATGCTGAAGTGCAGCAGTATCTTAAGATCCTGGGCTGGACCGTAGCTGTTTCTCAGTTGCCAGATAGCCCAGGGTATGGCACAGGTGTGCAGCAGTGGTAAGAGGATTTAAACATCCTGATATAGGACAGACATTTTTAGCTTGCAGGAGATTACTCAGCAGCAGCAGCTACAGTAGAAAAGTAGAAAGAGGACATACTCAAAGGGGGTAGAAATGCTTGAATACTGAATTTGGGCTACTCTACCAGCTAGTACCCATAAGACTGAGTGAAAGGAGTTTAAGAAATTGCATGAAGAGAAGCAGTACACTGGAACCCCCAAAACCTCAGAGCATCACCTAACTATTGTGGACAGCAAACCACTTCCTTCAGCTAGGCTGCCATATCAAGTGTTATTGATGCAAACAGTTGAACCATGGTCCTGAAATAAACACCAAGAAATAAACTGAAAGAGATAACTGCAAGGCACAAAACACATTACTGTAAGGAAAAGAAAAGCCTCCCAAAACCCCAGAGTCTCAGGTTCAGCACACAGTAGAAAACACCCCTCTTCCACCAGGTGAGCAGCTGCTGCACACTTCCCAGTAATTTAAAAGCACAGCTATTAACTGTATGGAATGTAGCAGAGGCATCCACTGAGGATCCCACCAGTTTGCACACGCTGAGACACTGAAACTGTTTATGTTCCATCAGATGGCTTTTAAACTGCTTTTGGCATTCATGTGGAGTTACAGTCACAGCAACCCTATTCTGGACAGTACGGACAGCATGTGAAAAGGCAGTAGTAGGTTTTCAGCATGAGTGGCAGTGGGGCTGGTATCCTGAAACAGTGTGCTCATAATAGTAAGGCTCTCTAGAAGCTCAGAGGAGAGCAAGAATGCCAGACAAACAATATATGTTTATATGTTGTTATTTGGTATCCTCAGGTTTGATCCAAAACTGCTGACATCCACAAAAAAGATTTGTTGAAATAAACGTGTCTTAGCAGACCCTTTCATTCAACCACTGCTGCAGAAAGGCTTTTCAGCCTGAAAGATTCACCTAAATGACAGTACATAATTAAAGGCGCAGACATCAAGACAAGCTGGTCCTCAACCTCTCTTTCAACTTCACATCACATGAATGTGCAAAAGCTATCCCACAAAAAAAAAAAAAAAATTACTTTTTCTTTATTGAAAAATTGATCCTACTTAGGAAAAAGTTCTTTTGTTTATGTCACAACTCCATATAGATGAACTGCCTATAGATGAGTTGATTCAAGAAGACTTAATGGCCAATTACTGGTTTGAGATGGAATAGTATCTACAGTGCATGACAGAGGTTGCTAATGAGTTACCTCCATGAAAAAAAGGATTCATGAACCAGAGGTTCTGAAAACACTACTTGTACTGTAAGGTCTTAAACAAGGGTTTTTAAAGCCTCCTTCTTTACACAACTCCTTACTGCTTGCTTTTTAGGTGTTACGAGGTTTCATTTCTAGTTTACAACTTAGGAAAAAAAAAAACATTTCCTTGTTTCCCTTGCTAATTATTTTGTGATGCCATAGACTATATCAATCAGATCAAAGCCAGAAGTACAGGAATGTTTAATGACATCCATGACTTCTGAGTGCACATGGTCCTGTAAGTCAGTGGTATGGCATAAAAGGTACTTATTAATAAGACAAAAAAAAATGAAGAAGCCAGAGTACCTGTTGCAATACTACTGCAAATACAAAGAAGGGTTTGTATTCACTTTCAGTCAACATCTGTTGTAAAAGATGCCTCATCTGAAAGGATACCTTCCCCTATTCTTTTACTATCTAAGTTACACAAAGCAAGTTTCCCTTAGTGGGAAAAAACACAGAGGAAACAAGTTTGAAAACATTTTCTTCAAATAATTTTGAATAATAGCCTTTGGTTTAATCACTTTCTTAAATGACAAACTATTCAATGAGTGTGAATATTATGGCAAACATCTATGCTTCAGATATTTCCTTCTTTTTTAAAAAGGATTCAAATCTCCTGACCAACTAACCTCTCAGGATATGGGGCAGATCACAGGGGGCGGGGGGAAAAGGAGGACTGGGGAACAGAGGACTTTCTTGGAGATGTCCAGAGCTGCAGCTAAAGGTGAAGCCAATTATTGTTCAATATCAAACAACAGCTGATTTTGTAGTAACTAATTAAATGGAAGACATTATTATTGTGTACCTCATTTAGAGAAGCATTTCATCACATCTTCTTTATAAGCCTACTACATAATGACAATAAATGTTACAAGGAAAAGAAATCAAAATAAGAATAGAGGAATAAAGATTAAAGAAAAACAAGGTTTTAAGTTAAAATTTAAACCAACTTTTTATGAAAATTAAATGGCTTTGAATGAAATTGTAAAATGTACTTTTCAAAATTCAGTGCAAATTAAGTTATGTTTTCTTTCTGAATGAAGGAGACAGTAGAAGGAGCAGAACAAAAGAAGAGCAGACACGTAGCCCAATAACTAGCCGTATTTACTTGTATGTGCTTGAACACATGCAGGTTATTGGAGAAGATCAAAAGGAAGTGTGGACTGAGCATTAGTACTAGATATGATGTAATAGATACGATATCCATATACACACTTCTTCGTTTAGGGACGGCATTTTGTGTTTTCTGAACCCGAGTTTTTATTGTCAAAGCACTAATAAAGATACATAAATCACCCATGTGAAAGAAGCACAGTGCTATCAGCCCCAGCTTTCATTGCTAAGACTGTCAGCTTTATGGGATTCTCCTTTACTCCTCTCTCTATCCCTAAAAAAGCAAAAGCCTTAGAATTAATTACATTAGTTATGACATAAGTTAATTATGGCAATTAACATGAGGATACATTTGACCGTGAAGTCACTGTAGCCTCCAGTCTCTGACAGAAACTAGCATCTGTTCCAATATCCTGCTGTAAATTACATCCTTAGAAAAAACAGCAGGTTAGCATCTTCATCGTAAATAGCCCCCTCCTTTTTTTAATCACTAGTGGTATATTTCCATATAGATGTGCATATGTATAGACATTATTATTTAGATAAATATGTACATATACACACATTTATGTATCTACACACATAAATATTCATGTATCCTGACCAAGGATAAAGCATACTTTCACTTGTAGAGAGTTCTAAGTTTTTGCATTCTCTGACTTACTAGTTTTAGTTATACTGCAATACTTGCATGATGACATTCAAGAATAACCTACCCTATGAATCAATAGCAGCAATGCTTTGTAGACCCACTCAGAGAGTCAATGCAAGCTCACTAGCATGCTCCAGCTGAGAATCTGGCTCCTTATTTCCGCAACAGACAATGAAATCAGGCAAATCCTTTTTGGTAGGTATAATGTAACACTCTCCTACACATTCTTTTTCAATATTGATAACTCCTGTCTAAAATGCTAGTTTAGTGCAATCAATAAGATGTATACTTGCAAATAAGAAATTAGATTCTTAATGAAGAACTGTATTCTAAGCCAAATTGCCTAAAAATATTTCTTCTCTATCTGTTCCTAGAAGACGAATTTAGTGATGCTTCAAAGATCATATTAATGGATCCATTATCACATGACTTTTAATAAAACTACAGTTTTTGAAAGCCTTTTCAAGTACTCTTCAGAGGCTGCAGATACAGGTTTCTTCTTGGTGACATAGTTACCTTCAATTGCTTGTATCAAATGGCAGTTCACAGCTTTACTACATAGATACATAGCCAAATAAGGTATTTCTAAATGGGACGTGTTGTCTGTGAGCTGGGTATGCTCAGTTTTATTAGCTTAGTTTGAGTTCCAGGAACCAGGGACAATGAACTGACCATTTCAGTGACACCACATGATGCTCTTCCACATGCAATTAAGGGATTCTTTCTGATGAGGCCCTAGGGCATCAAAGCAATCATTAATAACTTCCCAGATTTCATAATATCATTATAGAATTATAGTATGTAACAGGATAAGTACAAGCAATTCCCAGCTGATTGCTGGGATGAAATTCTTCCTTTCTGGTTCTGAAAGCAGTCTGCATTAGAGATTTAGTGCTGGATGCTAGGTGGATGTTTTGACTTGCGTGCACTGCCATACGTGGAGGCCTTACGTTTTGTTAAAACAAAAACTACTCTGCAACACGCATTTTATGCTTCATGTGCATGCTGCTTGTTCGTTCATTGCACAGGCAAGAACTCCATTGGTTTGATACCACTTTACTAGAGTCCCATAGCAAGCATCTTCAACAACTGCTTTCTATTTATTAAATCATATTTCACTAGTAGCATAAGATGCTTTCTCTGAGAAGAAAGTCAAGTGAAATCACTGGCCAAAATTGAATAACAGTGGGTTAAAGCCAGGAATATAGTTAAGTAAACAAAGCCATTGGAACAAAACAGATCTGGTTTCATTATAACCTTCATATTTATATCACTGCACAAAGCAGGTCTAGAGTAGGCATCAGTGTAACAGCAGTATTCCCTCTCATATGCAATGCGTAGTACTATGCACAAATGGAGGCAGAGTTAAGATTATACTGAGAGCTAGAACTAAGATTTCCCTCACTGTAGATCATTTGAGTCTAAGAAAGCAATATTACTTTAAAATGCTTGGTTTATATTGTGTATGCATTGTTTAATGTATGCATATGTATATCAAAGCACATTAAAGCTTATACTTTGATACAAAATATTTATGAGAGCATTTGGGGCTCAATCTTTCCTTGATGAGTCTGATATGAAGGCATTACATGATTAGATCATCTGGATCCTTTGTTCACAACTTTGATTTGCCTATTTACTAGTGAAAC
Source organism: Gavia stellata (assembly GCF_030936135.1). Lineage (NCBI taxonomy): Eukaryota > Metazoa > Chordata > Aves > Gaviiformes > Gaviidae > Gavia > Gavia stellata. The sequence continues at coordinate 32,695,430 of NC_082598.1, forward strand.
AAATTTTGGAGCAGTTTGGTCATATTTTTCAAGTACCTTCTTAAAATTCTGCTGAGAAGTTTCTTCCCTGAAGTGAATGGTTTATTTGCTCAAGTGGGCAATGAAACTAGTAGCTGTAGGACAAAAGAGTTTAGCCCTCTTGGCAAAAAAAAAAAGAAAAAAGGCTACTGCTATAAGATGCCCTCAATCCATAAAATAAGGAAGTAGAATAGGTGTGCCAAAATAGGTGTGCCTTTTTTCCATTAAAGTGAAAACTAACACTGCATAGTAATTGTTTGAGGCTTGCAATGAGATAGCTGGGTTTTAAATAAGATTGTAAGATTAAGAATAAATTTTACAATAGTATTAATAGAACAGCAAATGAATAGCTACAAATCAACTATAGAAACCACCCCTAGCCCTCCAATGAAGATAAAATTAACTACAGCAAGGAGGAGCCTGTGAGAAGGGAGCCTTGATTATCCAAGCACACACTGACCATCTGATCTTGGATGCTGGCAATAAGAAGGGTAATCATTTGGATAATTACAGTATTGGTTGCCCATGCTCCCATATGTTGCATTATACAAACCTTTGGCATTATGAACAGGCTGTAGGCAGATCTGTCAGAACTGAAATGGAGGTACCTGAACTCCTAAAAGGGGTGGCAAGGCTGAATAAAAGAGAGTTAATGGCAACATGTGATCCCAAATATCAGCTAAACCAGGCAGGCCCTTGATGGCTTAGCCTCAGAAAGAGACAAAGTGATTTCAAACTAACGCAGGCAATTGAGGAAAGGGGCATCTTTGCAAATTCAGCAGTGGACCTAACTTTTTTAAAAAAAATCAGATGGTATAACATTTATGAAAGAAAACAAGGTTCCTTGTTATGAAGCCTTTCATAGAAAGGGAAAATTTAGGAACATTTAGAGTCATGCCTGTTGTGTCAGATATTGAGTTAGTTAACCAATTATCTCAGATACTGGTTGTTTAAGTAAAATTCTCACCAAAAGGAGCTGCACGTTATCTTCACTCAACTGTATTTAGCATTGGTGGTAATTGATTATTTAACTGAGCAGAGAAGAAATTACTTCTGTGAAAGTATGTGCATATCTCACTGTCTTTTTTCTTTACAGAGGTACCATTTACACATTTTGGTAAACAGACCTACTCAGTAGGGATTTAGTTTAAAAGTCAGCAACCAATTTTTTTCTTAACTATCATCGTAATGTAGGACAATGGTATGTTTGTAGCCCTTAGGTATCCAGACCACAAAAAGCATGTCTGATTTTGCAAATTTATACATGCTTTACTTAAACGTTTTGCACCTGGACTAAAGCATTCATCTGTCCCTTCCCTTCACCTCTGGAAACAGCGAATGAGTTAAAATAGTAGAACCTATCTGATTTAGTCAGTTTCTAAATTCTGGATAAGTATTGCCTTGTTTCTATGGACAACACAGTCTCTTTATCCACCAAAAAATTTCACTAGGTTTGAGCACACAGGTTCTTCTCTGGATCTTCCCCCAGCAAAAGTTTATTCTGCAGTATGGTTTTCATGTTAAGTTGTTCAGAATATTTTTGCAGAGAAGTCTTTCACTATATTAATCCACTCTCTTCAAGAAACTATTCCTACAATAAACTAAGCTTATCTGCAATTCTGTTACCAAGAAAAAAGAAAAAAACTATAAATTCCAGAAGTGATTAAATAAATTACTGAATTGGTGACTAGATAGATATTTTGATACCATTGTCAATAACTGTAATGTATGTATAGAAGTACTCTCTTGTAGATAATCAGAAAGCAGCCTTCAAATGGACCAGGATTTATTTCAGAGGAGTGCAAATCTTACCGAAATAAAAAGCACAGTCCATCTAATTTTGCTGAATGGATTGACAATTTTTATAAAGTTGAAAGAAATGCAGCACATTGTGTTGGTTAGATGTAGGTAGGAACTATATACGTAATAATTATCAAAGACAAATTTGAAAGTTTACACATTGAAAACAGTTACAGACATCACTTTTGCATGCTTACACAGTCTGTTGTGGCAACCGGAAATATTTTGACATCTTTATCTCATGGTGCTCAAATTGCTTTATCATCAGACGAGATACAGGTGCAAATTCAGAGGGGTCTACCACTGCATCAGTCATTATGGACTCCAGCCATATGTTCGTATGCCAAAGTGGTAGTCAAACACTCCCTACTGGCTGGGTATGACAGTTACTACTTGATCCAAATGAACTTAATTGTCATGTCACAGCACATCGATCATGCACAACTTGGTAGAGTGCTCTAACTTTTCATTGTGTTTTGCTTAAAATATGGTTGTTATCATTTGTTACTATTTAAATGTGGTATCAGGTGTCATTTTTATTTTCTTCCAAACAGCTGATGATCCTGGGCACCAAAGCTAGCAGCGTGCCCTGCTGCAAGGACCATTCAGCATCTGCTGCCATTCCAGCATCCCATGGCACAGAGGATTCCCACAAGTTAATCCTTCTTGCAAACCTTTGTTTTCTTTAAGATTTCAATAAAAAGCTGCTAAGCTGTTTGCCCTTACTGTCAAGGTCCAATATCATCACTGTGACAAAGTAAACAAGTAGCTATCTATTTTTATGACTCAGTTGAACGCTTGCTTGAAATTTTCTTCTTGTGCCTAACTGGGGGAATATATCAGGTAAGTAGACAAAAGAGCTATTCCTTAAGACTCCCCTTGTTATCTTGCCATTATACAGGTAGGTTTGCCCGGGTGCACTAGATTTTGTCAATTCTATCTACTTCTTCTGGGTTTACTGATGAATACCACAGAATTTAGCAGCTTTACATCAAGTTGTCGTTGTGGAAAGAACAGTTAAATAGCTCTAATACTTCATGTTACAATTACCAGCATGTTGTGAAATCTCATTCTGATAAAACTCACTGCGATTTTTTTTTTTAAATATAACAGTTCCTGAACAGCTCTTTGAAAAGCGACTAGCCAATCTACAAATTTTTCCTCTTAGTAGATTGAAATTAATAACATCACATATCTCACAAAGGTTATAGCAAAACATTACAAATTTTAAGTGAATTATCAGACCAAACATTCTGCATTCTAATGAATCTCTTGATGCCTTCCTCATTCCTACCAATTAGCAACAAGCAATTAAGTATTTTGTTATTTCAAAACCAAGTACTCCACACTTCAAAAAGTTGCAGTCTTACACTAAGTGAGAAAAAGAACCTTCTTTAGAAAGACACTATTTGGACTAGCATTTCAAACTGGGTTTCTAATGTTTCATTATTAACATTTCAGGTAAGAGTGTCTAAAAAGCACAAGTCAGAAGGCCAGGAGTCAAGTACTGCTGCTAGCTAGATTCAGGCTCTAAATACAGTACTTAGGTTTCATTTACTGCCTCCTGTCATGTCAACAGTTTTACGTTGCAAATTACTGTTCTGAGGAAGATAGAGAAATACTCATTTCCTTTTTTTTTTTGATAGCCCTGTTATTACTTCACACAAAATCCAGCATTTTTTCTTTCACATTTAGTTACAATTTACTAAATTCCCTGTAAAGGGAATTTAGCCTTACATGAATGTTAAATAAGAATCCACTGTTTCTATCACACATTGCTGAATGAATGGCAAGTGCCTTCAGCACTTTAGGTTTAGGGCTATATCTTATCTCGACCACTAAGGTGCCATTTGTGCTTCCTTCTCCTCTTTCTTCCATGCCTCCCCACCTTCCCCTTTCTGTTGATATCTTTTCCAGGAGAGCCCTTTCAGGCAGAGCCATGGCAGTCCTGTGGGCAAAGAGAGTGAGGGTAAAGTCTCATGACCTGAATGAGAATAAAGCTGTTCCTTACCTTAAAAATATGCTGTACCATCAGCTGTCCTCTGCTGATACTTTTTCTTTCTGATCCAAGGCTTAAAAATAAATGCATGCACTGTTTTATAGCAAGTCAAGGTATCAGTGAAACACCCATGGTCACAGTGAAATGGAGGGGATGTTCATAAGTGAAGGCACTTACTCTTGAGTAGCATAATAAAAATAAAATCTGATTTGACAGTTATGTTAACTTTTCAGAGACATGCTGCAACACCCTGAAAGTAAAAAGAGACTTCTAATGGAACAACTGCTTGCATTTAAGGCTACTTAAGTAAAATCTTAGACAAACCCTACCTCCCACACAGCCCCCCTATCCAAAAAACAACAGGAAGAAAACCCACCCAAACAGGTAGAGTTTAGACCCCGTTGACTGCTGTAATTCCCATATAACTTCACCTGGATAGTGTTTTTTTCTAAAGACATCGAATAAAACCAGAAGTGGGCAAGAAGCATCAGAGAAAACTGACAGTGATTTGTCAATATCTCAGCTTAAATAAAAAAGGCAGTTTATCACATGAAACGATTTTTTTTTCAATGTCTTGATATATCTCAAGGTCTCAGAGAGGAAGCAAAATGATTCTGCTGTTTGTATAATGGCTACCTGAATAATCTTACAACAGAGAAGAAATACCTCCATCAATAGCAGTAAGCAACCCCTCTAGACCACCCAGGATTTCAGAGAAATCATTCCAGCAGGCAAGAACTGCAAGTTAGGAATGGCATTCACCTCTTGTGAGTTTTACAATAAGATCTTGCTGATAAACCAGGTCATGCCTTTCTTTGAATATGGGCATTTACATAAAAAGACCAACAGATAGAACTGTGCAATTTCCTTGGGCTATTCAAGGCACTTTGATATACTGATTTTTTCCCCTAAAAGTTAAGACCTAAATGCAGAAATAACTAAATGTGTTAACATAAAATAGCACAAAATGATTCAGTGTAACACAGAAAAGTCAGTTTCAAAGAAATTAAGCAACTAAAACAACTGAGAAAACCCAAACATCCTCCACTAGAAGTAAAAATTGGCATTTTCTTCACTGTCAAGTGCTGACACAACTGTGGAAAAGTCAAAAGCAGCAACTAAAGCTTAATAAGGAGCTTTGGCTTGCTTGAAGACCAGTAGCTGATAGCTTACCAAACACAGCCTGTACACAGCAGATGCTCTTACAGAAGCTTGCGCATTTTAGCATTGACAGCAAACAACAATCTAATGTTTCCCTGCACACGCTAAAGATTTACCTTTAGGCAGGTTTAAATGCTGTTAAAATACTAGAAATTTCAAACACTCAATTAGTCTTTCACAGCTATCTATAGAAGTCTAATGCCTATATCTTACCCAGCTGTTTAATTCTTGAAAGTCTGAAGGCAGCTGTAAGACAGAGTCAGATACTCTGAAGATCGCTAGAGGGAAAGCTTTATCTACCACTGCAGCTGCTTTGGGCAGGAGTCTAAAGCAGACGTGCTTCTGACAATGGTGATGCAAAGAGATTTTTGGATACTTACAACCCTACTTGTGCTGGAGAGTCCTGTGTAAACAAGCATAATTCATCTGCATAATCACCACAGCTCCAGTATTTCAGCTCAATCACACAGGCAGCGATTCTAAGAAAGACTCAGCTGCTGCATCTGCATAGCTCAATTACCCATGCACTGTACAGACAGCACGTTTCAGAAGTGCTGCCTTCGCTTCAGAACGGCAGAGCACCACAGAGCTGACTGGGGGAAGGGGGCACACAGACATGTATTACTGAAAAAGAAAAGAATCTCGAATGTGAGAAAGCTCAGAGTTACGTTGGCAAATGAACCCTTTCAGTTCAGAGACGTATCTATTGAGTAGACTTAGATTAAGAAGAAGGACAGGTTACTCAGCTGTCCTTCTAGCCACTTAACATAACTAGACCTCCTTCACAGATTAAAAGTACTTTAACTTGCTTTACAGCTTAAAAAATTGTTGACAGACAAAGTTAGTCCTTAAACTTACTTCCTTGTGCTTCCCTTTTCCTCCATCCTAATTCGGGGCTTAAATTACAACAATTTAGACATACCACAAAACCCTCTAGCTACTTTCAACACAGTAACTTCACCTTACCTACTAAATTAGATCCTTGCATTGCTCTCCAACACTCTCCAGGAACACCTGTCCCCTAAACAGCTTCTAAACAACACACCAACTCACCCTTTCCCCTGCATTTAGAGCTGGTGAGATTAGTTAGGATTAAGAAAGTTAATGAGCATCAGATACTTAAATTTCCAATTTGGGCTGGTTTCGGTCATCACAGGATGACTGCAAGCCCTTGTTCTTGTGGGGGTCTTCAACCTACCAGGTGTCTGCTAGAAATATAACACAGCAGAGAGGAAACAGTCCCGGAGGTTCCTGGAGTGTGTGGAAGATAACATCCTGACACAGCTGATAAGTGAGCCTACCCGGGGAGGTGCCCTGCTTGACCCACTGTTTACGAACAGAGAAAGACTGGTGGGAGAAGTGATGGTCGGAGGCCGTCTTGGGCTTAGCGACCATGAAATTATAGAGTTCTCAATTCTTGGCCAAGTAAGGAGGGGGGAGGTCTGCAAAACCACTACGATGGACTTCCGGAGGGCAGACTTCGACCTGTTCAGGACACTGGTTGAGAGGGTCCCTTGGGAGACAGTCCTGAAGGGCCAAGGGGTCCAGGAAGGCTGGACCTTCTTCAAAAGGAAATCTGAAAGGTGCAGGAGCAGGCAGTCCCTATATGCCGTAAGAAGAACCAGCAGGGAAGATGACCAGCCTGGCTGAACGGGGAGCTTTTGCTGGGACTCAGGAAAAAAAAGAGAGTTTATCACCTTTGGAAGAAGGGGCAGGCAGCTGAAGAAGAGTACAAGGATCTCGTTAGGTCATGCAGAGAGGGAATTAGAAAGGCAAAAGCCCAGCTAGAGCTCAGTCTGGCCACGGTCGTAAGGGATAACAAAAATGTTTTTACAAATATATTAACAACAAAAAGAGAGCCAAGGAGAATCTCCATCCTTTACTGGATGCGGGGGGCAGGGGGAACACTGTCACTAAGGATGAGGAAAAGGCTGAGGTACTTAATGCCTTCTTTGCCTCAGTCTTTAATAGCCACACCAGGTATCCTCAGGCTATTCAGCTCCCTGAGCTGGAAGACAGGGATGGAGAGCAAAATAAACTCCCCATGATCCAGGAGGAAGCAGTTAATGACCTGCTATGCCACCTGGACACTCACAAGTCTATAGGGCCTGATGGCATCCACCCAAGGGGACTGAGGGAGCTGGCGGAGGAGCTTGCCAAGCCACTCTCCATCTTTCATCAACAGTCCTGGTTAACAGGGGAGGTCCCAGATGACTGGAGGCTTGCCAACGTGACACCCATCTACAAGAAGGGCCGGAAGGAGGATCCGGGGAACTACAGGCCTGTCAGCCTGACCTCAGTGCTGGGGAAGATTATGGAGAGGTTCATCTTGAGGGCACTCACAGGGCACGTGCAGGACAACCAAGGGATCAGGCCCAGCCAGCACGGGTTCATGAAAGGCAGGTGCTGCTTGACCAACCTGATCTCCTTCTATGACCAGGTGACTCGTCTAGTGCATGAGGGAAAGGCTGTGGATGTTGTCTACCTGGACTTTAGTAAAGCCTTTGACACTGTCTCCCACAGCATTCTCCTGGAGAAGCTGGCGAATCGTGGCTTAGACAGGTGCACTCTTCAATGGGTAAAAAACTGGCTGGAAAGCAGAGCCCAGAGATTTGTGGTGAATGGAGCGAAATCCAGTTGGTGGCCGGTCACAAGCGGAGTTCCCCAGGGCTCAGTTTTGGGGCTGGTCTTGTTTAATATCTTTATCGATGATCTGGATGAGGGGATCAAGTGCACCCTCAGCAAGTTTGCAGACAACACAAAGAAGTTGGGCAGAAGTGTTGATCTGCTTGAGGGTAGGAAGGCTCTACACAGGGATCTGGACAGGCTGGATCAATGGGCCAAGGCCAAATGTATGTGGTTCAACAAGGCCAAGGGCCGGGTCCTGCACTTGGGTCACAACAACCCCAGGCAACGCTACAGGCTTGAGGAACAGTGGCTGGAAAGCTGCCCCACAGAAAAGGACCTGAAAGTGTTGGTCGACAGCTGTCTGAATATGAGCCAGCAGTGTGCCCAGGTGGCCAAGAAGGCCAACGGCATCCTGGCCTGTATCAGAAATAGTGTGGCCAGCAGGACCAGGGAAGTGATCGTGCCCCTGTAATGGGCGCTGGCAAGGCCACACCTCGAATCCTGTGTTCAGTTTTGGGCCCCTCACTACAAGAAGGACATTGAGGTGCTGGAGTGTGTCCAGAGAAGGGCAACAAAGCTGGTGAGGGGTCTGGAGCACAAGTCTTATGAGGAGCGGCTGAGGGAGCTGGGGTTGTTTAGCCTGGAGAAGAGGAGGCTGAGGGGAGACCTTACTGCTCTCTACAACAACCTGAAAGGGGGTTGCAGAGAGGTGGGTGTTGGTCTCTTCTCCCAAGTGACTAGTGACAGGACAAGAGGAAATGGCCTCAAGTTGTGACAGGGGAGGTTCAAGCTGGATATTAGGAAAACTTTCTTTACTGAGAGAGTAGTGAAACACTGGAACAAACTGCCCAGGGACATGGTGGAGTCACCCTCACTGTAGGTGTGCAAGAAATGTGTGGATGTGGCATTGTGGGACATGGTTTAATGGGCATGGTGGTGTTGGTTGATGGTTGGACTTGATGATCTTACAAGTCTTTGCCAACCTTAATGATTCTGTGAGGAATATAAGAAAGAGTGAAGTCATATTTAGAAAGAAAACTTGGTCTCTTCAATACTCCCCTAATGTTTTCCTCTAGCCATATATAACCGAACTGTGAAAAGCAGCTTGAAAGAAAAGGCCCTTGTTGATACCAAGTTGGCCATAAGTCAGCAACATGCCCCTCTGGCACAGATAGCCAACAGCCTGCTGGGTGTTGCTAGCAGGTGAAAGCGCTGATCCTTCCCCTCTACTGAGCCTTGTGAGACACATCTGGAATGCTGGGTCCAGTGCTGGGCTCACTGACACAAGAAGTAATTGGACAGGCTGGAGCAAATCCAGCAAAGGGCCACAAAGATGATTAAGGGACTGGAGCACCTCTCATACGAGGTGAGAGCTGAGAGAGCTTGGACTGTTCAGCCTGGAGAAGAAAAGGGTCAGGAGGATCTCATCAATGCATATGAAACTTTAATAGGGAGAGATAGATGGAGGCAGACCCTTTTCAGTGGCGCCCAGTGACAGGACAAGAGGCAGTAGGCACAAACTGAAATACAGGAAATTGTTTAAATGTAATAAAACATTTTTCTTGTTGGAGTGGTCAGAGAGGTTGTGGAGTCTCTATCCTTGCAGATATTTAAAACCTAAATAGACATGATCCTGACCTACTCTAGCTGATCATGCTTTGAGCAAAGAGTTGGATTAGATGATCTCCAGAGGTCCTGGCCAACATCATCTGTTCTGTGATAACTGTAATGTGGTATGGTAATTTTGAAAAAACTCCTTCTGCAAAAATATAAGAAATGCAAATATCCATAGCTGCCAGAAAAAAAATGTTTCTGCATAAAAAGAACTGCTTTTTCAAGTATTTTTGTACTTTTTCAGATAGAGAAGTCAAACAAGCATTATTTTTAAGGTAAATGACAGGAAAATGTCTATTTTCAATCTTGTAAGAGAATATTAAATTAGCAGTCATATAATGAAACAAAGCTGTTCAGCTAATAACCTTCTCTCATGAGTCTTGCAAACCAAGTTCACTCTTTCATGAAACTCAACTCTGCAAGAATTATTCAGTGAGAAAATGCATTTGAACTTGCAATTCAAATATTCCCTGGAAGGTTTCTCTTAAGGCATTTCTGCAGTTAGGTTCCATTCCCTCTCCTGTACCATAACCCAATTCTATTAATTGCAGAGAACGCAAAATAGCAGCCAGTTGTATGTTTAATCAGAGAAGCAGAAAAGACTAAGAAATGAATGCATTCAACATTACAGCTAGGTTGTAAGATTACAGAACATGATAGAAAAGTTATTCTGGTTTTCACTTGATGTCCATTAAAAAAAGAGGTAGAATCAGCTTGGGAAGTTATGTCTTTTACAAAATCTGTAAATAATGCAGCCTGTACTACTAACCCTGTAAAATATTAGTGTCTGAAAAAATTACTTCCGGAGACTGTTATTCATAGCATCCAGGTCTCTAAGTAGCCCAGCCTAGTTAAGTTTTCTCATTGAAGGTCCAGTGCCTGAACATTTCAAAATAGACTCTAAAATAAGAAGAAAAGAATGAAACTACCTATTCATACACTGACAATCTTTTATGTGTTTGGACAGTAGAGAATAAATGACTTATTCCTGTCTTGAAGTTACTGGCACATTTTCTGTTATCTTTAATAAAGGGAGGGACAGTCACTGTGGGTCTCCGAGGATGTAAGTTATTCATTACTATAAAGGAATGTGGGTCACTGTGGAAAAAGACCAAAGGGGTTGAATCAAGAACAGTGTGAGATGCTTCGGTGCTCATTTCTCTGTGAAACCCTGTGTTGTGCACTGTTGCTTTTCTGTGGAAGTCAATCCTCTTCAAAGCCTGACTGCCAGAATGGTACCTCGCAGACAAATAATTCAAGATTCAAATATTTTAGTGGGGTGTTTGATGTCTTGTCTTCTTTCCCTTCCAGAAGTTAGCCATATCCAAATAATTAGTACTTTTATATGAAAAGGAGATATTCCAATGCTGGCCTCTAATTAAATTCACATTGCACAAGAATCCTGTTGCTGTGACGTTGTACACTACCCTCCCATAACTGCACTCACAAAAACATCACTGTACACAGTGAGAAAGCAGACAGGGCCTCAACTCCTTGTAATCCTGGTTTTACAGTTATAAGGCTGAGGATGAGGCAGTACACCTTGTTCTTTCAGAAAGCTGTGAAGCATGTCTGTGTTCCACTAACACCCCTGCCGTTTTCTTCTATCCAGGAAAAGAAAATGCTTCCTTCTAGTGCTGCTAGTCCAACAGTTTCACAGGCTCCAGGAGCCTGCTACAATGCAAGCATCATAAACCTCTAAGTCATTTACAACAGAAGCAGACACACGTACTCTAGAGTTTTTCACTGCTTTTCACAGCAATTGTTTATGTTGAAATGCTAATGTTTATTTAGGCAGCACATACTAACTTCTGAAAGTAGCCTGGTAAACACTTATACTACCTGTTTAAAGGAGGGTATAAACTCAAAATGCACTAACTGGAAACATTTCTGTTTGCCTGTTTGATTTGAGAGAATAACATAATTTCACATAGTTACTCTCCCTGAAAATAATTTAAGGTTATCTTAAAATTTAAATGACTAAAGGATAAACAAAATTCAGAATGTCCTTTTTATTTCCTTTTTCCTTTTATGTAGAGTTTAAATATGGAGGGACAATCTAAAAATTTTTAAGTTACACATGGATAGCAGGTTCTTTTGCGTGTTATATATCACATCTGAAACCCAATTTATTCATGGGCTTTCCCATTGCCTTTCAAAAGCGTTATTTTGTGAAGATTTTATTTTTGAAAGCTTTTTAAAGGACTACTCAGTTGGGGGGAAAAAAACGGATGACCACAACGAAGAGAGAACCCTGCAAGAGATCCATGCTGATGCCCTAGGGACAACCAGGGGCTGTACTTAAACAAGGCAGGTGTGACTCAGAGCACTCTCTGTCAGGGTAGGACTCTAGCTGATTCCCATCACCACTGTAAAAGAGGACTATTTTTTCATCAGCCACACTGATGAAAAAGCACCATTTCCTCGAGGTTGCTTCTCTACTAGCATGCAGCAGGCAACTGTACCAGTAAAACTGAACATGGCTGCTGTGCAAAAACTGTTTCAGAACTTCGATAGGAATGTCTAGACCTACCATCATTTAGAAAGTATCTTCACTGAGGAAATGCTTAGTAGCAATTCAGATATTACAGCAAGAGAAACAAAGAGTTCCACCTGTTTCACTATGGCATTCAGTAATTAGTTTTTAAATCTTTCAAGGCTAAAAATTCCTTATTGTAATGCAATTACTATAGTGGCTACATTACCCTCATTATAATGGAATTTCATTTACAATATCATCTGTAGCAGAAATGGTTTTACCACTTAAAGGTCAGTTACTTCCAAGTTTTCCTGTTCCATATAAAAAATTAATTGAAATAAAATAATTTCAGGTCTGTTACAATTCAAGTTGTTAAAATATATTAAGGTTCTGTGAAACTTATTTAATGAACAACTGGTTATTTTCTTTGGGTACACATCCTAGACATGACTAAAAGACAGTTAATTTAATAGAAAATAGTTTATTTGTGTTTACTACAGTTTATATTTGCCATATTTGTAAGCATAGTTTATTTTTTGGTGGACAACAGCAATAGGCCAGGATTCTTACAGGTATAGTTATACAATTAATATTAGTTAACATTAAATAGATATAGCAACTATATCTGTTAGTGCAAAAACTGAATATGAAGAAGCCTTCTTTTTTTTCCAGCTACCTTATTTTGGATTTTTTCAGTCCTGAAGTTAGAAAATCCAAGCTAAATTCTAAGACAAGCTTCCAGAACTAAAGAATTAGAGGTCAACTTTTCAAAAAGCTTTTTCCTTATGTAAAGTGGCCTAAATATTTTTCCTTCTTGCTCAACTACTAGATTACATACTAAAATGGCACGTACATCACTGTATCAAGAGACTTGGGGGCCAGATTTTCAAAGGAGGGGTATAATAGTGTAGGAATAAATAAATGCACATGTATATGAGATGGTGTGATATGAGTTGTCCACAAATGGTCCTTTAAGGCACAACCAGAAATATCAGATTTCTTGCTCTTTGCAAACAAGAGTTCCTCATCCTTAGAGAGCCAGCATGTCTTTTGCAATTCAAAACACCTGAGAGATGAACTGAGCAGTTCTAAGCAGATGAGTTACAGGTATTTACAGTCTGCATTTGGTTTCATACACTGTTTATCATTATCATTAGTGTTGTTTGACTGAAATGATGATATGGAGGAACTGTAGATTTAAGAAAAAGTAGGACTAGATTAATGCTAAAGAAATTAATGATAAATATTTAGAATGTAGATTCTAAGTGAACTGTTTTTCTAAAATGAAGCAGATTTCTGCTGGACTCTCTGGCTCTGAGCAAGTGCTGAAATACCATAAAGACTAAATAATCATATGGCGATGGACATAAGAGAAATACAGATGTACTAGATAAGCCAAACAGAAGCAGTCTTAGTAGTTGCTAGACATCGTCTGAAAATTTCTTTATCTTCAGTCCATAGTGATCTATTGTGCATCTCTACATATAAAGCAGTTTGGGCACGCTACTTGGATTTCACTAGCCAAAGTGGATAAACACACTGAACAGGTTAAGGAAGACCCATCAAAAGCCGATCCTTGTAGCACAGCACTGAAATGTTGCATATAGACATATGTATGGGGAAAATAAGAATGCGTTTTTCGTAGATAACCTACTTAATTTCATTTCATTATTGCTAAATGGTGTCAAGGAAGATTAGGATGTCTAGAGAAAGACCATGGCATTTCTTAAGTTTCCTTCCTAGTCAGACAACTCCAGTAGCTACAAAGAAAATAGGGAGGGATGCAAGTCATCTGAAAATTGGCAGGCATAAGCTCTCCCCTTTTTTAAACTCTCTGCTCTTGAGAAAGAGAAATCTGCATTTAGGAATAAGTATACAAATGTAATGGCTCCTTCACCCAGAAAGGCTATCAAGAGTCCAGTAACACCCACTGAAGACTGTAGAATTCCTACAGCTTGTGAAAGAATTTGATTTCAGTCAAATGCAGAATACCTGGATTTCAGATATTACCTTGTTATTAGACATAATACTTAGTCCTACCAAGCAGTCCATTCAGTATGACACTGTCAGAGGTTCTCATCATGCACAAAGAAGTTCATGTATTTGTTTTAACACTAGATCATATGTCCAAGGCTGTTTTGTTTTTGTTTTTTTTTTTTTAAATCATGCTGTGAATCTGTGGCATGATATGATTTTCTGAGGTTTAATTTCTTTCTTCCCCCCCCTCTTTCATTCCTCCTTTTAGCAACTTTTATCTTTGGCAGATGCTTATGATAGACTGAAGCTCATGCAGGCAACTCTCAGAAGATTAAAAGGCAAAATATTTTATTCAAGCTTTCAGAGCTCTTTGTTGTTGTTGTTAGATTCTTTGTAATTTATGAAATTTAGATTCATTCTGAACAGCTTATCAGCATACTGAAACGTAAAAGAAAATCTGTTAAATTAAAATGCCAAATACTCCTTTACTCATTATTTGATAAAAATATTAGAAATATAACTAATTTCACAGAGATATGCAGGAGTGCATTATGCTACCTTAATGGCTTAGGGGGGCCTTCAGCAAATATTTTAAACAATTGCTGAGTGAAAGATCAAAAAATACGGTCACTGTATTTCAAAAACATATTTGTGTGTTCAGAGGTAGATAAATGTTTATTACCTACCTTCAGATGTGTAACATGTCAAGATGCTTCCGATTTAATTCTGCATAATTTTAAATAACTGTAACAAACTAGCAAATATTAATCTTTTAGCATGAAGTTGTCATTTATTGCATGCCTCAGTAGTTTTAATCTGAGAATCACTGTATAATAGCACATACTGAACATTCACCACCCAGATTCTTCCTTTCCCATGTTAAGCAAAGTTTAATGGACTTATCTGTGGCTAAGAGGAGGAAAAACATCTAAGCAACTTGGATGTAGTAACTGAGTAATGAATGAGATTTAAGCAAACATGGAAACTAACCTTCAGTACCCTGTCTATTCAACAGTTTAAAATATGCTTAGACACAACAATGTGCACCAAATTACTGCTGTGCTATAGTGTCCAAGAATACTGCAAGAATTTTAATTTACTACTGTCGTAAAAGCAAGAAATGCATTAGTCTAATCTGATGAGCTAGGTTCTCCTGTGTTGACCTAGTGTGATACATTTATTGAGGCTGATGACAATACGTGCCAGATGGAAGAGGCAGAAATTGCAGCTGCAGTATGTGAGAGTTTTTTCTCCTACAGTATAGAGCACCTGATTGTGGGTTTGTTGTTCTTTAAACACCCATCTGTCCCTCAAATAATAGTATTTAAGAGGATTTTGGAGTATTTTGAGGGTTTTAGCAACTTTATTCTGTCAAAGAACAACGAGCATATACCAAATTGTGTGATGCTTCATTCAAAGATACTGAAGAGTTATATGCTAGATGACTGGAAAGAAATTCTGTTGTGCGGGTGGCATGATAGAGAGCTACACCCAGTTTCCATTATAACTGTATTGGCCGTAGGTGATACACATGGGGTTTTTGTGCATTTCCATAAAATAAGGTGTTTTGTTAAGCCTTTTTTCTAATCTAATAAAGTTTCCCTTAGGATCATTAGGGAATGTATTTATATCAGATAAAGCCCACATAAGAAAACAGAACTACAATGAATGAAGATTAAGCAGCAGCCATTTGGGGAGGTCATTAAATATTTCATGAAGTTCATTAGATTAGATGGAATTGCTATTAGAAGGTAAATTCCTTGCAAAGAGGGGCAGTGATACTGTATCTCAAACACAGATGACCATAATGCTGTTGCTTTACAAATAACTACACATACAAGCCTGCATTAAAAGCAGATTTTAAAAAACATAATTCAGAAGTTAAAAAAACCCTAAAGTTGTCTGTAGAATCCTAGAAGGCATTTCCTATATGTTTGTAAAATGCAGTTTTAAATTATTTTTTCCTCCTCTGAGCTTTTCCTTATTTAATGCACAGGGTATAAATCCTTATACTTCATAGAAAAATAAATATTCTATCATTGAACTGTTAACTGAAACTAAGTGAAGTAAAAAAAAAAAATCAACTGAAAGTAAAAGAATGTTCTTTTAAAAAGAAAAATCTTCTAAATACTGATTAATGAAAAAACCAGGCTAGAAGGTTGGTGGCTAACAGGATTAATAGTGTTATTCACACCATTTCCTAATATAGGCGACCTCCTTCAATCTGAGTCCAGCAGCATACAAAAGTTATAACTATCTTGTTATTCTTCACAACCCATACAGAATGAAGTGATTCAAAACCCATGTGTATGTGCTCTACTCCACTGAGAGTATTCAATTAGGAAAAATACTCAGTCCAAGATTAACAGTCTTTTTAATCACTCAGTAGCCCTTTGCACATCACTCATGTACTCTGTTTCTCTAATAATTAATCAGTAAGTTATAGTAGGAGACATTAACCTAGAGGTTATTGAATGAACCTCTACATTCATTCGCTGTCTGGTACTATTGAGAGTTGTAATCATTTGTGTTATGTTTGCAGCCTGATCAGCTTGATAAAGGACAATTATTAACAACATTAAGCAGCACCATATTGGAAGATGTATTTTTCACTGTGATTGGAAATCTTTCATTTGTAGGATTCACTGGATTTGCCTCCAGCTTTCCTTGAGTTTCTAGCAATCACATAACTAATTGGTACCTGAGGTCTGGAATATTCACTGTGTGTTATAGCAAGAAAGCAAATATTGAGGTTTTTTATCTGCTATGCTAAGCTCAAGATTGTGGCAACAAGTCTTTCATAGATAAGTGATAGAACTTGAGTCACTGTCCTCACTGGACCTGATCTGAAACATTATGCCCATACAGCTTTGAGTACAAGCAAGGATGTCGCTGCAAAATAGAGACACCCTCCCACCCCCCAAAAAATATAAATTAGCTATAGGAAAAGGAGGTGGTGGGGATTATTAGGTTATTTAGAAGTGATAGTTCAACTGAAAAACAAAATAAATATTGATAAATTAATTGCCTAACTAGAATGATCTCACACCAGCAATGTTTTTGGTTAGCTTTTCATACTTAGATATTTCTTTTCTGCTTGTAGACCTCAGTGTATACTTGAAAACACCAGAACATTTTTTCCCCTCATCAGTAGTTTCAGGTGTAGAACTCCTCTCTCCACAGCAAGCAGTTGTCACTGGGGGCTTGTGCATCTGTAACTCTAAAATCAGAGCTTCAGCCACGTACGGTTATCTTGCGACATCTTTCAGAGTGCTGAATTCAGAGTTCTGTGCTCTTAGAAAGGCATATCACTATCTGCAGCAGGAGAAAGGAAATTAACAATCGCTACCTGCACCTTTTCAGATAAATTGTTTACCCAAGAAGGTGACTGTGAGGGCTGCCCACATGTAGATGTTTATTTGAACTACTTGTCTACACTTCTGTTATATCCCATGGAAATACAAAGTATTCAGTTCAACCATTCACCTTAGGTGCCTACCTAAAACAGTTAATCCAGACAACATCTCAGGTACAGAAGCCCTCTTTCCAAAGTATAACACTGTCCAGGGACATATACTGGTCTGACCTGAGCAATGTAGGTGAGGCTGTAGACTAAAAGCTTTCCAGTGTCTTGAGAACTTTCCAAAACTGAGAACAACCAAAGAATCCAATTAAAGTACCAAAAGCTTGCCATTTGACTAAAGAATTCAACATCACTTATTCAAAATTCTTTGTTCTGTTCAGAGACTTAGGTGGACAGATTTTTCAGTCAATCCTGAAAGTCTGAAAAAAATTATTCACTACATTGGGCCAAAAATATTTTAAAAAGTTGAAACACTTGTTTTCATTTTGCCCCTTAAAACGGCTCATACAAAAACCAGACTTTTCAAGAGAAGGAAATTTTCAAGACATCTCAAAGCCAAAATATTTTGTTTCTGAAGTTCTGGAGAAGTCTATTTGAAACCAAGTGACTTGTTGAAACAGACATAAATTTGCTAAATATTTTGAGTTAATAAATAATCTTTTTGCCAAAAAAACTTGTCAGTGTTGTACAAATATAGTTCTGCTTGTTAGTTCAATTGAGCATAAGGATTTGTAGGATATTATCTGCTCTGCAATTTAATTTGAAGCGGTAAGGAAAAGCATACTACATTCCTTCCAACAATTTAAGTGAACATAGACCTAACACCTCTATTCATCTGGCTACTCAGAACTATTTTTGATTACTCTTTGTCTGTGAGCAACAATTATCATAAAGGCCAGTTTCAGAAACTGGCAAACTAAAAACAGTGTTACATTTAGCCCAATGTTTTCTCTTAGAAGTGTTGCAAAAACAATTATCAGGAAACTGAACCATTACTGAAGACTGTATTTCATTATTCTTCCTCATTCTGCATAGTTCTTTGCTTTGCGAGGACAGCCTTTGAAATCAAATAAAATAAAAATTGTTCTCAAAAAATGATTAAAAACTGCACATTATTTCCCAAGAAAGACATAATTGTGTGGATGTGCTAATATAACATCATAATATAAGTCATTTCTCTATTGATTTCTCTATAGAATCAGTTATTTGATATGACAGATGATGGGTGGTCAGTTTATATTGCTATTATTATTGTGAAAACAGCAACAATAGTTATAACAGAAGTAGATATACCAGTCGTAGTAATAATATCAACATCATCGCCATTTTATGGAGTATCAAAAGATGGACAGAACATATTTGGATAAATATTGTGTCAAAAATAATTTCTGCTTTCAATTAACCTGTTTCATTTCAATACGACAAATTAGTCAAGTATGGAAGTGGTCTTTTTTTGTCACTAAAAAGACATTTCTGCAGCCCAGAGTAGATTTCAAAGGGGTTTTCTAATTAATGGGCTATAGCAAAGACTTGTTGGCTGTTAACAATCACATTACTCCTGTTAAAGGGGGAGGAAATAAGGAGGATGCAAGGTGGGGGCAGAGAGATTTGCAGAGTCTTCCAAGGTAGGATTTCCTATATAAACATAGGAAAGATTGTTACCCTCTTCTTGCCTCGACAGTATGCATGAAGAACATATTTCCTCCATAACCTCCAAGACTTTACTACATATTGGCAATGCCTTTACCTATTCTTTTAGATCCCTTTCTGTTGTAACTGAAATAACTCAAGTCCTTTGAGTGCATTAATGTACTAAACCAATGACATTCAGCACACCATTTTTAGACATTTTCCACCATACTTTGAAACCCTACTTATACTTTGATGGAATCAATTTGTTTATAAAAATGCTTAGAGTGTTACCTGGATCCTTCCCTATGTTTTCAACACTGTTCCTAGGATTGTCTTGAAATTATGGCACAGTGGAAAAGCAGACAGTAACATTCAGCCCAGGTTTTAGGAAGCAGAACTAGGACTCTTTAGTAGTGTGAAAATGCAAGTGAGAATAAACATAAGCTCTGCATCAATGAGGTACCTTTTCTTTTTCTCTTTGAAGAGAATGGGAATGAGCACAGCCTGGAGAGGCTGTGGCACTGCTCTGGAAACACCTAAAGGCTTACTGCAACGACAGCAACTTGAGGGATAGAAGGATGTTTGTACTCCTCCGTTTACTCCACTCAGTCAGTATTGTCTTCGTTTCAGCACATAAGCCAGGGAGAGTAGGAAGTTTATTGTAACTACTCAGACAAAAACTGCTAGACTCTGAATGGGTGCCAGTGGCAGGCAGTGGATTGGAGGCAAAGGGTATGTGCATCTTACATGCACAGAGGTATAACCATACAGAATTCTAAAAGTCACATGACCCCAAAGTGGAAAGAAAATATTCTCTAGTTATCAGTAGTCCTCCACCCCACAGAGAAAACTTGCTCAGTGTAACTTGTTAGGCAGCAGAATGCAGCAAGTACAGCTTGTTTCCTTACTTCTTCACTGAAACAACCCTTAAATGCAAAAGCCAAAAAGGATTAAGGACCCAGTTTAAGAGAGCATAAATGCTTGTGTTTGAAACTGTAAGCCCTTGCAAAAGTTCATCAAAATTAAATCAACTGCCTACAGCCTGGTCTGATCAGAAACTTGCATACTTTAAAGGATCAGTCTTAATTTCTGAAGCCAAGATTAATTATGCACCAGCTGCTGCCTGTGCAATATTTTCAAATAAGTGATAAAGCAGTAAGCACTCATGTTACTAAATGAAATGTAAGAGGTTCATAACCGTAAATTGACTCAGGATATTAACAAAGTTGCATTCTAAAAGGGTTATTGTAATGCCCATTAAATGAATGGTAAATATATGATAAAAATAAACAATGATACTCACATTCTTAACTGCAATATAAAGTGAGCTCCAAAATCTGCAAATATTCATGTTTTTCATAGTGTTTATAGACAAAAATAAAACATTGTGGTTCAGCTTTTGGCCTAATTTACACTGCTGTAATCCAGATTAATTTAAGCAAGTAATATCAGACTGATGAAAAAAGAAATTAGACATTAAGAAAGAATTGGATCCTGTATTGTATGACTTCATTATAAAAACCCTTTTAAAATGAAGTTTCTTATAGCTTCTTAAAAAAGCCAGGAGCTCTCTTTTTGCAATATAAGACAACTAAAATAGATAAGATTCTAGTTTAATTATTTCAGCTCATAATTGTTTAAGCTCTTTCATTGTTTTATAAGCTTTAATTCAAGACTTGAAGTAAAAGGAGACTAGGAAGAAAAAGTGCTTCTCAAGTCTTTTTTGGTCAATACTTTTTTTGCAGAAATACAGTTTTTCTAGCTAGCAGTTCACTTATGGTTTTGGAACTTGAGACCAAGCAAAAATTTACCAGAAGTAATTCTTATTTCATATTCAAATACACCAACAATTTTCTTTCCTACAAATTATGTCAAAGTATGCTACGACAAGGATATTGTCCTTCCATTAAATCTTGAAAGGCAGTTTAACTATGTATCGTATTTTCTGAAAACTAATAAACATAGATCTCAAGATTAACTTCAGGTTACCTTCCTTTTAAAAATGAACCTTCTGCTTTCATAAGAATTACCTACTTTTTTGCCACCAAAAAATATGGAATCATGGATGCATAATATTTATTGAATATGTTATGTAGAATTGTACAGCTACCACTAAATAATGCACTTAGCACTTAAGCATTAGCATAGTGATTTTTGCTTTTTAGAAAGTATGGCCTGATTTATATGCAATTCCTGCTGTCTTTTCAATAATACTCCATAGTCTCTATGGTTCTAAAATCATAGACTAATTTAGCTTGAAAAGAACTTTAAGATCATAGAGTCCAACTATGTACAGCTGTCCACAACTAAACCATATCCTTAAATGCCACATCTACATGTCTTTTAAATACTTCCAGGGATGGTAACTCCATCACCTCCGTGGGCAGCCTGTTCCAGTGCTTGATAACCCTTTCAATGAAAAATGTTTTCCTAATATCTGATCTAAATCTCCCCTTGCACAACCTGAGGCCATTTCCTCTTGTCCTGTCACTAGTCACTTGGGAGAAGAGACCAACACCCACCTCTCCGCAACCCCCTTTCAGGGAATTGTAGAGAGCGATAAGGTCTCCCCTCAGCCTCCTCTTCTCCAGGCTAAACAACCCCAGCTCTCTCAACCGCTCCTCATAAGACACCTGCTCCAGACTCCTCAACAGCTTCGTCGCCCTTCTCTGGACACACTCCAGCACCTCAATGTCCTTCTTGTAGTGAGGGGCCCAAAACTGAACACAGGATTCGAGGTGTGGCTTCACCAGAGCCCATTACAGGGGCACAATCACTTCCCTGGTCCTGCTGGCCACACTATTTCTGATACAGGCCAGGATGCCGTTGGCCTTCTTGGCCACCTGGGCACACTGCTGGCTCATCTTCAGCCAGATGTCAACGAACACCCCCAGGTCCTTTTCTGCAGGGCAGCTTTCCAGCCACTCATCCCCAGTCCTGTAGCATTGCCTGGGGTTGTTGTGACCCAAGTGCAGGACCCGGCCATTGGCCTTGTTGAACCTCATACAATTGGCCTCGGCCCATTCATCCAGCCTGTCCAGATCCCTCTGCAGAGCCTTCCTACCCTCAAGCAGGTCAACACTCCCACCCAACTTCTTGGTGTTGTCTGCAAACTTACTGAGGGTGCACTCAATCCCCTCATCCAGATCATCGATAAAGATATTAAACAAGACCAGCCCCAAAACTGAGCCCTGGGGGACTCCGCTTGTGACCGGCCACCAACTGGATTTCACTCCATTCACCACGACTCTCTGGGCTTAGCTGTCCAGATGGTTTTTTACTCAATGAAGCATACACCTGTCCAAGCCATAAGCAGGAAGTTTCTCCAGGAGAATGCTGTGGGAAAACCTTGTTTCTACTAGCTGTACATGTTATTTCTCTTGCCACTAGAGACAATTAGACAATTATTTTATACCAAGCATAGCTGTCTTTTTATGGTTTCCTTTGTTTTATTGCTTTTTCTTATAATATAATCATTGTTGTCTACCCTAGTTCAAACACACAGATCCATTTTTGGACTATACAAGGAAACAATATGCAAGTTTTCAAATGCCAATGTGTGTAAATAATCACTACAGACATTTGAGAGTGATTTTTTGCTAGAGGAATGCATGCTCTTCATTTATTATTCTCTTTCATCCTGGTAGCTTTTGCTTTGAAAATTTTTGTTTTCAGGCAATTACAAGGGCATAAAGTTATTTTCTGCAAACTATGCAGTTCTAGCAGTCTGTTTCTCTTAAGCATCTCTGCTGAAGTGGTTGTATAAGCATTTTCCAATTGCCCATCAAAGTGTTAACTAGCTCCAATACATGCAAATGCCATAATGCTGTGTACTGTTGTGCTAGGTCTTCCCCATCAGCTTCTTACTTGACATATACCCTATTAACACTGTTAGAAAAAGGAGTAGCAAGAAGCCTCTTAACAGTAAACAGGTAGGTATAAACCAGAAAAAAAACTACCAAAAAACTGGAAGGGGAAGCATTTTAGTTGTTAAATAAGACTTATAGTTGTTTATATACAAAGCTCATGGTTCTGCTCTGTGTTCAATACAGCTCTTACAGCTCTTGTCCTAGAAGGCTACATCTGTCTCCCTCTCTTTTCCTTCTTTCAAGCAGGCTTCCCACAATTCTCCTGAGCCTCAATGCCCAAAAAAGATGGGACCTCTACGTAAAATAAATTTTACCCTTTTTGAAAATTCCCTTTCCTTCTGTTGCCTCCATTTCTCCTGTTGTCAAAGACAACTTCACAATTTAGTAATACCTGCAGAATGAATTGTGTAACTCTTGGGATGAGTTTCTTTGTCAGTTTGGTCAAAGACAGAGGCAAGGTTAGTCTGGGTCAGACTGGCCTGGGACCAAGGCAGTTCCTGCAGAAGCAGTCACTGGAGCTGCATGAAAGGGACTTGAAAAGAGGCAGCAGCTTCAGCTGTGCCCCAGGAACCACCTCACAACTTCACATGCAGAATGAGATTTCACCTTTTATCCATTTGGTGCAGCACACATGGATGGAAAGTCTAGTATCTTCACTGCACAGTTAGCAAATTTGAATTACTTAACTAGGTGGTCCAAAAGAGCAGATGCAGTCAGATTGCATGTTGGATCAGAAAACAAACATGTTTTAAATACAATCAACATAACAGATCAGTATGTAGACTATCCTTCTCTCCTACTGTACTTATTTAGCAAATGGGAAACTCTTGTGAGAATAATCAGATAAAACATTTCTTGGATTACACAACCTTAAGCAAGCTGTGCAAATCAGCTTTTTAGAAACTACTGCTCTTTATCTATGAGAGTTTATTTTTCCTCTGCAGAGGAAAAATAAATAGTTTGACTTGCAGAAATATGCGAGACTGATGCCTTTCTTTTCACCCTTTAAATACTAATCTATAACTCTACATAACGTTTAACTACAGCACTCTACTTTTCCACTTGTAAACTCGCTTTTCATGTCCTTGAAGAAGTGTTCTTAACACCTTCAGCTCACAAGGAAATGTGCTGAAGCACCTGACAACTAGACTGATCTCCTTGCAAACTGATAAACTTGTGACTGTTACTAATACATCAGCGATCATGGCATAGATTTCATCCTCATAAATTAAGATTTCAAAAATACATTTGTATATTTTCATATCAGCTGATGACCTTCCATAGTGTTTCTCTTCAGTACACAGTTGGCCCATTGCAGGGAGTACAATCAAGGAAAGTTGGTGAATTGATGTTGTTGTTTTAGCCTGATTTTAAGTTCTACATCATAACAAAATTCAAAATGATGGAAAAGATTTGCAGATTGAATAAGAGAGCAACCATAAGCAAGAACCAAGAAAAGGAAAGCAATAAGAAGGCAGAAGCAGAAAGTAATGAGGAGCCAGTCTGCCAAAAGAAACATGGACATGGAAAATGGTATTTCCCAGCACACATACAAGATGAACAGAGCAGAAACAGAAGTCAGAAAGTGACTTTCAGCCCAGCAAGAGCAAGGTCCTGAGCCCATACTGTTTTGTGAGAAATAGGGTAGCTCATCAGTATAATTTTGCATACCTAAATTTATCAGGGTCTGGGAAACGAGACACTCCCAGTCACCTTATGCATAATGCAAATGCATATTTTTCCTCCCATGTATCCAGATTATCTTAAAAGTAAGAGGATATGTCTAAAGGATCTTTTTTCTTCTTTTCATTTGAAATATAATTTAAATGATGAAACAATATTGTTATAACCTTTGGTTTTCCATGGACACATAACCAATGTACATGTCTAAATCATTCCCAGAGATACATTGACATATTGAAATAAATTTTGCCTGAAAAGTGCAATATTTTCATGAATGCTATATGAATATTCAACTATTTTCTGATTGTTTATAATTTACATCTGTTTGTACTGTGTAGTACACAAAATTTAGAAGCTATAAAGAATTAATGTTACAAGAAAGATTCCAAACAGAAAATGGAACATAGGTGGAAGAGGTCTAATATCACTTATCCCTTTGACTCTGATTTTATTCTTTCCTGAATTAGTTGTTTGCTTTCTTCTTTCCTCTTAACATATGTTTTCAGTATAGTCCTTCTTTCTTTTCTCTCTCCAGTTATCTCTTTCCTCCCTCAGTCTTTTCTCTTGTTTCTTGCTGCCCCTATTTCTTTACTATATTTTTGGTTACTTTGTTCCTGGGGCTTTTTCAACTATCATTTGAGCTCAGCAAAAGAGCAAAACCAACTCACACAGTGAAAGAGCTGAAAGGAAAAGAACAATTTTTTTCTCCCCCTTCAGTCTTCCCAAATGAATCCATAGCTTTCTCGAGTGAAAATACACTTGAAGGAATGATTTGCTGTAATTCACTACTTTAACAGGAAAAAGTTGCATTTATCTGCTATTTAAGCAGTAATGTGCTTAAGAAATAATTCAGTCAGGCAGTTCAATTCTGGTGGCCACACTGGTGGAAGTATTATTGAAACTGTAATTTATGGCACACCAGTATCTCTGTTTGTATCTAGTATATAAAGAGTATCTGTGGCTTGCTAAAGATTGCGTTTATTCTTTCTTGGGTACATATTCTAACTGCTTGTTAGAGATGCAAATTCAAAAAACAAACATGAATGCGAAAAGCTGGTAAATTCTTCTTGGTCACCACTTATATCTATTACAGTTGTGTGTTGGATTAAATCAGTGACAGTATTGTAGAAATATTAGCTCAAAAAAGTAGGACAAAATTTCAAGAGATACTTGTCGTTAGCATTAATTTATTATATGCCCTGATTTTTATGTAGTACACATTTTAAAACTGAAACATTTTCTTCTGGAAAAAGCTTTCTTAGACCAACTTCACCTCAAAGGGTAGGTTCAGGATGTGACAAGTGCAGAAGTATGTCATTTAGGTTTGCATAATATGAAAGAAAACAGATGAGCAGCCCCTTTATCCACCCAAAAACTGTACTTTGAGCAGAAGCTTTCAGCTTGGGGAGGAAAAATAATTGGTACTAGATTTTTTCAGAACTATTTACAAAATTTTAGATTACAAGGTTATTTTTAATAATTGTATTTGTCTTAACACCCAGTATTTTTTAAAGTGTTGGAATGCCGCCTTTTGCATATGTACTGCATTATCAGACAAAACCAGTTTCTGCCCTCAAGAGAGGATAGAGCAGATAGATAGATGACAGATAGAGCCATAGATGGGAAATAAAGTCAAAAGGATTACAATATCTTTAGCATATCCTAATTTAGCAATTTGTAACAGTCTTCAAGCAACAACCACATTTCTGTTTCCAAGTGTTCAAAACGCATGTAGTCTTAATTTTTCCTAAGTATTTTCAGGTTATCCATTATATTCAGTATAAGCACATACTTGGAGAAATGGGCCATGTATGATTTTATACACGATTATTTTTCTATACCCTGGAAAGAATAACATTTCCAAGAAGAATATGAATATTTATGCACTTTAACATAGCAAGATAATTGTCTTTTTAAAGTGTTGTTAATGCTGATATCTCAGTATTTACAATAAGGGGTATGGGAAAGCTACAGAATAACTGTTTTACATTTAAAATTTCTCTGTGAAATTAAGGAATAATGAAGAATCATTGCAAAGAAAAAATACAAGAAATGTTTTCTGTTCTATTCCACAGAAGCAGCTATTTGAACCTTAAGGTGTTTATACAATAATCAACTTCCATTTTTATCTGTAGATATTTCTGAGCTAATAAATCAACCCTAACAGATTGCCTAGGTGAAATTAAATAGAAGATTGTTTCTAATGATATATACTTAAATGAATTGCACGGAAGTTCAAGGCAAGAACAATACTTCAAATTGACCTGCTTGGAGGTTTTTTGTCATAGTACCTGCTAAAAAAGTAAGATGAGATGACAGAGTTTTAGTATGTAAAATGTCTTTTAGAAATGGCTTGCAAATTGCTAGCTGTTATGTATGACAAATACATATCTTTGGTGTTACATTTCCCATGTCTTTGATAAAACTCTAAGGCATGATCATTATTACAGTAAAAGCACAAAATCCAATGTGATATTCCTTTTTGCTTACAGATTAACATTACATTTTGTGTGACTAACTTCCTTCCCCCACCTTTCTCACAAAATGATGTATACAACCATTTCTAGATTTCTCAAAATCATAATCCAGAGCATTTCAGTAGAAAATTAGTGAAATAATTTGGATTGCAAAGTACATAGTGTATTTATGATTATTAGGTAACAGACAGGTGTACGCAGACACATACACATTCTCCTTCTCTCAATAAAGAGGTTCAAGCACCTCTTTTCCCCTTGCTGGCTTGCTTCACTACTTGAGGATGAATGCACACACTACCAGGTTAAGTTAAATAAGAGACCTGAATCCCAACATATTCAAGATATTGAAAATAGGTAGCCAAAATGCTAGAAAGCTAAAAGTTCTGGAAAAAATCATTGTGATTGTCTTAATCTGATGAAAAGCATAGGTCTTAAAATCTTAACATGCAAGATATTCTCCAGGCATTTTTTGCTTTTATGATCTGTGGAGTAGTCATTACAGCACATGATTTTCTAAGCCCATGAGATTTCATTTCATAAAGTAACTTTTCAGTCCTAAAATCAGCTCATGTGAGCACGTGTTCAACAAGCAGTTCAGAGCATTTGCTAAAGTATTTGTACTTTACCTTAAATAACTGTCCTTACTCTCAACATAGAGTACAAAAATTTGTACTTCCTATCTACTTTTTGTATAAAATCAAAACTTTTCTGGCTTTTTGGTTTTCTCCAAGTAAAGTTTTGCTGACACCTGAGTTTATTTTTATGTAGCTAATTCTGGAATTATCACATGGATGATCTTAAGTGCTCTCAACTACAAATAAGCGGCCTTTGACATTTACATTCAGTATTGGTTTTGCCATGACTGAGATGCAGTGGCAATCAGGATAGAGCAGCTGTAAGCAAGCACAATTCTTTCTCTATCACATAATCTGTGGTCATGCTAAAGCTGGTTGCTAACACAGGAGGTAGTTAGCCCAAACTTCCACATCTCCCTTCTTCTTTGACAAGTGTACCTCTGACAAAGGTACAAAGGCAGCACTATCATTTCTTCAGATGTGAAAGGACTATGCAGGTGTGATTTGACATGCATGTTTTCCTAACATGTGAGGCTGAGCAGCTTTAATAAAATGCTCTTACTTTGAAACAGTTGTCTACTTTGTCAACCTTTCCTTAGACAATTGTGGTATTTTCTTTGATTCTACCATTTTCATATCATCTGGGTAATTCCAGTGCTGCCCCTCCTCAGACCTCCTTGCAGGCATGCTGTGACCAGTAGCCACACCACCAACAGTTATTTTACCTCTCTTTGACCAGAATTCATAGCAACAGTCACTCAGAGAGCAACAAGCAGATGGGTATGCAATCTAAAACTGTACAGGGCATTTCTCCTCAAAAATTTAGGATTATGCCCCTAAGGATAAAAAAATAAAAGAAAGCAAAATTCAGACCTTACACTATTAGGAACTTGCCTCTGACTTCAGTCACTTCAGTATTTGTCTCAAAAACTGATTTTCATCTTAAACCTCCATGAAGTGTCTATTGTGCAAGATTAATTACAGAAAAACACTAATGTGTTGTTGAAGCCATATAGAAATGTTAATCAGACATTTCTCTTTGTCATATATAATGCTGGCTTCTCAACAAAATAGTCTTTCACTCTCCCACATAGACACAGTGGAGGGGAGTTTTTCCAGTTTTCCACAGTCTATTTATACCTGGAAATTGTATTCTCATTACCTGATGCTTACAGAGGAAGGAATATTACTCCAACAAAATGCAAGTTGTGTAACTGTCTTTTAGTAATAACAGTAGTAATAAACAGAAGCTGAAAACCTAAAGTTTTTGCAATGCTGTCAGGCTAGTAACTGCAAAAGCAGAGAATGTGTTTCTTTGCTTACTTATAATTAATTATTAAATTAAAACACCACAGCACCTTCTTGCTTAATCTGTTTATTTTCCTTATTCAGATAAGAGTTGCCAGTTTTAGTGGTGTACTGCATCTTGAGTTTAATCCGAGCACTACTTATTTGTCAAAGACTCCTCCCAGTTGACAGTGCTGTAAAAATGCAATTATACAAAGCTGACAGATTATTTTTTTTTAAGAAGCAGAAACTGTCACATTTATTTACCCTCTGTAGAAGCCTGCATACAATTATGTCAAAATGTGACGATATTATGGAGACATTGGCAAAATATTTTTCAGGTCTTCAGAGTGTCCAAGTTGTGCCTAGATCACCAATACAGCCTAGAAAGCATGAAAAATGTATTCAAGTAGGCTAAATTAACATCTCTGTTCAAGAAGGACTGTAATGAAGTTTTCCTCTTTACCTGATTGATGTTACCTTTAAGTGACAAGGAGGCCATTCATCTTAAGCAATAACTGTGAGAAATAAAGTCGGCATTATCTTTATAGTTTTGTCTCTCTCTTCCCTCAGCAAAAATCATGCAAAAACATACACTGAGAGGACTAAAAAGTGGGGGAAACCCACATTAAAAAAAGCTACTGAACTTGACAAGAGCTTAAGTCTCTGTAAAAGTTCCTTTTTTCCTTCTCCATTTCTACCAGCTGCAAAACAAAGAGAGCATGACCGTCACAAAACAAGCAACCTCATAACTGCTAAAGCTCTTTAAAAAGATAAAACCTCTCTGTCATAATGAAAGTGCCCAACAGAAAGATGAACCACGCTTTCTTTTCTAACTCACAGGACAGAGTAGGGCTTCTTTCCAGCCATTAAACCTAACTTCCAGTCTCCGGGATTGGAAGCTTGGACCTGAAAATAGGAACCGACAGTCTCATACTGTCCCAGGAGGAACCCGAGAATATGATTTCTTCCGCTACCAGGTGGATCTCTCCTACTTGATCTCAAAAGCTGTCTTCTATTCAGTTAAAAGCTAAGAAAAAATCTCTTATTTAATATAATAGATGTTGTAATGATGCAGTCTTATAAATTCATCTATATATACACATATACAGAGAGAATATATTTGAATGTAAACTAAGAAGTTGACATTTAAGATGGAAAATATAACACAGATGTGCTTTGTCTGCAATTAAAACCATGCTAAACTGCTGGAAGAAGTCTTAAAATAAGTTTACATGATTCTGGATTTTCTTTAAACATCTTAAACTTAGGTTAGATTTGCAGCCTGGGGGGTGGGAATCAAGGTTTGCTTGTTTTGTCTCCAGAGCTAAACAAAGTTGGTAATTTGTGATTCATTTTGGTTTTGGCTTTCATTTTCATCAAAACAAACATAAAAGACAAAAGGAGTTGAAAAGTAGAACTGCAGAAAGTTTAACCTGAAAACTTGAGACCTGCAACTGAAGATTTTTGCAGAGCTGTTAGTGTAACATGCTGGCTAATATCCATCATGAATATCAGTTAGAGGGAAAAAGCAGATACACTTAGTATGTGGTTAATAGAAAGTCTAATTGCTGTCAGAGAAGTCTCTAGGGAACAGAAAATTCCACATTTTCCCCTTTTGATGGCTAAAAATTTTCAACAGGTGCAGAATTATTACACTGTAACAGGTGCAAATAATCTAAAACCCTGTAAGTGGCTCTGTTTCTCTTTTAACTAATTAGAGGGTTCACTGTCTAATGTGGAAACATGCTGGCCAGACCTGTACACAGAAGTATTCCTACAGTGCCAAAGGCCTCATGTGGAAGATTGTGACAAATCCCCGACTTCAGCAGTAGCAGAAAAACCCTGTTATCCCTAGCACTGTAGCCCAAACCCAATATAATTTGTGATCACTTTCCCCACCTACTCCTCCATCTGTACCACTCCCCAGCCACTGGCTGAAGCATGATCCTGACAGCGGGCATTCAGCCTTTACCATCAATAACCAGTAGCCTTAGCTCTTGGCAGCTGATGTTACCGTTTAGAGGCATCTCAACCATGAGTAGCATATTTGCATCCCTAATGACTAAGTCCCCCTAATGCCATAGCAGTATTGTTTAAAGAGCAGAATCTTGATATGTCTTGCCATACTGGTGAGAGCCTATGGCAATGGATGAACTCAAACACTGAAGTTAGTGGGTGGATATGAAGCCTGAAGAGCTTTAGATTTTTTTTAATTTGTTTTTTTAAAGGCACTAAATATTTGGAGCAGCATCAGAACTCAAATGAAATTCCAGCAGACTTCCATTAAGCAGTGGAATCTGGAGGTATCCAGACACCCCAACCAAGTAAAAATTGTTTATTGTATACTGACATAGGCCAACACACAAAACCTTTGAAAAAGGGTAAGGCTGCAAAACCACCTGCTCAAGATACAAAAGATGCCATAAATCAACACCATCAGGGCAAAGCTTGCCCCATTTGCAGTTTAGAAACTAAGATCTTATTCCATCTATAGCATTTGAAATGCCTGCAGAGCTTGGCACAAGAACTGAAGCATTAAACTCTGCTTCAGAGCTGTTGCATGAGTATAGGGAGGATTCTCCAGCAATGACAAGGTATCACCATGGGCCAGCACAGCAGGTGGAACAAGCAACACTCATCCATAGACCTCAAAGATAGCCTGCAAACAGCAAGAACATATTAGCTTTCATATTACATATTGGTGGTGCTCTCTAGAGCTATCAGAATCAGTCTCCCCGTTTCATTCTCATTTCTCCCAGGCTGTGCTCAAGACCTCCTCACAGCTCTCTCACTGTGCTCCAGCCCCTTTAAGCAAGACTGGCACCATTTCTCTATCTCCAGTTCTATCATACTCTTCCTTCCAGCTGTCATCCAAATTTGGCTTTTCTTTTCCCTTACCTGCCTCAAGTCCACGAGGTTCTGTTTACATGAAGAAGTAGAAGATTTGTAGAGTGAATCAGACCTGAAGTCCACCCTATTCACATTTTATATCTATGTTTCACTATTGAAGCAAGTATGTGACTCCACATAAAGTCATGTACTTCCTGATGTGAAATCTGGAACCTTCTCTTCACTTGGGTTTTCTATAATATGAAGCAGTCATTTACCATGATGTGCTTTTGACTAGAAAGCACACCACTAGCAAGTTACACTGACAAATTCTGTCCCAATACATCTTTTTGAAACACATTTTACTATTTGTCCTTTAGTTTGTTTGCTTTATTAAAAGCACACCAAGATATTTGCTTCTCCCAAAGTCGAGAACTGCCTGGGAAAAACACCAGCTTTGATTTACTTAATGTTTTTATGTGGGTAACAGGTCTAAAATGACAAATGATTTAAAAAAGTAAAAGTTTAAAAAGTGTCATACAGGAAAAATTCTATTTTATTTTCTAATAGAATATTTACACACATGAAAAAGTAGGTCAGCATTAGCTTATGATACCAGCTCAATTTCATTCTTAACTATGTCTGTCATTGGCAAAGTGTCTCCTTTTGTGTCCCTGTCAGATCTTTCCCACTCCAGTCTTATCAGACAAAATCCCTCTTTTCCCACTCTTCAATTCAGTTTAATCATTTTTTCCTCACTGTCTACTCCCATCTTCCTGCTGACTCTCTAGTAGCCTTCATATCTCCACAGCAACCCTGCTCTTTCATTTCCTATGAAAGTTCCCTAACAAAAGATTATGAAGGAAAATAGGTGCATTACAGATTAAGGAGGTTACCACTGTTATCTCCAACTATTACATTTAAGGAAATTTATACTGAAGAAAGTAGAAATCTCACGTCCCTACATCATGAGGGAGGTTCACATGTAAAGTCTTAAGAAAGCCTGGGTTAGAATTTTCATATGTCATACTATGTGTATAATTTAAAACTTGATATGCTCAAATAGCTGTAAGGCTTTATTTTTTATATTCTAAATAGTAGTATTGATTGTTCAAGAGGTTTTGATTTCTAAGCCCAATAAGAGTGAAATAAGATTGATGCTGCATTTTGTTTACTAATCTGTATTTTTCTCTTGAAAAATCAACACATCTGCAGATGTATATGGATAGACACATATCTGCACGATCTGTCCATAGTATCTTAAGACTGTGGTTATGTATTTGTGTTACATTACTCAAAAATCATTGCGTTTTCAAGTAAAAAAAAAATCTGAAAATAATACTCATTTTCTCCAAAACATGTGGCTTTTTTCCTTTTTTATGCCTGTGTAATTAAATCAATCATGCACTACACTGCAATATTGGTTCCCAAAGCTGGAAGTTTGGAAGAAATGTTTATGCCAACTTGCAACACCTATAAAGCAGATGAGGCCCTTCCATTATGTGTTGCATAAATAAAATTTTCAGTTAATAATTCTGCTAATTTTAAAGGAAAATCATGATGAACATAGTTTATTTTCACATTTTGTAAAGGCTAGCACATTTATGGCTTTTCCAGAGGATAAAAAAATCCATGTCCTATTTTGACACTTGGACAACTTGTCAATATCACTTCAATATTTGAGAACCAAGTAAAACGGGTTCAAATGGGAGAAAAATTTAGATGCAGTCAACTAAGCATTTTGAGCCCGTTCTCCCACTACAGACTGCTGAGGAAAGGTGAAAAGAATGTTTGATGAGAGCTTACCAGTGTCCAAAATCCACACCTCTAAATTTCAACAGTGATAAGAGATTTATCACTCAGACCTCCAGATGACTTTGAACGAGGGTGTTTTACTGCTGCTCAGTTACTTTGTACTTTTTATACATACACCTAGACATACACATGCTCACTCTTATTCCCACCTTTCTCCCATACATTTCTTAAAACAAGACAACCCCACTCCCCAAATGCATTGAGAAAAGTACTGGAGTATAACTTAAAGGTTATAAGGTTACACATTCAAGAGTCAGGAAGCACACCAAAGTGAAGGCTGAACTTTTAGGTTTACAGTAGTGGCTATCTCATCATTGCTCTTTGTGGTCCCATACAGATACAATAGAACTGATACCTTCCAGTTCACTAAAGACATAGAAACAATTATCAACTTTAAATCTATTTAGTTTTCAAATCTTTTTACATTAAAATTAAGATATTAACATTTAATTAATAGATTTTAAAAATTGAGAGATTAATAGTTTGCCAAGGAACTCCAGGTCAGTGATATCCAAGGTACCTAAAGGAACTGTGGGGAGAAAAAAAATAATGTTCTTGCTCTTTCACAGATGATAATCCTGTATAAATTGACTATGATTAATGTTGGTTATGAAATGAGTGAGATTTTAATGCTACTCTCAGCAATTAAACTGAAAAGAGTTAAACAGCAGTTCTAAAGTTACAGAAGCATAAATTACATAATTAGGTAAGGCATAAAAATGTTACTTCAAATTTATGTTAGACACAGCTCACATCTACAGGAATATTCTTTTGGGATCCTTTTTTCCCCGTTCTGTTTCTTGGACAAGGATGAGCATAAGAACAATTAATTATTTTTTGCTTCTTCATTCTACAGTGATAAGCCAGACTGTCAACTACTTATTGCACCACTTGTTCAGATTGTAGAATTTGCAAGATTTTAGGTCGAACCCTGCTAAAGCTGCCTTTTCTTCCATCCCATCTGCTGTGCAAGCAGAGATAGAAAGGTTTTTGTTAATATATTTAAAAGACCATTTTCAGAAGGCAGCTATCATTTTAACAGCTTTTTTTATGGGTTAAGTTTTCTCCTGACTCATTTGCATCTCATGTTTTTGCTGTTTATATGTTAGTTAAAGTATCTTTGACACAGTCAGGTTAAAAATACTGAATATTTATGCCTATATATCGTATGCAGAAAAGGAGACATGGCCTACTAAACCCAAGATGCTTTACTGACAGCCCAAGATTTCTCAGCTTTGATACTGATTTAACAACATGATTTCCCTTGCTTTCCAGAGGAGTAAGAATACAGAAGTGCACAACAGGAACCACACAGAACTCAGGCCATAGCATTACATGCTGACATACATTTATCAACATGAACATTACTGTAAACACATCAAGATCATTTATCTACTGACAAGTTTTACCCAACTGCTGCAGTAACGCTAACATGATATCTCAGACCTGGCACATTAAATGGGGACAGTCAAAGTAAATTGGAAGATCTCCAAAGCCCAGGGTTTGGCCTGAAGATGATTTATTAAGCATACTTATTTGGCCTGAAGGCGATTTATCAAAATTTATTTTTTCCTCTGGGGCAACACAAAACCAAATTTAAGTATTGACTCAGGTGCTATCTTCAAACTTATTCTTTATAAAGAACTCAGTGGTCTTTAGTGATTCCATGGCTATTTTGTAAAGGTGAAGGGTGTTTATACGCAAGGGAAGCAACTCAAAAGAAAACTGGCGAAAACACAAGTTACCACATCAGCTTTAACAAAGGTATATAAACCAAGGGCATTCATAGGAAAAAGGACGTTACGTTTCTTAAGCTTCAGAAGAAAAGGCAGAGCACATTTTATCTGGAGCAAAATGGAAAAAACACACCCAGAAACGGGAAACAGAGGGGTAACATGCTAGACCTTCAGGCTACTTTGAAGTAACAGTCTCAGACAGTCTAAGAGCATCGGGCATGTCGTTTTGCTTAGCCTTCAAGGCCAAAACTTTCCTTGAGATTCTTGGAAGAGAAGCATTAAGATGAAAATGAGTTGTTATTAAATAGGACTTGAACTGTTACACTGCTTTATGATTCTTTTTGGTGGCTATGTTTTCCACCTCTGTAACAAAGGCTTTCTTTTATTTTGTTAGAAACTTGTGGTATAACCTTATTCTTGCCTAGTTTTAGAAGTGAGTCCAGATGAAGCTAACTAATAAGGATAGAGGGGTTTTTAAGTCTTGTAAATACCATTAAACTGTGCTCACACAAACTGAGACAAATTTGAAAGACCAAGGTATTGGGGTAAGCCTTCTTTTGAACTGCAGATGTCAGCATCAAGCAACAGATTTTCAGAAAAAGCCCTTCCTATCTGGCAGGCACAGACCAGCAAATCTCTGGCAAGAAGCAGGTGGCAGAAATACAGCTGAACACTCTGAACGTTCCCCAAGATCATCACTCTAATCAAAAAGAAGCACAGACTAGCCTAATGAAAGCACAGAAGTTACTCTATTAATGCTCAACTCTGTTACAAGATATAAATCAAGCAAAATTGAAGTGGGAAGAACCACTCTCTTTTCACAAATTTCTTCCAAAATTATCTTGCTTCTCACAGGTTTGCCTACTCTAGCAAGTGCTTGGCAACATCAAAAAACGAAGTCTCATTTCTTAGCTGTATTCTTGGGACAGGTAGGATTAATCAGTCAGTCTTTGAAAACAATCTGATCAGAGAGAAAGACTAAGTAGGATTAAGATATATCAAAAAGGCAACAATTAATCCGAAGGAAATTTCTAGTTTTATTGTCTTTTGAGTTTAAAAGTCATAAACTAATACCATTTCAGACTGAATGAAAGAGATGTGGGGATATCCTGGCCCTTATAATTTGTCTGTCCAAGCAGGCTGTCTTTG
This sequence comes from Gavia stellata, assembly GCF_030936135.1. Taxonomy (NCBI): domain Eukaryota; kingdom Metazoa; phylum Chordata; class Aves; order Gaviiformes; family Gaviidae; genus Gavia; species Gavia stellata. The sequence continues at coordinate 32,731,525 of NC_082598.1, forward strand.
CCTCTTAATATTTCTAAACTACATATGTATACAGATCTGCCCTGTGAAAACCTTAAATTAGAGCTTAGTTTTTAGTTCTGAAGGCTGAATTTAAACAAGCATATGTAGGAAACAGCATCTTAGTCATACAGTATAATAATGCAAAGGCAGTACCCATCTATTTATTCAGGGTTATGTAACTGGGAGCTGCATAGTAGTAGTTATAACATCACTTGCAGTGAGCATATCCCACTGTGAATGGTTGCAGTTGTAGATTGCATACATTATTTTAGTTATGACTGGTTAATTTGCAGACTATTTAATCAGCTATGATAAAATGCTGTTATATTCAATCATATAGTAATCTCCTATATTCCTCTGGGTTATCAAATCTGCTCTTACTCTGAGAAGTACTATGGCACCTAAATCAGTATTGACCTCAAGAGTGGCCTGCAAAATGCATCTAGAAATCAGGATTTGTGCTTTAACACTTGAAAATGCAGCTGTCATGTTCTTTACTTTGGTATCAATGAAAACAATTACTGAATGCCCAAAACGATACGCATACAGGGAAAGGTGAACAACATGGAAATTATTGCTATTATATCACTACTGTATTTGCCAAAACCCACATTGAGTTGTTATCCATTGACAACACGATCCAGACAGTTTTGTGTTATTTTTCCTTTAATTTTGTAATTATGGGCTTAGTTGAAATTTTTTGCATATACAAACTTTTCTAAAATGAAGAATAATTTTCATTTCTCAGAAAAATGTAGTACTAAGAAAAGTTCCCTTCAGAATTTTAGAGTGGCAAACTTCAAGTATAAAATGTCTTTCTAGCAGTGAAGCATATTAGATTCCAAGTAGAAGACCCTTGGACAATAAAAGAGCAAACTTTCTGCAACAATACCAAATCCTTAGAGAGGAAAAAACAAATCACAGAGAACAGTCAAGCACTGAGACAGGCTGCCCATAGAGTTTGTACAATTTGCATCCTTGGATGTATTCAAAACTTGGCTGAACAAACCAAGATGACTGGACCTGCTTTGAGCAGGGTGGGGGAATAAAAGACCTTCAGAGGCCCCTTGCAACCTAAAATACTCTGCACTTGCATGATTCTATTTTCACTAACTCTATGCGAGTAATTTTCTCCAAATCACTCTATTAAGAGAAGAAAGACAAAATAATTGGAGAACTGAGTAGAGAAGCACAGGAGGAGTGAACTGGTTGCTCAGAGGTAATTGCTTCATTATTATCAGAACCAGAACCACCAGATAAGAAGCGCTGACAGTAAAGACAGTAAATTAGGTTGTTTATTCAGTAGTACTTCTAGTGAGAATTTACTACTATGTTCTTGGTAGAATTAAATCTAAAGCCAAATTGAAAGGCAAAGAAAGAAATTCACAGAAGCAAAGCAGGAAGCACTGAAAGGGAAGAAGTACATGGAAGGCAAGACATACAGAGTAATTAAGATTGAAAGATCTTCTCAGGTTATATGAAATCATGATGTGTTTTGTATTAGAGACAAGCAGAGGGAACAAAGCTGGTGGAAAGAGACTGAAGTCAAATAACAGAGGAACCAGTATGGCACAAGATTGAATTGGTGAAAGAAAGAAGCATACAGTCAGTGCCTGGGATGCATATGTGATGGAAGAATAAATTTATTTGAGATGGCAGCGACTAGTGACAGACTGCAAGAGAGATTAAAGCAAAGACCTCCTTATGAATATCAGTTTTACTGCTAAAGTAGATAATATTCATTGAATCCATATGCCAAAGGGATACTGAAGAATAAATAAAATCCACTAGTGCTGAGAGGATACAACTTGTATCAGTTAAGAACACGTTTACTCAACTGAATAGGTTATATATAATATGTTGTTATAATAGCACAATAAATTGTTTCATTCCATATCAGAGTACCTTAATATCTTGTTTTGCACATGAAGGGGTTTTTGCATACTTTATAGATAATGACCCAACTGGCTACATTCTTCTAGCCATCCCATACCTTCCAGTACCCTCTAGCAGAATGAAATGCTTATTAGTTGACACAAGAATTGGAAAAAGTTTTAGGGCAGATCATTAGACTAAAAAATGATAAATTATATTTTTGAGCAATTGACAATGATCTGGGCAAGATATTGTGTGTGCATGTTTTGGATTACAGAAATCACATGTGTGGTATCAGAGAACTTATAGCAGCCTCTGTCTGGGCTCCTCATAATCATAATGTATGCTTCCCTTTTCCTCACCATCCCTTATTCACTTCTACATATAGTAGGGTTTAATTAGTGAAACTATCTGCTCTCTCAGCAGCCGTCTATAGCCTAAAGTAGTTTTCTGAGTTCCTTACCACTACACATGACTTTGAATGTCATGTGTTGCAGGTTAGACTTTGTGTAAAGTTTTTCTGCTGTCTTTATTTTAAACTTTAAAAAGGTTTATCCAGAGCCTCAGAAAAATTTTAAATACTTAATTTTGCTATCTTTAGTAACAACCAACACAAATGTCTGTGCTGAAGAAAATTCAGGCAATTTTCCAGCAGAAAAATACTTCTAAGAAGCTGAAGAAAATAAAGCTGTGGGATGTATTAATTAGTACCAGGTCTGTTCATCACATACATTATAGACCAAGGACAGATTCATAATTATTCCAGATTCAGTCATGAGTCTGCCACTAACAAATGTCTCTGAAAACATCGAGAAATATAAATGATGCTTTGGTTAGAGCCATACTTTCTATCAGAAAGTGCTCCTAGCACTTTGGTTTTCATGTTTTCTTCCTTCTGACAGAAGACTAACTAAAACATTCACGAATGGAAAAATTGATACCAGTTACTACAGTAGTCTTGTATTTGCTATGTAGTGGAGCTATTTAACACCTTTCCACCTACACCAAGAAAGAACGCATAATCAATATTGTAATAGTCATCTAACTGCTCTTCATAAAGAGGTGTTCCTGGTCCTACAGAACCTAATCATGAACAATCCTGTTCGTTAGTTTTCTTGTGTTAAATCTAAGTTCATGATAATGGGTATCTGCCTGACACTTTCAAATGCATGGGATTTTTTTTAAAGCAGATACAAGACTGGGCCTTCATGGGTTTTCACAACTGTAACACATTACTGATATGCATGGACATCCTCCCCAACACCCCACATACCCCTGATTCCTCATCCCTATCATCTCATAGCACAGGTGTACTCAAGATTTTGCATACAGCCTTTTTTGCAACTTTGGTGTGCGCTCTTCAACACAGAATTTGGGAAGACAAACCTGAACTGATGTAACACAGCACAGCTCTGCCCTCTTAAACGGGGCAGACATTTATCAGTCAAATACCTTCTAGGTTTCTCTTATTTCCTGAGGATGCATACAGTTATTTTCTTCACTACTTGTTTTTCAGTCAGCATCAAGAATATGACAGTCTAAATTTACAATCATATCATCCACAGGTTCTGTACAGTTATATTAATAAAAATTGCCATTTTTCTTTTTGCCTGCCAGCCTGAACAGATAAGCAACAAAAACTTTGGAGAGAAAGAAATTAGGGGATTAGTCCTGTAATCCTTTGTAGAATATTGTTGCTTAGCAGCTTCTTTGCAAATCAGGGAAGGTGACCCTGCTATCATCACAGCTCATCAAATTTCACTTAATTAGAACTCAAGAGGGCACTGGTGAGAAATATGGTATAGATGGATAATTGGAATGAATTTGATGATACTACTTTACAAATTGTATCTAGTGTTATTCAATTAGTTTGATATGTTGAAGTCTCAGAAGAAAAACTAAGCAAGGCAAGATTTATAGGGAAAAGAGACTCATCTCTCAACTAATATTGTTCAATACACACAATCAAACTTTCAGGTCAGAAGAACTATATCAGACACCTCTCCCCTTTCTCCAAACCACATCAGCTGGTCTAGCAGCCTCTTCCTGAAAGCTAATCCTTTCCTCCTACATCATGATAGCCACAGCATCACCGCAGCAACAGAAAGGAGAGTTGCCAAAAATGTATACAATTTATTCATTCAGTAAGACTAATTCACAAAAAGTAGTTAGCAAAAAAAGCAGAGAGATGCCACTGTCACACACATCCCCCCATAGAAAGCAAACAAGAACACACACTCACCCAGCACTTTTACCATCAGCAGAACAGAGAAGTTTTAACTGATAATTGTAAAAGACATTAACTTACTGGAAACTAAATGGCATCAATAAATGTTGAAATAGTTGTTTTCTACCTTAAAGATTTTTTCTAGTCTCCTGTATACAGTAGGTGCAAGACATTTTTCAGTTTTAAAGTCTCCACTAAAATTTAACAGAGTACTTAAAACAGAAGTACATTTTTGGCATTACAATTAGTTAAAAAGTGTTTTTCTCTAGCCCAGGAGAGCATCAAATTGTAGCCTTCAGAATGCTGTATGTGACACAATAGAAGTTCACAGATCTCAGAAGTCATTCCTGTTATTTCCAACAGAAAAGTGAAGGAAAACATGGTTAGAAAGCTTCTGTGACCCTTAGAAAAGTGATTTACCAGGGGTGGTTTGGTTTTTTTTGCACAGTAATACAGGGTTTCAGTCAGTTCAGCTGTAACTTTTCATAGGGGACTTTTATTAAAAAAGCTCTATTTAACTAGAAATTACTTGTAAGAGCAATTTAATTTTGTCTACTGAATACTATGACTTTTTGCAACATGAGCATTTAAAATGTTTGTTCTGTTACCAAACCTGCTTATTTGAAGAGAAAAAGCCAAGATTAAGTTTTATTTCCCTAACCTCACACACATTAACACATCCCCTAGAAAGTTAATTACATTTTATGTCTCATCTATCAGGCATAGAAGTTAAAGTGTCTTAGGCCAGTCTTCCTAACTTGACTACAGACTCTTCAGAACAAATTTGACTGCTGTATTCATATACTAGAACTTAGGTGTCATGGTTTTGATGCTATATGATCAAACATCAGGTCCATCTATCATACTCAAAAACCTACTTTGGTTTCACAGGCATACTTAGCTGGAGACTAAAAACTTTAACAGTCAAATAAAATTGTTTTGTATATAAGTTATTTTTCCATGAGACCTCAAGTACTGAATTGTATTGCATCAAGTACAACATTCCATGATCCTTTTGTTCTTTTTTTCCTCCAACCAATGAGGAAAACTGATTTTCTTGCCCAAAGAAACCCAGTGTCACTGTCTAAATATTTATCAAACATAATAGGCCAGAGTGAATTTTGAGCAGAAAATGCTTTTGGCCCTCATGGTACAAGGATAACTTTCTGCAGCCACCAGTTGCAGCTCTGAAAGCACTTGAAAGGTGTTGCTCTTTTTTGATAGGAGCTTGTGTGATAAATATGCCGATTAAGTGCAGAAACCTGCAAGCAAATCTACAACATGGTGCCATGCATAACCCATAATTACTTAATAGTACTTTGGCTCAATTCAGATAAGACTCTGAAGTCTTTTTTCCCCCAGTCACAAGAACTTTGTAGTACAGACAGTGTTTTGGTTTGAACAGACTGACTGGAGGGCCACAAGTGCCCTCCTCTGGATATCTGATGCTACTTCAGTTTATTCAAGGAATAACAGATGACTGGCTCATGACCAGGTGTCTAAAACACCCTGTGCTGAAGTGTTTTGCATTATATATCCCTTCTGTGGAAATGAAAAGATCTATTGAATTGCAAGCTTGCTAGTGCAAGCTACACAGACTAAAGAGCATCAGCCAAATAATTTAATAAGAAAATATCAAGCTGTGTAATTTAACAGAGCTTTAGTGTCATTTATAGATAATTTCTCTGTGAATTTTTAACTGAGAACAGAAAATTTATCTTTAATCCTATCATTTTCAAGCAGGATTTAGATTAAGAATATGCCTCCTCCTTTTTCTTCAAAGTCTGAAAAAGTTTTTCAATTGTTTGTCTCATAATATCAATGAAGATAATCAATACATGAAAGAAACCATTAGGATATCAAAAACCAAACATTAGTACAGCTTATACCTAGCTACCAATCCACAATGAGGTAGGTAAAGGTTCCAATTCCCAACTGTTCTGGGAGCATTCACGGTGCATCGAAGCACATCTATAAATCAGTGTGTGCTTAAATATGGATTTAGGATGTTTACTATAAGTTTAGGTGTCTGTATTTGACAATCTGGGGATATACATTCACATACATTTGAGATTAAAATGAATACTGTGTATGGCAGCACAATTTGCCTGTTAATTACACAACTATCCAAAGGAATGTTGTAGACATGGCTTTATGTTCTAATCAGAAACGTACAGAAAGTTACGCACAAAATGGAAGCAAAATTAAGAAAGTTGTAACCTGAAGCATTGACTGTATTCTACTTCAGCTATCTAAGAAAGAGTCAGCTTTCTATTCTGACATATAAGCTAAGAACAACGAGGATGCTCATGTGAGCTCTGACCAAGTTACCTCTTGTACTCCATGTGGCTTGTGTCTTTTAATAGGTGAGATAAGGGGGAACAAGTTATGAGACATGGGAATTCCATATTTTTTTGTTCAGGATAAGTACATATTATTCAGATCCAGCACAGTACACATGCAGTAGACCAACCCTTCTGAGATCCACTCACATTAGAAATACCTATCATCCATTTCCACCTTACAGAGTAAAGACAGAATTTAACCTTCTCTGTTTAAGAATGGAACACCCAAAATCAAAAAGCAAAGGGTGGAAATCAAACTTGGAATTTGACAGTGTCCCAGACAAGTGTGATTACTCTCATCAAGTGTATTGCAATTTTTCTTCAGCTGATATCAGCATGTCTTTCTTCAAGGCGAGGGTCTTGAAATTAACACAAAAACAGAGAAGTTCTTTCTGTCATCACTACTAAGTGATGTAGGGAAGCCATGCAGCTCTACTGTGCTCTCTCTCATAGTTCAGCGCCCCGAGATTGAGTGTTGTGACTCCATTATGCAGTAGGAGAAACACTTGAAGTCTTATGTAAAGTACACTTAAAAGTGTCTTCACCTATATTTTATTTTCTCACTTTCTAGAAAAAAAGAGCAGTTTTTATAGCTCTCAGGTCTACTGCTAATACAAGTCACTATTGGTTCATTGATAGGAAAACAAGTCAGGAGAAAATGAAAGTTTCAGCTACCTGGAAAGTAACTTTCAGCTTGAACTGTAACTTGTTCTAGAAAATCCTGGACCCAGCACAAAATATCGCATTAAGCAGTTATGCCATGCAAAAAATATACAAAAGTAGTAACAGAGGCAGCATGAAAACCATACTTGTAATTTGTTGCAGGCTGATTTTGGAAAATTAAATGAAATTAATCAAACAACCAGCAAAGGAATCAAATATTAGAGCAAGAGATTCAAAGCCGCATTCATACTCTTAGAGCCCAGGTGTGCATTTTAAAATTTTTTTATGAAAATTTGCTGATAAAAGTGAATTTCTGATTCACTCCTTAGAGAATTATTTCCTGTTTGAGCCTGAAAGTCCATGCAAATGGACTTAAATAGATCAATCTTTTCTTTTTCTTTGCTTGCATTGGTTATACCTGTTTATGTTACTGTCTGTAGATGGGTGGAAAATATGAAGTACAGATGATGCCAGAAAGGAAAGACGCACTAGCCATTGTGGACATGATGGCAAATCTGGAAATGCCAACCTACATTCACATGCAAACACTAGAGAGCACCAAGGCACTCACCATCTTGCTTCGCACACAGACCTACTTGCAGATGTATGTCACCTATTGATCAGGACTTGCACACAACGATTTTCTTGTTATCCCAATATTAGGTGCACTTTTGATACAAAAAGTCCACAGTTGTCTATGCTTTAGTGATTTTTCACTACATATGCAAGTTTGTGGCCTCTCTGTTCAAATAGCTTGCTAGTATTTTTAACCTCCCTAGATCTCTGAACTGACTTTATTGGTCTATATTGCTTCTTAGTAAATCTTTATCTGAGGAAACTCATTAACATGCTGGTTACATCATTTGCTAATAGCTACTGAAAATGTTAAATTAGATCAGACATAAAATTGATCTCTGTGACACCCCATTGCACATTTCTTGCCCATCACAGCTCAATATGCTGTTGTTTATCATTATTGTTTATGGTCTTTTGGACAGTTTTCAATCCCTGTGTTATTCAAGACAATTTCCACTAAATTTTCAATGAGACTTTGCAAACCACTATTTTATTAATTCCTACTTTCACAAATACTTCATTAAATTCTACATACATTAAGCTTCCTATATTCCTACATTCCCTTTGTCAGTTATTTATTACACGATTTAAAAATTATGTGTGCGTGATATTCTTTGTTCTTTCCCTATTCTATTGCTCAGCAAACTTTGAGTGTTGCAAAAGTATATTTCTTTCAGTATATTACTAAGACTTAAAGTTAGGACTCTTGCAAACTGCTGTAATTCTCAGGATCATGCTTTTGATCAGCAGCACGTTTATCTTATCTCAGTGGCAGCTTCTCTGTTCTCCATGACTTTCCATAAATCACTACAGGTGGTGTGGTCACCAGCCTTTGGATCCTGGGATGCATATGCTTAGAATAGCTAACCTGTACTTTTCCCCATGGAATATTTTCTAACCAGTTCTGATTTGCTTCCTTTCTACACCCCTCCTTAGACAAAAACCTGTATTGGAAATAGCCTTTATTTGTCCTGGAATGTGCTAAGCCCTTTAATTTCTGTTTCTTATTTTTCACTGATTCTATGCTGCAGTTGATAGCAACTGTAATACATTCCCTTCCTTTCTACAGAAAGAAAGAAAAAAATTGCTGGTTTTATATACAGTTACTTAAACATCACTGTAATACATTCCCTTCCTTTCTACAGAAAGAAAAAAATTACTGGTTTTATATACAGTTACTTAAACATCACTTAAAAATCCACTTATACAAATCATGCAGCACAACTCTGAAGAGAAGGCCTTCATCTGGTGCATTTTTAAACAAAGAGTAACTACATTTTCTGAAAAGTTTTGAATTAGAGTTATTTTATAAATCCTTTAAGAAACATTACTCAAACCTAAGAGGAAAAATGTATTTCTTTTATTTAACTACATAATAAACATCAACTATATGTAACCAATGCTTTGAACTTTGATATCAAGCTGACATTATTTGTTATTTTGGAATGGCCAGAGTGATTCGTTTTTCAGTGTGCGGAAAAATTAATTCTTGGGCAAAAAAGATCATACACACCCTTAAATAAAAATTAATTGCAGCTAGATCCGATTTTATTTGTGAGCTTTCAGGGAACAGTATTAAGTTCCTGACACTGCAGTATTAATTCACTAGATAATATGCAAGCAATTCTGTAGCAAATATGCCTTTGAAAGGCAGAACTCTGGAAAGAGGTATATCTTGTATATATATATCTAAGTAGCCAGCATATGTTATGTCAAAAAGAACTAAAGTCAGTAGATCTTTCTATGGATTATAATTACCATTTGGTAATTCATAAAGTGGTACTAACTCTAGGATTTGAAGCAGATCCATACAAGATTTGCTGATGCTGCGTGTCAACTATACAAGACAAAAAGCACAAACATTTTTATTATTATTATCTGATAAGTGCTTTGGACTGCAATAATCAAAAACTTTAGAACAGAAGGGTTTCTCCTGGAATGTCCTTATGAACGGGACAGACGCTGGCTTTTTATTGACATACCTAATTAGATGTCCAGACGAAAGAAAACTACCTTGGCACCTACAAATGCCTACGAAGGTTTTGATTACAACCTTTTGAAGGAGCAGTATATGTCAGACCAAGGACTTCTTTTCATCTTAGTGATGCAAATGGTTAAATACTGCACAGAAGCTTTGTATGAACTCACAATTCCACAGGAATCTGAAAGTTAACAAGGCAATTTTCCTTTTAGGATAGTCATGACCAACACTATTACTATTCTTCCTCCCATAACACATGTCCCAGACAAGTCTTAAAATATAAATAGTTCCCAAAACAATGCATTCCCATCCCCCCCATCACATACAACAGCAAAAATGTCTTCTGTCATGGGATGAAATAACTTGCTGCAAGTGCAGTGGTTTAGTCCAAGTCTGTGATTTTGTTTCCCATATACAGCAAAAACACCAAAACCAAGGAGGGGAAAAGCCTTAATCCAGAATAATTATTTTCAAAGTAATTGTTTACACTATGAATAACAATAATTTTTATTTTAGCTACCTAAAAATCTAATTGTTTAGTCCAAGATAGTCATTCGGTTAACTTTATGCTTAAGAGAAATTAATTCTTAGCTGGCTGGGGGAGAGAATGATGGCAGATACCCAAATGAAAGCTGCTCATGCCATTCCAGGTGTCTGTACAGGGCTGTCAGATATGGCAGGGGACCACAGGAAAGCCTACACTCTTCTGAAGTGATAGATGGAGCCATACAAGCAGCTCCAGGACATCAAGAATGGCAATAACCTTTATGTATCAAAAGCAGATACTAGAATGCAAGCTCAAACTGATGGCTACAGACAGGTGAAAGTCATTTTATTCCATATGTATTACTTTATACAAGCAAAACAGAAGAGGAATCTAACACAAGTATGAAGACAAATGCAGAAATATTTGGAATGTAATTTTGAATGTGAATGTGTGTGGAAATTTGCAGAAAGCGTAAGTTATTGTTGCATGGAAGTCTCATTTTAAGGTTCCTAGAGGTAGATAAAAACCTACCCTTTGGCAACATGCTTCAAAGTACTGAAATAGTGCAAACCCTCTTGGCTAAAACTCTAGTCTAATTCTTGAAGTTTCCTTCAGCCTTTTGAGCCCGGTTTAGCTTTGGAAACTTAGCTTGAATTTGGTGATCATTTTAAACTATTAAAAGGAAATTATGTGTTTGAATGGGAGTTTTTATTAAAGGACCTTTTCTCTTGAGGAAAGCTTATACATAAGTAGAGAAGCTACCATTAGATTAATAGAACGTAAATTTCATCTATTTACATTCCCGAATTCCTTTTTCTCATGTTTTAATGATTTTATTTTTTGCCACATTTTGCTTTCATTATGATCACAATTTGACATGCAGCTGACAATAGCTGATATTTTAAGCTGTTTGTAATATCACCCTCAACTGTCATCTCTTACTTGCACTTCTTGTGATCTCTTTGGAGCAAGGAACAAGTATTCCCATCTTTACAGGCAGCACCAGGAATATTGTGGAAGCTACCAAATTACACACTAATAATGACAAGAGTAATAATTAATCTCAGTTATTTTCTTACGTGCTCTTCAAAATCAGTTCACCCATCTAACATTAGCACTTTACTAACATCCACCAATGAGCTGCCAAAATATTTAAGTTAAAAATTGACAAACATCTTGGCTACACACACTTAAGTATTAAAAATCTGGAAAGCAAGCCATATGCTGCCTATGTGCATCTTATATATACACAGACATGAAGCCTCATTACATGCATTATCATCAGCCTAGAAGCATTTCTCACACTCAATAAAGTTTTGGCCAGGAAAATCAGTATCACATAAAAGCAGTCACCTGTATTCATAGATACAAGATTTCAAATAAGAGACAGCATCAAAAGACCTGAAACTTTCAACACAGTCAATAACAAGCAACATTAGAAAGAAATAGATTTCTATATGACAAAAAAATAGACAAAGTGATACTTTTTTGAATTACCAGCCACAGAGTGCAAGAGACTAGTGTGAAGCAATATAGTTCTTGACTGTACAGAGCACTTGAATAAAGAAACAGGAGAACTTAGACCTACATTAGAGACTCAATGTCCAAGGAAATTGATTTTTCTTGGAAAAATGCATTAGAAGAGCCTTTCAATTTTTTTAATCTTACAGTTTACTACTACCAGTTGCATCTGCATACTAGATAAAGGCCCAGTATACTGAAGAAGAGTATGTAATAATGAAATTAGAAAATTATTTTGCTTATACTGATGTGGCACAGATTACCATAATTGCAGTGTTCTGGTTTTCATGTGTTTCACACTAAAGCCTTAAACTCCCTAGATTAGAAGAACATTTTAAATGTGTTTAATAGAAATATATGTGCATGTGAACATAAGAAGCCCAAGTTGCTACACAAACTATATAACATTTATTTCTTATAATTGTTCCCAAAACTAAAAGGACTGCAACAATCACTGGAGGTGTTCAAAAAACATGTAGACATGGCACTTTGGGACATGGCTTAGTGGGCATGGTGGTGTTGGGTTAACAGTTGGACTTGATGATCTTATAGATCTTTTCCAACCTTAATGATTCTGTGTGAAGGTACAAGCCTATGGGTATGCTCACACAGGATCAGGAATCCATGCCTATTCCTACCATGGGGTAGAAATTCCAGTTACAAATTCAACCAGTCTGCATAACATAGTAGGTGCCAGTAGCTAGTGTCTTTGAGGCACAACAATGAAAACATCAGCAATTCAGTCAGGGTAAAATCCACAGTCCCAAAGCTTTTGTAAAATTCCCAGGCCAAGATTGGGCCCTTTGCCTTGTTAGGTCTTGTTTCACAATCATGCTATTCTATCATGCAAATATCAACTTCTACCATGGTCTTCTTCAGTTACTAAGCCTTAGCAAAACAAAAAATCTTCTGAAAAAAAGACTAAGACATACCTCTTCAGCTTAGCACATGCAAAGACCAGGTCTGTTGAGAAAGACTCAGCACAGCTACTGTAAAGAGAAACCCTGCTTACAAACATTCTGGGGATCTCATCGGGTATCAGTAAGCAGATTTTTAAGGAGATCAAGAGGGGAAAAAATGTCAGAGGCTTCTTAAAAATACAAATACAAGTTTTCACATCAGAGATTAGCAGAGAAACAAAGTTACCCCTAGACTGAAAGAAAAGTTGAAAATATAAAACTGGTCAAAAAGCAGGAAACAAACAGCTGGACTTAATGACCACTTTTCCATGACCATGGGGAGCGCAAGTAAGCAGATGATACCAAGATCTTCATATTGATGGTAAGGAAATGCTCACAAATTGAGCACGCAAAAGATAGTGGATAAGCTTCCAAGTTCATAAATGTGTAGGAACAATAAACTAAACCATCTATCACAAATTGAGACCTGAAAGTGACAACATAGGAAACAGTTCCTAGAGTAATCAGTGATGTTTCTTTGATGTCATCAGCTCAACATATAGCAGGACTCAAAGTGAAACAACTAAATATTAGGTGTCCATCAGGAAAGGTATTAAGGATAAGGCAGAGGATACATTTATAAAAGGCTCCTCTAGAAAACCGTAGCAAGCCCACATCCTAAGCAGCACGCACAACTCTACAGTTCAAGAAGGACACAGTTGAGTTAAACTCCAAAAGTACAGGGGACTCCAATGAAGTGCAAACAAGGGCAACTAAAATGATTAAAGGCTTGCAGCAGCTGCCCTATAACAAAAGACTAAAAAGGATAGGACTCCTTAATTTGGAAAGAACAACACAAAGGGAATATGATTAACCTTTAGAAATTTCTGAATGCAGTGAACAAGTAATTGCAGAACTATTACTCACCAAAACACATAGTACTAGAACTAAGAACCACTTGATAAAGCTAGCAAGAAACTATTTTAAAGCAGGTAAAATAAACCACCATACAGAGACAACAGCACTTTCCATAATTTGTTGCTACATCTCAAGGTTGTGGGGGCAAATGTTACCAGTAACTTAAAAAACAGACTACAAAAAAACCCTCACAGTCAATGGGTGCATAAAAGGAAATTAAAAGGCATAAGCGGGATCTTACCTGCTAACATCCCTAAAACAGCAGATCTAGGGCACTGAAGAAGAGGAAGAGGTAGAGTAGACTGCAGGAAACAAAAAAGCTCCCATTCTTTCCCTAAATAGTACTTCCCATTGCCACGCTCTCAGCTGGAGAATACTAAGCTGGATGGCCCATTCCTCTGACTCAGCTGGGCCTTCTTATGCCCTAATGTTCTTAATTTGCTTTACCTTTTACCATGAGAAAAATAACTTCTTTTGTTGCAAGTATAAAATTGCAATTATTGATAAAAACAAACACATGCTTATCAGGCAGCATGTTTACTCAGCTAAGGTAATATACAGTACTTCAAAACAAAATGGCAGAATTTACTTAATATAAGGAATAAAAATATGGCATTTAAATTTGGTGATCATATTAGGTTTGAATATAAATCATGTTTGTGTTTCTTCATAAATACCCAATTTTCACAAAGGCACTTCTTTTTATCGACTGCTAATTAACGTATACTTTAAGTACCCTATACAAAAATCCATGATTCTGCACTGACTTTGGAAGACATAAGATTGTTAAACTCCACCTTTTGTATCACTTTATGGGGTTGGGTTTTTTTATAACTGTGAAAAAGAGGAAATCTAACAGAAAACACACCATCTCCATTTTCACTGAATAAACTGCAAGAAAAATAGGAATGAGTGCAACCTCTTCTTGGCATGACCATACTTCTGAAAAAAATCAGTCACAGTTATTTCTGACTTTTAGGGACATCATATTGAGGATTACGAAGTAACTAAATTTGGTGACATTTTTCTCTTAAAAGAATGAAATTAAATCTCTATACTTCTGATATTGGACTGCAATGCTTTCTCAGAGATAAATGTTTTCAAAGGGATAACAACTGTCTGCCTAGTGAAGAGCAAAACACTAAAAATATATTCAGATGAAAACTCTGGTCTCTTATCTGGGCTAAAAAATCAGAAACAAATGAATTTGGTCCAGATTAACAACCATTCCCAGTTTTTCAGGTCATAAATATGTCCTTTCTTGTTTTCTCCACTGCATATTGCAGAAGTCTTCAACATGCATTTGCTCTATGTCTATGGTGTGGTAATATGAAAGTACCACAGACAAATGGTATTGCCAAGCAATATTCTTTCTCAGTTCTCTGCTAAAAAAAGAAAAAAGCCCTTCTAAAGAGTTAGATATTTGAAGGTGAAGTTTTGTATTCTTCTATATGATGCACAATTTTTTTAAAAGTATTTCTACTTGCAGACACCAGCTCTAGTCCACTTCAGCACCAGTGGCTTATCACTGCTGAAACTAGAGAGTATAGGATCACTGTGCAAACCCTTTTCTCCTATCTGTTTGCACTTGAAATTGTTAGAAGTGGAAAATAGTAAGCTCTGTGTCAGGAACCAGTCCTGCCGATTGCTAGCTGATGTAGTGCTCTCTGTTGCAAACAGTTTTATTCATTTTTACTGGCATCTATTCATACTTAAACTCACTAAACTATTTTTAGTTCTAAGCACTAAATCTTATAGAAGTTTCAGATACAGATCTCTGGTAGAATTATTCAAGTTCAAGTACTTCTCCAGAGTTAGTGAAACTAATCCTCTTGCAGTCAGACCCTTGGCAAGTCAGAATACACAAAGAGGGAGCTTTAAAGTCAAAAGAGCCACCTGATGTTACATCTTTCAAGAATCAGCCTAGGAAGCCTAAAAGGACAAAGCCCTGTGGTTTGACTTGAAACTAAAGGTAAGAGAGAACCATTAAATATTCATTAATTCATAGATGAAGGTGGGACCTTGAATTGACTAATTCTGGTTGTGTTTACACAGATTTTACTTCGATCACTCAGATATCCTGAGAGCTTCTGTAGATCATGAATTCTAACATGGAGTAGTTGCACTATGTCAGAGACAAAAAAAGAGATGTTAAGTATTAATTGAAATTAGGTTGGGTCAGAAAGTTTCTAGAAAAACAGAATCTATCACTGACCTGAACCGTGAAAACTGCAGTCTTTCATGCCAGTATACCACAGAATCACAGAATCACTAAGGTTGGAAAAGACCTGTAAGATCATCAATTCCAACCATCAGCTAACACCACCATGCCCATTAAACCATGTCCCACAATGCCTCGTCCACACATTCCTTAAACATCTCCAGTGATGGTGACTCCACACTAAGGAAAACGTTCTTTAACATCTTCATCTGATTTAAATAAGATCCATATAGCATGAGATACAGAGAAAAACAGGTATGATACTATTTGATTCTGGCATTTCTAAATTTTCAAATTAAAAATGAAAAACCCACGCCATTTAAGAATATTTGCCTTAATGAACAAAGCGGTTTATTACAGTCCTATATCATTGGTTAGCAATTAGCAGTTAAATCATGATCAATCATTGAGCTAGCATATAATTAGGATGAAGAACACAACTATGTGTAATGCCCATAATTAGGCCTATGAAAGCTGAAACAGGCAAAATCATTAAATCAGTCAATGTTCAAATCAGATGGACACTGCATCTACTCACTAAATTGTTTGCACATGATGTCAAAGTTACATAGGGAAATTGCAGCTCATACACATTGTGCAGGCATTTTGCTAGAAACCATGCTTAATTCTCTCCTACACTGACTTAAGAATACCACCTACTGTGTTTCAACTACTGTCGCAATGCACTGCTAAAAGATAGGATATCACAGTGAACAGACCAGTAGCCTTTTGAATAAACCAGATAGTACAAGTTTTCAAAAAGACAGCCAATTAGTGCAAATTGTCTACTATGTATCAATGTTTTTTAATGTCCTGAGCTGTTTAGTGTAATTAATTGTCTTTGTATATCCTTTGCAATTACTAATTTTATTTCCATGTTACAGTTCCTTTTGTGTGTTTTCCTCCTTCAGTAATAATTTGTAAGTTCAGCGATCAACATAGTTCACCTATACAACTGCCCTTTCAGAATAAACACACAAGGCTACTGCCAATGTAATTGGAGAATCTCTTTAGAGCAGATCTGGGATTTTTGTCTGAAGCTTTTCTACATGCAACACACAAGAAGAAATCCTTGATGGTACCCATATGTGTCTGAATTATTCAAAAACACTTCCAAATCCTGACAAAGTTTAAACAAAATAAAAGTTATTTACAACAGACTAAGGGCTTTACTTCTGCCATTTCTGCAATGGGAAATATGATTCCTCAGCAGACTTTTTTAATTTAAGCACAAAGATTTGCAGAAGGGTGTCCTATATACTAAGGTCCCAGGACTCTGAATTCTGACGCTAACTATATACTTCCTTACTTTTGCCTGGAAAGCAACATTTCTCTTACCTGAAAAAAACAGATAGAGTATTAAGTATATGGACTGAGTATCACACACTGAGAAACAAAGAACAAAACCCAAGCCCCATCCAATTGGATATAAAAAAACCTTTTTTCACTGTGAGGACAGTCCAGCAGTGGAACAGGTTGCCCAGAGAGATTGTGCAAAACCCAACCGGGTAAAAGCCCTGATCAACCTTGTCTGATTTCCTTTCATAAATTTGGGCTGCAGACCTCCTGAAGTCCCTTCCAACGTGAGTTACCCTATGACTCTGTGATTCAGTAACAAACACAAAAAAGGAGGAAAATACTGTGTTTTTTCTGAGAATCTTTTATACCCATTCCAATTCCATCAAGATTTCAACACAAAGCTTGTATACTTATTTTTTCAGCACACTTAAGAGTGAATGGAAACACTACTTACAGCTTAGCCACAGATATTAGCAGCACAGATATTAGGCTACGCAACATGTTCTATAGTTCCTGTATTTTACTGACAAAGTTAGAGCAATTTCTTTGGAGGAAATCTGTTTATCTGCTTTATGCCAAAAATCAGGAGGCAGACTGTAATATTGAAAGTAAACTAGCAGGAACATAGAGTCCTTCTGACAGTGGTAAGACTGGTAAAAAGCACAGGAATTATGCCTGTGGCTATCAATCTGGTACTGAATCCTAAGTAGTCTAAGCTAATGGTTCTTTCATAGTTTCTGTAAATCTACCTCTATACCTGCCTAAATAAAAGCTTAATACAGCACCCACTGGACACAGAAAGACAGCACTTCAGGATTTTCAATGTGTTTAATGTGTTTTAATATGCTAGCTCTACAGCAATGGTGTTCAACTAGGAAAGATTCACTCAGTAAATGCCTTACATATTTTCTTGGCTCAAAGAACTACACAGTACTGCAAGAGCATACTGTACAGTTATTAAATGCTACTATGAGATATGTCATATTATTGCTGAAATCTGCACAAAACAAGAAAAAGGAAGACCCTCAATATTTGAACTTTAAAATTATACAGTATTTCAGTAGCTAAATTTTCATTTGATAAATCCAAAAGTTCTCCATAGCTAGAACTGACATGTAATCACAGCCCAAGTTGAAAACACTACAGTAAATGTGACAAGATAGATAATAAATGCGATTTTACGGTTCAAGGACTTACAGTCACAGTGTGACTACATTATGTACAGCAACAATTTTCATAATTTATTCATCATTTTAGGAATACCATGAAAAATACAGAGGCACTTTAAAAATCAGATCAACAGTATGTGCATCAATGAGTAGTTGAAACAAATATTTACTGTGTGTTTTCATGTGCTTTCATGTATTATATTGCTGAGGGCCAGATTCCAGGATAGTAGCACTCCATTTTCCTACTGCTGAGGTTCATGCTTTTGTCGTTTTATTGAAGCACTCATTAAAGTTTGGATTCTCTAAGATCTTTTGTAGCATCTGTCACTGGGTATCAGTGATACTCACCGATACCCAGTAACAATCCACAAAGAGACAGTTTACTGAAATTATGCATGCAGCAGCTCACTGTGGAAATACAAACTGAAAAAACCATAGGTTTATACTTGGAGAAGTCAAGTCATTGTTTCTTTCCATCTTCCCTGTTGTCAAGGGTTGGTATCACACCAGAGGATGCCGTGTCACCCTTCTGGTCTGCATGACCAAGGAAACAAACGCAGCACAGGGGAAACAGTACACACTGTACCACGCAGCTGCGGTATGTCACCTCAAGAGCTGTGATACTGTGTGCTAGAAGAGACAGAGCCTCTATTGACTGTGTGAATTTGAATAATACAGAATTCACATACATACCTAGGAACAAAGGACACAAATACAGACTAAACAGAGAAAAGAATGGACTAGTGCTCTGGAAAGCGTTGGCCAACAATGAAAAGATGCTCATGAACCCAAGTCATCCATGAAATGCCATCATGAAAAGGACTAATATAACCTTTGCATACACACACAAATACACATATATATAAAAATATATCTGCATATTACTATATACTCTGAGGTAGACCCTGCAGTGTGTCTGACTATTCTGCTCATTGGAAAGATCTCAATAGTTCTGGTGCTCCTTTCTCATAAAGGATGCTGAAGGATTGTGAACTATGTTGAAAGAAATTCACAAACAAAATTTGATACCTAAGAACCTGTTTTACAATTAAAGAATCAAAGAGCTCAAGCTGCTTCTTTTAACAAAAAGTATGAGGAACAACTTGATTACTCTATGAAAGTATCTCCACAGAGAGAAACAACTAGGTAGTAAAGAGCTCTTTAATCTAGCTGAGAAAATGAAACAAGAAGCAAAGGTTAGAAGCTAAAGTGACACATATTAGAACTAGAAATTAGGCACACATTTCTACCACAGCCACTTAACAAGTGTATTTGTAAGTTCTTTTCCTATTGATGCTATTTGAAGAGCTCTTTTTTAATCTGAAAAGACACAATTTTATGCAGACTTCTATCACACTTCCTGCTGTTTCTCTTACAGATTAAAATGTAAGAACTAATTACATAAAATGAATGGCCATCTACTGTAGAAGGGACAGGGAGGAGGAATGCCATTTTTTCCTCCCTGTGACAGAAGAACAAGCAACTTGGTAAAATGCAAACTTACCTAAGTTTCACTAGATATACCATAGTTCAAAGGAGTCAACCAAATTATCAACAGTGTTCCCACAGAAAGAAATTCACTGAAAACAAATTAAAGCCTGAAGTTTTGAGCTGCTTAGGATTTGGGGTATTGCAGTCTTAGAACTTTTAGCTCTAATTGAGCATCCAACAAGTTTTTTGAGTACTTTTCAACTCAGTTACTCTCAAAAACACAAGTGCAAACTCTTAACATTTTTATAAAAAACTTCTGCAATTTAATGTCAGTCATTTTCTGTTCTGAATCTAACAAAAGACAACATAATGAAATGTCTCACCAGTGACTGAACACACTGAAAAAAAATACAGTCAAGCTTTCAGTAACATTAGGCAGACAACATTAACAGATTATATTCTACATTGAAAATTGTAACAAGAATAATAATTGAAGTCAATTGCCAAATCCAAAGTAATGTAATACATGCAAGTATTCTAGCTAAAAGGTTTCTAGTCATTTTGCAAGTATACTTACAAGCTTAAAATAAGCTGATGAACTAAAAGCGCCTTCTTTAAAGAACAGGAGAGTAGACAATTTTTTATTAACTGGCCATTTACTATATGCTAAGCATGGAAAGATGAATACTAAGGAATTCATGCTATTCTGCAGCTTCCTAATTTTATTTTATCATTGAAGAATCTCAACTAGAGCAAGTAGGTTGAATCATTGTATTTATTGCAAAATTAATTTTTTCTTTGCTAATTTTTGTGCGAGTATCATTGACTATATTTTTCTTCCTGGTTAAGATAATCTTTTTCTATCACCAACGGTGGGAAAAACTGCCTTTTTCATCTCTTTCCATGAGAAACATATTATGTACATATTCCAACCTACTTAGTTTTATCTCTTTTCTTCCTTCTTTTTCCTATAAATTATCCATTAGGTGAATTAATAGTTGACTACACAACTAAACAAAAGCTAAAATATGTTGTTTCTAAGTTAGACAGAAGAAATTTCTTCAACTGTAATGTGTAGTGTAATCTTTAGAAATTATTTTATCTCTGGAAGTTATTTTAACTCTACAATTTGCTGTCTTTTCACATTTATCCTAATAAATGTGAATTTTATACTTTTCTGAAGTTTTGACTCCGTGGTTATTCAGCCATATATTCCACTGGCTCTCTTGAGTTATGCAGTCAATGAGCTGTTTGACACTAAAGTCAAACTGTTCACTGTTGCTCAAGTGTGCCTGCCCTGCAGCTGCCTGGTCGTGTGGAGCTTCTGACGCTCCAGATATACCAATAAGCCAACAGTGATGTCAGTTAAGATCTGCCTTAGCAAAAAAAATATCATATATTCTTATAAGAGAAAAAGAGCTTCAAAATCGTGGTTTTTTTGCTCTGTCTTTCTCAGTGACCTGCCAAGAGTCTAAAAACAGGGGAACTATGCAAAACAGAAAATAGCAAAAGAAGCAAGGTGTACCATTTGTGAAATAATCTTTGTCACTGTCATTTGTCTAGTCTTAGCTAATTACATGAAAACAATCAAGGAGAAACACAAAAATATGGTAAACTGTGAGAATAATTTCAAAAACTTTGACATATGAAAAATGTGTGTGTTGCATGTGAGGAATTACACTTGGGTTTAAAAATCCTCAGTGGAAGAAGGCAATGCACCTTAACACTCTAGAGTTTGCTTTGTCTTCATTCATTTTGTTCCAGAATCTTGCCAGAAAAAGCAAGATTATCAAACACACTGATTTTTAAATTGTTTCAATAAAAACTGTACCAAAATTATATCTTGGGAAAATCAGTTATTTTCTAATCTACAACTAAATTATAAAGACTGAACAGAGTGAAAGAAAAGATCTTGCTATCTCTTAAAGTGAGTAGTTCTATTGATTAGTGCTATAGAGTCAGTACTGATACCTCCACCAAACTCAAGAAATTAATGGTTTGGGGGCCAGAAGCCAGGGATATGCTTTTGAGTCAGACAAGCTTGGAGATAAAATTATAGACAGCCCAAAACAGCTAAGTAGATAACAAACTGAAGTGCAGTCGATCCTTCTCCAGTAGAGGAGAAAAATATTTCTAATGGGCTAGGAATTGGGTATTTTTTCAACTTGGATACATGCCACAAAAGTCTAGTTTAAGATCTGTGACTGTGGAAAGAAATATGCCAGTCTGTTCCAAAAAATAAGAAAAAAAAATTAAAAGATCAGTTTCTAGCAGATGATCAAGTTCTCAACCACCTGGCAAAGTACACTTAAGTAGTCAAAGGAGGCAGATTGTTTGTAATAATGGGCCTGCTGATCATATCCCCTGTAAAGAAAGAACTTCTTGGTAAGTCAAGCTGGATGCTCTATCAGAGACATTCTCCAATCTCTCACAATTTCTGTATGTCTGAAAAGGATGTCTAATAGTTATCACCAGTTAAAGCAGACTCCAAAGACAAAGAAAGGTATCTCCATGATGACATCATCTTCTTCTGTACTAAGGAAGAATATATACAGAATAAGACTGACCCAATGTGCTGCTGATTACTGCTGTGGAATGAATAACCTCATGAATAGAGTAAGATATACCAAGTTGCCATAAAGAAATTTGCTCCAGGCTTAACAGCAATGGTACTTACAGCACCAGGTCTTCTGATGTCCTCACTTACAATTATCCACTTTTCATCCATCTGTGGGGAACAGAGGCCATGAATGAGAAGTTCAGTTTCGTGGAGTGTTTTAATTCATGACTTCCATCGAAGAGGAACTGTGTTATTAAAGCTTCCTCTCCCTTTCTTTCCTTGATACCATATTCCCACTACCTCATGGAGACATGCTGACATGCATGGGAGCCAGTTACAAGGACTCAGTTCTAGGACCGCCACTCCTGCCAGAGCACAGAGAGGATTTAGAAAATAGGGAAATTGTGTGCGTTGGGTGTGCGTTGAATGGCAGACATAGTACTGGGCTGCAATTCTGGTTTCAGAGATGTGGGAGTACAGCATAAGGATAGAAGAGCTACAGTGAGCTTGGGAGAACAGGGTAAACTAAAGAGCCAGGGAGGATTGTTAGATGTCAGTTCTGGTTCTGAGACATTGAAGAATGGAAATTCCCTTCATTTGTTTCATCTCTCTAAAATTTTCACAATTGTAAATTATAGGTAATCTTAGATCTAAGCACCATTTGAGTACATTGCAGTACAGTATATGAAAATGTAATTTCCCAAGGTAATCTTGCCAAAGAAACAGACTTCTTTCTAAAGTGGCAAAAAAATCAAAGAAGGTTGAAAACATGTTCAAGGAAGAATAAAATGTTAAAGTAATACAGTCCGAAGGAAACTGTAAGATTAGAAAGGTTTTCCTATGTTCAGAGTCTCAATTTGTACTCCACGTTTTTGAAGGCCATTCAGCTCCATTTTCTGCTTTCATTTTGACTAGTCATTTTGACTAGAAACATAAATCAGCTGACAGAAACAAAATCAAATGAGCTGAGACTTGGATTTTATAGCAACATTGATAAAAGCAGTGGGCATTCCTGCTGGAACATTGGCATTTGGCCTGGGAGACAGTATTTTGAGAGATTTCTCAGGTTCTTCATGCTTCGAAAGACTTATTGTTGTGTGGCAAGTAATAAATGTGGAAAGAGGGGAAAAAAAAAAAAAAGAGTTCTCCCCATGGAAACCACAAAATAACAATTTTTCTTGCAACATTCCAAGGGTGTAACTTGCTGAAGACTGGGTAAGCCTCAGAACCATGGTAAGTTTTAAGGAGAGATATAGGGGAGGATAAAGTAATGCCTTTATAGATCTGTCTGGGCAGTTCCTGTCATGCAGAAAGGGCTGTGTAGGATAAACCTGTGGTGACATTTGATGTCAATTTAACTGGCAAAGCAGAAACTGAATTACATAGTATGAAAGGTGAAGTGAAGTTTTCCAAGGAGGGTCATCATTTTAAAAAAATAGAAATACACCAAAAAGCAAGTAAGTATTTTTAACTAGTAGGTTTTGTTTGCTTCTTTTTAAGCTTACTCCTTTTCTTTTATGTAATTCCATGCTGAAATACCCATATTTACTAACTGTATAAAATAGAACTGGAAGTAACTCATAAGATCTTTACATATTTCTTCCTCCTAAGTTATCACCAAAATCATCCTCAGAGGCCTTTGTGTAACCCATTCATAAAAAGCTCTAGTGATGAATACCACACAACAGCGCTCTTCAGTCTATCCCAGCTCTTAGTTAGAAAATATTTCTGAATTTCTAAAAACACCTCGTTGCAACATTAGCTCCTTACTTCTTGACACTGGATGAAGGAAACGGATTATTTCCTTCCTCCTCAGGTCATGTTTTCTAGACCTCTGATCACTTCCCATGCTTTTCTTTACAACCTCTTCAGCTGGTCAGGATTTTGTTTGAAATGCAATAACCAAACCAGGATATCAGATGTTCAGGGTCTTTTTTTTCTTTTTTTTTTTTTTTCCTCACAACAATATGAATTTGGCAACTGGTATTCCCTTCAATAAAACATCCTACATTTTTTTTCTGCAACTTTTGCCTAGCTAGCCAGTTTCTATCTTCCATTGCTCAGCTGATTATTCTTACTGAAGTGCAGTAATTTGCATTTGTCTTGCTTGAACTACATCCTGCTTTTCAGACCAAATCACCAATTAACGAGATTGTTTTAGATCTTAAACCTCTCCTCCAAAGTGCTTGCAGATATGCCCCCATCCATTTGCACTTTAGATGAAAGAATACGTCATCTTACACCATTCTGAGATGATTATCCCGGTCTTCCTTTGGTTTAATAAGTATAATGTGTATAATGCAAGCATTTTTCACTTCACCACACCAAGGTATTAGTTTCCAACACAATTCTGCATTTTGGGGGGCTTAATGCAGGTACCGTTGCAATTATTTTGCATATTTTGGTTGCATATTTTGGCTGTTAGGGTAAGGAATAAAATGAAACCTTCAATAGATGACATTTAGCTATTTCATTAGAAAAATCCAAAATATATAGAAATTCAGATTTGAATATAATAAACACTTTCTTACAATTTTCAGCCAGAAGAAAACTTGGTTTTCTTTAGTATCATCTAGAACGTACATCTGGGTTTTCAAGCAGAAGAGTTACAGTGCAGAAATAAAAAAATATGAAAGACAAAATTTATTGAATAACAAATCAGGTGTATATTGAAAGAGAAAGAGAACAACAGCCCAACAAAGCCTTGTTTTAATTGTCTAATAAAAACATTTACAATTTGCATAAGGATTAATGGATTAAGCCACTTTAGCATGAAAGAAAAACCTGCTGTTTATGACCTAGTGTTAGACAACACTAAATGGCTTAATTTGGTTTTCTCTGAAGGTAAAGGTGTATTTAGTAATGGATTTAAGAGATATGTACAGAATTTTCTTATTTAAATTTATTAGCACACAAACTATAAAAAATTTTGCTGCACATGTATATGTATAACCTTTTATAACTAGCATTTCCACTCCAGTATTGCATGGACTTACTTTTTATTTTATAGAAAGGAAAAGTACCCTGTGCCAATAGAAAATATAGTGAGACAGCCTTCCTAATACTGTGCTTGAATGCAGTAACTGGATTCCTAATGACAAAGCAATGATATGTGAACACCAATTAATATGCGAATTAGCAAACTCATGCTGAGAAAAACCAAAACACTTATAGGTCATAACCATATCCTGCGCTTCAGGCTATCTTCTCTCTCTATCTTGTTACTTCTTTGTGAGGCAGCACTCAGCAAATAAAAGGGTAATGTAATTTCTGTGTTGTGTTTGATAGAAAATCTAGAAATGCTTTGTAATGCCTCAGATATATTCTGTGGTGTGAAAGAGAATTATTGAAGTGTAACAGCTCAGAATTTTAAGACAAGTTTTGTCAGCAGACTGGAACACTGAGTTTACCTTTGAGCTTTGTCTACATAATCCTTACATTTTATACTACATTTGTTGAATACAAAGCCTTGCCATGAGTCAAATGATTAGTCTGGAAGAATTAGTTTGGAACTTGCATTGGTTTCAGCTAGACAGAATCAAAATTAGAACTCAGCGGCATAAACATCATTATAAACTTTGTTATATTATAAAAATAATGATTTTTATTTTTGTAGTGTAGTGCAGAAGTAGCATACTGTAAAAAAACATCACTCATGGCACAACAAAAACATAAAATAAAATTAATTGAGCAGAAATTTTTACAATACAAATAATGCTATTTTCCAAAAGAAAGAGATTTGAGAACATATACATACTTGATGTTTTATTTTAACTCTAGTAAAGCATAAGGAACTTCAATATCTGGAAATCTACACAGGAAAGGTGATCACTCAGGTGCCACTGCATCATTGCTCAGTTCTAGGGTTCAGACCTTAGTTTTCCAAATTATTTGTCCTGAATCTCAATTTTTTTACCCTATGCCACTTTACTAAGAAACTAAAAATGGACACCATGTTTGTACAATAAGAGATTTTTCAGTTCTTGATTTCAGGGTTTTAGAGAGCAGAGATAAAGAAGTTCTAGTTAAAAGATACATAGCAAAAAAGCCATGAAAATTCAAAAACATGATCTAGAAAAATGGCTTTTTTTTCCTGGAAAATGTAAAGCACGTCTCATAAAATTTAGAGTAAAAAAACCCTTGTCCTTCATAATTCGGTGTTAATGAAATATAGGTAGCATTTGAATGCTCAGAAAAGCAAAAGCAGTAGTATTTGTAGGCACAGATGTTTAAGGAAAAACAGCCTAACATTTTTCATCAGTTCACCTAGTACAATTGAAAAAGTGGACAAATGTTTGGAAAGTATATAGTGGATTTTATATACTATATATTTTATATTCTATAGTATTCACCAGTATATTCTGCCATGTAGAAGAATCTGTTAATTTATGCCTTTGGGCCATCCACAGGGGCTGAATTGGGGACCTGCAGACCCCATCTGGGTCTACTGCTACAGTCTGAGCTTCAGAGCCAAGTCTTTGCAGCTTCAATCTGTAACAGCTTGACTCTGCTCGTCATTGACACAGATAAAAACTTGTAATACACATGAACCAAAAGTTTATACTTGTAGGCTTGGTGCAACAGAAAATAGCTATAGAGTAAACGCTTCTGATTTTTAAGTTTTATGTACTCCAATTTCTTTCCAATTATTGAAAATTTGCTTAATTCTTACAATTAAAAATCATAAGATTTTATACATGGCATTTATTTGGGTTCTCAATCTCCTATTTATTTACCCTTATGAAGTATTACCCATATACCACAAACCAAAAAGGTCATGAAAGTAATCCTATATGTTCCTTCAGACAAGAAACATAACCTGTATTTAGCTAAAGTTTAATAATTGTATAGCAAAGTATAGCAAGTCCTTCTTTTTCAAACAAAAAAATTATTGTCCCTTTTACTGGAAAGCAAATGATTTGTTTGTAAAAATAGAAAGGGAAACTTTTTGCTTGTGCCCCTGAAAATACTGCTTTTGTTCAGATTAGTTCAATGGTCCAGATAAGAAATGAATAATAAAATTACTACGGTGCATGATATTTTTAATTAGAGAATATATTACAACTAAATTATTCTGGTGCTCTGGATTTCTGCCTAGAATACTATTGCCATTTGAAAATACTTTCTATTAGATTCTAGAAGGACAGGGGGGTTGATTTTCCAAATGAAAGATGTGATGTCTTTTTGACAAAGGAACGTCCTATAAATCTATTTTTTAAGTCTTCGTGCAACTGAATTATTTTGAAAAAGTCACCAAGAAGTTGGGCTTCACAACAAATGCAGTCAAATTCAAGCCATGGTTACCATTTGTATACTATACACATGCACCTGTGAAAGGTGCTATAGCACATACATTCAGCCAATTTTGGGCTGGCTACACTACTTTCAGAAAACCTTGGCCAAAATAAAAAGTGAGAAAATTAATTACTCTGCATGTACCTACTAAAAAATCTGCAACCTATTTGAAGATTTGCTTATGCCACTTGCAAACATTGCTTCATTTTGTTAATGTTTCAGTCAGAGGCTTTGAGATCACTTCATTTTTCCAGATATTTAATGTCTTAAGGAACAATTAGATTATTCTCAATGTCACAGGTTTATTTCACCCATTTACCTTATTTACTCATATTAAGCTGGTAACATAAATTAGACTACAGCATAATTTATGACTGCCTTAGGCATATCATCCTGAAAGGCATTCAGTCTCAACCTGTAAACGTCAAGGGACTGACAAGTCATCACTTTCCTGGTAAGTTTACTCCAGCAGCTAATCACGCTCCCTTTTATAAATTCACGTGCCTTATGGGGATATGTTTACGTTCATGCCCTGAGCACATATTATTATGCCCTTCTCCACTACACTGAAGTCCTTTAATATGCCAAAGTTACTCTGCATTCTATCAAGTCAAGTCTCATGTTTTTGTTTGGTTGTTTGTTAAATTAAACAGGCCAAGCTCATTCAGACTTTCACTGAGAGGTATTTTTCAAGATACTTGAGCTAGTGAAGGTGTTAGAAGCAATGATGTTGTTCAGTTATTTAGGACCACAAAACCAGCCACAGCAGATCAGGTAAACAATGGGTCACTGTAGAGGGATGCTTGGGTACACCATATAAAGACAGGACATGTATTTAGGGGTATTTTCTTCAATTTGCATTCCTGGAGAAGTGTCACTGATTATATATGTCCTCTTTTTTATTCAGTTACTGTTCATGAGAGGATTTTTATGCTTAAAGGTTTTAAGAACCTTTGCTGAAGGACCTCATCAAAAGTATTTCACATGGGTCCCCTCACTACAAGAAAGACATGGAGGTGCTGGAGCGTGTCCAGAGAAGGGCGACGAAGCTGGTGAGGGGTCTGGAACACAAGTCTTATGAGGAGCGGCTGAGGGAGCTGGGGTTGTTTAGCCTGGAGAAGAGGAGGCTGAGGGGAGACCTTATCGCTCTCTACAACTACCTGAAATGGGGTTGCAGAGAGGTGGGTGTTGGTCTCTTCTCCCAAGTGACTAGTGACAGGACTAGAGGAAATGGCCTCAAGTTGCGCCAGGGGAGGTTCAGGCTAGATATTAGGAAAAAGTTCTTTACCGAGAGAGTAGTGAAACATTGGAATAGGCTGCCCAGGGAGGTGGTAGAGTCACCCTCCCTGGAGGTATTCAAGGAGCGTGTGGATGTGGCATTGTGGGATGTAGCTTGATGGACATGGTGCTGTGTGGTGTTGGGTGGGTTGGTTTTTGGTGTGTTGTGCCTTGTTGTTGTTGTGTGGTGGTTGGCTTGCGTGGGTTGTTTGTGTGGGTTTTTTTTGTTGGTGGTTTTTTTTTTTTTTTTTTCAGGTTGGACTTGATGATCTTACAGATCTTTTCCAACCGTAGTGATTCTGTGATTCTGTGATTCTGTGGGTACATTAGAGACCTTCGAGAGCTGCCTCCACTTGCCTTACCCAGCACTGCGCCTCTGGATAAACAGACCTTGAACAGCAGCCTTCCCTGTGTTGTGACTCTCCTCTGACCAACACCCTGTCTTCCAGCACCCTTCTGCAGGTGTGGGCCTTGGAACAGCACGTGGTGTCACTTCCACCCTACACCACCATGAGATCATCTAACTTACGCGTGGAGCTGATTGGGCTTGGGAAGCATTTCAAGTACAGTTAATTTCTCTTGAAATATATCGATGGTGAAAACTGTGTGGTAAATTACAATGGAATAAAAGATGAATTTGCACATGGTTAGAAATAGTTATACAGGCTACTAATGATACTGCTGTCATCCAACAGTATGGCTATTACAGAGCTGTTCAAAAACTTTCATACAATATTCCACGACAATTATTTGGACAAGGGTGCATTACAATGTATAAATGATCTTTTTACATTTGAATAAAGACTTAGAGCTGGCTAGATTGTTTGGTTCCAACGTGGCTACAATATAATTATTTCACTCCCAGAAAGATTCCTATTGTGTTTCCCATAACTATGTGATACGTTTTCAATACTTTATGTGGCATCTGCATGCAGAGCACTCCTAAACAGTAATTGTTGGTATAATTCTCACACACAGCCTGTATATGTATCACAAGCATGGGTGGATTCACTTGCTGAAGCAGAGGACTTGTTTTCCTTGATGGAAACTGAGGGAAAAAAGGGGGTATAAAATCTCTGTTCAGTGTATTACAGACTGCAAGTGGCCCAGTGCAAAGACAGAATGAATATTTCTGATGGCATGGCTGCAAAAGCTGTAACTCTTCCCCTTATTTTTATGACTAGCCTACATTTTCTTCCATCCACTGTAAGTATTGATGAGCTGTAAAATATATGCTTGTGCTTGATTTTTTGAGCTGAAGCTGAGCTGAAGCTTAATCTTCTGACTTGAAGCTAGCAGCAAGGGAGAATATGTCCTCCATATATGCCAATTCCCCATCAACTCGTTAAAGAAGACTCAGACGCCTCCAAGCAGAGAGGGAAGATGCTTCAAGTTACCTGAGCCAGAGAAAGGCAACAAGAGGGACAGCCTTCCTTTACAGACACCATAAAGGGAAAATAATACAGCCTGAGACCTCACTGTTTTCAGCAGGGTTGCTTTTACAACATAGAAAAGAAGGGTCTCCGAATTAGAACCAGCTGAAGAGACACAGGCGCTACACCACTGAGGGAGACTGCTGTGGCAGAGCCAGAGCTGCCCTCCATCGCCTCTCCAGGGGTGTGGGTCGGTCTGTCCCTGGCACTGCTGCTGAGTGGGAGGTGGGTGTGAAACCAAACCCTCTGCCTCTTCAGGAAAACATTGGCCGAGGAAAGATTCACTCAAAAGATCCTCACCGTGAGTAATTGCTATGGCAGTTACTAAAACCGAAGGTGTCCTTGCCCGTTATTGTTGAGACCTTTGAATTTTGACACCTACCATCTTTGTTGTTGTACTCTCAGCTACAAAATGCCCATTATCACACACACGCACACTGCTGCAGTAATTAGATCCACACGCTGCCCTGGTTCTACGTGTTGATTGAACTGCTGCTGCCATTAATGAGGGTGTGTAGTAAAGAAAGCCACTAGACAGCAACAAGGTCAATGAGCAAAAATCTGGTACCTATCTCACCGGTCATGACACAGGAAAATTTTTCCCACCTGCTTCTGTGAATATTTCTTCTGTTGCAATCATGTTCTTTCTGAGACTGATAATCAAAGCAGGTGTCTAGGAAATAATACTTTTCTTAATTTCTCCTATGATCACGAAGAGAAATACCTTCTCTACTACCTTATGTGGGTATTTACTCACATAATAAATCTAATCATAGCATATCCAGAGAAAA
The DNA here is from genome assembly GCF_030936135.1 of Gavia stellata. Lineage (NCBI taxonomy): Eukaryota > Metazoa > Chordata > Aves > Gaviiformes > Gaviidae > Gavia > Gavia stellata. Next base: position 32,762,494 of record NC_082598.1, read on the forward strand.
AACTGTAACAAAGAGTGTCAAGTGAAAGTGGGTTCCTCCCTGCACCATCGAGACTGGGTTCCATGAAACACAAATAAAAATACACTTGAAGCTCATAATAGGCATTTTAATTAAAAAAAAAAAAAGTGTTATGTTTCATAGATTTATTCCTTCACACAGCCTTGCCAAAATTGTTGGCACTTGGTCAGAAACATGTATTTAGTCATGATCCAGGGTAGTGCTCCCAAGAGCACTGAGATGGCTTTACTGACATCTCTGTATTTTGCTTGCCACTGCACCCTTAGCCACTTTAAATGTTGCAAGGCTATCAGTTCTCATAATGCAAAATGTAAAGATGGGAAAATGGGCCCACCTTCTAACCTCTCAGGCCGTAGTCAATGTACATTGGCTGAGCTGACATTTACATTTTCAACTCATCAACATCCCCCTATATCACCGGACAAATAGCCTGGTGAGAGATGTGTTTTAACACTAGCATGGGAAGCGCAGAATTTTGAGTGGAAGGCTTTTTCTCTGTGCCCTCCCCTTAGAAACTCTCTTTCTCCACCCAGTGACCAGCAACAAGCAGACCCATACCCTACAAAGAAATACGCATGTGCCTAAGGTCTTGAATAAGCAAACAACAGAATTCAAGATCTCACAGGTTAGAACGAAAAAACAAGGCTGTAATGTATGCAAACCGCATCCCTCGATGCATATTTTTAGGTGTATACTGATTGACTTGTCTCAGTGTTTAAAATTAAGTTGCCTTTAGGCAGTCAGGTCTCTTTCAAGAACTACTGATGATGATATTATTAACCTTTGGTATTGAAATTCTGTTAGTAGCACCTGATTTATCCCCGTAAACAGCATTGCCATCTCATTCTTAGCCCTGGCCCATGAAAATTTACAGCTTTGGTGTTTTCATTTGTTTGTTTTTTCAGAAGCTACCAATAAAAGCAAACTACCCATCAAACTGATCTTGATACAGACTCTATATGAGGAATGCATTACAATTTTACCTCTCTTTTAAAAGGTATGGTTTTTTAAAGGTATATTTTTTCCAGGAAAAAAAAAAGAAGTTATTTTAATTGGCTCTAGATTAAAATAGAATAAATTGCGCAGACACTTAATTCTTTCTCCTCCTGTCTCCTCTTCCCCTGAAAGGTTCACAGAAGGTATTTTTTTAATAAAAAACAGGGATTGTGACTGTCATTAGGCTTAATTGTGATATAACTTGTACCAGTATAAGATAAGGATAAATTTTATTTAAGTGTAATAACAATCACAAAGACATCCATATTAATCCCAACTCAACTTTTGGATATAGGCATCTCTCAGCTCACTACAAGATGAACAGCTGAATCCCATGTATTCTTGCTGAGGGCTCCAGTTCAGAAAGTCAATAAACAGGATTTCTTTGCCACATAAGAATATAGCATTTCCTTCTCCCAGTTCAAATCCCATTTTTGTAACTATTTCTGAGCCGATGTTTAAGACAAATACCTTATTGATACTAAAATAAGGAGATGCTTGCTCCTTGAAAGGTGTGGTCTTGTTTACTTGCAGTTGACAAGGCATTTTACAGGAACGCATTTGACTTTTTACAAATTTCCAACTGCACTAAAATTTATTCCCACTGACAGCAGAAGTAATTGCAGAATGCAGAATAAAATTGATTGTTTTAAAAGTTTAAGTCTGTTTTCTTGTTTCATCTTTTGTGCTCTAAGGTTACATTTAAATCTGTTCCAGATAAATTCTTTCTCAAGGAACAATTCTTTCTATGTTACTGGGGTAAAAATACAAATAAGTGTAAGGGAAACTGAGCTTTTATCTGATGTGGAAATAGGTATTTAACTTTCTCATGTAGAAAATATTCTTTTCATAGTTAAACTTTCACAAATTTTTTTTAGTTTATAAGATCAGAAGAAAAAAAAAACATTTAGGCAATTTTAGACTTCTTTATTTAAACCAGACCTCTAATGATAATATTAAAAAAAAGCAAAAAACAAAACAACCCACCACCATAACCTTCTGCAACAAGCAAGCAATTTGTGTAAAATACCTACCAACCATCTGCCCTTATGCCATGATCCTTGGGCTAAATTCTGGAATAATGTGAATAGTGCAACTCACAGCATACACACACTCTGAAAAATATTATATGCAGAAGGGGCACTTGACACTGTGGTTCCCCACTTCTGCTTTGTGAGTGGTGATCCAATTTAAGATGCTCCAGCTACCAGCTGCCCACCGCCAGCTCTCCAACAGAGCTTACTACCTCTGCACTACTGCTGATTCAGCTGCATTTTACTTTGGATCTTGGTTTAAAAGTGTTTGTGTCCCCTAAAATTAAAATTTATGGTACCTTATCATTGCTAGAAAAGTTAAGCACGCACAATCTGTGCATCTTGCTGGCAGGTCAGATAAAGGTGAGAGAAAAGCACAGAACTGTATTGCACTGACTTGGGTAGACAGTAGAAGGCACCTTCATTTAGCTCACATTGTGCTACTGGCTTCTTCTAGTAGACTTGCATCTTGTCATCCTTTGCTGTTCCCTTCGTCTTGATGCTACTGACTTTATCTGGGGGGAGTCATGTGAAGATGCCAGAAGCATTTACATATCAATGCTATAGAATACTTTGGCATTGTGATAAATTATTTAAAACCCCATAATTTAGAATGTAAATGAGTCCTCTTATGCACATAGACAAAGATGTGATGATAGAGTCATAGAAATTGCAATTTAAGTAGACTTCTGTTTTAAAGAAAAACTACAGCATCATCATAAGTCTATTTATTTTCTTAGTTTTAAGAGCAGACTTAAGCTATCTTCTCCATGGATAGAAACAAGATTGATACCTATAACTGCTAGTCTCTGCTAGTACCATTAGCACTTCATTAAAGGGTGAGGTAGCAAAAACATTATTTGACGTTATAAGAAACAGAACAGTACACCTGTTCAACAGAAGAGCACAGGTTTTCCCTAAATTAATATTCAGTGAAAGCTAAGTGAAACGGATCCCAACCATAGATTTAGGAGAAATTTGCAGTGCCCAGGAGCTCAAGTTTCGGTGCTATACTTAGATTAGAAAAGAATAAAACACATCGCACGCTAATTCAGTGGTGACATTCCATTGGGATAGTAAGACAGTGTCTGTCTTAACACCATCCAACTCATACTGACAGTAACAACATCAGCTGCTTTTATAGGTTGTCAGATTTTTCTGCTTCCATCACCTTCTATGCCAAAGCCAATGCCCAGAGACATGTGTTTCCTCAAATTTTCTGAGTAGTCATTTGTGTTTTCTAGCACCTGGAGAAATAAATTTCACCCATTTTTTTTTCACGTGCACATAAATGTTGCGCGTGCCAAACACACATTTTTTACTGAACGGTAATATTAGCAGAAAACACTCGGTTATCCTGTTTTTAAAAAATTACAAAACGTAGTGCTAAATATGTGAATAATTAGGATGTCTCAGTGAGGAATCAGTGTGAGCGATAGTGCAGACAGCCATACAGCCATTTTGATTCCATTTGCCACCAGCTCAGCACATGATCACTGTGCTGTCATTGGTTATTGCAGTGCTCAGCCTTCCCTTTCGACTTGGCTATTCTAAAACTGCGCTGGCAAGCACTGTATGTCTATTACAAAATAATAGCGTTGGAGTCTGATGCAGCAGCATATGCCCAAAACTGAAATTAACTTTACTCAATATAATATATAATTCTTGGCATATCAGGTGCTAGGCTTCAGTGCAGCTCTCCTAGGTGCTCCCTCTTTGGTCTGCTCATCATGCTGCAGTTTGCTGCCTACTAGATACATTCATTCATTGATCAAAGCTTACAAAAGTCCAAGTTTAATAGGACAGACAGCACCTTGGCAAAGGGTGCCTTCTGTTTTATGCCTGTCAGCAGTCTGATAGAAATTTTATCATGAGACACAGAGACACTACTCACATACTCATAATTTTATTAAGCAATAGTGCAAGTGGTCTCGGTAGACTGAGCAGATGACATATTTACATGAACAGTGAATATTATCTACCTCATCTAAATTAATACTGAACAAAATAGGGAGCTTAACTAGGTAGAGGTCTCTTTCTGGGCAAATAGATCATTTTCCAATCACATACTCACTTGCATCTCATAATGAGTTGGGGGAGAAATGAAGGAAGGTATGAGATCAATTCTAAAAATACCTCGCTCCCCTGAAAACAAGATATACTTACAGAAATGAGAATGTCAGTGCCAGTACTGGGGAAACAGCACACACTAACTTGTTAGTCTCTGAAGAATGATATTCTTTTGCCAACTTTTTCAGGAAAATCTAGTAAAACATTGATGAAATGGAATAATAATTTTCCCTGCATGAAGATTAAGTGGGAACATGAGTCTACGCGATAGGCAGTTTTTGCATTCATCTCATGTCTGCTCAACTGCAGAATTCATTGGGAAATGGCATGTAGAATATTTCTAAACTGAAGTATATCTGAAATAGTAGATGTCAGTGTGAGTCCTACAGGAAGTGACAGTCAATACCAGCTTGTTGCTAGCTATTTTTGCAACCACCTATAAAGAGCTAAGCAGTCTTGTGTTAGGACTGAAACCTATTGTTTCAGAAGAAATAAAAGGGAAGATAATTATTACCAATATTTATATAACAGGTATTATATCTGAAGGCATAATTATGCACAAGCCTGCGTACTGGTACCTGTCTGAACCTCCAAAGAAAACTGAGTTTCTGACAAAGAGTATAAGGTTAGAACTAAGGATAGATGCCTTAGGTACCCCACAAACTGGAGTAACTCAGCTGAGTGATTTCTACAGAGTATTTGCCATCTGTTGGTGATGACTCAATCAAAACAAAACACAGATGGATCTTAGTCCCAATTTTTGTCTGTTTCTTTTTTCCTGAACTCTTTTAAACTTCAGAGAGGATTAGGATTTTGTGTTGTTTTGGAGGAGTGTATTTTTATAGTGAGTGGATCCTAATTTGTACTTACTCACAGCTAATTTTCAAACTATTGAAAGTAATAAATTATGCCATGAGTTTCAGCTTTAAGGCTAAGTAGTTGTCTCGGAAAAACTTCCAGTCTCTTTGTAATGCATTCTGCAATGCTCTCTGCCGTTTATTGGGGCATAGATCTTTCAACTTCCTTCCTCACACGTACATTACCTGCTGAATGGGATTTACAACAGCCAGCCTGCTCAGCAGGGAGGCTCCTGAATTACCCAAGACAAATTACCACCAAAAAAAAAAAGAAAAAAAAAAGGTGCAGACTGAAATCTTACATATCTCCTGAAGTCTTACAACCTTGACAGCAGTTTCTCTACTGGACTGATTCACATTCTTAAATGTTCTGCTGGACTATGATGACCAAGCAATCACTTTGAGTACATAATATCGGCTCAATCTTTTCTTCAAAATAGAAACAACCCCTCCAAGTTATAGTTCAAGCTAAAAGTAAAAAATGCCATTAAAAGGAAGACTCAGGCATTTTTACCTCATTTGACCACTTATGAAGTGAAAGCCATTGGGGCTACTATTGTGCACTGAACTCGCTCTTGCAAAGAATTCATCGTTTAAGCACCCTTGTTGGATCACAGTCCTCAGGAGAATTTGACATATCTCAGTGCCCCTAGGCAGGATAAATCCTAAGAAATTCCTCTCAGTCCAGATGGGAAATATGCAAGCAAATACGTTAGTCATTAGCGTGATGTGCCTAAGCAGCATTACTAGGGAAAACTGAGGCATCTGCAGATGCCTGGTGCCTAGTGGGTAAAGTGGGGTCCTTGCAAATTGTTTTCCAGGACTGAGCCTCTGTTGCACTGCAGCCACCTTCCCTGTAGCAGCTCCTGAAGGAAATAATGAATGTTCTTGGAAAACACAGGACTTCAGGCTCTCATAATGAGCCTGTTAATGGCTTGACTACTTCCAAAGCTACTTACAGACAAATCACGTTTATTCCCAAGCCACAAGTGCAATCAGGAAAGACAGAGAGTGGAGGGGGGGCTACCCAGCCCTGACTCCCTCCCAGCATTCATCATGCAGGCTGGATGTGCGATGGCTAAGCACCTTTCTGAGTTCAGATTTAACACCCCTTCCAATGTAAGGCTGTAAAGTGAACGTGAGGTAAAACCCAGATTCTGAGGCTCAGCTCAACTGGCTCTCTTCCTCTTTATTACAGGTAACTCCTGAAATTTTAGATCGCCTTTCAACTTTTGTCATTTCTGTTGATCTATGCACAGAAACGTACTAGCCTATAAAGCAGTAAAGGCTCTATTGATTTTTTACTTTTAGTTTTGATTGTTTTGTGTATGTTGGCAATTTGTTAAATGCAACTCTTAAGTTGAGCAAATGTGAAACCTTCCTTTAACACAGTTAATTTACTTGTCTTCAACTAGTTAAAGGGCAGAGACATTTATGGAGTGCTTTGCGCATGTGGACTAGCTTTAACTGGAAATAATATAATTTAGTATTACTGAATAACTTCACTTGGAAAGAATGCTACCTGTAATTTCAATGGTTTATGGCATTTTTACTCAGCTACAGGTTCCAACACACCACAATATGTCAACTACCAATGTACCAATCAGATGATTTTGCTATTTTAAGTTAAATTGATTTTCCATAAAGTTTTTAGTGAATTAAAACCTACACTGATTTTGAAGAGCTGTTTTGCCATGTGCCCACTGAACCAGGGCAATTGCATTGCTTGTGTTCAATATGAAGTTATATGTTTTTCCCCTTTCTTGAATCCAGCTCAAAATACCTTATAAACAATTCTGAGTAGAAGATGACCTACATAACTGAGAAGTTCAAGTATCATCAACACTGATTTTGAAGAGCAAAAATAGCGAAAATACCTGTGCGGATCTGGTTCAACAATCTGTACTTTCTACCCTGATGGAGGTGATAAATCCTAAAAAACTATGCAGAATCCATAATGCTGTAACAATACATTTTCATACTCAGGATCATGGTACAAAGAACAATGCATTTAGAAAGCCCAAATTCCGATTGTGTTTTCAGTTCATGTGTTTTCATTAAATGTGCACAATTACCTTCATACAAACTGGAAAGGAAGTGATTTTTCAGTAGTGGTGGCCTCCGTTTACTAACATAATTTGTCTGCTCAAGAGTTGTAGGAGCAGGAAGGTGGAACCTATAAATTCCAGACCATGCTGCTCAGATGAACTGGAGAGGACTGATAAAACAGAGAAATATTGCTAAAGGCCAGATTTTTTTATGCCTGAGGCATTCTACTGCTTGTGGCACTGATTTTTAGACATATCACTCGTGTACTTTTGCTGATGTAACTGCACTGATTTAACAAAGTACTGCTGATTTAAAATTTCAGAAAGATACTTTGTCCTCATATAGTACTTTTCGAGCAGTGCAAATATACAGGAGTTGAATCACACAATCCTACTTAATGTCCTATCTAGAGGTATAAGGGAGGTACAGACAGAGCACTTTTTTTTATTAAAGTTGTTGAACACCACAAGCTTGCTTTGACTTGCTTAGTATCTCTGTAAATCTGGCCTTGTGTGATTAGCTGCAGTAACACTGCTAACTGAGAATAAAGCCTCACATTTTGCGTCTCTCCCTGCTGTGGCTTAGCCAACAGACATTCCTTCCTGTGACAAGGAACAAAACCCAATGCTCATGGATAGCAACCTCACAACATCTTTTTTCACAAAGAAGGTGTTTGTTGTGGAACAAAGAGTTAACCTGTAATATCTTAGAATTAGCAAAAGATCTGATGGCTTAGCAGACAAGGGTCACTCTTCATTCTTAGACTGTTAAGTAATTCTGGCTTTATAATAGCATCATATATGGCTGCAGCCAAAATACAACAAGATGTTAAGTACATTTCTGTAAGCTCTTTAAACATACAGAGTATTTAAAAATAAAGACAATGGCATAACTTCTAAGCCATGTTCTCCAGATTTCTTTCAAATTAAGAGAGATGAAAATGAGAGTCTTTCCCCTATGGAGAGGCCCCTGGAACTTCCATGTCAAAGTGAGAAAAGAGTCTATTCGTAACTCAGTGTGCGCTTTTTTTTTCGTATTTGAATCCTTATCTTTGTTCTTTGGAATGCTGGATCCTTAGAGGATGTAGAAACAACTATGTTGAACGTGGATTTACAAAGTTTATATAAAATAGCACAAGGCGAAATGATTTCACAGGAAAAGTCTCTTGTGACATTTCTGCCATAATACCTTATGAACAATCTTGCTCATGGCCTAATCAGGAACCCAGGAAGGCAATATAAATCTCCAAAAGGTTAAGGGACGTACTAAGAAAGCATGACTGGGACTCCCAAATACGTCTTCACATCAGACTGATTTATCTTTGAAAGGCTCCAGCATGAGTGTAATCCTACATTCAGACCTATAGAAACAACTTACAGTAGCATCACACACTAACCTCTTCCATTTCAGGAAAAAAGAAATATGTTGCCAACCTTTATGTAAATCACTTACATGTATTTTTTTAAAATACAGAATATAGTAGCAGAGGAAAACACAACAATATTTATCCCAAAAGCCATGGAGAACAGGAAGATAAAGTGGTTTTTTCCCTTTAACTAAGCCTTCAGATTTTGGTGTATTTCCCATTTGAGGAGTGTTGAGCTTAGCAAAGCTGTAATGTACAATGTCAAAAAGCTCGGTCACAGGTTAGTACAGTTTCTTGGTAGTGATAGTGCAGGAATGATTTCTAAAGTGTATACTGAGAGCACGGCCGTTGTCTTGACCTTTTTTCTATGTCTGTTGAACAACTACACCTTATGCATAGAATTCTCTCCAGCCTCCTGGACTATGTCTAGTCCTTATACATATTGGGACACAGAGAGGAAATCCCACAATAGGAACACAGAGAAAAGGAATTTGCATGTATATTACTTTAAAACCATTTCAGCTTGACCTTTCATGAAAAATGGTTTAAAGGCTGAATTCTCTGACTGTGAATGCAAAGGTTAATTGTCTTTATTGAGTATTGCTGATAGGGCCCTGGTAAACCATGATGGTTTCTTGGAAGGACATAGGTAGGGAAGGGTAGGAGAGAGCAGGTTTTGCATTAAAAAGACAAATCACTTAGTATCCACACAAAGATGTCCATGTCCCAAACAGAGACATGAATAAATGAAGTAGGCTTCCATAAGAATATGTTGAGTACTATACTTTTCATTATGGAATGACTAACTTAAAACAGAAATATAACCACCTACCTAGTCTCATCAAAAGTCCTCCCACACCACACCAAGCACATGAGTTTCTCTGGCTCCTTCTTAAAAAAAAAAATTATAGAATTCCTCTGGGTATTAGTTCTCCTGTTAATTTAAATAATGAAGTGACTTAGATGTTTAAAAACACACAACTACTGAATCAACCTCTTGTTTAAACTCTTGTGGTTTCTTTTTTTGAATTTCTTTATCAAGTATTTCATAAATTACGTAGATCACATTGGAAGACTACTATCTCAAAACCTTATCTGTGACCAGTTTCATGCTGATGTTAAGTAAGTAGTTTCATATCACCAGGAAATGTAAAACTGTAAACAGACTATAAATATTTTCTCATGAACTGAATAAAGAAATTCAGTTAATGTTTACAAGATGATTCAGAAATACTGTAGTGTTTAACATTTTTTGCATATTAAAAGTGATAATTTCAAGACACTTGAACACACTATTAAAAATAACAATGTGGGGTTGTAATGAAAAATTCTCACTAAACCAGCATCTTCAAGCAATAAGAAATGGTTTCCAGGATGTTTTTAATTTTGTCATGCTGATAATCTCACTGTTATCATATGCTCAGTTACAAACCAACTTTCCTCCAGAAAAATATCACTGTGTTTTACAGACCTCAAGGAATACTATCTCCCACTACCTAAGACCATATACAACTTGTAGTTACTAAACAAACATAAGAGAAATGGTCGTGATATATGTTAAAGGAATTGTATGTCAAATGACTGGACAAATGTGAAGGACAAAATCTGTAATGACGCATCCAGTGTCAATGAAAATCACAAGTCAACAGCAGTCCAGCAAACACAAAGGCCTCTCCACCCTTCTTTGCAAATCAAACTCAATCAATTTTAAGCAATTAAACACAAATGCATCAACGTAAGTTTTGAATACATTAAGGGCAAAGTTTGTAGGTTAATTCATCGTATTTTATACACATATACAAATTACAAAGCCTTATAAAATACATAATACTCACACAGCCATACAGTTTCATGTATGTTCAAAATGTAGGTATAGACATTCACATGTACTTTAGGTAACAGAAAGTGCTTCACAACACTAAACCCAAGATTACAGTGCAACTACGACAGAATTATTTAGTCTGTGTTTTCAGTACTAGTCCTTTAAAATAAAAGGCCCACAGGCTTGTGAATTAAAAAATCAGAGGAAAGCTCATATATGCATCTGAGACAAGAGACAGATCAAAGGAAAACGAGAACAGCTCAAAATCTCTGGAAGAGTAGTCTCTCTTTTCAGCACTGATCCATTTCATCAGGAATTCGTGCATGGACTAGTAAGGGGAAGCACACCTAGCCTCATTAGCAGGTGTTGCACACATGATACTTGTTCAGTTTTTCACAAAATGACCTTTCAAAACGTATATTTATTACACATCTTTATATATATAATTCAGAATTCATTACAATCAGTGCAATAAATAACACACAGATTTCAAATTTATATTTAATGCCTGATCTGAGATGTATAAAAGCTTTTCAAGTTGCATAGTCTGTATTTCCAATATCATTATTACGTATTATCATTAGAGCCAGCACTTTTGACTTGTAGTATTAGCAGGAAAGTTATTGTTATTCTTTTTGATGCTTACTGGTATTCATTTGTCATAATGGAGGAAACCCAGTATCATGAAAGACAGTGTCCAGCCTGTTTCCAAAATTCTTAGTAAGTTCTGCTATGACACCCTGCTACCATATTTGACATTCTTCATGTGACCCCTTCCGTGCGGTGCGACATGGGAGAGAGCTCACTCGACACCTCAGGACCTACAGCTGCCTGCTAACTGTACGCCCCGACTCCGTCCCTTTAGTCTGGCAAGGGACTGCGCCGGCCCAAGGGAGAAGGCGTGGAGGATTGAAATGACTCAAGCTCTCCTGAGACTAGCCAGAAACTGATGAAAGCTTTCCATGACTTAGAGCACTGTTGGAGCTGCTTTTTGTTGTGCCCAACTACAACAAAGTCACCAGCTGGGAACTGCTTCAGACCCCAAGAGCTTTGCCCCCCTTATATTCCTGCTGGTGGGAAAGTGGCTGGACGCTTCTCACTGCGGGAAAGCCCCCAATTGCTGGCGCAAGGGTATGGTTGCCTTGCATCGCTGTTTGGCACAAAGAGTGCTGCTGGGGTGGGAAATTCCTCCCGGCTGCCGCGGGCGCGGGGCGAGGAGGCGCGGGGCTGACGGCCGGGCCCGCACCACCCCCTGCCGGTGGCAGCGGCGGAGCAGCGCGCCGGCCGCCGCTCCGGGCCGCGCTCCCGCTTCCGCGCCGCGCCGCGCCCGGCCTGCGTTTGAAATCACTCCCCAGCAGCCACGCATCAATAAAACACCTGGGAAGGCCAGGAAACGCCTTGTGTCAAAGTGGCTCGCCGCAGAGAGCTGCCCAGATCCTAACGGCATCTACAGCAATGCCTCCTGTTGAAGCTCTTCTCGTTGGGTGGTTTTTTTTCTTTTTTTTTGGGGGGGGGCAGATGAAAGTGCTGATGCTTAGGAGCAGTGCCCCTTCTCAGCTACGCTGTTTTGCTCAAGGTCGCTCAGCCTGTACACGCTGCAGCATTAGTCTTAATTGCAGCGCAGATGACTACGAGAGCAATGGAAGCCCCTTCCTCTACACCAGCCCTGCGCCTGTATGCCCGGCTCACAGCTGGCCGTGCCTCTCAGGCTTTAAGGACAATTCCTGCAAAGTGCTGTCCCCTTTTAGCATACACATATTTTCTTTAAAGACGCTTTAAAAATAATCCGTTGAAAGAAAACTCCCCCCCCCCCCCCCCCTTAATTGGAAGACTCGGCTCCTGTCTTTCCCACACCAGCTGTAAATCTTGGAAAGGCTGAGGAAGGAGGGCGAGGACTCCCCGGCTCAGGCAGGCAGCATTTGCGGCGCGGCAGTACTTGAAGCGCTGTGACGACCAGCGGTTCTCAAGCAAGCAATTGTTTTATTACCTTCTCCGTCCTGCGCTTCCCTCACGTCAAACACCCATCAGTGCTGCAATTCTGGTGTGCCTTTCCTTAGGGGATTTACAGCAGTTGCCAGCAAGGCTGGGGGGTGAATCTATCTGTTCATTGATGTCTTACAGACAAGTACGCTGAAGTACTTTGAGATCTGGCTTGTCAGAGAGGGAAAGGAGCCCACGGCAGCACTTCGGTGCTCACCAGAGTTTACCTCCCCGGCCGAGAGCCCTCCCCAGCCGCGGGGAGGTCGGCGCCCAGAGTGGGTGTCCCGAGGAAGGCTGTGCGTGCGGCGGGGGAGGAGGGCTATCTTCCCCTTCCTCTCCCATCGCTTCCTTAGCCGTGCACCGATACCTCCGCCACCCCCGCGACGAGGTGTGTGTCCCCCCTCCGCCGCCCCTCCGGCTCCTGCTCGGCCGTCGCTCTCCTCCCGCCCGGCGGCCCCGCCGCGCTCACCCCATGCGCCCGCTCCCCCTCGCCGCTGTCTCCCCCTCCCCACCCTCTTTACCCTCGTATAGATGGATAGAGAGATTATTATTATTACTATTACACTGTTACTATTCTTATTTTAGCCCAATTGCACTCAGGGCTGGGGGGTCCAACAGCAGGTGTGGGCAGGCTGTGCATCTCCGCAAAGGAGCATGCTCAGCGCTCCCAGGCATGCTCCTTCGGCGGGAAGGGAGCCGGAGCCAGAGCTGGGCCGGGGGGGGGGAGGCGGGGAATCCTCACACTCGCACCGTCCTAATGCAAAGTTTTATTGTTCAAGCGGCCCCAGAGCCGGGGGCCGGCCCGGCGCCCCCTGCCCCGCACCCCGCCGCCGCTTCCTCGGCTCGGCTCGGCTCGGCTCGGCTCGGGAACCCGGGCGCCGCGCCGGGGGCGGGCGGCGGGAGGGGAGGGGGTTCCCCCTGGCTCCCGGCGGCGAGGGGAGGAGGAGGAAGGAGATGCCCAGGCGAGGAAGGCTTCAGAAGCAACTTCTGCTGGGAAACCCGCAGGTCCGCTGCCGCCTCCTCCCAGGGCGAGATTGCTGCTGCGCCCGGCGCTGCGCCCAGTGCTGATGCAACGCCGAGAGCACACGGGCAGCACCGTCACCATCATCACCACCATCATGACTATCATCACCATCATCATCATTATTATTAATATTATTATGACGATGCTCGCGGCCGCGCAGGCGGAGGGGGAAGCCGCGCTCGGCGCTGGCAGCTGCCCTCCGGCGCTTCCCCTCACGGCAGGGCGGCTGCGCCCGGCTCCGCGCCCCCCGCCCGGGGCTGCGGGAGCCCCGCACACCGCCCCGCGCCGCCCCGCGCCGCCCCGCGCAGCCCCCGCCCCCGCGGCCAGGCAGCGGCGGGGAGGACAGGACGGGATCCAGCCCAAATCGTAATGACGGCACCGGCGGGTCGCCTACCTTGAGCTCCTCCGCGTCCAGGTTTGCCGATCTGTCCATAGAGCGAAACTGAGCGGAGCGGAAGGGAAACTAGGGAAGTTGTGCCAAAAAATGAATTAAGGAAAAATAAAGGGGAAAGAAAAGAAAGGAAGGGAGGGGGGAATCTAGTCTCTCAGTTTCCAGCCTAAACTCAGCCTTGTCCTCCAAACCCTGGCAGCTCCCCTCAGTCTCATTCTCCGCGATCACGCCTCCACCGGTTAAAATAAATAAATAAATAAATAAATAAATAAATAAATAAATTCACTTTTTTTTTTTTTTTTAAAAAAAGAACTCCCTTAAGGATTAAAGCGACAGGTGATCCTTCTCTCCTTCTCTGGTGAAAGAGATTCGCGTCCTCTGGCAATGGAAGGAGGAGACAGCAAAAAAAAAATAAAAATCCGCTCAGTTTAAAGATTATTTTTTCTTCTGCAAATAAGCTCAGAAACCGGCGAATCGCTGCATTCCGAGAAAAAATTCTGCTTCCCTGGACAGCATCATGCAGCAAATTCTAGCAAATGTGTTCAAACTGAAGATTATAGTCTATGATAAAAGCCTTTCGCCGTCATGCCTACTCTGGTAGCTAATTTAGCACCCTGCGAGCGCAAGACATTAGCGATGAACAATTTCGTTGGCAAGATAGCAAAATCCCCCAAGTCCTGCGTAGACTCAAAAATTGCTTTGCAGCTAAAGGTATTCTCTCAATAATAATAATAGTAGTGGGAAAAAAAGATAAGAAAGTCTGGAGGGGATGGTCGTCTTTGAAGGTTATGCGAAAAGAGTTGGGAGGAAAACAGGAGGTGGATCTCTTGCCGGAGAGCGAAGGGAGAGAGGGAGAGAGACGGAGATTTCCCCCTTCGTTCCTGTTTTACTGTCCTTCACCGCCAGGTGACTGACTTCCCTCCTCTCGCTTCTCGGCCCGCACGGGGGGGATTCCTCCAGCCCGCAGAACGCAACGTTTCCTCCCCGAGCAGCGCAGCCCCCGGGTCTTAACGCCGGCGGCCGCCGCGCCGCCAGCGCCGCCCCGCCGCGGCCCCGGGGGGGGGGGGGGGCGGGCACGGCCCCCACCCGCGCACCCCTCCGCGGCCCCCCGGGCCCCGCCACCCTCGCCAAATGGCTCCTCTCGCTAGCCCCACGTGTCTTGAATAATAGCCACACTCCCCACTTTAAGAAACCATTACTGCCTCGTGTATCGCTCCCTATAAAATATAGATATATTTATGTCTGCAGGTGTGTCGAAATTAATAAGGTGACGGGAAACGTCTCAGTCGTTGGCCTGAGGTGCACAGTTTTTATTCAGCTGTTGAGCGTATCACTAACGTGCTGCAGCTTTGGTGGAGCAGCATTTCTGATGGCACATGGATTAAGTTCGAGTTTCTCTCAGGGTGTTACTTTACTAACCTCCTTTGCCAAAAGATTCACTGTCTTGCAGCTCTCACATCACTCCAAAGAGAAGCAAAATTAGATTTCAAAGTTCAAATTCCTCCCCACCAAGACCTTGATTTTATCACGGTCCTTCATCGTAAATCTGTCACTTGCGGTTTTGAAGAACAAGGCTGTGACTTTTGGTTTCCTACTATCAGCCTTTTGGGGACCTTATTTATTATCGCCATGAATGGCAAATTCAGAACTATCACTTTCTAGTACTATCACCTCCTTTCTACACTACTTTAAATAGAATTGGTATTCCTGATAATTTGACATTAAGTAGACAGATCTAATATCTCAAAGTGCATACTCTGTTTCCAGTTCAATATAGATTTGTTTTCAGCTTCCAAAACTTCAAGGTTAACATATGCGTAAGCCCTGGGTGATGGCCAGTGATAGCCATTTCTGAAGACTGAATGTAGCCCTCATCTTCTGGAAAACTCTACAGATGCAAGGCAGACACAGGCAAATGACATTTCTTCTCAGCACAAATTGTACATGACTTCCAGGTTCATTGTGAATGCACTGTAAATATCATTATTATCATTAATCTAGAACTGCAATTTGTAAAGATTAAAGACTTAGTCTGGCATTCCTGTGTGAGCCAACAGACTCATGTCCAAATAAAAGACTGCCAAAGTGGATACTAAATCAGACTGTTGTAGGACCTATAGAAATCTAAAAGAGTGTTTTTCCCTGACAGGAAAATACTACCCTTCCTCATCCACTCCCCCAATAAAAAACCTCAAGAGACTTCTGTAAGAGACCATGCTGAAGGAAAACCTCTCTCAGAAGGCACTTCTAAGCCTCTCCAAAAGTGTCAATACGCAGTCCTGGGAAGAGGAGAGGACCTCCCCAGTGTGTGACACCAACCAGGGGACATATTTTGAGAGCACCTGGGTGCCCTGGCTGGTGCCACTGGATAACCAGAAGACCCCTGAGCCTCTCCATACATCCACACCTGTTTGCACAGTGCTTAGTAGATCAACAAGTAGCTGCACAAAATACAGCTTTATAAAAACAGGGTCCGCAGCGCTGTGACCTTCTGCTGTCTTGTTGCTGCCACACTGCAGACCTTCTTGGATGGGGCACTCCTCAGTTTGTTTTCATCTTGGCACAAAATGTGTGGGGATGTGATACATTTGAGAATCCTCTGCTGAATTTGGTTGATATTGGTCAAGAGTTCAGGGAAGAGACAAGGAAAATTGACAGGACAATCATATAAGCCTAATTTCCTTAGAAAACAAGGCAAAACAAATTGATTTTGTCAGTCACTTGAATAACACTTTGTGTTTCACTCTTCATAGGTAATATACCCTAACAAGTGACTTTAAAAGTGTTTTTTGTTGCTGAGGCAGGCACTCCAAAGTTAATTAATACCAAACTTCTAGTTGCTTCAAATATCTTAGTTTTTTATCTTGTGTATAATCTGTAAGACATCTCTTTTCTCATTGCAGGGCCCTCATTCAGAAGGCAGGGCTGACATTTTCATCCTCATTATTCATGTATGACCCTATGTCTTAGTTGTTGCATACAGTGTGGAATTATTATTTTCCTTAAAGAGGGCTTTCCATTTCATTCAACACTGTTAACAACTGTATTCTGCACGTGTCAACACAAAATTTTACTATAAGGGTAAATATTATCATTACTGTTAATACAGGGGAAAACTGAAACCAAGCCAAGAGGCTAGATCCAAAGAGGAACCAGCAAATCTTTAAGCAAATCAGAGTCTGAGCTCTGAAAACGAGCCCTGAGCCTGGTGCTTGCAAACGTGTGTCTGGAAATGAAGAACACAAAGCAGGCAGCAGTCTGCAAAGTCACCAAGCAGTGACTTTGACCTTAGTCCCTTTGTTCAGCAGGTCAACATGTGGTAGACCAATGAAAGAATTCTGTTATTTTGTGTAAATACAACTGCCTTAGCTACTGTATCACCTTTATTCATTTATTTATGTTTCATGCATCTGCTAAGCCTTCCAGCTTTTTTTTTCCCTGCTAAAAAAACATTCTGCAAAAGTCATTCCCTGCCTATGTTTTTCCTATGCCTCAGTCTTCCTATGTCAGACATTCCTAGTAAGCATACTTAAGGATTATTTATAGGATATAATTAAAGATTGCATTGTCAGGATATAATTAAAGACTATATGAGAGGAGAATCCTGGAAGAATAAGCATCCTTAAAAACTGAGTGTTTAACTTTGAAGTACTTGACTTAGGTTAAAGTCAAGTTTAGGTTATTTTTTGGTATTTAGTCTTCTAGGTTGTTGGGGTTTTTTTTTCCTTTTATTAAAGCTAAAAAGACTTGCTTTCTGAGGATCCTTGTTGTACAATTTTGTAGCGGAGTTGAGTCTGAAGTACAAGAGCAGGATAGAGAACATATTCAGGACTTTGCCCAGGACAGAGCAGAATTTTACCCAATCTGGAAATGTTGCCTCCTAGACTTGAAAAAAAATAAATTCTGCAGTCATTTAAGACTTCATGCAAACAACAGGGGAGCATATTTTCCTAAATAAAGTCTGCAAAAACATTTTTATAAACATAAGGTATTAGCAAGCTAATGTAGGGATTGTGGCCAACTCCCCCTGTGATACATCCAAATAGTAAGCAAGTGCAGTTCAAACCTGTACTGGGAGCAGTGAGAAGGTACAGCTTTTCAGCAACAAATCATGCTTTTTAGACAGACACAGTAGTTCCCGTGCTAGATAGCTATCATGATTTCTTTATCATTCCAGAGATGCAGAGACGGGCATATATCCCAAACTACATGGCACAGAGTGCTTTCTCCTCTCATCAGCACATTGATCTCGTCTTTGAAAGAGACTTTTTCTCACATTGAGGAGTTTCCAAAATAGGGTTGCCTAGAAGACCTTCTTGGGTGGGTTTGCCTTTTTTAGGCACAGATAATTTACTGGGTTGCTTTAGGCTCTCAATATAGCCCGTGCAGGAAGATAAACACTTCCAAAGGGGGACTTGTTTCATAAAGGTCTGAATCATCTCTGGAAGTGACTGTTTCCTTCTGATTGTACAGGGAGTTCCTGAAGTTAGATGGCTGAATCTGGGACAACATGCTCGGTAACTTATTACAGATATGATTGAACTCAAGCCAGAGTTACACATATGCATCTGAAAAAAGATGTCTGTCGTAATGAAACCACGTAAAATGATGGAATCTTTCGTAGTGAAGCCACAGGTGTTATGCTCTCTCGTTTCTCATCCTTTTAAAATACAGAGAACAATTTTCTTAATGTACTGTTAGTAAGAAGGAATGAATAATTCAAAAGCCAATACAGCTCTTTTGATACATTTCATAGGTATGTTCCATTCTAAAAAAACACCCCAAACACACAAACCCAACATTTAAGGCTAGGGATACAGACTTCAGCATCAAATATGAGTACATATGAGTACTAATATAGTTCTTAAACAGAATGACATTTTTCCCAAGTTGTAAGGGAAACTTGTACACCTGAAAATGTTTTTTATACTGCTCCACAATGTATAATTATTATTTTTTTAAATACTGAATGTCAGGCTAACATAAGTATATGTACGTTACATTATAATTTTCTCTTAGTAAAAGTATTCTGAGTAACATAAAATTGGAGACCTTTGGGCTGAAGTCAATAAAATACCAATCTGTCTTCCATGCTTCAGAACCCATCACAAGCCAGAAAAAATAATTTTCATTGGCCTAGCAAAGGCTTCTAAGGTGCAGAGGGGCCTGCAAGCCTTTGTTGTGCCCTG
This sequence comes from Gavia stellata, assembly GCF_030936135.1. NCBI lineage: Eukaryota > Metazoa > Chordata > Aves > Gaviiformes > Gaviidae > Gavia > Gavia stellata. The sequence goes on from NC_082598.1 coordinate 32,781,290, forward strand.
GGGCTTATGAGAGCTAAGAATAAGGAAGAACCATAACACTATAATAAGAAACAGAGCAGAGAGCAAATAAATATGTTTCCCATAAGCTGTTATGTTTAGCTTTATCATGTGAGCAAATAAATGTGTTGGCAATGAAAATGTCTAAGACTCATCCCAATCATTCTTCTATTCACTGCAGGAGTACTTTTATATTGAACAAAAAAAATGGATATTTAAAGATATATTGTGGATGATGCTCTAGGTTTTCATTGACTTGGAATTACTATGATCATGAATACAAATGAATATATTTGCAGCACTATACTGTATGTTCGTCTCTAACTTGTGGGTCATGTAATTTTTTCTAGGACACCCTTCTGTGTCATCCTAGAAAAGTCTATAGAACTTTGAAATATATGAATGAAATCTGAAGGCAAATAGGAAAGCTGGGGAAATAAAGGCAATATTTAGATTGAATTAATAATAAAGTCTTAAGAGATGAAGTAGTTTGACTTGAATTAGGCCTGGGAAGTTCAGGTGCTGCCTTCCCAAAACTTTTGGGCTTGCCTTTCACATCACTCCTCACAATCCAAATAACTCTTCCCCTTTTTCTCTATGTCTGTGCTGTTTCTTTCTTATTTTCCAAAGACTCTACCACTAACTACTTGCAAAGTTACATGTGAAGACTCCAGTATAAGGCCTATTTGAAAGCTAATACAGGGGAATTATTTGTTAATTTTCTAATACAACTATTTTAGATTGTGTTTACTCTTAGGAGTTGAGATTCAAATACTGCCTATCAAACTTACAGTTCCCTGATGTGTTAGAAATTGTACTGTAAAAATAGTACTTATTGGAAAAATTAATTATAATGCCTAGTTTGCCAATTAAATTAACACACAGTAAGCAATATGATATTCAGAGAAAACACAAGCTGATGACAATAAGGAATTCAGTTTTTTAGTAAGGGCAAAAATAAGGTAGCATTTGTCATGAAAAGATGCATTTTCTACCAAATTGCTCCAGGAGATCAAATTTTATGCATAGAATAGTCCAGCTGAGAGATGACATAGTTAGGAATACTACTCTTGCTCTGCCAATGACCTGCTCTGTGACCTTACGCAATTCAATAACTCACTTCCCTTGTTGCTTCAGTTTCCACAACTGTAAGGTGAAGAAAATTATACTTATCTGTCTGTGTAAGTTTATGAATGAAAGAGTCTGCAAACTATTGCCATATAGTAATTCAATTTGCAGCCTACCAGTTTGGATATTCAAAAAAGAAACACTGTTCACACTTCCAGCTCTACAAAGTACAACATTTCTAGAGCTCAAAGAATTTAAGGTATTCTAATAATACATAATCCATATGCGTAATTCTTTTTAATGCATATGGATTCCTGAATAACAAGCTTCCTAGCAAAATTATATACTGATCTGTAGCAAGTAATGTGAGCATTTTAATGATTAAATATGCAAATAGATAATTACGTTGAAAAATCTGTAAACCTTTAGCTATAATTAAAATAAAAGTTATGAATCAGGAAAAAATTCCTACTTCATGTAGGAAAAAACATTCATTTTCTAGTGCACTGCTTAGAGAAGTTGGTCATTTCCATAGGAAAGAAATCGTTTCAGAGTATGTTCCATTTCATCAAGAGATAAATGCTTTCTACAACAATGGTATTTAGACTGTAAGCTCTTGAGGACAGAGACCTTTTCTTTTTAATATCCAGAAAGTGCCATACAAAGATACATGTATACATTAATATTTAATATACAAATATTAATAATACCTCTGAGTGAGGAGCATACTTTCTCACAAAATCATGTTAGATTACAGCTCTGAAAGCAAATATAACAGTCTTACAATTGTAACTAGAGCTATTCCAAAGTAATACCAAGAAATACCCAAGTCCTGTGTTTGCAATCTGTATATATTTGTAAGTCAGATTTCTGAGAGGATGGGACTTACGTGGTTTGAGATTGTGCGTGTTTATATGTATGCATGGACATCTCTCTGAGCCCCGTTAGTAACCTTTGAACCTAATGACTAGCTTCAACCTGCATTAATAGAGGTCTTAAATAGATCCTCCGACCTATTTGTGAAAGTAAACAACTTTAAACAGGAGAGAACAAAGACCGTGCTAATACCTTCACTAAAAGGACAACGGCAGGGTAAAGTCAGTGTACCTTACCAGATATCCAAAAATCTGCAGGAAAACGGTAAGTTTAAAAAGCTTTAATCATAAACATGTATTTATCAGGCACAAGAGCAGTCCCTACTCAGTCAAGCTTAGTGACCCTTGCTGATCCTCTTGTGTCTAGCAATGAACAGTGTTTGAAAAAAAGCTTTTTTTGCAGTTAGGGTTATCTCCCCAGTGGATTCTCTGCTGTCTAATTAGGGGTGAGCTTGTGTTGCAACCTTAGTACAATTCAGCTAAAATGTCAACCAGGCATAAGACAACTGTAATGGAAAACAGGCTTTGTTAGGTGCAGTGCTCAGACAACTTCTTGCTATACAATTTTTAAATGATACTACTGTACTTACTACATTTATATATTAAATTCCCATTATATAGTCCTTAAATACACATATATGCTCTTATATCTATTTTAATACTTTCACCAGGCCTACCTGTATCAATATAGCTTGTAAACAATAGCATGTCAATTGTATTAAAGAATGTATGAATCTGATTCTGTTTCTTATTACAAAAAAAAAAAAAAAAGGAAAGAAAAAAAAAAAGCATCTCTGTTGCTGGACTAAGTGCAGCTGGCCCCATCTTGTAGTCCTGTTAAATGGCAAACACAGCCTGGAGTTCCCATACATGCCTTTTGGGCAATAAGAAAAGCACATAGCTCATTTATTTTTGTATATATTAAGTTATAGGTCTAAGTCATTGCTGGATGCGTATTCCAGCATACTGCTGGAACTCAGTACTTAAACTTTGGGTTTGCTGAAATGGTGTAATCACAGAATCACATTGTATTGGGTTTGCATGGCAAGGTTTTGGTAGCGGGGGGAGCTACAGGGGTGGCTTCTGTGAGAAGCTTCCCCTGTGTCCGATAGAGCCAATGCCAGCCGGCTCCAAGATGGACCTGTTGCTGGCCAAGGCTGAGCCCATCAGCAACGGTGGTAGTGGTAGCGCCTCTGGGGTAACATATTTCATGAAGGGGAAAAAACTGCTGCACAACAGCAGCCAGAGAGGAGTGAGAGCATGTGAGAGAAACAGCTCTGCAGACACCAAGGTCAGTGAAGAAGGAGGGGGAGGAGGTGCTCCAGGCTCTGGAGCAGAGATTCCCCTGCAGCCCCTGGTGAAGACCATGGTGAGGCAGGCTGTCCCCGGCAGCCCATGGAGGTCCATTGTGGAGCAGATGTCCATCTGCAGCCTGTGGAGGACTCCATGTTGGAGCAGGTGGATGTGCCCAAAGGAGGCTGTGACCCTGCGGAGAGCCCGTGCCGGAGCAGGCTCCTGGCAGGCCCTGTGACCTATGGAGAGAGGAGCCCACACTGGTGCAGGTTTGCAGGTCCTGTGACCCCGTGGGGGACCCACGCTAGTGCAGTCTGTTCCTGAGGGACTGCACCCCATAGAAAGGACCCACACTGGAGCAGTTCATGAAGAACTGCAGCCCATGGGAAGGACTCACGTTGGAGGAGTTCATGGAGGACTGTCTCCCATGGGAGGGACCCATGCTGGAGCAGGGGAAGAGTGTGAGGAGGAAGGAGTGGCAGAGACAACGTGTGATGAACTGATCAGAAACAGTGTGGCCAGCAGGATTAGGGAAGTGATTGTACCCCTGTACTCGGCACTGGTGAGGCCACACCTTGAATACTGTGTTCAGTTTTGGGTCCCTCACTACAAGAAGGACATTGAGGTGCTGGAGTGTGTCCAGAGAAGGGCAACGAAGCTGGTGAGGGGTCTGGAGCACAAGTCTCATGAGGAGCAGCTGAGGGAACTGGGGTTGTTTAGTCTGGAGAAGAGGAGGCTGAGGGGAGACCTTACTGCTCTCTACAATTTCCTGAAGGGGGGTTGCAGAGAGGTGGGTGTTGGTCTCTTCTCCCAAGTGACGAGTGATAGGACAAGAGGAAATGGCCACAAGTTGCGTCAGGAGAGGTTTAGATTGGATATTAGGAAAAACTTCTTCACTGAAAGGGTTGTCAGACATTGGAACAGGCTGCCCAGGGAGGTGGTGGAGTCACCATCCCCGGAGGTATTTAAAAGACATGTGGATGAGGTGCTTAGGGACATGGTTTAGTGGTGGACTTGGCAGTGTTAGGTTAACAGTTGGGCCTGATGATCTTAAAGGTCTTTTCCAACATAAACGATTCTGTGATTCTATGACTGTAGCCCTCATCCCCTGTCCCCCTGTGCCACTGTGCGGGAGGAAATAGAGACATTGGGGGTGAAGTTGAGCCCGGGAAGAAGGGAGGGGTGGGGGGGTGTTTTAAGATTTGGTTTTATTTCTCATTACCCTACTCTGATTTTGACTGGCAATAAATTAAATAAATTTCCTTGAGTTGAGTCTGTTTTGTCCATGATGGTAACTGGTGAGTGATCTCCCTGTCCTTATCTCGACCCACGAGCCTTTTGTTATATTTTCTTGCCTTTGTCCAGCTGAGGAGGGGGAGTGATAGAGTGGCTTGGTGGGCACCTGGCATCCAGCCAGGGTCAACCCACCACACACATCCAGAAATTTTGGGCATTTTCTATTCCTTTATGTTCAGAATAAGGTACAGAACAAGAATTGTGCTATACGTCTCAGACAGCATTTAAAAAAAAATTAAATACATTACTTCTGGTCAAACTTACCCTGCATTTGGGAAATATTTAAGTGCAGAAGCACTGTCCATAACTGGCACAATGCACCACGTTTTGTGAGATGGTATCCCTAAGGAACAACAGTTCGTCATGGAGGTTGCTGCTAGCCCTTCCAATGCATATATTATTCCTCTTTTCAGTGCTGTGCATATCTGAGGGCATAATCAAGTCTTAGTGCTGGAGGGAGATACTTTTTGTTCTAAGAAATGAAGTCTGGAAAGAAACCATTTTGCTTAATCTCTGTGAGGCATTACTCTTAAGTTTCATAAGGAAATGCCCTGCAGTTTCACGGTTCCTCTCAGGTCCATGTACACACTGAGAATTTCTCGAACACCTCAAGACAGATGAAGGTTCCCATACTCATCTCTATTTCTGACTACTGTTCAGTGAACCTGCAACAAACGACTGGGTTGTTCTGAGGGTTTTAGTTCACTGCAGACTCTGTTTCCTCAGGCCACCAGCTCAAATCCAACTTAGTCCTAATAAATGACTGTCAATGACTGTTTAGAGAGGTATGTGGCATGCACTAATAAGCACATAACAACTACAAAACTAAACATTACCACCTACTACCACCATATAACTAACTGCACAGAAGAGGGTTGAACTAAGAGGCAGAAATAAAGGAATTTTAGGTGGCAGAAAGAGCAAAACTACAATGTCTTTGTACATGTTAAGAACTTTCTCCATAATTGTCAAGGCAGCACTTTCCACAAATTAAGAAAGGCTTATTTTTTAGGCTATTTTTAATACTTATTTTGTGTTCTTTCCCATTCAATAAAAGGAAAAGCAGATAGTCAATATTGCTGATTATAAAAATAGGGGGTTTATGACCTAAGATGGAACATGACAAGTTAACCTTTTCAAGTAGGCTATGTTTAAATAAATTATTAGCATCTGTTCTTTTGTCTGCTTTTTATGAGCGATTCATTCAGCTCCTAATATAGAGAGTGTGTGCATAGGGTTATCTCTGACAGCAAAGATTGATAGCAGTAGTCATTTATTTTTTAAAGAAAACAGTACAAGCTTGATAGTGAAAGTTAAATCCAGGAATGACAGAATACTAACTGTGCTACTAACTTCTCTACTGCTGCTAATATTTTTTCATAATCCTAGCCTACTTTTTCTCACTCTTTTTCCAAGGGATTAATCCTGCCTCTTTGTGTGAGGAATGTTGGCAGTGGCTGGGATTTGCAAGAAACAGAATTGTGAGACATTTCCAAAGGAAGGTTTTGTTCTAAGGGACAAAGCTTCAAAAAACAACCACCAAACAAAACCCTTTTTCAATGCAAGATGTGCACTTGTCTAAACTATGTATCCAAATGACCTGTTTACAGATTTTTTAAATCCTTCTCTACACTCTTTTTTTTGCTACTCCTTTTCATTGCATCATATTTAAATTAAGTGCTCTAAATCCAAGGAATATATTTTTCCATTTTTTAGAACAACTAAATAAACTAATAATAATAATAGTAGAAAGATATCAGTGCTCTGAAATATTCTCTGACTTTAGTCAAGTTTGTATACTGAAATGTGTTACGAGCAAATGTGAAATGATCCTCTTTCTTTGATATTTATACAAACTAAATGCAGGACACCTTCAGGAGTTCCTCCATCTGAAACACTAAAGGTGCTCACTGGAACTACTTTAAATATTTCTACCGATGTCAGTAGTTCCAGCTGTTTTGCTCTGAAACGTCGGCCTTCTTGGCAGCTGTAAAAGCAGCATCCATCCCCTCTTTGATCTGCACCCCACCAGGTGGCCAGCCAGCAGAGCCTGAGTGGCCTAATATCTTTTATTTTTCCTGTTTGCACCAGTAGAATGTGCCTTTCAATAAGTCCAGCTGAAGATAAAAGTTAATCCTCTAAAGATAGCCCATATGAAGATAATTTGCTTGTCTTTCTTCATGTAACTAGAGATGGAGCGAATATGTATAAGGAAGTTATTCTTATGTATAATATGCCTATGTCTTCTGGAGCAATGCCTATGAACACGCGGTCTCCCATACAGCTAGGATTCCTAGGCACAAACTGATGATGAAAACATGCTTATGCTTAAATTGGTGAGCAATGAGTAAAGTACAGAGAAGTCCACTAGGAACAAGAAAAAGCAATATTCTGCTAATTGTTGCAGTTTAAGAAAACAAAACCAGAAACCAACAACTTCTTTAGATATGCGGTGATTGGCACTGAGAGCATGAAGAGATCTTTGCTCATAACTTTTTTACGTCCACTTCCTACTGACTCTTAACTTTAAAACAAATGGCTAAATATATTAATATTCTGACTATTATGAAAATTAATTTTTACTCTTTGCGAAAGATATTATCTCTGTCAATAGGTTATAATTGTAATCATGCAAGATGTAATGGAAATGTGAGAAAATAGTTCTTTTTCAGGAAGTCTTTTTCCATGTCAAGGTGAAAATAATTTAAAAAATGGTTATTTTGTATCATTATTATTTTTTCAATATTTGAGGCAGTACTTTTCTAGCAATTGTCAGATATCAGATGAAAATCAAACCACTCATCTCAGAAAAACACAAGAGCATTTTATTTATGTTCTGTTACACTTCATTCCTCTTCCCAGTTTTCAATATTTTTGCAAATGTATCTCTATGTTGGATGACTAAGCTATTAAGTTACTCATAACAATTCACAGTGAGTCAGCATACGTGATTTGCAACCTGTTCTATATTTTATAACTTGGAATCTAGATCTAAGCTCACACAGGACAAAAGGCAGAAGAACAGCAGTTTGAATTGCATAGTTCTCTTCTGAGATGTTAAATCTATTTTGCTGTTTTCACGATAGACAGGTAAGATAATTTCTCCTGAACAGGGATACACAAGGTAGCATGTGCCACCAGAACATCCTTTACACTGCTGCTACCCCATCTTTCAGTTATTTCTACCTATTTTCACATTAGAAACCTGGCAGCAGACTTTTAGGGTAGAAGTACACCTTTAAAATAAAATGGAAGAAAAAGAAATGTTCAGACCAGGTCTTGTTTTATTCTTGATAAAAGTGGGAGTATATCCAATTTTCATGGTCCTTTCACAAGATGAAGGAAAGAAAGCAGCAGAAGTATAGTCGTGCCAAATTACAAAGAACTGGCTGTACAGGCGATCCCATCCTTCACTCCCTCTCTGCAACTGTGAGGTTGTGCCATCTGCCCTTTCAGCCTACTGAGCTCTGTGCCGCTTGCGAAGACTCAAATTCGGAGTCCTCTTTTGTCAGGCCAGACACAAACCAGCCCTATACGGCAAATGTGATAACCTCCAATATATTGGGCATTCCAGGATCAAAAGCTGCCCCTCTTTTATGGAGCATGTGTTTTTTTAGTTTTCTGCTGGAAAAAAGGAAATGCAAAACAACCTTACTACTGGGACACTGAAGGATTATGTGACCATGGCTGTCATCCCTAATGGATTAGTCCATCATCTCAGATCACAGACACATGTTCCTTAATGAAAATTTAAGCACCTTTATAGGAAGTGGGTGAAGAGGGCAGTGACTTGAATGGGATGGAGTGAAATGGCAGCAATGCAATAACGGGAGCATGCAGGGCACCACCAGTGTATAATGCTTTTCTGAAACAGCGTGGAAGGACTTGTAGTTACTCCTGATCAACTAACTTGATTCATTTGATTGAAGTAAACAATGATTAAAAGCCTGACAATGTATTAAGAAAATAAGGATATTTTTAAGACCTCCACTTTTACTGTATGTTGAATATTTAAGAAATTTCTAAAGGAACTATGATGGGGAGCACAACCGGATGTGTCTTTAAAATTACTAACTGCAAAACTGAAACATTGTCAAAGGGATACCTCATTCTGCTTTTGTTGAGGTAAACTGTGTGTTTGCTTGTATCCAAGATGCTAACTGATTTAATTGCCTCCTCCAGATGCCCTCTCCCCTGCAAGAGACCCTTGCAAGGGAGGGCTACCATCTCCCACACCTCCAGCTGGTAGAGGGGTGTTGGGCCTCACTCCTGCATTTTGGTATTCTGGGAAATGTAGTGTAGCAGCAAAATAGCCATTTTGCATCTGTAAATAACTGAATTTAAACTATGGGGTGTTCAGAATAAGGGTGATGTCTGCATTGCATGTTAAGTCCAAGAGATGTGTTTTCATTAATGAACAAAGAGCCTTTAGACAAGATGCTCTAAGAAAGCTCCTTTTATAAAACAGAGGGTGGTAGAAAGTGTGTGTCACTGCCACTATCACCTAATAGAGGTTACGCACTGATAGAGGGAACAAGGGAGCTGGCAGAAGCCTGTCTCTCGCTGTCAGTTCCAGGCTGCAGGCTTTTATGTTCATTTGTAATGCAATCAATAAGGAATAGCTTAAACTGGGCTCTGGAAGCCTGATTTTATAGTTTGCTAAATTTCTCTTTTAAATCTGTTTAAAATAAAAGACAAGTTTCTATGGAAACCTTCCCTTTTATTCAAGAAAATCTCTCCAAGTCTCCCAGGCACTGTCTCTGCCTCACACAACCAGGCTGGATCAGTGCCAAGAGTTGCCACGCTCCCCCATACCTGCCGCGCCAGCACAGCGCCAGGCAGCGTGGCAAACGCCTGCCACCGCCTCCATGATGCAATTAATGTAGCCTCTTCCATCACCTCCAATAGACCAGGGAGGTGATGCCTCCTCTCCATACTCTCTCAGCTCCCAAAACAGTTGGCAGTGAAGGAAATTCCCTGCTGAGCTGGGAAGCCCCAGGAGCGGTAGTGGCATGCCCTGGATGTATCCCTGCTGCCCTGCAGCCCTGCCCAGAGCAGGGGCACCCAGGCAGAGTGAGCAGAAGCGTGTGGCTCTTGGAAGTGGGAGATGCTGGCCACTTCAGCCTTGGTAGGAGGCTAGGTGGCTTCCAGGAGTCAAAATTATTTGTTCAGATAAATCTTCAGATGTGGAAAAAACCCCACCTTCCCTGAGATAACTTCTGTTTCTGAATTACAAAGGCTTAGGGTCTTTTTCCCAAGTAATGTAAAAAAATCTGTTGACATCAAAGAAAAATATGACTGAATTACTTTCGTTTTAAGATACTGTTACCCATTATTGTCATTAGCATCAGCTGATAGATATGGTTTCTTTGTTTCCCTGAACACAGAGAGCTTAACGCAGTTTGCCTGCTTAGAGTTTCAAAGTCTCCTTTCCAAAGGGCTCTCTTTTTTTCCTAAGCCTCTCTCCCATCTCAGCTTCTGAGATTTCTTTTTGCTATTGATGCAAACCGTACGCACTGCTGCTGCGTTTGAGCTCTTCCCTCAGCCTCCACTCCCATTACTCTGCCTCTGACCAGCCTTGCACAGCGTTATCCAACCTAGGAACTGGGTTTGAATTACCTGACAGAAATCAGGCTTTACAAGTTTTTTTAATTAATCTTGAACTCACTGTGACTAGTGTACTGACCAGCTTCACCCATCGTTCATTCAGTCTGAGCCATAACAATTACATATAAAAAAAAAAAAGCTACGAAATCTATTCAGAAAGGATCTATACCAGTTGTTATCTTAAAACTACAGTAGAATATTTGTAGAAAGACAACAAGATAAAAATCAGATGTAAACCATGGCTTCTCATAACTTTGATAACAATTTGTCAAAGGTAACAAGCTGTATAAATACATAAAATATTTTAGAACTGAACTGCATTCAATTCCATGTAATTTATTTTCAGCACAGCACTTCATTACATGAGCTATTGAATAAAGAAAATAATTCAGTTTTGCACCCCTTTATTTTTAAAGTCAGGAGTAAGATATGCTAGATCAGAGGCATGTATACAATTATTATATTTTTAAAATAAAAATAGAAACTTTAAAAAAAACGTAATGCAAACTTTCCTCATCTGGAATAAATTAATTTAGAAGAGATCCTGACAATGAGAAGATATGCATTAATATCTTAGTATTTTTCTAAACATTATTCCCCTAAGAAAAACAGGGGCAGTGGTTCAATATAATACATCCTTTACCTACCCTGGCTGGTCATTCCTCACCTCTTAGGGGAATGCTGCCAAGAGAAAAGCTCCTGTGCGTGTTCCTTATCCACTCCTGTTCAAGCCAGCTGCCCTACATTAACAAAAAGGAGGTATTTCTTTACATGTGGAAAGGATTATTTTTTTAATTTCAGTTTCGCTTTTTGTGTAATAATGTTTGAATAAAAGATCTCAGAAAACCATCTGATTACCTTGGGGATTTTTTCTTAACCCTTCCGATGACTAGGTAACTCTGCATTCATTCTGAAGCTCACTGTAACTTAGCTAGCATAAGGGAAGTTGATGTATTTATTTATGTAGTTAGCAAAAGATGTAGTAGTTCTTTCTGCACAAACACAAACAAAATTAAGCAAACAAGTGGCAAACATTAAATCATTATCACTATCATCTAGTCTGTTATTTTGACTGTATTATTCCTGCATGCTGGTCTCATGACTTCGATTAAAGCTGCCAGAAATAATATTCTTTAACCCACTGTCATCAAAAGTCCTTGAAATTTTGGTATTTTTAATTAAAGATTATTTTGATTTTTCAGTAAGAGAAAAAAATCCCATTAGATAATGGTCAAAAGCAAAAAATAAATTGTTATACTTGTCAATCTCACCTCACCGGTATGTTTAATTAGTTCTTGTTATTTGGAGTCCCTAGATGAAAAATCAAAACAATCAATTTCTTAGTTCAAGGCCAAGATACAGCACTGGGATTTGCCAGGATAAGTAAACTGCTCGAGAATACGTGTATGATGATACAGAGAGCTGGTTATCACCTCAACACAGGAATTTTCAGAATACCCTGTATCTCATTTAAATCCCCTTATTGCTTTATATTCATTCCAAACAGTAGAAATGCCTGAAGACTCACTGGAATACTGTATCAGAGGGCTTGTGATAACTCCTGTGTTCCTCACGTATAACAACAATTTTTCATTGGTTCCCCACATCACTGAGAGAAGAAAAATGAGGAGGGAAACATCTCCAGAACTCTTTCACTTCCAGTACATGTCAAACTCATACAGAAATGCTGCAGCACCTTTGTGTAGGAAAGTACATGCGAAACTTGGGTTCTGCTTCCTTGGCCTTAACCTTCAGTCTCCTGCTTGGGATCTTCTGGCTGCTCATTCCTCTGTTGTTACAGAAATGAAGAGAGAGTTCAACTGCTGCATGCAAAAGATTTGAATTTTTACTAAGTGATTTTGGATATTGCAAAGATAGGATTTGATGGTCTTGGACTTGAAGAATGTTGAAAACATACAAAGAAAATGGATTTCCTTCATATTCAGTGAAAAGACTTTCCTTTGCTCTTGATTGTCCTTTTCTTCAGCGGGAAATTGATGAGAACAACACAGAGGAATGCCAATGTGCAGTCCCTATTGCAGGCAAAAGGCTGAAGAGGGACACTCCCCTGTTACAGCTAATCTTTTCTCAATTTCCTCTTCGGGCTTTTGACTGTACTTTCTTATGAGCCCTTTGCTCCGCCTTGGCCAACTCCCGCAGTTTTCTCTGCCCAGAGAACCCCTCAGATCTTCCTACCTTATTTTACAGGCATCTTCCCAGCACCCGACTCACCTTTTGGCCCTTCAAAATCCTTTCTTTGCTGCCCTTCTGGCCTCTGCAGATTGCTGCCTCTGTTTGATTAGACAACACTTGTTATAGGAAATATCATCTCTCAGCTGTATTCCCATTGTAAGGGCATTTTACAAAAGAGATGTCTTTTTATGTGCATACAGCTAATGGATAATAGCCCATTATCAAGAAGCTGTGACTTTGTTCATAGGTTTTCTTCCAGCAGTGAAAGTCTTTATTGTTGTTAACACACAAATTTCTGGAACGTTTACCTAGAATCAATTAAGGCCATATTCAGATAGGCTATTATTGTACCTAATGGGTACATAATAGGTGCTCAATAGGTGTTTAGGCACCTATTATGCTTCCCGGTTCAAAAGAGCAAAAATTATCGGGCTCTTCACTCAGGCCAAACAGAAGAGTTGTCATGATGACTAGGACTAACAGACATCCCGATGTCCCATATTATGGGCTCAAATTCATTGTTCTGGGCAAAAGCACACAGGATTTCTTCTGTGCTTCCTCTGAAGTGGTTCTTTTCAAAGCAGAGCTCTAGGGATTTGTGCAGTGTCTTGGACTTGGTCCTTGTATGACAGGACCTGATGCAAGGAGCAAGTGACTTTATCACAAAATGTCACAAGCTTCTTTGAGTAGACTGAAAAGACAAAGTCCCTTCCCCTAACATCACAGCAATCACTCACCTAATTTATTTTAAGACAGTGTATCAGATTTTCTTCAGGGATGTTAACTTGTGAAAAGTTCTTTAAAAACAAAACCCAGACAAATATATATGCACTATTTATTCTGATCATAACGCAAATTAAAAGAAAGACTTAGTTGCTCCAGATACAAAAGACACCATACACCTATTCCTGCTACCAATTTTCTTCTCTCTGTGGTTGCACTGTGAACACCACCCGAGGTGTAAAACAACCAATGCACCCTGAGGGAGATTCAGTTTGAGCAGGGCAATTTTGAAGAAACTCTTAACAACATCCTATTACATTTTAAAACATTTTGTTTCTTAAAATCAAATTACTATGCTGCTTCTAGCTCCTGTGGAATTCAGACAGACAGTCCGAAGAATTAATGTTCTTAAGTTTTGTAATTACATACTAACTTACTAATGTTCCCCAATATTGATATCTAAACACAAAGTACAGGCTCTGTAGTTTCAAACAAGAACTTTTTTCTGTCATTTAAACTATGAAACGTGATATGAAAACTATTTAAACACCTTTTCCACTTAAACACTTTTTTTTCATTTAAACTTTGAAAACAAAAATGTAAAAGCTGTTAAAAGCAGAGTTGTAAAAACTCTTAGCGTAATTGTTACCAAAAATCGTAACCAAGAAAACTCTCCAAACCAAATGCTAGTTTAGAAAGCCGACATTGGTTTATCACAGCACTGGGTGCATGGGGGATTTCTCCTCCTAATATGCGCACCCGGTTAAAATCATGACAGGTATTTAAACAGTTAACAAAGTTAGTTACTCCTACTGGTCCCACCCCTTAGCTAACTATTGGTTAGTATCTTTCTTACTTCATCTTAAAAATACAGTTCTCTTTTAATTCACTACGGATGCCCAGAGAGTAGGGGGCTTATTTGGGTTGGGGGCTTTTCTAGCTGGGAGGTGTGGTTTTTAACACTATGATGAGGTAGGTCAGCCTTAGGGCACCCATTTGGGGCATTTCACTGACTTTGTTGTTTGGTATGTAGACAATACCAAGTCTCAAGGTAGTATATCAGTCATTATCAGGAGACCCAGAAGCTCCTCCAAGGTGCTGTATCTCATTATACTGTTTATCTCAAGGTAAACAACATCAACATAACCCAATACAGCCAGTGACCACAACAAGCCTGTTTCCAGGAAAACTAATGCATATTTCAGTTTATGTGACGCAGTATCTTCTTAATTTATCTGTACAAAGTTTGCACAAAAGGGTCTGTTCTTTGTATGCTAGCTAAATTGTTTAAGTCTTTGGTATCATAACCATTTTTCTTTAATATGCAAATTAGACCACAAGTAGTAACTGCTTCGGTAGCTTGTAGAAAATAAGCACTTCTTGGTTTGTTGCAGAAATATATTACAAGATTAACTAGTCACATTCCCAATGCATTCATGCTGAAAACATTTTAAAACTTGAATAGCTTTTACCTCTGGAACAGCACCTGGGGCTGCTCACTCCCTCCCATCCTCCTAACCTTCCTGGTCATACAGATTTAAAGTAGCTGCCAGGAACGAGGCTGCCATCCAGCGAGCTAAACAGAAGCCACTACACTGGAGAGCAAATAAACCACAGGCCCTTGGCAACTGGTCAAATAGCTTGAAGGAAGCATTTTCCTTAGCAAAAAAAACCCCAAACCAACCAACCCAAAACAAAACCAGCAAGCCCTCACAGTCCAAAGAGTGTCCTCTAAAGCTGCAAAATCAAAACAAAAGAAAATAAACACAGAAGCTTTATGAAAAAATAAATATATCCCCCCCTCCCCCGATTAATTATAATCAAGCTCAGGCAAGGAGTTGGCCACTTTCCGTCCGCATGTGGAAATTCAGGCTCTCCCCTCTCCATGCTTCCCCCGGCAGGCGTTTCCTGATGCCTGGGAGCAGCAGTGCCTGTGTTCTCCCACTGCCTTTGCTGGAATTAGGAAACAGCTATGACGATTTTTCTTGGAAAAAAGTGCTGAATTAATCACGGCTGTGGGATCAGTCTCATTATGGACAGAATAGAGGTAACATTTTGCTTAAGCTCTGGTTAAAACAACCTCTGTGTGTTTTTTGAGCACACCATCTTTATAGAAAACCATAGTTCTGGTGATAAAATATTTAAACCTGGCTCTTGGAGGGCCTCTAATTCTGCTTGTGGATCCCCACAGAAGCTTTTCAGACATTTCAGATATTCTGTTAAATCTCCACAGAAGTGGTTTTTACTGTCTTTTGGTGGTGAAACTCTACACTATCCTTTTCTGATGGAAGCTGAATCCCGGCAGTAGAATGCAGGATTTTAAACTCAAAGGTGAAGAAGAAAGTCTGAGTTTCTAATGCTCTGCTGACAATTCTGCTTCGGCAGCTTGCAACCCAAATAGTGCGAGCCGAAAGATAAACCAGGTCAAAACAAAGCCCAACGACCCGAACACGCAGCAGGAACAACACACTTTTTCAGAATTGCTTCTGTTTTTCCTTTCTGGCCTCTTTTTCCCAGAGAGGCGGATGCACAAAGACTCACGGGTCAGATGAGTCCTGCACCCCAGGGCAGCCCCCCAGGAGTGCCGGGCTGCCCAGAGCTGACGCCTTCAGCTGTGTCCCAGGCTGGCTGGTGGTGGCAGGGTGCAGGTCTAAGAAAGCTCATTTTCAAAGCTGAAAATGTCGGGCCTTTTAACCCCTCCATCATTGCAGCAAGGAAAGCAAAGCTCATGAACTTCTGGATTTGAAGAAGAGCTCTTACACCATATTAAGGTATCAGAGAGTAACTCTCGAGTCTTACTGAGTTGCAGCTGAAAGGCTGAGTTTAAACAGTTCCTAACTTCATAAATCCTTAACTTGATTTGTTTCTGGCTTCTGGTCACACCTGAATTATTTTAAAAAGTCAAAGGCGTACTGACATGGAAACTAAAAGGTAGAATTCAGATTTTGTGTTTGGCAGATGAAAGCCATTTTTTGTGTTACTCAGCTTGTCCAAAGAGAAGTGCTATGGCATGGTCCCCAGGAAATGTAACACTGGAGAAAGATCCAAAGCGCTATCTCTTAATCTAATGTTTTATTAATTTTTCACCTACTTTATATATTCATTTATAAGCATCTTGTAAACATTTAATGACAAGTGTTTAATCATATTGCATACATGACTGTTTTTGCGAAAATTGAGCAAATACATTGCCTTGTTATTGTAGTTAAATTTTTACTATGCGTAAATTTGAAATTCTAGCAAATGGCTCAGAATAATTGATAGAAGTATTGTGCCTTTTATTTTATTTTATTTTATTTTATTTTATTTTATTTTATTTTATTTTATTTTATAACTGGCAAACCAAGTTACTTACCTGTAGTTTATAGAGACTCTTCTACATATTAACTTACCTTTGAGGTATTCCCTTGTATTAGTCAGAATTCACAGGCCTACATTTTTCCTTCTTCAGTTCCTCAAAATAAATCACCTAGTCCGACCAAAAGATTGAATGTCTCTAGCCTCAAAATCTGATGAGCCGATTTAGGCAGAAGTGAAGAGCTTAAAAAGCAGTCCTCATTGGCGTAATCTTTCTATCACATTCCTAATGGCCCCATAATTGCAATAGTCAAAATAATAATGCATTTTGATGTTAATAAAAGATGTGTTAATAGGTCTTTCAGTGGCAATCCTATTAAACTCTCCCCATTTTACATGGTCATACACTCTCTATTCATCTACACGTACTGAGTAAATTGCAGTCTCAACTGAATATGCTACAATCACTAGATCAAACATCCTTCATTTAATACTGATTATTTACCCAGGATTAGGCAAATAAATAAATAAATAGAAATGAAATCCTACGAAATCATCCAGCTTTATTGCCTTAGTAGAAACTTCAGAAGGTTCCTCTCGCTCACGGTTTTTTGCAAAAATTGCTGTTTATAAAAAATAGATCTGTATGTCTGCTCAGTATCTACATCTATAGTATTTGTTAATGAAAGGGCTTGGAAGTAGAAGCTAATATCTGTGGGACTGAAGCATAGAAAATGAGGCAGCACATGAGTTAAATATTTACTTGACAAATACATGGAAAAAGTCCATTGAAAAGATAAATACATATACCTTTGCTCAGGAAATCCAAGATCCACAAATTGTTGGAGTCTGGGGAAGCATCACTGTATGTTGCCCCTGTTCTTTCGTTTTTTCTCCATGCATGCAGTGTTGGGCTATGTGGCAATTTGGAAACTAAAGGTATGTGAAGGAACAGCTAGAAGAGTAAAATGCTAATGACAGAATGAAGACTGCTTAAGACTATATATTATCCTGCACATTGCTTACCAAAATTCCTCTTAAAAATTGAAGTAACCAATCAAGCAAGGAACCTGTTGTACTAAAACAGCAAACTAAAAGAAGCTCTTAGAAATAAAAAGAATTTTCACAAAAATTAAAGCCATGTCCTAGAAGGAGAAAAATATGAAATAACATAAAAACTTTAGTCCATTAATAGGTATTTATTTTTCTAAATATAAACCCCTAATAATAAAGGGCAAAAGAGATTTCAAGGAACAAGTTGTTAATGGCATAAAAGTTACTGAGGAAAAAAACTTTTTTTCAAATGCATCAGAAGCAGGAATCCAACCAGAAATAAACTTTAATAGACAACTGAAATGTACTGACTGATCTTGAGAAAGACAAGGCCGTAGTATAAAATTTAATTTCTATTCACCAATACACAAAGAATGAGGAGGAGGAGGAGGGAGCAACTGTCTCATATTGAAGTGTCAGGTGTCAGAATAATTCAAAAGAATACATTGTAGCAACGCATCAATGCAATACATTTGTTAACTAGAACTAAGGAAATTCAAATATTAAATTGCTGAAATACTGACTATGGTAAGCAATCTGTTGTCAAATCAGCCTCCCTGAAGGGCAACAAGAGGTATCCAGATATTTCTAGACCAAATAGGTGCATGACTTCAAAACTGAGACTATCAATAAATGCTATGAGAAAGTTAGACTTATTAGATAGTGAAGTAACTATAATACATTGGAAAAGGTCAATGTTCTTTATGCAAAGGGAATGTGATTTGCAACCTAATTTTTGCTTCACAGATCTGCTGGAGTCGTTTGACAGAGTCAGTGGTGTAGGTAAAAGATATTTTTACAATAGTATGCTAAAATCTACAGCTGACTGTGAAGACCTGCAGGAATATCTTGTGATATTAACTCTGTAAATGGGAATGAAATGGCAGATGAAATTCAACGTCAATGAATGCAAAATAATGCTTTCGGTGGGAAAAACACAATAACCCTACAATAGATGCACAATAATGAACTCTGAAAGATCTTGTAGTCATTATGAGTAGATTTCTGAAAGCATCAGCTGAATGTTCACAGGCAGCTGAAGTGGTAAATAGAACTTAGAAAATATTAGGAAAGTAATAAAGAGCAGAACTTGTCATTATGACATTATATGATGTCTGGTGAGTCTACATCTTGACTTGTGAGTGTAATTCTGATCATCCCAGTTAAAAAGATGCAGCAGAACTAGGGCAGTTTCAGAGGTGGAAGATAAGTCAGATCAGAAATATGGAGATTAAAAATACTCTTTACTTTGGAAAAGAGATGACTGATAGAAGGAGTGTATGATAGGATTATGTAAAATCTCAAACAGCACAGATAATACAACCAAGAAAAGTTTATCCTTTATATCTCATAGCAAAATTTTTAGGGAACAGGCTTAAAACAAATTAAAGAGGTCTTATTCATAGTAAATAAATACAATATAGTCACAACTGCCAGGGAATGATAGAGCTCAAACGTATGTCTAAAAGAGGAATTCAGAAGTTCATGTATGACAGGTCTATCAAGAATCAATAAAAGCAAAGGTCCAGAGCCAATCCCAAGATCAATAAGTCCTTAAACTGCTGCTTACCAACAATTGAGTCACTGTACCAGGAGAGGTGCAACTTTTTTATACTTACATCGTTTTTATTCTTTCTCTTGAATCATGCACTACACGTCACTTCTCAGACCTGGTGAGAGGTTTGCTGGGTTTGATACAAGAGAGATTCTTATTGGCATTTATATTCTCTTTTTCTGACCTGTGTCCAAAACCGTACTGTTTTGGTGAGTCCCCTCCTGTAAATAAATGCTACTCATCATATTAAAGATGTGTCGATAGACAGTAATTTTCAACAGGGCTGTAGCAATTAACTGCAAAGGTTCTCCCTGCCTTAAAATTTAAGAATCATCAGTGTCTTTTCTATAACTAGTCACAAGACTCTGAGGTACAAATTTTCGTACTGTACAAAGCATCCAGTTTGGACTGCATTTTTTTAAAAATAAACATATAAGACAGAAAGCTTTGCAATTCATTTAAATAGGGCTTTTGTGAAGCATCTGAAAGAGAATTTGTTTTGACAGATAATTTACTGATCACATTATCTAAAACCTATCCTATTCCTCAGTGAGTTTTGTTTCAGATATTGTGGGAAATGAGCCACTGAAAAAGCACACACTTCATTTGTCCCATTGAACTTATTAAATAAATAAGAGTATCTTGAAGTAATATGAATTTAACTAACCTGGAAAGAGTCCATCCATTAACAAAAATTTTTATTAGTGGTTATAAAGCCACATTGTATGTTAATGAGAGGAAGGATTTTTTGTACAAGATTTTTTTCCCCAGACTTTTTGTATTATATTAGATTGACTTACTAAATGGCTGTCACAATCTGCCCTAGAGATAGCTTTATTTTAGTGATGAGCAGGGAATTTTTGAGTTGGAACACGCCTTCCAAAGCACAGATGTACGACTGCACATTGGAAGAAAGGGAGGTTCTTATAAAATCTGTTCTTGTATCTCCATGTTTAAATTATCAATAATTTCAAAGAAACGTAAAAATATGGCTAATGCAACTTAAAGGTCTCGCACAAAAATCGGGGAACAATAAATTTCATTGGTGATGACAAGAAATTGCTAAAAGCAACTTGATCGTTTGTGTCGTGGTTTAAGCCCAGCCGGACTAATCACCACACAGCCGCTCACTCACTCCCCCCAGGTGGGGTGGGGGAGAGGACCAGAAGAGTAAAAGTGAGAAAACTCGTGGGCTGAGATAAAAACAGTTTAATAGGTAGAGCAAAAGAACACTGCGCGGAGAAGCAAAGCGAAAGAAGGAATTAATTCACCACTTCCCGTCGGCAGGCAGGTGTTCAGCTATCTGCAGGGAAGCAGGGCTCTATCACGCGTAGCGGTTGCTCGGGAAGACAAACGCCATTACTCCGAATGTCCCCACCTTCCTTCTTCCTCCCCCGGCTTTATATACTGAGCATGATGTCATATGGTATGGAATATCCCTTTGGTCAGTTGGGGTCAGCTGTCCCGGCTGTGTCCCCTCCCAACTTCCCGTGCACCCCCAGCCCACTCGCTGGTGGGGTGGGGTGAGGAGCAGAAAAGGCCTTGGTGCTGTGTGAGCCCTGCTCAGCAGTAACTAAAACATTCCCGCTTTATCAACATTGTTTCCAGCCCAAATCCAAAACACAGCCCCATACAATCCAAAACACAGCCCCATACTAGCTGCTATGAAGAAAGTTAACCCCATCCCAGCCAAAACCAGCACATTCTCCACCCCTTATTCCATACCATTTACATCATGCTCAGGTCTCACACCATCCAAAACGTTCTCATTCCCTATCATCGCCCTTCCCATCCTTTGATATAGTACACAGATATCCTTCCCTTAGTCTATGGACCACCCCGGTGAAATATTTGTAAAATGTCCATAAATGTCCATTGAGTTCATGTAGTCCATAACTTTGGGCTCCATCTGTTATGGTGGTCACTCAGGAGAGAAGAGGTGTTGTATTGCATGGAGTTATTGGGCACCACAGCTAGCTCAGGTCGGGTCACTGCTGCACTTGCACTGCTTCTTGTAAGGCTTGTCCTCAGTTGGTTCAGGTGGTTCCTGCTATAGTAATTCCTGTAACATATAACTCAAATCATGGATTAGTTTCACCCAGAATTAAATTACCTTGAGGTACACACTGGACTTCCCCATTCTTCTGCATTACCCACCAAGTGCACCCAGGTCCTTGAGCAAAAACAACCCCGCGAATAGGTTTACCTTTTCCTGAGGAAGGAATAACCCAGACTGTTTTTCCCAGCAAGTTCCTTACATGTACTACGGGAATCTTATCTCCTTCCACAGTGTGCAGGGGTTTTGATTGGGCAGGGCCAGGTCGACTGGCAGAGCCTCTAGTGTTAACTAGCCAAGTGGCTTCTGCTAAATGTGTATCCCAATGCTTAAATGTCCCAGCACCCACTGCTTTCAGTGTAGTTTTTAATATTGCGTTGTATCGTTCAATTTTCCCGGAGGCTGGTGCATGGTAGGGGATGTGATACACCCAGTCAATGCCATGCTCCTTGGCCCAGGTGTTAATGAGGTTGTTTCGGAAATGAGTCCCGTTGTCTGATTCAATTCTTTCAGGGGTGCCGTGTCGCCATAAAATTTGCTTTTCAAGGCCCAAGATAGTGTTCCGGGCAGTGGCATGGGTCACGGGGTATGTTTCCATCCATCCGGTAGTTGCTTCCACCATTGTAAGCACATGCTGCTTCCCGTGGCGGGTTCGTGGTAGTGTGATATAATCAACCTGCCAGGCTTCCCCATATTGATATTTCAGCCATCGTCCTCTATACCAAAAAGGCTTCAGCCGCTTAGCTTGTTTGATTATGGCACATGTTTCACATTCATGGATAACCTGTGCAATGGCATCAATAGTCAAGTCCACCCCTCGATCACGAGCCCATTTGTATGTTGCATCCCTTCCTAAATGTCCTGATGTGTCATGGGCCCATCGAGCTATAAATAGCTCACCCTTATGTTCCCAATCCAGATCCACTTGAGCCACTTCAATTCTAGCAGCTTGGTCCACCTGCTCATTGTTTCGATGTTCTTCAGTGGCACGACTCTTGGGTATGTGAGCATCTATATGACGTACTTTTACAACCAGGTTCTCTACCCGAGCAGCAATATCTTGCCATAATTCATCAGCCCAGATGGGCTTACCTCTGCGCTGCCAGTTGCTCTGCTTCCATTGCTGTAGCCACCCCCACAGGGCATTTGCCACCATCCATGAGTCTGTATAGAGATAAAGTACTGGCCATTTCCCTCGTTCAGCAATATCTAAAGCCAGCTGAATGGCTTTCACCTCTGCAAACTGACTTGATTCACCTTGTCCTTCAGCAGTTTCTGCAACTTGTCGCGTAGGACTCCACACAGCAGCTTTCCACCTTCGATGTTTTCCCACAATACGACAGGATCCATCTGTAAACAGGGCATATTGCTTCTCAGTCTCTGATAATTCATTATACAGAGGGGCCTCTTCAGCACGAGTCACCTCCTCTGGTGACAGTCCAAAGTTTCGGCCCTCTGGCCAGTCCATGATCACTTCCAGGATTCCCGGGCGGTCGGGGTTTCCCATCCGAGCCCGTTGCGTTATCAGTGCAACCCACTTACTCCATGTAGCATCAGTTGCGTGATGCGTAGAGGGGATCTTCCCTTTGAACATCCAGCCCAGCACAGGCAATCGAGGGGCCAAAAGGAGCTGTGCTTCAGTACCAACTACTTCCGAAGCAGCTCGAATTCCTTCATATGCTGCTAATATTTCTTTTTCAGTTGGAGTGTAACGGGCTTCAGATCCCCTATATCCCCGGCTCCAAAACCCTAGAGGCCGACCTCGAGTCTCCCCAGGTGCTTTCTGCCAGAGGCTCCAGGTGGGGCCGTTATCCCCGGCTGAGGTGTAAAGCACATTTTTCACATCTTGTCCTGTCCGGACCGGCCCAAGCGCTACTGCACGAACTATCTCCTGTTTAATTTGTTCAAAGGCTTGCTGCTGTTCAGGGCCCCATTCAAAGTCGTTCTTCTTCCGGGTCACTCGATAGAGAGGGCTTACGATCAGACTATAACTTGGAATATGCATTCTCCAGAAACCCACAACACCTAAGAAAGCTTGTGTTTCCTTTTTGTTAGTTGGTGGAGACATGGCTGTTATTTTATTGATCACATCCATTGGGATATGACGACGCCCATCCTGCCATTTTATTCCTAAAAACTGAATTTCCTGTGCAGGCCCTTTGACCTTACTTTGTTTTATAGCAAAACCAGCTTTCCAAAGAATCTGGATTATTCTTCTCCCCTTCTCAAACACTTCCTCCGCTGTGTTGCCCCACACAATGATGTCATCAATATACTGCAGGTGTTCAGGAGCTTCGCCTTGTTCCAGTGCACTCTGTATCAGCCCATGACAAATGGTAGGACTATGTTTCCACCCCTGGGGCAGTCGATTCCAGGTGTACTGGATACCCCTCCATGTGAAAGCAAACTGTGGCCTGCACTCTGCTGCCAGAGGGATCGAGAAAAACGCATTGGCGATATCTATTGTTGCATACCATTTGGCAGCCTTTGACTCCAGTTCATATTGAAGTTCTAGCATGTCTGGTACGGCAGCACTCAGCGGCGGTGTGACTTCGTTCAGGCCTCGATAGTCCACTGTTAACCGCCACTCTCCGTTAGATTTTTGCACGGGCCATATGGGACTATTAAAGGGTGAATGAGTCTTACTGATCACTCCTTGACTTTCCAGTTGACGGATCAAGTTGTGGATGGGAACCAGGGAGTCTCGATTGGTGCGATATTGTCGCCGATGCACTGTCATGGTAGCAATTGGCACCTGCTGTTCTTTAACTTGCAGCAACCCCACCACAGAAGGATCCTCTGAGAGACCAGGCAAGCTAGACAGCTGTTTAATTTCCTCCGTATTCAAAGCAGCTATACCAAAAGCCCATCGATACCCTTTTGGGTCTCTGAAGTACCCTCTCCTGAGATAGTCTATGCCAAGGATGCATGGAGCCTCTGGACCAGTCACAATAGGGTGCTTTTGCCACTCATTCCCAGTTAGGCTTACTTCAGCCTCCAACACAGACAGTTCTTGGGATCCCCCTGTCACTCCAGAAATACAGATGGATTCCGCCCCCTTGTAATCTGATGGAATTAGAGTACACTGTGCACCGGTGTCCACTAGAGCTTTATACTCCTGTGGGGCTGATGTGCCAGGCCATCGAATCCACACAGTCCAGTAAACTCGGTTGTCCCTTTCCTCCGCCTGGCCGAAGGCAGGGCCCCTCTACTCCTGGTCTGAGTCTTCATTACTTGTTTTTTGTACGTGCATAACAGAAGTCCCTTCATCAGGATCAAAAGTACCGTCAGCCCTTCTACTTTGTCCAACAGACACTGGAGCAGTCATTTTTCTGGACGGATGCTTTTTAGCTGTTGTTTTTCCTTGCAATTCCTGCACCCGAGCTTCTAGTCTCCAGGTAGGTTGACCATCCCACTTCCTCATGTCCTCCCCCTGGTCACGCAGGAAGAACCACAGGGTTGCACGTGGTGTGCGCCACCGGTACCCTTTCGCCTGAACAGGGAAAAGTTGACTCTTAATAGCCGAGGCTCTGGTTGGAGTGGATGAGGAAAACCTACCCTTCTCAGCTTGCTCAAACATGTTTTGAGTCAGTCTGTGTCTGTCCACAGCCGAGACACAAGCACACATGGAGGGAGCAAGGTTATCTTCGTATTCTCGGAGTTGCCTGGCCAGTTCATCTATAGTTGGTGCCTCAATGTCTGTCCAGTTCATTATCGCCAGGGTGTGGGTGTAAGACGTTGCTGCATTCCGTACAAACTTGCGCCACATGGACCGTGTGCATTGGATTTCATCCGGGTCTTTGCATGCGTGGTCATTATAGATTACCTCCAACACGGCTAATTCCCTTAGATACTGGATGCCCCCCTCGATGTTGGTCCATTTCCTTCGAGAGTTTGCAAGTTCTTCCTTGAAGGGATACCTGTCCTTCACACTTGATAGGAGTCGCTGCCAAAGACTGAGGACTCCTGCCTTTTTTCCAATACCTTTGTCAATGGCCTTGTCCTTAGCAAGCGATCCCAGCTGCCGGGCTTCTTTACCCTCCAATTCCTGACTACTGGCCCCAATATCCCAGCATCGAAGTAACCAGCTGAGAATTAGCTCACCTGGTTGACGGCTGAAATCTTTTCGCATGTCTCGTAGCTCACTTAGGGATAGGGAGCGGGTGGTTTCCGTTTCATTGATTATCTCAGTATCTTCGTCCTGTTCCTGTGGCTGCTCTGCTGCAGAAGAGGCTGCCTCTTCTGATTCTTTTTCCCTCTTAGGAGAAGCTTCTTCATCCCTTACTAAACGAGCTGATTTCCGCTTCCACTGTTTCTTTTTAGTTATAGGGGCGACGAATACAGTGCCTGATTTATTTCCCCTCTCTTCTCCCTGAGGGTGCTGCATAGTATCAAGCGGTGTTTGGTAGATGCTGGCGAGGGCCCAGCACAGCGCGGTAAGTTGTGCCTCTCTGGAGTAGCCATGGCATTTTTTTTTCAAACATTCTACCACTTCATCAGGATCCTGTAATTGTTCAGGGGTGAAAGTCCAGATCATTGGAGGTGAGAAGTTCTCTAGATACCTGCCCATATTCTCCCACATGCCGTGCCACCCATGACCATACTCTCGTGGAACCTGGGTCATATTCCTAAATTGCTTGTTGACCTTAGAGAAAACTGAAGCAATATGTCTAAGGAATATCAATAGAAGTATTTTAACTGCCCAAGGATGTTCAAGGTACTGAGAGGTCATTGTCATGAGGGAGACAACATCACAGAAGAAGGAAGCAAGGGTGCTGTTCTGTATTTCCTCCAAAAAAAAACTCTCAGAAGAAGGAGTATAATTGTTAAGTATCTCCACAAGATGGTACCCAAAATACAGTAATGGCTTCAGCCCAGAGACCACACACCAGATTACCCAGCTCAAGGTCAGCGTTTTGAAAACAAATCTTCCAGGCAAAATTTCACTAATTACTGCAGAGCAGAGCATACTGAAAAAGCGCAGGCCAATCTTTAACAGATATAGCAAAAAGAAGATCATGGTGCAAATTAAACAGACTAATGTTGACCTATAACTTTTAAAGGATAGAAGTTCTGTTGAATCTGTTATTATCTCAAACCCTTCGAGCCCCACGTTGGGCGCCAAAAAGGACTGTCGTGGTTTAAGCCCAGCCGGACTAATCACCACACAGCCGCTCACTCACTCCCCCCAGGTGGGGTGGGGGAGAGGACCAGAAGAGTAAAAGTGAGAAAACTCGTGGGCTGAGATAAAAACAGTTTAATAGGTAGAGCAAAAGAACACTGCGCGGAGAAGCAAAGCGAAAGAAGGAATTAATTCACCACTTCCCGTCGGCAGGCAGGTGTTCAGCTATCTGCAGGGAAGCAGGGCTCTATCACGCGTAGCGGTTGCTCGGGAAGACAAACGCCATTACTCCGAATGTCCCCACCTTCCTTCTTCCTCCCCCGGCTTTATATACTGAGCATGATGTCATATGGTATGGAATATCCCTTTGGTCAGTTGGGGTCAGCTGTCCCGGCTGTGTTCCCTCCCAACTTCCCGTGCACCCCCAGCCTACTCGCTGGTGGGGTGGGGCGAGGAGCAGAAAAGGCCTTGGTGCTGTGTGAGCCCTGCTCAGCAGTAACTAAAACATTCCCGCTTTATCAACATTGTTTCCAGCCCAAATCCAAAACACAGCCCCATACAATCCAAAACACAGCCCCATACTAGCTGCTATGAAGAAAGTTAACCCCATCCCAGCCAAAACCAGCACAGTTTGTTAAGCTGGGTACAAAAAACCAAAATGTATTTTAATACCACCAAGCACATGGTTGCAAATTAAGGACAGAGGAGCGAAATAATTCTTTGCAGAGCAGTAACTGTAACCTAGGAAGCAGTGGAAGAAAAGATTTTGGAATATAGCAAGAAGGAATGCGGAATAAGGTTACTTACACATGAACTAACTATTCATGCTCTCACTCCCCGAAAGGGTCAATGTGATCTTTGAATGTAGAAATAGGAGGGTTTAAAAACTAGAGAGATTTTTATACTAATATAGAAATTATTGGAACCATTCCATGGTATATTTTAGTAACATCTTTCATGTTAAACAAAGGTCCACATTTTTTAATCTTCATGGAGAGAATTACTGAGACTGGATGGTGCAGGATTGTGCTGTCTCAGCCAGAAACAAATTATGGGCAAGAATAATTGTCTCTTTTGTTAAATTCATACTTTACATATATCTATATATAAACTGTCCTTTTATAGAGAACATACGCATAGAACCTATATAAACAGGTTAGGTTGACATGGATATTTATAAAGAATTTTAAAAATATATTATCTCCTCTTGTTTTTATAATATTGTATTTCCTGTATATATTGTTTCTATCACATTATGAAATGGCAAAATATTACTGAAATATAAAAATATATATTTCTGGGAATGTGAATATTTAAAAAGTAAATTTATGCTATTAAAAGGAAGTGTCAGGAATTCTTTATGAATTGAATAACATATGAAAATAATTTTTCCTAATTTTCATTGTTCTACTATTACACTTCCTCACATGTCTACACATTTTGTTTTCTCAACATCAGTCATCACTAAAACTTACTGGTATCGATGAAGTGAATACACTGCTGCAAACTTTCCTCTGGTGGAGTCCCATCAGTGACAGCTGTTGATTCAGAAGTGCATGCTGTGACTACCCCAGCAGTATCACATAGCCGTGTTGCCTTTATTTTGCTTTTTCCTTGGGCTCAACTGCTCTTCAAACCAGCTTTCTTACCATACCTGAAAAGATTTCAGTTTTATCTGGAACAAAACTAGCAATTCAACCAATTTGACTGCAGTCTTCTAAACCAGCCTCATCTCCTCATTGCCTTTGGATAATGAAAGCTTCCAGATGTAAAATCTCCAACTGTTGTAAGTGAGAAAAAATGAACTCTTTAAGTTATTGGTATCACTGTAGACTCTTGAGTCTGCAAAATGACAACAGTGTCTGATTTTAGCAACTGAATATCATAAATCATAGCTACTTAAAGTGTACCTGATCACTGTGTGTGAGACTTTATTTGCTGAAGCTCTGAAGAGACCTGATTCTGCAGAGCTAGATATTATACACAATAGAGAGATTCATAGGATAATCGTCTCCAGTGCAGGAAAATATCTGTTCATTACTGTCTTTACGTATATGTTCACAGTCACAAGCTCGACTGCTATTATATGAAATACATTCTTGGTTTGATCAAAATGAAGAGACAAAAAAATGGTAAAAGCACTTCAGCTCCAATTTGTATTACCGCATGTTATTTACCAAAATAAAATCATGATGTTCATTTTTGCTTGCTGCTCTCCACTAAGGCAGCAAGACTGAGCCAGCATCAGCAGTCGTCTTTATTTTTACCAGACCTTTCTCTGGAACCACATAGGATATTGAGTCTTACTCATGTTATTGTTCTTTAGGTCTTTGGAAAAGGTGATCTACCAGCAGCTGAAGTCTATATGCTGATGTATATCTACCCAATAATTATTCTGTTCTCATTTATTCCCCTGTGCTCATTTCATGGCTTTTACTAACTAAAATGAAATTCCTGAATAAATAACATATCAGTAGACTACAGGATTTTCTAGGACTAGAAATTAATCATATTTTACTCATTATGATGTTGAATATATTTCCTGAAAATGTTTTTAAGTTTTAAAAACAAACTAAGATCTCATTCTGAGACCTTCAGGGTTTACTAACATATATTTGCATTTTAAAGCTACAAGCATAGGAAAGTAGTTAGACAGACCCTTTGTGTCATGAAGTTTCCAGGGCTGGTTTTGAGGCTTTCCCTGATTACTTGAAAAAGTGAAGCTAATGACTTTGGGGTTCTTTGCGGATCTCCACAACAGATAAAATTCACTCAATATCAGATTAATTATATAAATATAAATTTAAATTATTATAATAATAATATTAATATTAATAATAATGATGATGTTTGGGTTATCCCTCTCTTTACAATGAAGTGGTTGTTAAAGATAAGAAACCATAAAACCCACTTCTAATTATAATTATGATGTCAGCAAGCAGTCAAACGGTAAGAAGCTGGCTGAAGCTATAATGTTTCAATATAGATATAGTAAGAAAATATTTGCATTGTGTATGTTGATACAGCATTGTATATTTCTCCAAAGTCTGAAAGATTATATTTCTGGGTTGCCTGTATACACTATGATTTTGATTAGTGATGATGCAATGGGTTCCAGATTAGTATGAAAAAAATAAAGAAAATAAAGAAAAAAAATCAGGAAAGTATATGTTCCATTTTTGAAATATTGGTCACACAAGCATATCCCTGCTTGGCTTCATTAGTTCCAGGCTTAAAGTCAACACAAAATTTACTTCCCTTTCAGTGCTATTTTTATTTATTTTTTTTTCCAGCTTGTCTCTTTTTATTTACAGTCAGTAAAGCTTAGCCTCAAATGCTCTAAAAGTTGCCCTTACACACCTACATATCTAGGTGGAGGTTTTGATGAAGCTATATGACAGATTCAATGCACATTCCTGATGCAGTTTAAGTGACCTAATTCCAACCCACATTGCAACAGTTCAAGAAAATTGTATTTTCAGAAAAAAATAAAATTTCCTTTTCTTTTCATTTTTGGGTGTGGATGTGCCTTATAAACAGCTGTGCGTCCACAGGTTAGAAGATGGTGCAGCACCTGCCATCTACTCGGCATGGTGTTTTACTAAAGGCCATAGGAAGAACCTGCCCACCAACTGGAAAACCTCCAAAGCCAATTTCACAGGAAATTTGCAGGGCCTGATTCTCAGGATCTGATCACAAAACAGCTGCCTAAATTCCGTGAACAGCCAGGTTTGACAGGTATTCTCAGGCGCAAGCATAAAAGCACCAAATAGCACACAATGTGGTTGTACAGTAGACTTCATCAAGGTGCACAGTAGGTTTTCTTTCAGAAAATGGCAGCCAGAAAGAGCACCGCTGATACTCTCACAGTTTTATCTAATTATATCAATCACCCAAGCTGGGAAGGCCACAATTCCTTCCCTTCACCTGTCAGGAGGGATTAAAATTCACACCTGATACCTCTTCTGCAGGTGCTTCTTCATTAGTGTTTTATTTTGGATTGGTGGTATGCTTTTGAAGAGCCGTTCTTCGTGTCTCCATATAGTGCTCTGTGGTTAGCATTGTCTTTCCTGTTGCCACCACTGAAAATGCTGAAGTGTGTTTTCTCATGGCCTTTTGGGTGGTGGTAAGTCAAAAAATATATTCCAGGAGCACCCTTGTGCCCTCCAATTACTGATGGGCATTCAGTCCTCAGGGTCGGGCTAGAGCTAGCCTGAAATAAAAACCTGAAGAGCATGTACTGTACATGTCAGTCCTCAGCACTGTTGCTCTGTTCACATCTGCTGCTACTGGGCTGTACTGTTTAGTGCAGCCATAGCCTGAGAGGTCAGCAGGCACCTCCTTGCACAAGACCTGAAATTGTTTAATGTCACAGTGAAGAATTCAGAATTCATTTTACTGGAGACACACAAGCATGCACACAAAAGACTATAAGGTAATGGTTAGTGTACTTCAAATAAAGCTGTGATCTGAGTATCCATTCCTTTCTATGAGAATTTTCTATCTATTTTTATGGTGTCAATTTAATTGCAAAGAGTGCTGGGTTAAGTTCTGAATACTTTCTGTTCCCTTAGAAACTGCCATGCTCATGGACTTTCGTGTAGATTGTTGTTTTGCATTGTCTGGGCTCCCTTTGTATCAGATAAACAGCATCAGCAGAATTAGTATCTCCAATCGTGTCTCTTTAAGTCAGATACAGTTAATACATGAGATAAAGCACAAACCAGTAATAAGGTTATTGCAATGGTGTGAGAGGTGATCATAAGAAGCATTTACAGACTGTTTTCAGGAACATGCTGTGCTGGTTTTGGCTGGGATAGAGTTAATTTTCTTCATAGTAGCTAGTATGGGGCTATGTTTTGGATTTGTGCTGAAAACAGTGTTGATACACAGGGATGTTTTCGTTATTGCTGAGCAGTGGTTACACAGAGTCAAGGCCTTTTCTGCTCCTCACACCACCCCACCAGCGAGTAGGCTGGGGGTGCACAAGAAGTTGGGAGGGGACACAGCCGGGACAGCTGACCCCAACTGACCAAGGGGACATTCCATACCATATGATGTCATGCTCAGTATATAAACTAGGGGGAAAGCTGGCTGGGAGACCACTGCTTCGGGACAGGCTGGGCATCGGTCAGAGGGTGGTGAGCAATTGTTTTCATTTGCATTTCTTTTCTTTCTTGGGTTTTTTTGTTGTTGTTGCTGTTTGTTGTTGTTATTTTCCTTTTAATTACAATTTTTATTATTATTATCATTATTATTATTTTATTTTATTTCATTTCACTTATTAAACTGTTCTTATCTCAACCCACGAGCGTTCTCACTTTTACTTTTCCGATTCTCTCCCCTCATCCTGCTGGGGCAGGGGGGGAGTGAGCGAGCAGCTGTGTGGTGTTTAGTTGCCGGCTGGGGTTAGACCACAACACATGCAGAGATAGTACTTCACTTACAATGCACCAGGATAGTTCAGATTTCCTTGACATTTTCTTTTCTTTGAAACCCAGAGTTTCCTTTTCTAAATGTAAAAAATAATTAGGAGATCCAAAATATAAGATATGAATAAGACTGTTCTTCATATTAGAATAGAATAGACTTTGTGATTTCTTAGAATAGACTATTTCAGTTGGAAGGGACCTATAATGGTCATCTAGTCCAAGGGCCTGACCAGTTCAGGGCTGACCAAAAGTTAAAGCATGTTATTAAGAGCATTGTCCAAATACCTCTTAAACATTGACAGGCTTGGGGCATCGACCATCTCTCTAGGAAGCCTGTTCCAGTGTTTGACCACCCTCTCAGTAAAGAAATGCTTCCCAATGTCCAGTCTAAACCTCCCCTGATGCAGCTTTGAACTATTATCTCATGTCCTATCACTGGATACCGGGGAGAAGGGATCAGGACCTCCCTCACCACTTCCCCCCCTCAGGAAGCTGTAGAGAGTCATGAGGTCACCCCTCAGCCTCCTTTTCTCCAAACTTGACAAGCCCAAAGTCCTTAGCTGCTCCTCATAGGACATTCCTTGCACCAGCTTTGTTGTCCTCCTCTGGATGTATTCAAGGACCTTCACATCCTTCTTAAATTGTGGGGCCCAGAACTGCACACAGTATTGAAGGTGAGGCCACACCAATGCTGACTACAGCGGGATAATCACCTCTACATTGGGCTTTTGAGGAGGTGATAACTTCTCAGACCACTGTCTACATCATGGGACTTATATGCCCTGACCTATTTCAGTGAATGATGCTCAAATAAAATATGCAGTAAAAAGTAATTTAATAGAGGTTATAGATAATCATAAAGAGCAAATTGGAAAAAAAAATGTGACGGATAAGAAATAGGACAGACACACACATTGTCAATCTGCTACACTTATTTGCTGTTGTGTAATGTCCCAGCATCCAAGAAATATGTCTATTCACTGCTGGAAAAAGTAAAAACTTGTCTTGCAACATCTTTCTACATTAAAAAAATACTACTACTCAGTATGGCTTTTTGATTTAGTTACAGTCAGATCAGTGAAAAATAGACTAAAATCACTGGCATAGGTATAAAAGTTCTTTTGCTATGTTTACTCTCTGCAGTACAGAGAGTTATTGCCTAGGATTAACTGACAATTAATTGATGAGTCAATATTTCATCTAGACTGGTCTTGCATCTTTACAGTGATAGGAATAATGAAGTTCTGATACAGCAATTGGAACATCTAATCACTGTGCATTTCATAGCATTGGGTGAAATATTACTTGCTTAGTCATACAAATACGGTAAGTGGGAGACAGTAATGAGTAATAATAACTAAAAAATCATGTTAAACAATACTACTGACATTCCTGCAAGAGGAGGAGGATCAGCTCAGAGCCTGACTTGAAAAAAGTAACCCAGCTGAAGTAGGAATGGCGGGAACTCTGGAAACACTCTTCCTATTTGATGCCTTGCTTTCTGAAAGTAAATCAGCATTGACTGATGTGATCTAAATCCAACTTGTACATAGTCTTCATGGTTGACCAGTCCAGCATACTGTAAACTGTGCTGCAGTACACTTGACAGAATAAAAGAGTCATTTCTGGGATTGCTGTCTGACATGTAGAATCATTCTCAATACTGCAATCCCTTAGGAAATAGCTTTTATCCCATCAGAGACTTCAGTCCCAGCCTTAAAAATAGATATCTATACATATATATCTACATCTGCTTATCAGTAAAATAAGTCTTTTTATCTCCAGAATATGCAAATATTCAAATTAAATGCATTATTAAAACAAAACATTAAATTAACTGAGTTTAATTTCATGGTTGTGTATATTAAATTATTAAACATTTAATCTTCTTCATAAAAGTTAGTGAGAGGCTTGCTGTCACTTTCTCCAGTGAAGTAAACAATTGAAAATGTAAGACTTCCAATTGAATTTAGTATTTTCAAAGAAAAGCTGGCTTTTAGATCATGGCAAAAAACCAGTGATTGATCAAACCATTCTGCATGAAATTGTACAGTTCAATGAAGATGCAGATGTACTGTAGATTAGAAGTACTAATTTTTCTTGTAGCT
The DNA here is from genome assembly GCF_030936135.1 of Gavia stellata. Classification (NCBI taxonomy): domain Eukaryota; kingdom Metazoa; phylum Chordata; class Aves; order Gaviiformes; family Gaviidae; genus Gavia; species Gavia stellata. The sequence continues at coordinate 32,814,965 of NC_082598.1, forward strand.
GAACCCTCCCTGTCCCCCCCAAACACCCTCTAAATTAAATGCCAGTTTAAAAAATGATGTATTATTATGTTAATTGGAGCATGGAAAGGAGAGAACTCAGAAGACACTATCATTTTATGTGTGTAACACCAGGGAACTCCAAGTGATGGAGACTTTCAAGACCTAGTTAATTAGTGTATCATATCTTACATCCAGAAAAATCCTCTATTAACAGAGCATTAATGGAGTAAAGAGTAATATCCAGTAACTGGAAAACAGAAGAACTAAGGCTGACTTGTAAATCTTAGTCGTACTGGTTTTCTGCATATGCTCCAATCTGATAATTACTCCATACACTTGAGGTGAGGGAGAATTTGGAATATACTGAATGTTTCAAAAAAATGCAAATACTTCCCCCTTAATAAGCTGCAGTGCTTGATTGAAGTCTGTGGAACTACTTAGAATGTAAGAGACGTTGGACTACACATAACCAATGAAAGCCAATGGGGAGCCAAATACAGACCACGCAAATAAAAGTACACCCTCTAAACTACAAACAGTGGTCCAGGCCACAAGCGCTCAGAAGGTGAGAGCATACCTGATTGAACATATCTAGTTGCAGTGCGAGATGCATTCCTCACGGTCTTCCTAAAGGTCACACTACCAATCAAACCAAAATCATGGACCCGATGAAGGTGGACTCTTTCAGGTGATATGGGTCTGTTTTAAACTGCAGATAAACTAAAAGGATATAATGGTCCTTCTGGTCCTGAAACCCATGAACCTTTTGTCATGTCACACTCAAAAAGAAAAGTGCAGGAACCTGTCTGTTTAGATTTCCTAGTTTGTCTAAAATTATGATTTCTGAACACCTTCTAATGTTCTAAAACATGTTTTAAACTCATAACTGATAGTGGTTTGTGTGTAATATTTCATGTTCTTTACTTCTCAGTGAGGATACTTTTAAGGAGCAGTAGGGTATTCTCTACTTTCCCCCCATCTTTCCCTTCTCTTTCCTTTTCTCTTTGTCTCTTTTCTCTCCTCTTCCTTTTTCTCACCTTCATTTGGAGAGGTGAAAGAGGGAGAGCTAAGCCAAGGAAGTGAGTTTTATACTTTGCTCTGAAGCCAGGGAGATTTGTGGTCATCCTAATCTCCGTTGGTAATGAGTTCCCAAGCCCGGGTGCTGCTGCTGAGCAAGCCGCCTTCTGCTCTTACGGGCTTCACTCTCGTGATTGACAGCTTCATCGCTCCTAAGGAATGCAGCTGTCAGGGCATAGCTTTGTTGCAAAAAATACCAACAACCCCAAAACGAACCAGACAAATAAAAATGTAGTCTTCAGCATGTCTGGAGGTAATACCTCGGATAGATCTAAGTTAACCTGTATTCAAGCAGAACAGAAAACAGTGTGTGTCCTTTTAGCACATTTTTCCTAAAAAAGGTGTGATAGAAATAAATGGGAAGCTTTTTGTGTGATTTTTTTTTTTTTAATCAACGAAATACGCTGTTATGAGCTGGAAGAGATACATACTTATATGGGCCAACTCCTTGACTAAGAAGATGCTATTTTTACATCCTCATTTCCTGAGTGCAGCTCCACCTCCAAGCCAAAAGCGGGAAGCCTGTAAAAATAAGTCAAGTTCAGTTCTTAAATCCATGTTTAAAAGCCTGATAAAGAGACATTCGGGGGGTTTGTTTGCAACTTTGAGTTGGTGGAAGTGTTATACTTTTGTGACTCAGGATATTCCTTCAGGCACCCAAATTTGGGCCTAAGACCAAACACTGAGCATCGTTCCTCAAAATCTTTGTTTAGCTGTGAATTTCTTTAGATTTTTTGGGGGACGTATAACTGCATCAGAGAAGTTGCTTCAATTTATCACTGAAAGACTAGGTAAGGTTTAGTATTTTTTAGATGCCTTTTGTTTATTGGCACATTATAGCCAAACAAATCAGGGATTGAACTGAGCAACGTGTCCCCCCCAACCTTTACTGCTGCAAATAGCTAAAGAAAATGCTTGATGTGCTTCATTTTTCCTAACCTCTATTATTTCAAACAAATCACCACCTAGTGTTTTCAAGGCCATTTGTCTCTGATTAAACATTTTTGTTGTGTTTATAACAGAAATTTTTAATGCTCAATTCCCAGTGCCAGGTTCCTCACCATTTCAAACTAGTATTTCAAGCCTTTGCATGGCAGTCGTGGGCCCCAGCTGCTCAGCTGTAGAAAACATTTTCTCCAGCAGCA